>NC_135723.1:3174680-3816714 GCF_964656455.1 Halichoerus grypus
TCACAAATACCATGTTTTTTTTCCAGTGCATCTTGATTCCAAGTCCATCCAGAAGCTGTGATGAAGACTGCTTGGGGCACTTGGGTGGCTCAGTCAGTTTAGTGACTGACTCATGACTTTGGCTCAGGTCATGATCTCAGGGTCCTGGGATCAAGTCCTACGTCAGACTCCATGCTGGGTATGGAGTCTGTTTGAGGATTCTATCTCCCTCTCTCTGCCCACCCTGCCCCCTGTTCATGTTCTCTCTTTCTCAAATAAATTAATTAATTAAAAAAAAAAGACCGCTGGGGTGAGCTCCTCCCAGAACCAAAGCTAAGCCAGGTGTGGGCCATGTGTAGGGCTCCAAGTCAGCAGAGGACAGCCAGTGCTGAAGAACACCGTCAGAGTTCACATCTCTGGCATAAGTCAGTCCACGGCTAGATATGAGCCAAGCAGCTCTCAATGTTTCAAGTTGCCCAGGGTTTATTTTGAGTCATGGGAAAGATGGGTGGTGGAAGAATTTGAGGAGGTGTAATCCTGCCATCCTTGTGCACACGCCTATCTTCTCATTCAGAGCAAAGGCTCTAAAATATAAGCTTTTCTACAATGGTTTCCTCTCTCTTCTTGCATTCTTTGGAAGGGTCTCATTTGAGTAATAAATAAGGAAGACAATTGTATAGGCAGTGATTTGAGGTGTTGAGGAAGGCATACTTCAGCTTGTGTTGTTCAGAGAGTCCTTTTTGGAGGAAGCAACCATGGGCTCTGTTACTGAATTATGGAGAATCCATCACAAGAAGGTCCAGTGGAAGAACATTTTCCACAGAAAAGAGAGAAGTGCACAGGGACTGAAATAAGAAACACAGAACGGTTGATGAAGAAAAATATGGCAGACATTGTTGGAACATAGCGAACCAAAAGAAGTGTCAGGGTAGGGGACCCTGAAGCTAACAGGGATCTGATGAGAATTTGGATTTCACTCCATTTATAGTGCAAGCCCATTGAAGCATTTTAAGGGGAGCAGTGAAATTTTTTGTTTTGTGTTTTTTTATGATAACTGATAACTTTGAGTATTTGAAAAAGAGACTACAAGTGAGTGAATACAAGTAGAAGCACATGGATCAATTGGAAGGACACAGAAGCATCCAGGCAGGAGTCGGTATGCTGGGTGATAGTAGTGGATTCAGAAAAGACATGCACGTGGCGTGCACTCTGGATCTGGGATGGGTCCATCTGGTGGGGCTGCTGTGGCTGCTTTGATGTTGAGAGTCTGGAAACATAGAGCAATGCTTATGCTCAGTAGTGTGGTTTTCCTGCTTCCAGTCCTTGGAAGCTCTGCTTTCTCTCTCAAGGAACATCTCAGACATCACTCCTATGGGCAATAGTTCTTAACTGCCCTAGAGGGATCCTTGAGTCCTCCTTCCACATCACTGTTGGCCCCTCTGACGAGGCTTTTTTTGCTTTGCCTTGAAGCTATTTGTCCACATATCTACACTTATCCCAAGAACAAAACCCATATTCACATCGTATTCACTAGTCAAGACCCTCCATGTTCTCATGTTTGGGTCTGTTGTCAATTCTGTTTGGGCAGAATGGTATTTTGGGCTCTCTGTGGGCACTCGGACGATTAAACACCAAATCATATTACAATTTAAGCTCTCCATAATTTCCCCCAAGCAATTCTGAAACATTCATTGTACAACTACTATTTGCCAGGCAACATACTAGACCTTACTTGTCTAGCACCTTTGAAGGGAAGAATGCTGGCTAAATCCTCGATCTTCATAGTTGACTTTCCTGCATATAAAATGGAGCCTGGGGCACCTGGGTGGCTCAGTTGGGTAAGCATCTGCCTTCAGCTCAGGTCACGATCCCAAGGTACTGGGAACAAGCCGTGCATTGGGCTCCCCTGCTCGGCGGAGAGCCTGCTTCTCCTTCTCCCTCTGCTTGTCACTCCCCCTGCCTGTGCTCTCTCTCTCTGTCAAATAAATAAATACCATCTTTAAAAAAAATTAAAAATTAAAAAAAATAAAATGGAGCCCCTACTACCTCCTCAGTGCCTGTGATAACTATTAAATAAGCTGATGCGAAAAAATACTCATTGAACCTATTGGATGGTGGTAAGGATTAAGTGAGTTAACAAATTGAAAGGATTTAGAACAATACTCGGCATATGTCAACACATCATGTGTTTGTGATGATTCCACAGAGCTTGATAATTAGATAATATGCTCTGGGTATAAATATTTTATTTGAAAGACTCAAAGGAGAGAAAAAATTTCAGCAGCATCATGTGTCATTCATTTCCTTATGTCCACAACTTTGGAATAAGTTCATTCTGCACACATCAAGAATCATCTGATTGGCTTTAGGATGATTTCAAGGCAAAACTTAAAGGTTTTGTGAAAATTTATGCACTTCCTAAATAGGATTCATTGGAAATAGTCCTTGTAATTAGAAGTCCTTTATGAAGGGAGTGTGTTCCTTTCGGGGCTTATACATTGGCATTTCCAGATGTGTTACTTTCACTGCTTACCGAGTGAATAAAATAACAGCTTATCAAAGCAATAGTGAAATGTGAAAACCTGCAATATTTCACAGGCTACAAAATCATTGTGATGTGGGTTGTGAGCAGATGGGCAATTAACCTTATAAAGCTCCTGCATTTTAATAGACTAGGAATTGTATATGTTTTCACATCCTCTTTACCAAGTATCTTAAAATTGGTAGAGGCCATTCTCATTTCTTTGTTAATAATCAATCCATTTGTATCATGGCAGATTCTTCTTTCACGGATAATTCAAGAAAATAAATCCATTAATCTCATCAGCAAAGGAAAGAAAGTAGGAGAAAAATATCCTAATTAGAAACAGATAATGGTGTCTCTTCTGTAACACTCTTCAACAACACAAAAGTGACCTATGGGGGAAATGTGATACCCGAGCAAAGCCACCTCAGCACTCTGGTTTCCCGGACATGGCAGCTCTGGATGCTTCCACCCCCTTGCCCCCCATGATGGAAGTCTGATGGTAGAGACTCTGTGGCGAGAGGGTATCATGGCTGCATTCCCATATCATGATAACACTCAAGTGCTCTTTCATTTTGGGGGGAAACACTCAACAAAAGCATTGTGGGTTACGAGTCTTGCACTCAGATGGTTCTGGATTAAAATTTCAGCTTTTTTTTTTTTTTTGGACCACATTTTTGACTTCAAGTAAATTTCTTAATCTTTTCCAGTCTCTATTCTTTTCATTTATAAAATAAAATTTAAAAAAAGAATGCATTACATACTTCATAGACTAATGGTAATGGTTAGATTGCTTGAAGTGTTGGCTCAGTGCTGGGCACACAGCAGTAATGAAGGTCACCATTAATTGAGGAAATGTTATGTTCCTTTAAATGTATTATGTGTTTTAGGCTTCACCACAACTATATGGAGTGAGCACTGTTTGCCTTCCCTGCATGCATTTCTCCTTCTCTTTTGTTCCAGTTCTTCTGATGTGTCTCAGAGGTGACCCCATCCCAGCGTAGGTGTAGAGGTGGATGAACTAAATCCCTTTGGACAGCCCTACTGTCTTGCTAATGATGGATTAGGGAAGAGCGTGTGATCCAACCCCGGCCAATGGGAAGTCATGTTCTCCAGTGGAGCGGACAACTGCTGGAATCTTCTGAGAAAGGATTTCATGTTCTTCATGAGATGGACTGTGACATCTATTTTCTTCCTCTGGATTCTAATAGGGCTAGGTGTGATGCCAGGGATGGCTGCCTTCCTGGGGGTGAGGATGGAGTCTACACAGAGGAAGTCAGGGCTGAGACTGACTGGTGGGGAACGAGAACTAATCCTGATTGCAGTGCCTATAGATGACTTCCCCAGGCTTTGCATTATGTGAGAGAAAGCATCTTATTATTAATGAAGCCAATCCGAGAGTCAAAGCATTCTGACTGAAAATCCATTTTTTATATCAGAAGGCTGATTTATGCATAAGTTATAGATTCGTCTTAAGTTCACACACGTAGAAGGTTCTAGAACCTGCCTAAGAACACAGAAGCTACTGTCAGTCCCACATTCTTCTTCTTTTTTAAAATATTTCATTATATTTAGTATTCTTATCCTTATTTTTGGAGATTTGTCAGGTTATGGGGAATGACATTCCTAGAGATGATGTAAAATGAAACCATGATGATGATAATAGCAAAGCTTTTTTTTTTTGATTTGGGTTTATTTATTTATTTATTTATTTTTAAAATTTTTTATTGTTATGTTAATCCCCATACATTACATCATTAGTTTTAGATATAGTGTTCCATGATTCATTGTTTGTGCATAACACCCAGTGCTCCATGCAGAACGTGCCCTCCTCAATACCCATCACCAGGCTAACCCATCCTCCCAACCCCCTCCCCTCTAGAACCCTCAGTTTGTTTTTCAGAGTCCATTGTCTCTCATGGTTCTTCTCCCCCTCCGATTTCCCCCCCTTCATTCTTCCCCTCCTGCTACATTCTTCTTCTTTTTTTCTTTCTTAACATATATTGCATTATTTGTTTCAGAGGTACAGATCTGAGATTCAACAGTCTTGCACAATTCAGAGCGCTTACCAGAGCACATACCCTCCCCAGTGTCCATCACCCAGTCACCCCATCCCTCCCACCCCACCCCCCACTCCAGCAACCCTCAGTTTGTTTCCTGAGATTAAGAATTCCTCATATCAGTGAGGTCATATGATACATGTCTTTCTCTGTTTGACTTATTTCGCTCAGCATAATACCCTCCAGTTCCATCCACGTCGTTGCAAATGGCAAGATCTTATTCCTTTTGATGGCTGCATAATATTCCATTGTATATATATACCACTTCTTCTTTATCCATTCATCTGTCGATGGACATCTTGGCTCTTTCCACAGTTTGGCTATTGTGGACATTGCTGCTATAAACATCGGGGTGCACGTACCCTTTCGGGTCCCTACTTTTGTATCTTTGGGGTAAATACCCAGTAGTGCAATTGCTGGATCATATAGTAGCTCTATTTTCAACTTTTTGAGGAACCTCCATACTGTTTTCCAGAGTGGCTGCACCAGCTTGCATTCCCACCAACAGTGTAGGAGGGTTCCCCTTTCTCCGCATCCCCGCCAACATCTGTCATTTCCTGACTTGTTAATTTTAGCCATTCTGACTGGTGTGAGGTGGTATCTCATTGAGGTTTTGATTTGGATTTCCCTGATGCCGAGCGATATTGAACACTTTTTCATGTGTCTGTTGGCCGTTTGGATGTCTTCTTTGGAAAAATGTCTGTTCATGTCTTCTGCCCATTTCTTGATTGGATTCTTTGTTCTTTTGGTGTTGAGTTTGATGAGTTCTTTATAGATTTTGGATACTAGCCCTTTATCTGATATGTCATTTGCAAATATCTTCTCCCATTCTGTCAGTTGTCTTTTGGTTTTGTTGACTGTTTCCTTTGCTTTACAAAAGCTTTTTATCTTGATGAAGTCCCAATAGTTCATTTTTGCCCTCGCTTCCCTTGCCTTTGGCGATGTTTCTAGGAAGAAGTTGCTGCGGCTGAGGTCGAAGAGGTTGCTGCCTGTGTTCTCCTTTAGGATTTTGATGGACTCCTGTCTCACATTGTGGTCTTTCAACCATTTGGAGTCTATTTTTGTGTGTGGTGTAAGGAAATGGTCCAGTTTCATTCTTCTGCATGTGGCTGTCCACTTTTCCCAACACCATTTGTTGAAGAGACTGTCTTTTTTCCATTGGACATTCTTTCCTGCTTTGTCAAAGATTAGTTGACCATATAGTTGAGGGTCCATTTCTGGGCTCTCTATTCTGTTCCATTGATCTATGTGTCTGTTTTTGTGCCAGTACCATACTGTCTTGATGATGACAGCTTTGTAGTAGAGCTGGAAGTCCGGAATTGTGATGCCGCCAGCTTTGCTTTTCTTTTTCAACATTCCTCTGGCTATGCGGGGTCTTTTCTGGTTCCATACAAATTTTAGGATTATTTGTTCCATTTCTTTGAAAAAAGTGGATGGTATTTTGATGGGGATTGCATTGAATGTGTAGATTGCTCTAGGTAGCATTGACATCTTCACAATATTTGTTCTTCCAATCCATGAGCATGGAACGTTTTTCCATTTCTTTGTGTCTTCCTCAATTTCTTTCATGAGTATTTTATAGTTTTCTGAGTACAGATCCTTTGCCTCTTTGGTTAGATTTATGCCTAGGTATCTTATGGTTTTGGGTGCAATTGTAAATGGGATCGACTCCTTAATTTCTCTTTCTTCTGCCTTGTTGTTGGTGTATAGGAATGCCACTGACTTCTGTGCATTGATTTTATATCCTGCCACTTGACTGAATTCCTGTATGAGTTCTAGCAGTTTTGGGGTGGAGTCTTTGGGATTTTCCACATAAAGTATCATATCATCTGCAAAGAGTGAGAGTTTGACTTCTTCTTTGCCAATTTGGATGCCTTTGATTTCTTTTTGTTGTCTGATTGCTGTGGCTAGGACTTCCAATACTATGTTGAATAGCAGTGGTGATAGTGGACATCCCTGCCGCGTTCCTGACCTTAGGGGGAAAGCTCTCAGTTTTTCCCCATTGAGAATGATATTCGCTGTAGGTTTTTCATAGATGGCTTTTATGATATTGAGGTATGTACCCTGTATCCCTATACTCTGAAGAGTTTTGATCAAGAAAGGATGCTGTACTTTGTCAAATGCTTTTTCTGCATCTATTGAGAGGATCATATGATTCTTGTTCTTTCTTTTGTTAATGTATTGTATCACGTTGATTGATTTGCGGATGTTGAACCAACCTTGCAGCCCAGGGATAAATCCCACTTGGTCGTGGTGAAGAATCCTTTTAATGTACTGTTGGATCCTATTGGCTAGTATTTTGGTGAGAATTTTTGCATCCATGTTCATCAGGGATATTGGTCTGTAATTCTCCTTTTTGATGGGGTCTTTGTCTGGTTTTGGGATCAAGGTAATGCTGGCCTCATAAAATGAGTTTGGAAGTTTTCCTTCCATTTCTATTTTTTGGAACAGTTTCAGAAGGATAGGTATTAATTCTTCTTGAAATGTTTGGTAGAATTCCCCTGGGAAGCCATCTGGCCCTGGGCTTTTGTGTTTTGGGACATTTTTGATGACTGCTTCTATTTCCTTAGTGGTTATAGGTCTGTTCAGGTGTTCTATTTCTTCCTGGTTCAGTTTTGGTAGTTGATACATCTCTAGGAATGCATCCATTACTTCCAGGTTATCTAATTTGCTGGCATAGAGTTGCTCATAATATGTTCTTATAATTGTTTGTATTTCTTTGGTGTTGGTTGTGATTTCTCCTCTTTCATTCATGATTTTGTTGATTTGGGTCATTTCTCTTTTCTTTTTGATAAGTCTGGCCAGGGGCTTATCAATCTTGTTAATTCTTTCAAAGAACCAGCTCCTAGTTTCGTTGATCTGTTCTACTGTTCTTTTGGTTTCTATTTCATTGATTTCTGCTCTGATCTTTATTATTTCTCTTCTCCTGCTGGGTTTAGGCTTTATTTGCTGTTCTTTCTCCAGCTCCTTTAGGTGTAGGGTTAGGTTGTGTACTTGAGACCTTTCTTGTTTCTTGAGAAAGGCTTGTATTGCTATATACTTTCCTCTTAGGACTGCCTTTGCTGTATCCCAAAGATTTTGAATAGTTGTGTTTTCATTTTCATTGGTTTCCATGAATTTTTTTAATTCTTCTTTAATTTCCTGGTTGACCCATTCATTCTTCAGTAGGATGCTCTTTAGCCTCCATGTATTTGAGGTCTTTCCGACTTTCCTCTTGTGATTGAGTTCTAGTTTCAAAGCACCGTGGTCTGAAAATAGGCAGGGGATGATCCCAATCTTCTGGTACCGGTTGAGACCTGATTTATGACCTAGGATGTGATCTATTCTGGAGAATGTTCCATGGGCACTAGAGAAGAATGTGTATTCCGTTGCTTTGGGATGGAATGTTCTGAATATGTCTGTGAAGTCCATTTGGTCCAGTGTGTCATTTAGAGTCTTTATTTCCTTGTTGATCTTTTGCTTAGATGATCTGTCCATTTCAGTGAGGGGGGTGTTAAAGTCCCCCACTATTATTGTATTGTTGTCGATGTGTTTCTTTGCTTTTGTTATTAATTGCCTTATATAATTGGCTGCTCCCATGTTAGGGGCATAGATATTTACAATTGTTAGATCTTCTTGTTGGATAGACCCTTTAAGTATGATATAGTGTCCTTCCTCATCTCCTATTACAGTCTTTGGTTTAAAATCTAATTTGTCTGATATAAGGATTGCCACCCCAGCTTTCTTTTGGTGTCCATTAGCATGGTAAATGGTTTTCCACCCCCTCACTTTCAATCTGGGGGTGTCTTTGGGTCTAAAATGAGTCTCTTGCAGACAGCATATCGATGGGTCTTGTTTTTTAATCCAATCTGATAGCCTGTGTCTTTTGATTGGGGCATTTAGCCCATTTACATTCAGGGTAACTATTGAATGATAGGAATTCAGTGCCATTGTATTGCCTGTAAAGTGACTGTTACTGTATATTGTTTGTGTTCCTTTCTGGTCTATGTTGCTTTTAGGCTCTCTCTTTGCTTAGAGGACCCCTTTCAAGATTTCTTGTAGGGCTGGTTTCGTGTTTGCAAATTCCTTTAGTTTTTGTTTGTCCTGGAAGCTTTTTATCTCTCCTTCAATTTTCAATGACAGCCTAGCTGGATATAGTATTCTTGGCTGCATATTTTTCTCATTTAGTGCTCTGAATATGTCCTGCCAGTCCTTTCTGGCCTGCCAGGTCCCTGTGGATAGGTCTGTTGCCAATCTAATGTTTCTACCATTGTAGGTTACATATCTCTTCTCCCGAGCTGCTTTCAGGATTTTCTCTTTGTCTCTGAGACTCGTAAGTTTTACTATGAGATGTCGGGGTGTTGACCTATTTTTATTGATTTTGAGAGGGGTTCTCTGTGCTTCCTGGATTTTGATGCCTGTTTCCTTCCCCAAATTAGGGAAGTTCTCTGCTATAATTTGCTCCATTATACCTTCTGCCCCTCTCTCTCTTTCTTCTTTTTCTGGGATCCCAATTATTCTAATGTTGTTTCGCCTGATGGTATCGTTTATCTCTCGAATTCTGCCCTCGTGATCCAGTAGTTGTTTATCTCTCCGTTTCTCAGCTTCTTTATTTTCCATCATTTGGTCTTCTATCTCACTGATTCTTTCTTCTGCCTCATTTATCCTAGCAGTTAGCGCCCCCATATTTGATTGCACCTCATTGATAGCCTTTTTGATTTCTACTTGGTTAGATTTTAGTTCTTTTACTTCTCCAGAAAGGGTTTCTCTAATAACTTCCATGTTTTTTTCAAGCCCAGCTAGTATCTTTAAAGTGATGATTCTGAACTCTAGATCTGACATCGTACTAATGTCCATATTGAGTAGGTCCCTGGCAGTCGGTACTACCTGTTTTTCTTTTTGTTGAGGTGATTTTTTCCGTCTTGTCATTTTGTGCAGAGGAGAATAGATTAATGAGAGAACAAAATGCTAGCAGGGTAACAACGTCCCCAGAAAATATACTCTAAACAAATCAGAAAAGACCTGAAGCAGTGGGAAAAGAAAGGGAAAGAGAGAAAAAAGAAAAGGAAAGAAAAAAGAAAAAGATAAAGATAAAAACAAACAAAAGCAGAACAAAACAAAACAAAACAAAAACAGAATGTGATCCAATATGATCAGGCTGGAATATAGATCAGTGCCACACACTAGATTTTGGGTGTATTTTGGTCTGTTAAAAGAAAGTCCCTCCCAAAATTTTAAAGAAAGAAAAACTTATATATGAACAAAAATAAGGGTTGATATGATGAAGGGATGGAATATGACTGTAAAGATGGAAATTATAAAAAATTTTAAAAAAGGATTTGATAAGTTGTTTGAAAAAAGAAAGAAGAGGATTAAAAAAAAAGAAAGAAAGAAAAAAGGGAGAGAATGTAATCAGGCAGGGGAGTAGAAAAAAACCATACACTAGAGATTTAGAGTATATTTTGATCTGTTAGAAGAAACTATCTCAAGATTTTAAAGGGAGAACAACTTATATATATATGCCAAAAATACGGGTAACTACTATGAAGGGATAGAATATGACTTTAAAATGAAAAATAAAAATGTTTTTTTTTTTAAAAAAGGGATTGATAAGATGTTGGTTGAAAAAGGGAAAAAGAAAAATTCAAAAAAAAAAAAAAAAGAAAAAAGAAAAAAAGACAGTTAAAAAAAATAATTAACTTTGAAAGACTACAGAACCATGGTAAAAAAAGCCATGGATTCTATGTGCAGTATTCCCCTAGCGCTGGAGTTCTGCCGTTCTCACTGATCGGTAAACTTGGTCTTGGCTGGCTGTTCTCGCTGATCTTCTGGGGGAGGGGCCTGTTGCCGTGGTTCCCAAATGTCTTTGCCGGAGGCGGAATTGCCCCGCCCTTGCCGGTCCGGGCTAAGTCATCTGCTCGGGTTTGCTCTCCGGAGCTTTTGTTCCCTGCAAGCTCTCCGTACAGCTTTGGAGGCGGAGAGTGAAAATGGCGGCCTCCCAGTCTCCGCCCCGGCGGAGCCGAGAACTCGGAGTCCTGCTCCTCAGTGCGCCCCCAGAGAAAAGCCGTCAGTCACTGCCGTCTCCCCGGTCTCCGGCCACACTCCACGCTCACCCGGCCTGTGACCGCGCCTTTCTATCTGGCACCCGACCCCGGGTGGAGTCTCCAAACCCAGCAGATCCCCGCGGTGCGCTCCCGAACCTCTCCTCCCGGGGGAAGAAGGTGAGTCTCCCCGGATCTGCCGCTTGTTGGGTCCCTGCTGGAGGAGCAGTGGCCCGACTGTGCCGCGGATCACGGTCTATGACAACCCCGAGCTGAGAGCCCGCGCCTGGGCTCCGTCTCTGCAGCTGGCTTCCCCGCTCCGATCCCTGGGAGCTCTGCCGCACTCAGGCACCCCCGGTCTTTCTGTGACCCCGAGGGTCCTGAGATCACACTGTCCCGCGAGGGTTCCACCCCCCACTTCGCCACCAGAGTGACGTCCCTCAGCGGAGCAGACTCTAAAAGTTCCGATTTTGTGCTCCGTGGCTCTGTCACTTGCCAGAAGCGGCCAACGGAGGCCCCTCCCCCGCCATCTATCCTCCCGAATATCGCCTCGGATTCCCTTCTCCGCACGTCCTACCTTCCAGAAAGTGGTCGCTTTTCTGTTCAGAGAGTTGTTGCTCTTCTTTTCTTCGATCTCCTGTTGAGTTTGTAGGTGTTCAGAATGGTTTGATCCCTATCCAGCTGAATTCCTGAGAGGAGACGAAATCCAGGTCTCCTACTCCTCCGCCATCTTGCTCCGCCCCTAGCAAAGCTTTTTTGAAAGCTTTATGCGTACCTTTTAAAAAAAATTATTTGAGTATAGCTGACACACAATCACCGCGTTACATTAGTTTCACAAGTGCAAGTTCCTAACCAGGAGGTCCTCCTGCCTTCCAGCTACTGAGCTCACTTCATGTTAACGGGCACGTTTATCTTCTTCACTGTCATCAGCATATATGTTCTAGTATTTACTCCTTTTCCAAGAGCGGCCTCATCTCTACTTCCCCATTGCAGGTGCCACTGTACTTCCTTCCATGTCTTAGAAAGAGTGTGTTTTCATCTCTAGTACTTTGGGTACGAAAGCTGGTTGTAGGACGCATCCCATATTTATTTAGTTTTGATTTGTCTGAATTTTCTTATCTCTAAGTTTAGAATGGTTGCAACTATCAGGTATAAAGTACGGAGAGAATGAACACGAGGGAAGAGACATAAATCACCCAGTCCCATTGCCTGCCAGTTTCCTGCACCACGGTCCCGGCACGTTGGTAATGGCACACCCAGTTTCCCCCATGCTGTAACCTTGCCCTACACCGAGCCTCTTCCAATAGAGAGCCCCTCCTCTCTGCATCTCAGCTCAAACATCCCCTCTAATTCCTTATTCTTAAAATTAATAATTAATTTCTGTTTTGGTCATTGCTAGAATTATTTGCTCTGTTCCCTCTTTTCTCTTTGTACCAGTCCCTGAAGACCTCAATCTCTTCCTCTGAAATCTATCCATGGAAGATCCGCAGTGGTAAGAAATCTCTGAGATTCTGTTAACTCAATTCCTTGGACCTCAGAGTATTGCATGCTGTGGTGTCCTGTCCTATACCTGAGGTCTTTTCTGCTAGAAATTTTGATTCCACTTAGGTCTCTGTATCATGTAGAGTGCAGAACATTTACATGTTTAAGAACACCTTTGTGAAAAAGGACTCTAATGGCCAGGAGAGCAGGTCACAATCCCCACACTATTTACCTCTCTAGAAGCACCATATGGCCAGTTGTTACGTTTACACTATTATAATTATTCTATCAATGACATCCCACAATTTCCCTCCCAGAACACTGCATACTCAGATTTGCTGTACCAAAGATCTTGGTTAATACCCCTGCTCTTCAATTCACTAACTAGTAATCACAGGCAAGACAGTATGAAGACTTGAGGCATAGTATGCTCACCTGTAGCATGTTGATAATCAAGGTTACTGTCTCCTTGAATTGTGGGTAAAATAATAAGATGGCGCCGGACACTGAGGAGCTGCTTGATTGATAAGAACCATTGCTACTTTTGTTGTTATTCTCACAATCTATCACTTTATTGTATGTACTCAAAGATCTCTCATGACCTTCCAGGTGTCTAGCAACAAAACTGGACCTGACAAATGTCCTTACCTCTCAGCTTCTGTGCTTAAATCTCTGAGAGGAATTCAATGTCAAGTTGGCAAGGTCTCTAGTACCTGTCCTTTGGTCCTAGGTGTATCTAGTCCCAAGACCCAGCCCTTCATTGTCCCCAGCTTCTCAGTACAGGCAGACTTTAATATCAAATTCCTATACTTAACATTTCATCCTGGGCTTCACGTCTTCTACTGTGCAGCTAATTTTTGGTCACCACAAGTAGCTCACAGCTACCCTGAATTCCTTTACTGTTCATTTAACTTTGGAGCCATAGGATTTTTTTTAAGAGTTTATTTATTTATTTATTTATTTGTGAGGAGAATGTGCAAGCAACAGAGAGAGAGAGCACAAGCAGGGGGGAAGGGTAGAAGGAGAGGGAGAAGCAGACTCCTCACTGAGCAGGGAGCCTGATGCGGGGCTCAATCCCAGGACCATGGGATCATGACCTGAGCCAAAGGCAGACATTTAACCAACTGAGCAACCCAAGCACCCGAGATTTTTTAAATTTCATATTTGATGCTTAGATCTTTTTCCTCAAATACAAGGATGCTTAGATTCACCTCAGGATAAGCTACAAAAGACATGGAAATTAGTGAATATCCATGTAGCGTTTCAAAACTCAGTGGGAGATCAATATGCACAGGATATTTAGTGTGAGGCTAAATTCAAAAAAATTAATCAGAAACGTAACATGCTAAACTAGGCTCTTACCTTGTATGCTAAATTTCAGGAACTAAGCAGTTTATGCAAGTCAGTTTTATTAGTCAGTTATATACTCTTCACACATTTTTTCCTTGGTAAAACAAGAAGATAACATTAAATAATCACAAAGGCCTCTTTTAGCTGTAAAGTTCTATGCTGAGCATTTACAGATTTAAACTTTCACCTATGCACTAAAATTTCACATGGCATGTACCAGGTACCAGGTGACACCTTTGATTCCTAGGTCTGAGGATAGAAGGATGAGCAAGCGAACATGGTCCCTGGTGCCACTGATTTCACCGTCTGCTGGAGAAAGGAGATCTGCATCAAGTCCTGGCATCAGGTGATCCAGAGGAAGTTAAGAGTGTGTGAGAAAGAACTGTCCTAGACATGGTGATGGCTTCTATGATGACGTCATGGCCTGACTACAAACCAAAAGGAATTAAGTAGGTGAAAGGTGAATGTGGGAGAAGCCTTCCAGAGACACAGGTCATGGTCTTATTTTGGGAGAGCGGGTGGAGTCATATGCCATCGCTATTTTTGTAAGTCAAAACATTCAGGGGGTGCCTGGGTGGCCTAGTTGGTTAAATGTCCAACTCTTGATTTCAGCTCAGGTCATGATATTGGGGTCCTGGGATCGAGCCCCACATCAGCTCCTCACTCATGGGGAGCCTGCTGGAGATTCTCTCTCCCTCTCCCTCTGCTGCTCCCCCTCCCCACCACGCTCATGCTCTCGTCAGTTATGCTATCTGGTCAACCTAATGGTGAAACCTGAAATAAGGTCTGTATGGCTGAAGCACAGGGCAAAGATAAGATGGAGAATGGTGTAATCGGGGATTTTCTATTTGAAACACACAATCCCAGTCAGTGGGTCCCCAAATTATTGAAAATCTTTAACTTTACAAGAAGACTTCTCCTCTAGAACTGTTCTAAAAACAAAGCTAGGTAATCAAACATCCGAAACCAGGAGGAAGTGCCTTTCTCTGTATGTATGTGCTGTTTCTGGTGTTGGTATGAAGTAAGGCTAGAGACTCAGAGGCAATCTAAACTCATGGTTTTAGAACATGATGCCTAATTGCTCCATTGAAATTGGTTGGACCAATTTACACTCCTATTCCTTTCCTCCCCAACATTTGACATTTTTACATGGGTCTGCTGGATGCAGGATCTATAGACCAGGAATGGTATCCAGAGTAGAGTTTTGAAGCATTTCTGTTGACGTCAGAAACAAGAACAACAACAAAAAAATAAAATAAAATCCCCATCACCATTCTACTTGCCACTTCCAATGTATTCTAACCAATTGTGTAAGATAAAAAAAAAAGGACGTAGATGTGTATGAACAATTAAAAAGAAGGGGTTAAATCATTCTCAATGGCAGATGACAAAACTGTATTCAGAGAAAGTATAATAGGATCTAAGGAAAGCCTATTAGAAAGAATTTAAAGTTCTTAGAAATAATAGCATTATTTTTTATCATCCACAACTCCAGCCATCCATAAAGGGGCTGGTTTTCAGAGAAAGCATCTTGTTGAAAATGCTGTGGCCATGAAGACATTTCCTCCACCAGCTATCTAGGTACCATATGGTACTGTAGAGAAGAGTATGGTGAAAAAGTCTTTTTATTTTTATTTTATTTTTTATTTCTTTTTGAGAGAGAGAGAAAGAGAGAGCATGCAAGTGGGGGGAGAGGCAGAGGGAGAGGAAGAGAGAGAATCTCAAACAGACTCCATGCTGAGCACAGAGCCTGATGTGGGGCTCGATCCCACAACCCTGAGATCATGACCTGAGCTGAAATCAGCTTAAGATTATGTCAGATGCTTAACCAACTGAGCCACCCAGGCACCCAAAAAAAGTCTTGTTCAGAGCTTGACATTGACAATCTTGGTCCAAGCTTAGTTACGTCATTTTAGTCACTTTTAGAAAAAAACTATTTTATCCATTCGAGAGTTTTGAAGCATGGACTTTTTGTGCTAATTTTACTGGAAATTTTAATTAAGAGTTTAACATCTTAAACTTATTTCAGCAATATAACACTGTTGCCATATTAGCAGTAAATAGTTTTAAAAACAAAGCAAACATGCACAGACTCACATATACATATGTATGTCTGTGTGGAGATTTAAAACATGTAATATCAAATGTGATCAGCAAAAGGAAATTTTAGGTGGAAGGTTTACAAAAGAAGATTATATATATATTCATATGTGTATATACATGTCTGAGCGTACACGTATGTGTGTGTATATGTGTACATATAGAAAAAAAAGGACCCTTTCCAAATCTAGGAAACTCAACTAGGGTTGAAGCCAAAGTCAAGTCCACAGGCACCTATCAATAAGATTATTCGAGAGACACCTGTTCTTTTCTAGAACACACACGGACTTGCACATGTACATATACACACATGCATACATACATAAAAACATATAAATATATATTCCTCCTTTGTAACTCTTCCCCAAGTAGCTTCTTTTCTCCTATCAGAGCTGATGCTTAGCCAGTATGCCCATATCAGATATTAAAACATTGAAATGCATTCATGATGGCTGATAAAAATAAAATCCCCTGGTTTTTGCCCTCCACCCCCTGTCCAGGTGCCAGACCGCACTCTGGTCACCCTGCCCCCGCATTCTGGTCCCCTGGATCCCCTGCGGAAACTGCCAGTAAAAATACTTAGTCTGGTCCAGGGAGGAGCTCAAGAACCTCGTGCTCAGGCATCATCAGAGTTCGTTCTGACTGATTAGTGTCCCTCCTGTGACAGCTGTTAAATATTTCAAATATTGTCTCTGAAATTAATTCTCTGGAGATGTTGTCTTTATACTTTTCATACCTTTGTTGCATTTGTATAAACCGAAGACATATTTTGTATATTTAGTTTTTTCATCAATGTTATAAAATATGCATGCATTATTTGCATTCTCTATAGAGATGTATCCATCTGACATATGTTCTGTAAAGAATTCGTTGTATAACTATTTAGTGGTTCAGTGATCTGTTCTGCTGCTGATGAAAATGCAGATGATTTCCAGTGTTTCGACAGTGTGTCATCAAAGGGAACATACCCACCTAGGCTTCCCTGCACACTGGTGCTAGAGCTTTGCTATAGCATGTTCCAAAAAGTGAAGTTATTAGGAGAAAGGGAAGAACAATTGAATCAGAAACCCGAAGAGATCACCTTACCCAACTAGCGGAGTCCGAAAGTCCAGATTGTGTAACGCTGGAAATGAGATTATTCTGAGGTCAATTAAATGACTGGCCCGAGCCTGCCCAGCTGGCCAGCAGAGGGTTCTCGGGGTCTGGCTGTTTACTTTCAGTCCAAATTTGATACAGCTGTGTTCTGGCCTCACATCGAGTCATTGGTCCAGCGTCGCTGTGGATGGGGAGAATTCCTAGTCTTCCCAGCACATCGGCAATGACCCCATCACATCTCCCAGCTAGCTGACGCATTTTGCAGGTCCGACCATTTGAGACTGAGCTGGGACAAAGCCGGACTTGAAGACACAGAGTCCGTCTCCAGATTTCCCCAAGAAGCTGTTGCCCCCTCGCCATCATGTCCCACTGTCCGCCCCCCACTTTCCTATGTCCCTGTTGCATGTCACCATCACCATCACCCCGAAGATAAGATCCTGAGTCTGGCTTGATCTGAGTTTGGGGATGTATTAACCATGTTGCTGGCTTCTGGAAACATGAGGCTTTAACATCTGCTCTGCATGCATATGCTGGAGACAACCTGTCTGGGCAATCTCCCAACATGCCTGAGGCACCTGCCGCTGGCATCCTGCCTCCCACATCCTGTCCCGCCCCCACCTGCCCAGGAGGAGTCCTCTCCTTGTTACCCAAATACAAACCATCCAACCCACTCTTACCCTGCTCCTATGTTTGCGGGGGCTTCACACTCCTGGCACTGTCCATCTGCCTTGATCACCCCGGGGCCCGGAACTAGACAATTAGTGGGGACCCCTAGGCCCCACAGCCCACTGCAGTCATTCAAACTTGGGAACCCTGAGCCTGCTTGCCCTGCCCTGCCCTGCCCTGACCTGCCCGTGGAAACCACGGTGCAGGCTCCTGCCCACAGTTCCCACTCTCTCTGCCTCGCTTCTGAACCTTGGGACTCCCCACTCTCCGTGTGGCCCCCCGGGGCATGGTGTGCCCTTTCCTCTTGGGATCTCTGAATCATAAACCGTGCTTTCAACTGCAATCACCTCCTGATCTGTGGGCCTTATTACCCCTCAGACTTTCTAATAATACACTGAAATTTAAATGGGGGCACTGGTAGAGAAGAGGCTCCCTCCAGCTACCGCTCCCAATACACCTGCAGCCAGGTACCCCCTACCCCCAACTTTGCTGATTTCTAAATTGCCCTACCAAATGGTTGCACCTCATGCAATATAGCCAAAAATGTGCCAGAGTTCATGTTTCTCACCATCCTTGGAAACCGCTGGTTTTAGGGAATTTGTGCAAACTGCAGGAATGTAAAATGGTTTCTTTGTATATTAATTTGTATTTTGCTGACTACGAGTGGACTTATGCATGCAGGGGTTTGGCCATTCTGATTGTTCTGAAAAGTGCCCACTGAAAGCCCTTTCCAACTTCCCTGTTGCGTGGTTGTCTTTGTCTTTGCCCTAATGATTTGTAGGTGTTCTTCATATATATCTGAAATGAAAATATTTTGTTGGTAACATACATCAAAAATATTTCACCATCTGCCAGTCTGTGTCCATCCTATTAGTGATGGTTATGTGGTAATTTATTTTATCTCATCATTTTAAGTCTTAATAGACCACTAAATGATGTTGTTATTGTCAATCGGATCCTACATTATATTAAACATTTCATTTAGTTATTGCTGATATATAGGAAGGATATTACTCTTTTTAGGTGTTCCTGTTGGTTCTGATACCAATGTTAAGATTTTGTCCACTTAGTCATTTTTTTCTCCCCTACAATATAATGTCATCTGAAAAAAAAAAAAAGATAGTATTTTTTCCTCCTTAATACCATTCTGTTTATTTGTTGTCCTTGCCTTATTTTTCTAGCCTGGAACCTCAAGGTCAGCTCTGACCCATAATGGTGAGAGTTAGCATCTCCTTCCTGACCTGATCTGTGTTATTTATAAACCTGCCACATTTTTCTGGTAGACACCTTTATCAACCAAAAGGAATTCTTTCCAATTCCTTAGTAATGGTTTTTATAATAAATGTGTTTTAGTTTATTGTACGATTTTTTTTGCATGCACCTGATTGCTTGCAATCATTTTGCACGCATTTTGCATGCATTTTGCACACATATGATTTCTTTGCTTTAGTGGTTAATGACGAGTTTTACGTTAGTTGATTTTTCTGATGTTGAGAATAAACACACACACACAAATGATTTATTTTTATATGTTGATGTTTAGAATTTTAAACTTATTTCATTAAGAATGTTTATGTTTACATTAATAAATGAGATTGGTATTGGTTGTATTTTCTTCTACTCTTTTGTGTGGTGTTGGAGTGAAGATTATATTAATATCATAAAATTACTTGGGGTCTCCTTCTTTTATTCATATCTTTGTATAAAATATAAATTTTATGGTCTTATTTCTCCAAAGAAGACATCCAGATGGCAATCAGACACATGAAAAAATGCTCAACAGGACTCATCATCAGGGAAATGCAAATCCAAACCTCAATGCGATACCACCTCACACTTGTCAGAATGGATAAAATCAACACAAGAAACAACAAGTGTTGGTGAGGATGTGGAGAAAGGGGACCCCTCATGCACTGTTGGTGGGAATGCAAGCTGGTGCAGCCACTGTGGAAAACAGCATCTAAGGTCCTCAAAAAGTTAGAAATAGAACTACCCTATGAGTCATCAATTGCACTACTGGGTATTTATGCAAAGAATAAAAAACCACTAATTCAAAGGGATACATACATCCCAATGTTTATAGCAGCATTATCAATAATAGCCAAATTATGGAAAAAGCCCAAATGTCTATTGCCATCGGGTGAATAATGGATAAAGAAGAGGTGATATATATATATATATATTATTCAGCCAGGAAAAAAGAATGAAATCTTGACATTTGCAATGACATGGATGGAATTAGAGGGTATTATGCTAGGAGAAATAAGTCAGTCAGAGAAAGACAAATACTATATGATTTCAGTCATATGTGGAATTTAAGAAACAGAAGAAACAAGCAAAGGAAAAAAAGAGAGAGAGAGAGAGAGAGACAAACCAAGAAACAGATTCTTAACTCTAGAGAACACGCTGATGGTGACCAGAAGGGAGGTGGGTGGGGATGAAGGAATGCACTTGTGATAAGCACAGGGTGATGTAGGGAAGTGTTGAATCACTAAACTGTACACCTGAAACTAATATTATACTGTATATTAACGGACTGGAAATAATAAAATAAAATAATGAAATAAAATAAAATAAATAAAATAAAATAAAATAAATTTTCCAGTCTTATGTCAATTAGGATTCCTAAACAGAATCTCCTTCTTTGTGTCCAAATTTCTGCACATCAGAAGGGGGAGAATTCATTTTGGACAACTGACTCACAGTTTCCAGAACATGATGGGCACATATACTTACTACTGTGACCACTTGGCCCTGAATCCAGGATGTGCTGGACAGGCCTCCGGGGCACAAGCCTCCACCAAAGATCTCAGCTGTGGAGCAGGAATGCCTTTTGCTTTTGTGTCTTGAATTATCTCAAGTCACTGGGAATCTGAAATTGAGTGATCTGTAGTCCTTCACAACTGTAGATAGGCCTGAATTTCCTGAAAGCAGTAGTACTCCTTTAAAAAAAAAAAAAAAAACCTGCTTTGGGGGATGCCTGGGTGGCTCAGTTGGTGAAGCGTTTGCCTTCGGCTCAGGTCATGATCATGGGGTCCTGGGATCGAGTACTGCTTTGGGCTCCCTGCTCCTCGGGGAGTCTGTGTAACCCTCTCCCGCTACCCCTCCACCCACTTGTGCTCTCTCTTGATCACTCTCTCTCTCTCTCAAATAAATAAAATAAAATAAAATAAAAACCCAAACCCTGTTTGTAATAGAATCACATAGTAAGTATACATAAGTGAAAGCCCCTCTTATTTCAATGTCTTTTCTTGCTTTTCTTTATGAGGCCTCTAAAAATTTCTCTGGGTTTTGTCAGTCAGGATTAAAGTACAAAATTTTTCTTCATTTTATTTTATTTTTTAAGACTTATTTATTTATTTATTTATTTATTTATTTATTTAGAGAGTGAGCTCAACACGACTGGGGGGAGGGGCAGAGGGAGAGAGAGAGAGAAACTCCAGCAGACTCCACACGGGGCTCGATCTCATGACCATAAGATCATGACCTGAGCTGAAATCAGGAGTCAGATGCTCAACCAACTGAGCCAGCCAAGTGCCCCTTTTTTTTTTTCGTTTTAAAAGACAGTTAAACCTAATGATATGAATGCACTTAAGGCCACTGAGCTGTACACTTAAAAATGATTATGATGGTAAATTTCATGTTACATGCATTTTACCACAATAAAAAAAAAAAAGAAATCAGAAATACACAAACATATTTATAGAGGTGATACCATACAAATTGTCTTAGTGACAGTTTTCTCTATCTTGTAATTATTCTATAATAAGGATGCATTATTTGTAGAATCAGAAATAAAATAATAAGCATTGAAAAAATACATTAACATCAATAATATTTTTATTTTTTATTTATTTTTAAAATATTTTATTTATTTATTTGACAGAGAGAGACACAGTGAGAGAGGGAACACAAGCAGAGGGAGAGGGAGAAACAGGCATCCCACTGAGCAGGGAGCCCGATGCGGGGCTCGATCCCAGGACCTCGGGATCATGACCCGAGATGAAGGCAGACGCTTCACCGACTGAGCCACCCAGGCGCCCCAATAGTATTTTTAATATGCTCAATTCTTTTTCCAAAGTGAGAAAGATTTCTTTAAAAGTACATTCATGTGAAAAATGTCTTCGGGTCTTCTATATAACATTGTCATCATTGTATTTTATTTTATTTTTTAAAGATTTTATTTATTCATTTGAGAGAGAGAGGGAGCACAAGCAGGGGGAGTGGGAGAGGGAGAAGCAGACTCACCACAGAGCAGAGAGCCCGATGTGGGACTCGATCCCAGGACCTAAGCCAAAGGCAGACACTTAACCACCTGAGCCACCCAGGTGCCCCTGGTCATCATTTTAGAATTCAGTTCCTCAGAAAAGTGTTGTACTGTAAATTGTCCATTTTCATAGTTTAAAGCGGTTGCTGTTTGTATATCATATTTTAGGCTTTGGATATTTTTTATAACTATGCTAATTTCACTAATAGCAATTCATTTCAAGAGTTGCAAGTAATGGGAGTATTTAATTATACAACTCTGGATTGGCCTTGTGAGCCCCTGTTGTGTTCACGGCGCCCAGCAGGAAGTCCTGGTTGCAGAGGGAAGAATTACTCGTGGTCTCTGCCCTAGAGAGAGTAACAATTGTGCATAGAGGCTGAAACAGTAATTTACCACTGCCTAAAGAATAAAAAGGCGAATTCTTGCAGAACAACAGGGACCTGGCAGAACAGCACATTGTTAGAACAGCTTTATTGAGATAAAATACAGACAGCATGTATCTCACTTGCCCAAAGGGTACCGACCAATGGTTTTGGGGTAATTGCAGAGCTGTATACCACCACAGCAGTCTAATTTTAGAACATTTCCATTACCCAGCCCCCCCCCCAAAAAAGTTGGTACCCACTAACAGAGCATCCCCATCCCCTCCCTCCTCGCTCCTCTCTACTGGCCAAGGGAATTGTTTTTTTTTTTTTTTTTTAAAGATTTTATTTATTTATTTGAGACAGAGAGAATGAGAGAGAGAGCACATGAGAAGGGGGAGGGTCAGAGGGAGAAGCAGACTCCCCGCCGAGCAGGGAGCCCGATGCGGGACTCGATCCAGGGACTCCAGGATCATGACCCGAGCCGAAGGCAGTTGCTTAACCAACTGAGCCACCCAGGCGCCCTGGCCAAGGGAATTGTTAACCTATTTCTTGTTTCTACAGATTTTTCCATTCTGGGCATTTCATAAAAATGGAGTCCAATAGCATATGGTCTTTTGTGACAAGCTGTTTTTACTCAGTATAATGCTTCCGGGTTCAGCACTTCATTGTTTTCCATTATGTTGAATGGATATACCAAATTCTGTTGATCCTTTCATAAGTGAGTAGATTTGGGTTGTTTCCACTTTGGGGCTATTATGAATAATATTGCCATAAACATTCTTGTACAAGTTTTTGTGTTGACATGTGTTTTCTGTTTCCTTGGCATATATTTCGGATAGTAATTGATGGCTCATATGGTGGTAATGGTTAATTATGTGTCAACTTGGCTAGACCTCAGTTCCCAGTTTTTGGTCAAACACCAATGTAGATGTTGCTTTGTACATTTGATACACATTTATAACCAGTTGACTTTTTTTTTTTTTTAAGATTTTATTTATTTATTTGAGAGAAAGAGAGCATAGAGGGAGGGTGTGAGGGGACTCCCTGCTGAGCAGGGAGCCCGATGCGGAGCTGGATCCCAGGACCCTGGGATCATGACCTGAGCTGAAGGCAGAGGCTTAACTGACTGAGCCCCCCAGGCGCCCCATAATCAGTTGACTTTACATAAAGGATATTATCCTTGACAATTTGGTTGGAACTCATCCAACCAGTTAAAGGCCTTAAGAGCAAAAACTGAGGTTACCAGAAGGAATTCTGCTTCAAGATTGTGACGTGGAAATCCTGCCTGAGATTCTAGCCTATAGGCCGGCTCGACTGATTTCCAACTTGCCAGCCAGCACTGGGGTGAGCTAATACTTGTCTGTGTGTGTGCTCATATATACCCACATAAATACAGATACAGAGGTGGGTATAAATGTCTGATTAGTGTCTTATTGGTCTGTTTTCCTGGAAACCCCTGACATATGGTAACTCTATGATTAGTCATCGAGGGAAGTGCCAGACTTGCTTTCCAAAGTACCTGCACCATTTTACATCCCCAGGAGCGGAGGATGAGGGTTCCCGTTTTTCCACATTCTTGCCAATGCTTGGTACCACCTGACCTTTTGATACTAGTCATCGGGTGGCTACGAAGCAGTGTCTCGTGGTTTTATTTTGTATTTCCCTGATGACTAGAGAATTTTTCACGTACTTATAGCCATTTGTATATCTTTCTTAGTGAAGCGTCTATCCAAAACCCTTGGCTGTTTTCTTATTTGTCTTTTTATTGCATTTTAAAAGTTCTTTGTATATTACACATACAAGTCCCTGCTCAGATATGTGTTTTGCAAATATTTTTACCCATTTCATGGGATGTCTTTCACTGTCTTCATGGTGTGTTCAGTAGCACAGAGGTTTTGAATTCTGATATAGTCCAATTTTACCTGTTTTTTCCTTTGTTGCTTGTGTTTTTGGTGGCATATCTAAGAAACCGTTGCTGACCCAGGATCGTGAAGATTTGTGTCTCTTTTCATTGCCGAGTTTTATGGCTTTAGCTTTTACATTCTTCAGGTCTTTGATACAACTTAAATTTACTTTTGCATATGGTGTGATGAAGGGTTCCAACATCAGTATTTTGTACGCATGTCCAATTGTTAAAAAGAATGTTATTTTCCTTTTGAATTTTCTTTGCATCATCATGGAATATTAATTGACATATATTTTTAAAAGATAATAAACAGTTTAGACAAGGGTGAAGGAAAGTTTTATACATCTCGGTGTTTGGAGAGCAATTTGACCATGCATGTTTGAAATGGAAATATCAAAAATCAATTGGCCATAAATGTTAGGTTTATTTGTGGATTCTCAGTCTCATTCCATTGGTGTATGTGTTTATCTTTATATTAATACCACATTGTCTTGATTACCATAGGTTGTAGTAAGATTTGGAAGTGGGAGTCTTTCCATTTTGTTCTTCTTCAAGATTGTTCTGCTCTTACGAGTCACTTACTTTTCATATACATTTTTGTATCAGATATTCAGTATCTGCCAAAAAGCAGCGGGATTTTGAAAAGGATTACATTTAACCGATGAATGATTTTAGGAAGTATTGCCATTTTAATGTTATTAAGTTTTTCTTTTCTTTTCTTTTTTTTTTAAGGTTTTTATTTATTTATTTGACAGAGAGAGATATAGCGAGAGAGGGAACACAAGCAGGGGGAGTGGGAGAGGGAGATGCAGGCTTCCCGCCAAGCAGGGAGGCCGACGTGGGGCTCGATCCCAGGACCCCGGGATCATGACCTGAGCCAAAGGCAGACGCTTAATGACTGAGCCACCCAGGTGCCCCAAATGTTATTAAGTTTTTCAATACATAAACAGAGGGATGTTTTTCCTTTATTTATCTTTAATTCTTTGAAAACTTTTTTATAGTTTTCAGTGCACAAATCTTGAATTTTGTTAAATTTAATCCTAAATGCTTTATTCTTCGAATGCTATTTTAAATGGAATTATTTTAAAGTTTCATTTCCAGATTATGTATTGCTAATGTATAGAAATACAACTAATTTTGTATATTGATCTTGTATCTTGCAACCTTGCCGAATTGTTTTTCAGTTCAAGTAGTTTTTTTGTGGATTCCTGAAGATGTTCTATGTATAAGATAATGCCATCCGTACAAAGAGATTGTTTTAATTCTATTTTTTTTTGATCTAGATAACTTTTATTTATTTTTCTTGCCTGATTGCCCTTGCTTGAATCTCTGGTAAATGTTGAATAGAAGTTATATGAGAGGACATCTGTCTTTTGTTTCTGATTATAGGAAGAAAACATAGTCTTTCACCATTTAGTATGATGTTAAGTGTAGATTTTTTTAGATGTTATTTATCAAATTGAGGAAGTTCCCTTCTATGCCTAGTTTTTTGAGTGTTTTTTTTTTATAATTAAAGGGTATTAGATTTTGCGTAATGATTATAGTAAACCTGTAGAAATCATCATATGATTTTTGTCCTTCATTCTATTAAAATGGTCTGTTATATTGATTGGTTTTTGTATGTTAAGCAAACCTTAAGTTCCTGGGATAAATGTTAGTTGGTTATGATGAATAATCCTTTTTATATGTTGCTGGATTCAGTCTGCTAGTATTTCGTTGAAGATTTTTGTGCCTATATTCATAAAAGATATTGGTATGCACTTTTCTTGTGATTTCTTTCTCAGTTTTGGTATCAAGGTAATAATGGCCTCACAGTGTGAGTTAGAATGTAGTCTTTCCTCTTTTATTTCTTGGAAGAATTTTTAAAAGGTTTGTGTTAATTCTTCTTTAAAAAGTTTGAGGGACACCTGAGTGACTCAGTCAGTTAAGCATCTGCCCTGGGCTCAAGTCATGATCCCGGGGTCCTGAGATCAAGCCCTGAGTCAGGCTCCCTGCTCACTGGGGAGTCTGCTTCTCCATCTGCTTCTCCCTTTGTTCCTCCCCCCACTCATGCTCTCTCTCTCTCTCAAATAGATAAAAATAAAATCTTTAACAAAAAAGTGTGAAAAATTTGCCTGCAAAGGCATGTGGGCCTGGGCTTTTTTTTTTTTTTTTTTTTTTTTTGGTGGGAAATGTTTTTATTAGTAACTTAATCTCTTAGTCCTATTCAGATTTTCCATTTCTTTTAGATTCAGTCTCACTAATTTGTTTCCTTCTAGGAATTTGTTCATTTCATCTAGGCTAGAGTCTTAGTCCATTTGGTCTGCTATAACAGAATACCATAAACTGGGTG
This sequence comes from Halichoerus grypus, assembly GCF_964656455.1. Classification (NCBI taxonomy): domain Eukaryota; kingdom Metazoa; phylum Chordata; class Mammalia; order Carnivora; family Phocidae; genus Halichoerus; species Halichoerus grypus. Next base: position 3,200,827 of record NC_135723.1, read on the forward strand.
GCTTATAGACAACAGAAATTTATTTCTCACAGTTCTGGAAGTTAGGAAGTTCAGTCCATGCTAGCATATTTGGTGTCTGGTGTAAACCCACTTCCCAGCTCATAAACTGCTGCCTTCTCACTGTGTCCTCACGTGTTTGGAAGAGAGGAGAGTCCTCTAGGTCTCTTTTTTTAAGGGCACCAATCCCATTCATGAGGGATTCCTGACTTACTTATCTCCCATCTCCAAGTACCATCACACTGGGGAATCGGTTTCAACCTACGAATTTTGGAGGGACACACATAGCAGTTCTCGAATTAGCATATACATATGTGTAGTATTTCCCTATAACATTTTATGTTTCTGGAAGGCTAGTGGGGATGTTCTTTACCATTCCTGCTTTTCATAGTTGGAGTCTCTAAGGTTTTGTCCATTTCAAAGAAATAAATTTGATTGTGCTAATTTTATTTTTTTATTCTCCATTTCATCTATTTCTCTTGGCTCCCACACGAAAACCCTAAAAATCACAACAAAGACTCTTGGAAAACTAATAGGTCATTCTGAAAATAGCATCAGACACTTTGCAGTTTCCATTCTGAGTGAATTCCATAAGGTCTGAGGAATGTCTGACAGCTGGTTAAATCTACAGTATCCACTTTTTGGTAAATATTCATATTCAACTTTTTGCCCATATTTGCATAAAAAGCTTTATCTTTATCTTGGGATACGATTGTTTCTCCATTTGCATTGACCATTCTGACTACCCATAGATCTTTGTCCTGCTTCTCAGTACTAGACCATATAGATAAATATAGAGACAATAATGATCACAACAGCACCAGTTACATTATGGAGCTCTAACATGTATCATATTTGGGGCTTGTCTTCTCTATAAATGATCTGTAATGCTCACTGCGTTATGGTTAATATTACTTCCTCCAATAATTATCTGATCTTTATTTTTGCTTAGCGATGAAGTGTCTTGGTTTACGTACAATGCAACATAGTGTTGTGTAGGTATTGACCATTTTCAATTGGGTAGAAGTAATTAATTTCATTTTTGTGTTGAGTGGTTTTGTTTTCTCATGGGAAACAAATCACTTCTTGAACACACATCCTCCCAACTGCTTGAAAGATATGACAAATTGAAAACTCTCTGAGGTGTGTTAATACATTTTACTGTCTGGTTATATTACATTTTGATGTGGGACTCCATGAAAGATTACTTAGATTTTGTTCTGACTGTAGAGAGGGGCACTCAGTAACCCCTGGCAGATGAAGGTAAAAAACTAATAAAATAATAAATCCATACAAATTGTTACAGAAAAATAATGACTTCTTTGCATTTTTTATAACAGCAATACCATATCAAAAAAGCATTAGCTAGTGTGGCAAGGCATGACTCGGTCTGAAGCCAAAAAAAAAAAAAAAATCCTTTGTTCATTGGGATTTATGTCATATCTGCTCAGTTTGGTTTAGAATAACTAAGCAGAAACTGTGCAACTCATCTACATGATTGTGGATGCTTTAAAACTCCTTTTTAATAAAATTTAGAAAATAGGCCCCACATTTATGAGAAGTGTAGTTGTGTGGGAAATACATTTTTAATTGTGGAAAATAAATATCACATTGAGATAAAATGATGAGAAATGAAACAAAAACAAAAACAAAAACAAAGCCCCCAAAACAAAAAAAGCAAGACTTCAACAAACATTTATTAAACAGCGGTCACTGAAATGTTTAGTGTGTGTTGGTAGGTCATGCTCTAGCAAGCTAAAAAGATGGAAGAGACCAACGTGATACTCTTTTTTGTTTGTTTGTTTGTTTTAAAGATTTTATTTATTTGACAGAGAGACACAGCGAGAGAGGGAACACAAGCAGGGGGAGTGCGAGAGGGAGAAGCAGGCTTCCCGCCGAGCAGGGAGCCCGATGCGGGGCTCGATCCCAGGACCCTGGGATCATGACCTGAGCCGAGGGCAGATGCTTAACCGACTGGGCCACCCAGGTGCCCCTGTTTTACTGGTTTTTTTTTTTGTTTTTTTTTTAAGATTTTATTTATTTATTAGAGCAAGTGACAGAGCACGAGCAGGGTGGAGGGGCAGAAGGAGAGGGAGAAGCAGGCTCCCTGCTGAGCAGGGAGCCCGATGCGGGACTCGATCCCAGGACCCTGGGATCATGACCTGAGCTGAAGGCAGATGCTCAATGACTGAGCCACCCAGTCGCCCCCAACGTGATACTCTTAACAAAGTTACAAGTTAGTTACAAGTTAGTCCGCATCCTAGTTGACTGCATTCCTGTTGAGTGATTAGTAACTAATGGATTCAGACAACTGGACTGTATTTCTTCAGTTCAGCACATCAGAGCCCATTCTAGACCTATAGACTCTGTGGCTTTGAAGGCACTATAACTGATGTGTAAATAAGAACAAGTGAAAGAAACCTTAAAGTCATATAAATAAAAACAAATGAAGGGGTCTTAAAAGACATAATCATGTAAGGGACAAATGACACAAAGCTTATTCAAATGCATCAGGTTATGTGGGATAACTTAGTATAATGAAGTAAATTTGGGGTCTGGCACACAGATTTTATTTTAACATGTGAAAAATGTATCAAGCACCAGGAATGTCAATGTATAAAAAGAAGTTCTAGACAATGTAATCTCACCATCCATCCAGTGCTTGAAATATATCCCTCCCAAACACCTACAAGAGAGTTACATAATCATTTCCTGCAGTAATTGGTTTTTAAAGATTTATTTCTTTGAGAGAGAGAGAAAGAGTGCAAGTTGGGGGAGGGGCAGAGGGAGAGAGAATCTCAAACAGACGCTGAGCTGAGTGTGGAGCCCTTCGTGGGGCTCGATCTCATAACCCTGAGATCATGACCTGGAGCAGAAATCGAGACCTGGACACTTAACCGACTGAGCCACCCAAACACCCCTCCTGCAGGAATTATTAAAATAAATATTCCAGGTTCTTTTTTAGGTCACAGGGACAGACTACTGGAGTAAGAGAGTGATATTCAGGATCCAAAAACAGTGTGGGCTGAGAAAACACTGACATCTGACCTGGAGACAAGGCGGGCATGGATCTAAGGGAAGTTCAGTAAGGTCAAGGAAAATAAGGGCTATGCTCAGCTAGAGCCATGAGGATGATGATGTTCTTGATGATCATAACAAATCTCCAGTTCTTTCAGTACATATTGAAAAGACATTGGAACAATGAATCTGATTAGTTGATCATACTCAGTTTTCTTGGAAAGCAATTTGAAGTAGTTACATAGAATTGAAATAAAAGGTACATTTGATCAGCAGAAAGGGAAAGAAATCCTCTTCCTGTAAAACTATGCTAAGAAAACTCATTGTAACAGCACATTTTCCAGGCCCCCCCCCAAAAAATAATGTTAGAAAGCTTCTATTGCCTAATTCAAGAAATTGGAACATATTATTCCCCACAGTAGAGTAATAATTTCCTAATTCTGAATTCTCAGAAAAATTTTTGGTACTATGAAAAAGCAGATTTGTGCCTTCCTATTGATCTAGCAGAAAGTAAGAATAAAGCTTGAAGAATCATGAGAAAGAAATTATTAGAAGATCCAACTTTTGGCTATTCTCAAAATATCAGTATTCTTACCTTGAGCTTTGATTGGTGTTTCATAGGAGGTGATTCAAAATTTAGCCGAGTACCCAAACTGTGGGTTTCATGTTAGAGTTTTAAAGAGATGTGTATGCTGTAGATATTGGCCAAAGGGCATTTTGCAGTTAAAGTCAAGTGGCCTATTTCCTATGCTATATTAGTATTCAACCAGAGATGGGAAGCCAACAAAGCAAAGAAATCTCTCAAAACATTGCTCTGTGTTTCCTGAAAGGCTCAAAGAATTGGTAAAGGAAAAAGAGAGAACATGAAGGATCTAGAGGAGAAAAGAAGGTAAAGTGGATGAGAGCAGATCAGTTATATTTTACAGAGCAGCTTGGAGATTGACTGAAAACGTGTAATTTGGAGAGATAAAAGCGTGATGCCGGAATCACAGTCTTTTTGAAGGAAGGAGTGGGCTGAGAAGCCAGGTGTGAGACAGGGGGAGTGGTGGGGAGGGGCGCCAGACAGCGTGGCGCTGGACCTGGGGGCCAGCCTCCCACCTGCTGCCCTCCAGTGCAGCATCATAAGGGCAGGTCAGCATCACCCCTGCCTCCCGAGCGCTGAGAGCAAGCGAGGCAACTCCCCCTGCCCACCAAAACACACAATTTGATTCCTTTGGATGATTTCATTCCGAGCAGGATGGCATAACACCGACTCTATCAGCAGTCTGGCCACAAATCACAAGTTCTCCAAGCAAAATTAGCTCACTTCTTGAACATAACTTTTTTTTTTTTTATGTTATCCATTTAGATAATGAAAAAATGACACTGAAAAGAAGCACTTCAGTTTTAGAAGACAGAAAATGTTTAGCTGGATCACTGTGGGCTCTTTCTGCTCTTCCCTAAGGTCACGTGAAAGAGCTGACTTAATAAAATGTTCTCAGTGAGATCTTTAATTATCTGCTCTCCTTTGTAAACATGCAGAGATTTAATTTTCTGAGTATTTGAGTGACTTGATCAGGTCTCAGTATTAGCCATTCTTCTCGATCTGTTCACAACTTTGTCAGGACATACACCATTTTCGATTCAGAGCTGCAGAAGGCTGTGGTGATGGTCATGGACAGTATGTGGCCCAAGACGTCCATTTCATGGAGCACCCAAGACATACAGGCCAATCATGGGGAATAACTACTCCTGTCCCTTTGTTGGAAATGTGGATCAATTTTCTAATGGGTTTTTCCATGGACTGACCTGCAAACATGTCACAATGTAGTTTTAGAGGAGTATGGTCTTTTTCCAATCTTTTTATGTTAAATTATTCACCTTGAAACTTGTACACCATTGAGGATCTCTCATCCTGATACTGGTCTTTTTAGGCTAAATGCAAATTTAAACAAAGTTATTTCTGATCTTGCCTTTTGTGTAATATACAGTCTCTATATTGGGTAAGAGATTCAATGAAAACATAATTTTATACAGAGAACAAATTGGTGGTTGCCAGAGGGGAGGTGAGTGGGGAGATGGGCAAAATAGGTGAAGAAGATTTAGAGGTACAAACTTCCAGTTATAAAATAAATAAGTCACAGAGAAGAAAAGCACAGCACAGAGAATACTGTCAATAATATCGTAATAAGGTTGTATGGTGACAGATGGTGTAATAACATATGATTATTGTGGTGAGTATTGATTAATGTATAGAACTGTTGAACCACTATATTGTACACCTGACACTAATATAACATTGTGTGTCAATATACTTCAGTAATAAAGAAATAAAAATGCAATTTTAAAAGAGTTTCAAATTGAAGTAGTCCAATGTTCTTTATAAACTCCATAATTGCATTCTTTAGCAGATATTTAGATATATTGAGTATTAATTTTGATGAGGCTAAAAAAGTAGATGAATTGTGGTTTTCTTGAATCCATAAGGAAATTGAGAGCAATGTGGTCTAGTTAGGTCTTCTATATCTAGGAGATATTCTAAAAGTGGTCATTTTTAGGAAAAAAATAAATGTATTGGCTTTAAGTACAAGAGTAATTTTTTTTTAATTAAAGACAAGAAAGGGGCCTTTTATAGACACAGAAGATTATCAAGTTGAATTTTGTTTCTAAATTCAAATGTAAATAACAGTCTCCATCTTTCTTTTACATCCCTGGTGGAAGGGGCAGACCCTTGGTCTCATTTGGAATGCCATGGGGATACTTCTCCACCACTTTTTACCCTGTCATCAGTAGTCAACAAGATAGAACCTATCTGGGGAGGCTCAGCAGGGTCTCTGGCAAATGTGAGCTCTCTTGGTATGAAGACCCTCGGAGATGCTCCAGAGGAGGTTGGGTCATTCCCAAGGACATCCGTAGGTAGCCTCCTTAGCTTTGTTCCCTGTGCCTGGAGATACCTAGGTACCTGTTACCAGGTGTTCTCAATCCCTCTTGAGATACTCTATCCATATGTAACAGGAAGTGGGATGGTCTGTCTTGCATGTCCGTCTTTTAGCCTAAGAATGGCCCTTTGCAGACCATAGGAGAAGGGGGGTCTGATGCTTTACTCTTTCTTTAATCTTAGGTCTGTATCAATAAATCGTTCTATAAGTAGAACCGTGTGCCTTTAATGGAGTAAGTTATACAACTTCACCTCTGTGGGTTGTGTACTTATTCAGGAGCTGATTAACTGATGCAGTCTGTAAAATAGTATTATACAGATATAGAATAAAGTATCCATGTTTCTAGGGCAAGTTTTGTTGTTTAAGTGTGCTAAATAAAAAATATGTATGTATGCCCTCACCGTGTAGATGAGATATGTTTTCAGCCTGATTTCCAAACGAACATTTGATCTTTCTACTAAAAGTAGTAATGGGGTTCCTTCCCCACTCACACATTGGAGTAGAAGGCATAACAGAACTCTGCCCCCATGCAAACGGGGCAGAACAGCCATCACTGGGTTCATAATTAGTATCAGTGACTTTACTATCATAGTGGAGGGAATAATCCTTAATAATATTACAGATAAAGGCTATGTTTAAGGTCAGAATTTTTATCAAAAGGGCAAGATTAAAAATCTCTTTGGGGGATAGAGTGTAGAATACTTCCACTCCTGATTTGATGTCTAAAATATTCCACATTAATCCCTTTTGAGCCATTTCTTTACATTCCCCATTTGAAATAAAAGAGAGTCTCAGAATATATTCGAATAAGTTAGGTGTTTACTCAATAAAAGGGAGAGTGTACAGAAAAACATTCAATTACATATAAATAAAACACAACTCAACAAAACCTCCAAAAGAACAAGCCTTGAAGGAGTCAGTTGTGAGAGAGAAAGGTTCTTCAAAGAAAACTATGACAAATGCACCCAGTGGACAACCACACCTGCAAAGAGCCTGTGGAAATCATCTTGCAGAGAATTCAGAGGCTCCTGCCTCTGGGCAAAGCATGCACATGCTGGACTCCCTGAACAATTGAGCCAAAACATCAATATCCAACTGAAAAAGCACCATGGTCTTCCAGGTTCCCCTGCCTCCAAACGCATTTTAAATGTGAAAGTTCAGGGTTAAAGCAGAGTCTACTTGGAAGTCAATGGGGAGAGAATTGAAAGGAGGCCAACCTAAATCAACAAGGATGAGCTTGGAAGACTGGGTTATATGCTCACCATATAGTCAGCTATGGTTTGAACTTTCTCAGACACAGCATCAGCGTGGAAATGTGATATCAAAGGGAAATCTTCTAGCTGTCCAAGGAGGCAGGAGACACACAGAATTGAGTATAAGTTTGTTTTAGCTTTGCAGACCCAGAAACTCCATTGTCTAACATCCTCCAAATGCAGACCAATGTAATAATGCATTTTCATCTGTTTCCATTAGTTTTCCGGGGTTTTAAGTGGTAAAAATTAATGTATCCTATTTTATTCTAAAAATTTTAAATATTTAAGAAATATTTAGATTGAAAACTGAATATTATCCATTACCATAACTTTGTTTCTCATCTTCAGAAATTTAAAAGAACTTAGCTATTCAATATGTAGGCTTCCCCATACATGTACATATATATTGTATACACATACATATGCATAAATATATACATATTTTCCAAGCATGAGTATGATTAGCTACTTACATTATCATTATATCAACTTTAAATCAACTTATTTAAGTGTGATACATCATTTAATCTACCTACTATCCAACTTTGAAGTTATCTCCACTTTTATTGGTATTCAATAAGAATGAATATTTTTTCTCACACTTATGTAAATATTTTTTAAGATTTATTTATTTATTTGAGAGAGAAAGAGAGAGCACACACATGTGCATGAGTGGGGGGAGGGGCAGGGGAAGAGGGAAAGACAGAGAATCTCAAGCAGACTCCCTGATGAACACAAGCCCACTGTAGGGCTCAGTCTCACAACCCTGAGATCATGATCTGAGGCAACACCAAGAGTCAGATGCTCAACCAACTGAGCCACCCAGGCACCCCTGCACTTATGTAAATATTTATGGATAGATGCTCAGAAATATAACTGTCTAATTGCTGGGTCCAAGAGCATGCATGGTATTAATTGTGAATAATATTGTGAAATTTCTCTCAAAGTAACAGTATCTTTGAAACTCTCATCAAGAGCACTGAGTGATATATGGAAGTGATAAATCACCACATTGTACACCTAAAACTAATATTACACTATATGTGAACTAACTGGAAATTAAATAAAAACTTAAAAAAAAAAAACACGGGAGAGTGAAGGATTGCTACTAGTGATGACACGAAGTTGGGAAATTCTCCTCTAGGAAAACAGTTAAAATTTATCAACAAATTTATTAGCCATAAAAGCAATAAAAAAATAAACAAACAAACTTTCATAACATAGGAAATTGGCCAAAGGAAGATAACCCATTGATTGTTATTGATTCTTGTTTGAGTAAGACCAACAGGAGTTTGTGAGTTTCTTGCCTGGGGATACTCCGACCCAACTCTTTACTTGATTTGCAAAAAAAGTGCATGTCTACCAATTTGGGGGTGGTAGTACAAAGTAGTCACTATGCAGTAAGAGGTGGTAGGCTCCATTTGGGAATGGTGTGAGTGAAGATCCATGGGTTGGTCCATAAAAGGATCAGAATTTGTTTGGAAGAGATAGGAAAAGCCACAGTCTTTGCTTTTAGTCCATTTGTAGACCCAACTTAGGGCAAGCACTGGAAGCCAGAGATTCAAAAAAAATGTGGGAGCCATAGATGGGCTGAGATAATCTATGCATGTATGCATGGCTTGTTGCTAAACTTTATAAACTGGGGGCAGAGATGCTGAGACAAGACAGGAAAATGTGACAGACAGGAGAGAGCTGGCTGTAATTTGAATAAATTCTTTAATCTACATACACTTCAGCTGGAAGAAGATAGAAACTTATCCAGTTTAAGGTATTTGTGTTAGTTTTAGGCTGCCATACTAAAGTACCACAGTCTGGGCAAACCTAATCAATAGAAATTTGTTTCTCACATCTTAGAGGCTAGAAGTCCAAAAACAAGGGCTGGCAGGGCTGGTTCCTCCTGAGGCCTCTCTCCCTGGTGTATAGATAGCTGTCTCCTCCCTGTGTCCTCACAGTTGTCCTTCTGTGTGTATCTGTGTCTTAACTTCTTCTTCTTTGAAGGATACCAGTCACATTGGAGTAGACCTCATTTTACCTTAATTACCTCATTAAAGTTTCTGCCTCTAAATATTTTCACATTTGGAGGTCTGGGGGATAGGGGATTTTAGGAGAAATGTTACTCAGCCTATAACAGTACCTAGGTATAATCTATACCCCCCCCCCAAAATGGTTGATCATTGGACTATGGAAGTCCATGAGCAACCTTCCAAGGGAAGTGGGCTAAAAGTTTTTTAAAAAACTAGCAAAACCATCAGCACCTGCACATAGTAGGCTAAGGTCAGGCAAGTAACTTAACTAAAAATAAGCAACATTCACCAGGAAAATAGAAAAGAATTGATAGTTGCTACAATATATTATATAAAATACAAGACTTAAATATAGTTTTCAGGGGTACTTGGATGGCTCAGTCGGTTAAGCATACAACTCTTGATCTCAGCTCAGGTCATGATATCACAGTCCTGGGATCAAGCCTTGTGTTGGGCTCTGTGCTCAGTGGGGAGTCTGCTTGAGTCTCTCTCTGCCCCTCCCTCCCCCTCAAATAAGAATAAATAAATCCTTAAAAATAAATAAAATGAAACACAGTTTTCAACCAAAATACCAGACCTATGAAAAAAATATTGTGACCTATACTTAGGGAAACAAACAAACAAAAAGCTTTCAATAGAAATGGTATCTGAGTGTGCCTATATATGTTGGTTTTACAAAGACTTCAAAGTAGCTATTATAAATATGTTTTAATAATTAAATGAAAGTAAATTTACATAATTAACTGAACATATGTTTGCAATGAGTGAACAGATAGAGATGGAAACTATAAGAAAATGGAAATTCTGGATTTGAAAAATACAAAATCTGAAAGTAAAAATTAACTATATATGGTTGCAACAGTGCAACTGAGATATCAGAAGAAAGAATCAGGAAACTTGAAGAAAGAGTAGGAGAGATTATTGAATCTGAAACAGGAGAGGAAAAAGATTGAAGACAAATTAATGGAACCTTCAAATCCTGTGAGACAAAATAGTGTTCCAATATATGAATAATAGGAATCACAGATATAGAACAGAAATAAATATGGACAGAAAAAAAAAACAACTAAAAATATAAAAGATGAAAAGGTCTAAAATTTGATGGAATACACAAACATACAGACTCAAGAAGCTCAACAATTCCAAAATAGGATAAATACAAAGAGAATCAGATCTATTTATATCATAGTTAAATTGCTAAAAACCAAAGACATGAAGAAGAAGAAGAAGAAGAAGAAGAAGAAGAAGAAGAAGAAGAAGAAGAAGAAGAAGAAGAAGAAGAAGAAGGAGGAGGAGGAGGAGGAGGAGGAGGAGGAGAAAGAAAAAAGAAGAAGGAAGAGGAGGAGGAGGAGGGGCAGGGAAGAAGAGGAGGAGCGGAGGAGGAGAAGAAGAAGAAGATCTTAAAAACAGGAAGAGAAAATGACTTATCACACAAGGTGAATATTCATTTAATGGCTGATTTCCCATCAGAAGCACCAAAGGCCAGAGGCAGTAAAATGGCAAATTCAAGTGCTGAATGATTTTTAAGTATCTGTAAACCAAGAACTTAATATCCAGTGAAACTATCCTTCAAAAATGAAGGTAATATAAAGACATATCTATATAAACAATAACTGACAGAAGTTGTTACTCACAGACTTGTCCTGAAAGAAATTATAAGCAAGTCCTGGAGGCTAAAAGAAAATCCACAGGAATAAACAAAGAGCATTGAAAATATAAATATGGGGGTAAACATAAAAAAATGGTGTGTATATACATATACATACACGTACTCATCTTGAAGTGAAAATTGGATTCTGTATTGTTGGGTTCATAACATATACACTGAAAAATACATGGCAGTGATAGCCTGGAGGATGGAGACAAAATTATTTTAGTGCAAAGTTAAGGTAGATTGTGATAAATCAAGCATGCATATTATCAGCTCCGGAGAATTTAGTAAAGTTGACTAAATTTCTACAACTAAAAAATATTTTTAAAAGAAGACAAAACCAAAGTACCACAAAAAAGTGTGGTTTATAGAAAAAGATGGCAAATACAAGACATAAATACAAACACATTATTGATTACATTACATGTATGCAGACTAAAATTCCAATCAAAGGCAGAGATTGTCAGATTACATGAAGAAACAAGATCCAATAATATGCTGTCTGCAAGAAACATACCTCAAATTCAAACATAAAAGTACACTGAAAGTAAAACAATTGAAAAATATATACTATGGAAACAATAACCATAAGAGAGCTGAGGTAGCTATATTAATATTTATTGACAAAGAAAATGGATAAATCGTGTTACGTTCAAAAAAGGTAATTGTGCACCAAAGAAAAGATGAATGATAGTCCATTATGGACATAAATATGATTAATCTCACAAGTGTTTTTTCAAGTAAAAAAGAACAAATTATAGAGGAATACATAGAAAATGGTTCTATCTGTGTAAAATTCAAAAATATGTATAACATACAAGGTATATTACAGGGAAATGGTAACAAAATTATAAAAAATTATAAGAAATTATTAAACATGAAAATCAGGTAGATTTTGTCTATTTTATACTTAAAATTTTTCATAAATTAGTATTTCTGATATGATTTGCAGATTTATTTTGATTGTTTTGATTTGTAGATAAACTCTTTTCTCTTTTACTCTCAAAATGTTTAGCTATTTGTCTTTATCTTCAGAGTTCAGGTTTTCATCATGATGTGTTTATATGTTCCACACATTAATTTTGTTCATATTTTTTCTTTCTCAGCCAGTGGTGAGTACTTTTAATATGAAGGTAAATTTTCCTCATTTCAGAAATTTTTTATACATTGTTTATTAAATTATTACCTCTGTCTACCCTTCCTATTCTTTCAGTCTGGACCAAGTATTGGGTTTCCTCAAGCTCTTCTTCCTACTTTGAAATTTTTTTGCTTTTTTTTTATATATATATTTGAATGTCTGGATTTTTTAAAACATTTTTGTATGCATTCATTTTATATTTCTCTATGTTTTCTGTTGTCATTTTATTAAATTTTGCTCTTGCTTTGGGAAAATGTGGTTTCAGTTTCTAATACCTGTTCTTATTTCTCTGGTTACATGCATTTAACTTCACAGCATGTGCTATTTTATAGCTTGCAATACTCACTAAGATGTCCTGGAATATTTTCCAACTATCTTCTGTTTCCTGCCTCATTTATTTTCCTCTGGGCTCAGTTATCCCATTTGCATTCCCTGGTTCTTTTATTTCATGCTCTTAGGTTGCTTCAAGATTGGGAAAACCCTTCTCTTGCTTATAGCTCTAAAGAAGGAATGGATCAATTAGTAGATGGGTTAACATACAACTAAGTAGGTCAGACACATCCCTCCCCTGAACTAAGACCTGTATAATTGGCTACTGATTGTCTAGAAGCAGGTCTCAAGGCTATGGTGCAAGCACAGGAATAAACAATTATACGCACATTAGGAGTTAATTATATTATCTGTGAGAGAGCATTGTGATGCTTATCACCTGTGTCCTTCTTTCCTTCGTGTGTTCATTGTAGAAAGGTGACTTATTCAGGTTCTATCTCCCTTTTCAGCTCCCCACTTCTGGTCCCATTTCTCAGGGCTTCATCCTCGGCTAAAAATACAGCCCTGCCTTTTGTAGGGGAGGGTATGGATTTTCCTCACTCAGCTCCTCTGCTGGCAGGCATTCAGTTAATTTCTCTTTAAATCATCCTCCAACGAATCTTAATATTTGAATCTCTTTATGAAATATTTCCTAAATTAAAAAATAAAGTCAGTGAAACTTATATGGGAAAATTGACAGTGTCATGTGTAAAATCCTTGACTTGAGACCAGAGTCAGATGTCCTAGGTTTATAGCCCAGTCCTAGCCCTAGAGATATCTTCAGGTTCTTCCTTCTCAAAATCGACATACTATTTTTTTAAAGATTTATTTATTTTGGGGGCGCCTGGGTGGCTCAGTTGTTAAGCATCTGCCTTCAGCTCAGGTCATGATCCCAGGGTCCTGGGATCGAGCCCTGCATTGGGCTCCCTGCTCGGCAGGAAGCCTGCTTCTCCCTCTCCCACTCCCCCTGCTGGTGTTCCCTCTCTCGCTGTGTCTCTCTCTGTCAAATAAATAAATAAAATCTTAAAAAAAAAAGATTTATTTATTTTTATTTTAGAGAGAGGTGGGGGAGGAGCAGCAGGAGAGGGAGAGGGAGAATCTTCAAACAGACTCCTCGCTGAGCATGGAGCCCAAGGCAGGGCTAGATCTCAGGACCCCGATATCATGACCTGAGCAGAAATCAAGAGTTGGACGCCCAACTGACTGAGCCACACAGGTGCCCCTAAAAATGGGCCTACTATTTTTAAATATTTATTTTAAACTATTTCAAATGGATATAATCTCTTTAAATACTATTTTAAAATATTTTAAAAGGTTTCATATATTAGAATATTTTAAGAGCACAACATTAGTATCTGGCCCACAGGACTGTAGTGGAGATTAAATGAATTAGCAGGTGCACAACACTTTGAAGAGTGCTCAGCACATAGTGAGCATTATGACAAACAAACACCCACATGGATCTCTATTGCTACACTTCGCATGATTATTTTTAGACACGAAATTATTGAGTGACTTATGCATCAAGTATTTTATTTTGGCAGCTAGAAAGAAATTTACACCTTAGAGAAATGTGTACACTTTCTATTTATTGTTTCTTCAGGAAATAATATTAGAAGGAGAAGATAATTGGTTTTATATTCAGAACTGGATTTAAGTCCCAGTTATGTCTATTTATACACTCGAGCTAATTACTTAATGTCTCTGGGTCTGTTTTCTTTTCATTAAGTAAAAGAAAGACAAAATAAAACATGTCACAAATTTGCAGGATTACATGACAGAAGATAAATAAAAACCCTTGTGGAATCATATATTTATTTATCAGACTTTCCTCTGCTTACTTCTAATAAGAATATAAGGATTAGCATACTCTTCTTTGGTTTGTTTAAACTCTTGGGCATATTATTTATTGCTTCCTATCGGTAGGCACCAGATGACTACCAGTGTGAATTCTTAATAAATTCTAACTGAAGACTACAGATAGAAAGACAGTTTAGACCAAAATTTGGAGGTGCCAAGTCCAAAGAAGAAGAAATGCTTATTTTATTCCTGCAAATCTAAACCAACCCATTGCCCTGAGCTAGCTGATGTAGGCATCTTTATTGAGAAAATATAATTTAAGTTTCTCTATCTTTTTAAAAAATCTGAGACACTTGGTTTGCTCAGATTGCTCCACACTAATCATATGAATTTAAAGAACCCCTTCATGGAATCAATGTCACCAGAGTAACGGGATCAATATTGAACAAGGGAAAGCATTTCTTATGCATAGTTCCAGATCCCTCAGGTCTTAAGACATATAAAAGGAACTCGATGAGATGTTTGCTCCTGTGGCTAAAGATTGAGTGAAAGATTTGCTTTATGGTTTTAAACAGGGAAAACTTTAAAAATTCAGCAACATCTGTACTTATAAATTATGAAAATAAAATTTTGCATACTCTGAATTTCCTCTTTAATAATGAAATGGTGTCATCCACTGCATTAATGTAATTAAGAGTTAATTTGTTTCTTTGTCAGGACAATTCATTTTGACCATATTGTATTTATGAGCAAGGCTATTTTATTCTCCCTCCAAATCCTACTTAATGAAATCTTTCACATTCTACTGGCAGAATTTATGTAACTTTCTATAACGGTTCATTTTGATGAAAGATGGAAGTTACGAGATACTACAGGTGTGTCCCTCCATAACTTAAATCTGATGGAAAACATAGTCCCAAAATTCATACTGATGATTTTGGGGAAAACTCAGGTACAAGTCCTCCATTATTTCCTTCTGTCACAGTGTTCTCATCTACTTGGATCAGGCTTAAAGTTTCCTTGAAATAACAGTAATATGAGTCATCTGATAAAGCCTACATTGAGATTGCTATTCTCTGTGTTTCAGAGTCTTTAAGTACAAAGAGGATATGATTTAGCAGGGTCCTTCTGTTTTTTTTAAAATATTTTATTTATTTATTTCAAGGAGAGAGAGAGCGTGTGAGTGGGGTGGGGGTGGCGGGAGAGGGAGAGGGAGAGATAATCTGAGGCAGACTCCATGTTGAGCACTGAGCCCAACACCGGGCTCGATCTCACAACCACAAGATCATGACCTGAGCCAAAACCAGAAGTCAGTCTCTTAACCGACTGAGCCACCCAGGCACCCTTAGTAGGGTCCTTCTTAAACCAAGTCATATACGACCAATAATACCTGGCACTTGATTGCTTTGTAAAAGTATGTTTTCCTCTTGTCCATACAGTGGTGAATTTTTATCATGTATTTTAATAATGGGAATGCCTGAAGCAGTAATTTTAAATAATTTCCTTGCCTTCTAAATATGCTATTATAAAAATATTGTTCCCATATCTCATTTTAGTATATTAGGTGATAGCAGTATAGTTTGGACATGAACACAGAATTATAGGACAAACATTTTTTTCTCTATCATTTTGTTCAACCTCCAGATAAAACACGAGTAAATGTCGATGCAGAAATATTACAAGACAGTCCCAAGGCCACAGTAAGTAGTGAAAGTGGAAAGCCACATTGTTAAGCACGTGGAGCAGAAAGCCCTCAGGAACATGGGGAAACACAGAACTCTGGCACCAGGTTGGGACCCCAGGGGGCTGTCCCATTAGTGAGTGGAGAACAGTAAGTCTTTGTACTCATCTAGGTAGGTGGCTGTAAAGCTTGTCCCTGCCTAAGAGTATGAATTGGAAAGAAAGTTTTTAATTTCACATGGGAAATTAAAACCCCAACATCACATCAAATACATGATGAGAGTCCAAATTTATACTACTCATCTGATGCCAGAATGACCTAGTAAAAGTGAATATGTGTTGGCAAAGGGAAAGAGACAAAAACAGTACCTCTCCAAGGAGAACCCACACTCAAGCCAAGGGGGCTCCTGTTAAACAATGACAGTGACCTTCACTGAAGGTGAGTCAACAAACAAGAGCAAACCCCAATTAGAAGGGAAAAATGCCACCACAAAGGGTCAGCATGGGCTCAACTCAGCAGAAACAAAACTGGAATTACTTTCATTCAAAGAGCATCAGGTTGTAGGTCAACCTAAAAAGAGACCATAACATAAAAGATACCACAAAACAGATAACTGGAGAAATATAAGAAAGAATGGGAATCAAAAGGAAAAGCATATTTGTGATGAAGGAACATGCAGCTGTAAGAAGGAACGAGAAGGAACCACCAGAAACAAACAAAATATATAGTTGGTGAAAGTGAAAATTTATGACCGGATGAACAGCACATTAAATTTTGTGAAGGGAAGATTTTATGAACTGGAAAGCAGGTATGGGGATAACATTATATTATAGATATAGATATAGATATTACATTACTATTGTAATTAAATTGGATAATAAATAAATACATACATATAACATATTTACATCTCTCTCTATATATATATCTATATTTATATCGATGTATATATAAAAGGATCTATGACATGAAAAGTAGGATAAAAATGTTTGGAATATATCTGATTAACTTATTGGAATAAAAAATACAATACATTACATAAAAATAGATTTAATTAAGGGGCACCTGAGTAACGCAGTTGGTTGAGTGTCCGGCTCTTGGTTTCAGCTCAGGTCGTTATCTCAGGATCCTGGAATCGAGCCCCACGTCGGGCTCTGCACTCAGCAGGGAGTCTGCTTAAGACTCTCTCTCTCCCTCTGCCCCTCCCCCCACAGTCTCTCTCTTGTTCTCTCTCTCTATCTAAAATAAATAAATAAAATCTTTAAAAAAAGTAGTATTTAATTAAAATGTCTGAGGATTTTACAAAAATAATGACACCTTGTTCTCAGATTTAAGAATTGAAGTGAGTGAAACTGCAGAATTGCCAAGACAGGGAGAAATCTCAAACAGACTCTATTTACCTGAAACAGGTTATTTACCAATAATAAGACAAAAGGAACAAACAAAAGAGAGAGACAAGAAAATAATTGATTTTTTTTAAATGACATAAATTATCACGGTGCAGGCATCAAAACATTTTAAATCACCATTCAAATTAAAAGACATTAAAATAAAATAAGATAGAAACAGAGAGGGAGGCAAACCATAAGAGACTGTAGAGTTAAGAGAACAAACTGAGGGTCTCTGGAGGGGAGGTGGGTGGGGGGATGCGCTAGATGGGTGATGGGCATTAAAGAGGACACTTGTTAGATGAGCACTGGGTGTTTTATGTAAGTGATGAATCACTAAATTCTACTCCTGAAACCAATACTACACTATGTTAACTAACTTGAATTTACATAAAATTTAAAAAATAATTAAAAAATAAAGGAAATTAAGAGCACATTGGAAACAGAAAAAAATGCATTCATCCTGAAGAAGAAAAAAATGCATTCAGTAACAAATGGGAGCATAGCCTTTAATAAACTGTCACTTGCAATATTCAATAATATCCTAGAAATCCTAGCAGTTATATTAGAACGGTAAATAAGTGGCTTAAAAGTGAAAGAAATGAATCAATATTTTATCATTTTAAAGGAAAATTCAAATGGTTCTACAGACAATCCATAAAATCCAATCAGAGATGCCAGCAAGCTCTTAGACTATAAACACAATCTATTTATGATCAATAACCATTTATAAATACAATTAAAAATAACACATCATGGACTTCTTCTCTCAAGATTTCTATGGTCCAGAGCTCACACAGGATCAGACAATTCCTGGTTCTGCCCAGCCATACAGAACAATCACAACTGAAGGAGGACCAGGTGGAGGACAAAGCAGGTATGGACTTTGTGGGTGACAAAGCCAGCCCTTGACCACAGGTTGCCTTGATACTACTTGAGTCAAGAGAACTACATGACCAAACAAGATGTAAAAATGATTGGTTTACCTTCCTGCCTACAAGTGTTTGGGTAGATGAGTCAGTCAACTTAGATAAGAGAGTAAATGGGTCAGACCTAAAACATACACAAGAATGTCCACAGCAGAATCCTTCATAAGAGGAACAAATTGGTAACAACTCATATGCCTCAACAGTAAAATGTATATAGAACCTATGATGTATTTATAAAATGAAAGTGAATGAGTAACAAGAGGGACAGATACCCAAACATAAAATGGAGTGAATAAAAACCAGGTACAAAAGAACTATCATATATTACATTTATGTAAGTTTAAGCAACAGGAAAAACTTACCCATGGTTGATGAATATCAGGATATTGATAAAAAAATCTTTGTGAAGGAGGGACATTTTAGGGATGGGACCCAGCATATGGAGGCTTCACAATGCTGCCAAAACTGGGTAGAAAGTCATTAAGGTCTACACTGAAGAGAATGCATTCATCTGTGCATTTCTTGTACTTCAGCAGATATGTTTTCTAAAACCATGGGAGAGACAACAAGAGCGTGACCAAGAAGAGTAAATATAAAGCTCAAAAGGAAGAGGACAGAATTCCAAAGATAGCAAAGGTTACCACCATAAATGCAAATAAATTAAATTTGCCAATTAAAAGCTAGAATTGATCAGACTGGAAATAAACATACTGTGCCCTGCATAGAGGACTGACATATGAAGCCTAGAAATGCTAGAAATAAAGAATTGATAAAATTTGTGTAGGAAAATGGTAGCCAATGGTAAAATGGACACCAAATAGATTTTCTGACATGATGTAATATAGAGATCTGTTACCCATTATGCTACAGGCTTTAATTCACCATGATGAGTCAGATAAAGCACACAGCTCATGATGGAAAACTCTGGTAAAAGCACCTTGGTTTCCCTTAATCAGACACTTAACCTCAACTAAATACAAGGAGCTGATTTATAAACAGAATGTAGCCTTTCTCCAGAACTCTGGGAGTACGTGCCTCCCTCACTGGGCTTGTCAAAGACTCTGTGTAATGTCCATATCTACAAAAGATTGTTTGAACATGATCAGATCTGCTGGTCATTGGGCTCAAGGGCAGAACAATTCTAGCCTGGATATGACGCAGAGAGAGCCCTGTCTTGCTCCTGGACCTACCTGAAACTGACATCATCCGCCAATGAGTGGGTTGCTTCAGGATTTCCAAAAGTCATGTGGCTTCCATAACTTTTAGAAGCTTGCTAAGCACTATCTGTCTTTCTTATGCAAGGTGCAACATCTCCTCCCAAACCTTAAAGGGGATGTCTTGGTATGTGAGAGGCTTCTGGGTCCTAAAACCCTCCCTCATTCTGCAGGCCAATTAGTCTTTGGGAACTCAGCTCCTCCCTCTCCCAAGCATGGGTGGTAAGCCATCTGGAATATATCTCTTGTTTCTTGTGTGCCAGTTGCAATTAGCTAGAATTTATCATAATGTGGACTTACATGATATTCTATCAAACACAACAATGAACAAAGATTTCATAGGTTGTACAAAACCAAGATTTCAAAACAGCTCTGGAACAAGACTCTCCTTGCCGTGAAAGGTCAAACTGCTATATTTGTAAAATTAAAAAAAAAATAATCCATATCATGTGATAGAATCTATGTCAATATCTATAATGATGCCACCATTTAATTAAGTTGATGGCAGCCCATCATCACCCAGTTTTTTGTGGAGGCCAGACAGATGAATTGAATGGGAATATGGTGAGGTCCTTCATCATGTATTATGGGCTGAATGTTTGTGTTCCCTCAAATTCCTATGTTGAAATCTTAACCCCCCCACCACGTGACGGTATTAGGAAGTCATTTGGGAGGTGATTAGGTCATGGGAGTGGAGCCCTCCTGATGGAGTTAGTACCTTATAGGAAGAGACACAAGAGAAGTGATGCCATGTGAGGATGTAAAGAGAAGAAAGGTGTCTGCAAAGCAGGAAGAGAGGCCTCCTCAGCTGCCGAATTTGTCAGTCCTTTGACCTTGGACTTCCCAGCCTCCAGAACTTTGAGAAATAAATGTCTGTTGTTAAGCTGCCAGGTCCATGGTATTCTGTTATAGCAGCTGGAGCCAAGACGTCATGCATCTTTCAACATTTTCGTGGTGGTGCAAATCTCTGCAACTCTTCAATATTCCTCCTTTTTCTCTACAATTTAAACCACTTATATGCACCCTCCCTCCACTTGTAAATTTCCTTACCCTCTTACCCTCTGAATCGGTGGTTAAGAGATGCGATGACAGGATAAAAATCACAAACACAATAGAAGTGGAAGGAAGCACTACAATTGGGAAATATGCCAGGCTCTTGGAAATATTGTTCACGTATTTTTGATCCCCATTTTACAGATTAAGCTTCTTACTTCTTTCCAGTATTATGTCAAGGAGGTACATTTAGAGCAGCCCATCTTTTTTTTTTTTTTTTTAAGATTTTTTATTTATTTATTTGTCAGAGAGAGAATACAAGCAGGAGGAGTAGCAGGCTGAGGGAGAAGCAGGCCCCCTGCTGAGCAAGAAGCCCGACGCGGGGCTCGATCCCAGGACCCCGGGATTATTACCTGAGCCGAAGGCAGACGCTTAACCCACTGAGCCACCCAGGCATCCCTGGAGCAGCCCATCTTTGTGTCAGGCCTTAAACCAGCCTCCCCAGCAAGTGATTAGAATCAGCTGAATGCCAAGGATGACATGAGTGTCCCCGTGTCGGATTTTTTCCTACCTTGTGTAATATTTCACAGCCATTCTGGTTCTAACACCCTCCGGAACCTTTCCTGGTGCTATCCCCCCTTTCTTGTGTTATCCTCCCTTTCTTGCTGGGACACACCAACCAGGTCCTGCAGTCTTTTCCACATACAGCCTATTTGGGGGAACTTTGACGTTCACGTTCGATCTCTGCCAAATCGTGACTCTGGCATTGGTGGAAAACCAGGACCTGCCTCAGGTGAGGTCACTCTCCTGGTAGGGGAAGGCTGTTCTCCTTCGGCAAGGTGAAAGGTGCTATGGCCCATGGCCAGAATGGTCCACGAAAATGTGAGAGTTCCAGATTTTCAGGATCATTTCCCAAAATATCTGCACCCCTGGACATGGGGTCCCTCTCATTTCTAACCACAGCCCTGACTTTGACAGAAAGACCACCTGTAGCCATGCAACATTTAAATGCTTAATTTGGTTTCAGCCAAGACACGAGGAATGAGTCCCTTTGTAACTGCCCGAGACGGCTTTGGGCTCTCAGAACATGCTTCGGGTTGTCAGTTAATTGTTCTGAGCCTATCATTTGAGGTGTCCAAAATCACAGCACTTGTCAGAACAGCTATCACCCTTCATCGTGCTAACATTATCCTAATCAAAGCAGGAGGTAGCTACTAATCTCTCAGCACTTGCTTTCCACTCGTACCAAATTCCAAGACGTGAACTTGGTGCATGCCAGGGTCATTATCATTCCACTGACTACAAGCTAAGGGCTCCCAACGTCTATCGGAGAGATTCATGATCCAATGCCAAAATCCCTTCTCGAGGGTCTGATTTATACGACTAGTCCTCTATCAGCCAGATCCCCTGAGAAACAGGCTTAAAACAAGGATTATGGGTGAATGATTCTCTGCGAGAGGCAGTCCTGGCCGTGAGCAGTGGGAGAAGGGGTGTTTGAGAGGGAGGTGGGAGTCAAGCTCACTGATGCGTCTCTGTGCTGATCACTCTTTCCGGATGAGCTCTGCAGGAACCAGCCAGCTGCTTGGCTCATGGATGTCTCCACAAGTCCAGCCAAAAAGGAGAAACTGCACCTCAACCAAGCCTATGAGCTAAAGGACTGGGCATGAAATTTGTCTTTTGCTCCCTCCCTTCTGTTTCCTATCTACTAAAGTTCACTTTGAGGTTAGTTAACTCCTACAATTTAGAGGTACATCATCCCACGCATTAGTGACCGCTGAGGAAGCCAGACATTTCAGGCCCAGAGTGTGGCATTGCACTGGAGTCTGGAGGAAGAGGAGCCTGCACGGAGGTCCTACAGTCCAGAGAGAGGAGGGTTGGGGGACATCCAAGGAGGTTCATAAGATGACAAAGTGTCATGTTGGGAAAACAGGGAAGAATCCGTGTGTGTGTGTGTGAGCGCGCACATGTCTGTTGTCATGAGTCCAGACTCCAGAGAACAAATTAGCTCTAGCTATTAAACAAAGCAGGATACATAAATTTCAGAACTCAGCATGGAATAAAATCATGGGCATCCCTGTTCAAAATCCCAGAGAAAAGTCCTCTTAAAGGTACTAAAATAAAGGGGCACCTGAGTGGCTCAGTCGGTTAAGCATACGCCTTTGGCTCAAGTCATGATTTCAGGGTCCTGGGATCGAGCCCCAAGTAGGGCTTCCTGCTCATCGGGGAGCCTGCTTCTCCCTCTCCCTTTGCCTCTCCCCCTGCTCATGCTCTCTCTCTCACTCTCTCTCTCAAACAAATTAATAAAATCTTAAAAAAAATAGTATAGAGCTTAACATTAGTCTTTCTATTGTTAAATGACACTTTTAAATATAAATATAAGAACATTCACTGCATATGGAATCATCGTATTTCGCAATTTGTATTTTGTGACTTGGATATGCATGCATATTTCATTGTTATCAAAACAGTGGGACTGGGATGCTGCATACACGTAGCTCAATTTTTTTTTTTTTTTTTAGTTTCACTTCTCGATAGGTGCACATTCTGTCAACAGTGTCAACTTCCGGCTTGTGGACAAGTACCACAGGACCGGCGGGAAGGAACTCGGAGGCTCTCTATCCTTGTCCTTCCTATCATTGCAGTAGGGGAAGGAGGCTGATAAAGGGAAGGGACAGGAGTAGGAGAGGACAGGATAGGGTCCTTGGTCATCTGAATTTCTTAGAACACCATTGCTTCTCTTCTGAATTCAAAAACAAGAAATCCTAAAGTTCTGGTTTGAGAGGAAAGGTGGCCACTCAGGGCTGAGAAAGCCCCCACTTACTTATTCACTGACAGCACACTCGCCTTGCATTTGGTTTGAATCTTCTGCAACTCCGAGCCTGTCAGAAGTGTGCCTGTTAATGGTTTTGACAATTGTATATACTTGTGTGGCTATCCCTCCAATCATGCTAGAACATTCCATACCCCAAGAAGCTAGCACGTTCCCCTCCTACTCATCCTTCCACCCCTACCCCAGGCACACTTGAACCAAATTTCTATCACTACAAAGTAACTTCCATAATTCTAAAACCTCATGTAAACAGATTCATACATTAGGCAATTTTTTGTTTCTTCCATTCAACATGTTTCTGATATATCATTGTCGATAGATGTTTGAGTTGTTTCCAGTTTTTGGCAATCGTGAGTAAAGCAGCTACAAAAATCCATGTACGATTTTTTTTTTTCCAGACATATACTTTCATTTCTTTTGGGCAATTACCTAGGAGGGTAATTTATTGGTCTTATGGTAAGGATATGTTTAACTTTATAATACGTTTCCAAACCATTTCACAAGGGCTTCTATCGATTTTTACTACCACCGATAACATGTGAGAAACTCACTGGCTGCAAATCCTCATTGAAATTGGCACTGTCAGTGTGTTCAATTTTATTCCTTCTCGTGTATGCAATGGTGGGTCACATGATTTAATTCAATCTCATGGCCCATGAGGTCGAGCATTTTTTCCATGTGTTTATTGACCACTTTTTTATCACTTTTCTGAAGGGTCTCTACAAATTTTCCTGACAACAATATTTATCTTCTTGTTATTTAATTGAAAATTTCTTTATTTGTTATGGATGCAAATCCTTTGTCACATGTTCTGTATGACAAATATTTTCTTCCAGTCTGTTTCTGGACTTTTTATTTTTCTTCATGGTGTGTTCTGGATATCAGGTAAGTTGTTTATTATTTTGATGGAGTCCAATTTATCAGGTTTCCTTTAGAGTTAGTGCATTTCACGTCCCAAGAAATGTTTGCCAACCCCAAGCTTCTAATTGGTTTTTAATCTCACGTCAAGATCAAAAGATCGAGTCACAAAGGTTGACAGTGACCTGGATTTTATGTTGGCGGTAAGCCCGCGGCCACTCTGAGTGTGAAGTATCTTATCTGGGACAAAGCATCATACCTCAGCTTTTACTGACATAATATTGAATACTATGAATACTTTATTCCACCATAAAATAAAAACAAAGGCAAACATTTTTACATTTGGAGAATTTCTGCTTTTAGTAAAAACAAGATTGAAGTAGCAACTTGATTTTACCAGCTGTAACCTACCTGGCTAAGTTATTGTTTCTGTCCATGACTTTTATTTTTTAATTTCCTCTCTTCTTAACTTGTGTTCATGTAGAGTGTCCATCATGGAGAGAGCCAAGTTGTTGGCTTCCAAGTTGGACACTCTAAGCTTCTGGACAAATGCATACTCTTCTTACACTATTCTATATTGCTAAAAGCATTTCCCCTGCCTTTCCTAGAGACTGTAAGACTGTCTGTGACAGAGACCCTGTCTGGGGTATTTTTCTTTAAATCCAGCATCTTAGTGTCTGCTGTATGATA
The DNA here is from genome assembly GCF_964656455.1 of Halichoerus grypus. Lineage (NCBI taxonomy): Eukaryota > Metazoa > Chordata > Mammalia > Carnivora > Phocidae > Halichoerus > Halichoerus grypus. The sequence continues at coordinate 3,225,518 of NC_135723.1, forward strand.
AGAGCTACATTATGTTTCAGGGTGTTTTTTGTAACACACATAAATAATACGTTTTAAATCTACAGTGTTAGCGTAGTATGGGACTATTTCAACATTTTCAAATATCAGAAAATTACACTGATGTCAAACAAGATTTTCCACCTGTTTTTTCTGCCCTTCATTCCTTAAAGCTCTCATGCCTTCTAACACACACACACACACACACACACACAGATGGGGTAAGCATCACAAATAAGACACACGTGTTTAGACATAAATTAATTTGTAAATAAACTCAAAGAAAAAGTAATAGTCACCTAAAAGAAATATCATTTATTCACTTAGATAGTTTTAAATTTAATTTAAAACATAGAAGATAGAAACACCTGGGTGGCTCAGTCCGTTAAGCATCCAACTCTTGATTTCAGCTCAGGTCATGATCTCAGGTTCGTAGGATTGAGCCCCGCACTGGGCTCTGTGCTGAGCATGGAGCCCTCTTAAGATTCTCTCTCTCTCTCTCTCTCCCCCTTTGCTCCTCCCCCACCCCATTTGCACAAGCTCTCTGTCTTTCTCTCTAAAATAAATAAATAAATAAAACATAGAATATAGATTCATGTTTTCTTTTAAAGGTGGAAAAAATGTCTTTCTTTTCTGTAGAGAAATTTTCCAGTCGATTATTTAGATACATTTTTCCATTGTTATCAGCACAGACTTTTTTCACTGTGTTATACTTTTCTGCAGTCAGGGAAGTGACCCCACATTTGTAGAAATCCCACTGTGTGGTGGTTAGCATCACACCATTTCATTCAATCAATGCACTACAGAATTTTATAGAGAAACAAACTTCTAGTTTAAGGGACTGGTATTCAGAGGCTTTAAGACACTCATCTGAGTGCCATATAATAATTCATAATCAATACTGACATCCCTAAGAAACTGAAGATAGTTCAAACCACAATACAAAAGCAACTCTCTTATTGGAAAGGTGATGATGTGGGGAACAAAGTACGTCAGATTTAACAATAACAAAGTTAATTTTTAGATATGATTTCCCCAAACTGTTAATTTAAAAAACGACGTGGATGGAACTGGAGGATATTATGCTGAGCGAAATAAGTCAATCAGAGAAAGACATGTATCATATGACCTCACTGATATGAGGAATTCTTAATCTCAGGAAACAAACTGAGGGTTGCTGGAGTGGTGGGGGGTGGGAGGGATGAGGTGGCTGGGTGATAGACATTGGGGAGGGTATGTGCTATGGTGAGTGCTGTGAAGTGTGCAAGACTGTTGAATCACAGATCTGTACCTCTGAAGCAAATAATACATTATATGTTAAAAAAAAAAAGAAGGAGATAGCAGGAGGGGAAGAATGAAGGGGGGGATTCAGAGGGGGAGACGAACTATGAGAGACTATGGACTCTGAGAAACAAACTGAGGGTTTTAGAGGGGAGAGGGGTGGGAGGATGGGTTAGCCTGCTGATGGGTATTAAAGAGGGAACATTCTGCATGGAGTACTGGGTGTTATACGCAAACAATGAATCATGGAACACTACATCAAAAACTAATGATGTAATGTATGGTGATTAACATAATAAAAAAAGCAACTTTAATATAATGTTATATTTGAATTTCAAACTAGAGCAGTGAACTGGTTATAAAAAATTGTTCTCTGAGATATTTGTAAATGACATATTGGATAAAGGGCTAGTATCCAAAATCTATAAAGAACTTATCAAACTCAACACCCAAAGAACAAATAATCTAATCAAGAAATGGGCAGAAGACATGAGCAGACATTTTTCCAAAGAAGACATCCAAATGGCCAACAGACACATGAAAAAGTGCTCAACATTGCTTGGCATCAGGGAAATCCAAATCAAAACCTCAATGAGATAACACCTCACACCAGTCAGAATGGCTAAAATTAACAAGTCAGGAAACGACAGATGTTGGCGGGGATTCGGAGAAAGGGGAACCCTCCTACGCTGTTGGTGGGAATGCAAGCTGGTGCAGCCACTCTGCAAAACAGTATGGAGGTTCCTCAAAAAGTTGAAAATAGAGCTACCATACAATCCAGCAATTGCACTACTGAGTATTTACCCCAAAGATAAAAATGTAGGGATCCGAAGGGGTATGTGCACCCCAATGTTTATAGCAGCAATGTCCACAATAGCCAAACTGTGGAAAGAACCAAGATGTCCATCGACAGATGAATGGATAAAGAAGAAGTGGTATATATATACAATGGAATATTATGCAGCCATCAAGAGGAATGAGATCTTGCCATTTGCAATGATGTGGATGGAACTGGAGGGTGTTATGCTGAGCGAAATAAGTCAATCAGAGAAAGACATGTATCATATGACCTCACTGATATGAGGAATTCTTAATCTCAGGAAACAAACTGAGGGTTGCTGGAGTGGGGGTGGGGGGTGGGAGGGATGGGGTGGCTGGGTGATAGACACTGGGGAGGGTATGTGCTACGATGAGCGCTGTGAATTGTGCAGGACTGTTGAATCTCAGATCTGTACCTCTGAAACAAATAATGCAATATATGTTAAGAAAAAAAAAAGAAGAAGAAGATAGCAGGAGGGGAAGAATGAAGGGGGGGAAATCGGAGGGGGAGAAGAACCATGAGAGACGATGGACTCTGAAAAACAAACTGAGGGTTCTAGAGGGGAGGGGGTGGGGGAATGGGTTAGCCTGGTGATGGGTATTAAAGAGGGCACATTCTGCATGGAGCACTGGGTGTTATACGCAAACAATGAATCATGGAACACTACATCTAAAACTAATGATGTAATGTATGGTGATTAACATAACAATAAAAAAAGAAAAAAGAAAAATTTTTCTCCATACCCTTCGGTTTCCTCTCATACTTTCTTCCTGGATTTGTAGCTTGCTTACAAACAATTCATTATAAACAGCCAACAACAAACCAAAAAACCCCACACAGATACGGGAAAAAATGGCAGTGCAGATGGAAAAGTCAACCATTAAAAGGTACTGAGTATTTCTACTTACTCTCTAAAAGCTTTTCCCTACTGCTAGGGATAGAAGGACTCTCTCCAGATTGCCATAGAACCTGTGATAGCACGCATGAAATTGTGGTTCTGATTCAACCCCTTTTGAAAGATTCTTGTTCTAGGAGAGACACTAGCCTTTGAAAATGCAGGTTACAGTGCCATTTATAACAGCTGCAAGATTACTAAGTGCTTCTCTTCCATTTGATCTTAATATAGTTTTGTGGGATTATTTTTTTTTGTCTTTAAATCGACACGCACATATGTGAAAAAATGGCTCCTTCGATTTCTACTTTCTACTTGAAATTTCCTCCTGTTTTTTTCCCAAGAAGGCACCGTCAGTCCCACACCTCAGGACTGTCAGAAAGAATCTCAATAGGTGAGGAAGAAAAGGTCCTGGAAAATGCACCTGTAATTAAAACTTTAACAGAACTATAGGTTTCCTTGGTTCTTCAAAGCCTTCTTATGTGAAATTAAGTCTGATCAAAATTGTTTTTGAGGAGCATATTGCTGTTACTGGTCTGTTGCAAATGAATAGGAAAAGTGCCATTGATAGGAATATATAACCAACTGAAATCAACAGTGTGTCAGATAGACCATACTAATGTGAATTAAAACCCAAGGCATACTTCACAGTGTTATAAACAAGTCTGGAGATAGCTGGAGTAGATAATAAAATATGACATGCACAGTGAGGGTGAAAGTTACTGTGTTAGCACAAGATTCAACAGGCAGGAGATGCTCGAGATGCTCAAGTAATTGTTGTTGATCATTTCGTAACACTGTCTTAATTTGTGGTCTTTCCTTGTGGCGATTGAAATGATAACTTTGGGTTAATATTGCATCATAGGAATTAGGACTGAACATCCTGTTACATGATGGGCTTGTCCAGAAAGTCTGCAGTTAGCTAAGGAAATTCTGCAGGCTAGTATCAGGAGAAAAATCTACGTTGTTGGAGATTAATGAAGAGTTGCTAATGCAATACGATGTTGAGTGACATTTTGTGAAACAATTTTCAAACTACAACTATATTCCTCAGAGTTGGCAAATGCCTGTCTCTTTTGCTCAAAAGCTGGGACTGTTGTGGAGATCTGAGACCTAGTGTTTGTTACAGTTCCTTATACATAGTAGGATTTACATTTTATTTATCTCTTGCTTCAATGTAATTAATTATTCACTGCTTCTTTGTATCCTTATGATGAATCTTTATAGATTTCTAAGAAATATGTTATTTCCTGTTTATACACACAAAAAGTCTGATTCCAATCAGTTTTTCAGCCACTCTTTCTGATGTTTCTATGCTTCCATTTCAAATTAATGAGTATAACACTGGTTTTCTGAAGACGTCTTTGATCTGCACATTTAAGATAAAATGCTACTTTATTAAGTCCTGAAAGCGTACAGACATTATCTTCAAAAACCCAAGTAAATTATATTTCCTATCAGAACAACAGACACAAAAATTGCCTGATAATTATTTGTAACATGAACGAGCAAGACCTAGCCTTACCTGATCCAAAGAAGGAGATAAAATATGTTCTCCAGATGCTAATGCCGAAGAAACAGAATTGTTTAGAATACCGCCTCTTGGAACCCTGGCTGAGAAAATGCCAGTGAACAGAATGGAGACGCTATCAGGAAACCATGCAAAAATCATTTGCTTTGTCCCTCCTGTGTGTGAGTCACTGGTAAAGTTACATTGTATGTACAGTAAACTCATGATTTCCTGTGATGGCGCGTGTGGTATTCTCCTTAAAGGTGAGAGAACCCAGGTGGTCGGCAGAACCCAGGTTGCCACACACAGGGATGGGCACATTCAGAGGGCAGTAGGTTGTTGGAGGTCTCTCCCAACAGTTTGCCCCTGAAAGGCAAGTCCACTTTATATTTAAATATAATTCACAATAGACGATTGGCTGGTGGCAGTTCAAGTGGAGCTTATGAGAGCAAAATTGTATTTTTCTATTTGTCTCAGGGTGACTGGAGTTGGGATGATTCACCAACAGAACTCGGAAGAGAAAAATGTTTAAACCAGAAAGCAACTGAATCCGCCTCCTTCCGAATTTTCCAGAATCGAGCTCTTTGAATTTTAGTTATTTTAATAGAATTCATTTTGACAGTGATTTCTGTGGGCAAGATCCTTCCTCTCTATATTTTGTTAATGTTTTCACTTCCATTCTCGGTTAGGTTCTATTTAATCACTAGGAGGAATATGTGCCGTTAGTAGGAGTTATAATAATCCGACGGTCTGTTCTCCATGCCTTTTATTTCACCTTGTTCTTCATTTTTCCTTTGCATTGTTCTTTGTGCTGTTGTAAATGTGATTTTTTGCACTTGAAATTTATGCGGTTATTTTCCTGTCTTACCGATGCTATAGAATGGAACCATTTCTAATGTGCACATGACCTCTTTCCAAAGGACGCAGTGATCGGGTGCATGCCGTGGGGCTGTGAGTGGGGAGGTGTCCTTCCCAGTCAGCCTCTGATTCACATGTTTATTTTCCAAATATGTCAGCAGTGACTTTTGGCAACTCGTTGCCCCAGGTGGGAATGCTAATACACATGTACTTCCCTCCAAGTTTTTGGTTCTTAAACTTTTATCTGTGGGTGATGGAATAAGCACCTTGGGTCTTGGGAAGGAGAGCAATCAGGAATAAATGGTGCCCTTTTGCAATTTCTGGTTTCAGGCTGAGGGGTACAAGTGCAGGGAAGAGGGTTAGCTGTAAAAGAGAGGAGCGAAGGAAGGCCTGACGTTCCCTGCACCGGCGTTTTTGCTATGAAGGTGAGGTTGTTCATTAATATTCGACGGGGTCCAAAAGAGCTGAAGGATTTGTCTATTGTGTAATCCAGAGTCAGAACAGGGAGAACCTATAAACTTGCTTTGAGATGTGGTACTTTGGAGGGCAAACAACAACAACAACAACAACAAATAAAGCTGTTGGCTGATTTCCATTGTGTTATGCTCTGTCAATAATCCAGCTTTCTCTGACCGAGCTCCTGGGGATTTCAGAATATGTGGACCATTGGTGACAAACGAGCCACACTTGGCTTCACTTCTGGGGAGACTGTGCTAGAAAAAGCTACCCAGGCTTAAGGCAACTGAACTTCACATTAATTGACACCGTATCTAAAACTTTCTATAATTTCACATCTTTTTATATGTACTTATGAGATAGAGTTCTTGGTGTTGACACTTTTTAAAAAGGTTTTATTTATTTATTTGAGAGAGAGAGAGAGAGCACCAGCAGGGAAAGCAGCAGAAGGAGAGGCTCTGGGACCATGACCTGAGTCAAAGTCAGATGCTTAACCGACTGAACCACCCAGGCGCCCCATTTGTGTTGACACTTTTTATAAAAAACCCTCCTGCTACACTGCTATTACTGTTCATGAAATAGTACCTTATAATAAGCTATTCTCATTGCATATTATATAATATTAATATATTATTATTAATTATCTTTCTAAATCTTCCCTTTACAAAATGAAGATCATTCAAGCCAATGTTTCTCACTCTGGGGTAAGCGTATCCAGAAGGGAAGAAAACGGTACATTTTTTTTTATTAACACTGTTTTCTTTTGAAGGTTTCTAAGGAAAAGTCATCAAACTAATTACTGAAAATATGCTATAATAAATGGACATAGTATATAATGGGACACAAATTTGGATGGAGTTTTAAGCAGAAGGTGAAAATTTAACAACATTCTGATACAATGTTGCCGGTGGGCCCCTCTGTGGGGTGGGGTTTTGGGATGCTTCTAATCTCTTGACCTTTCACAGATTATTTATGTGATCCTGTCTTTCAAGATTGCCAAACATGAGGGTACTCCCTCCTGCCTCCTGCACTGTAACAGTGTGTGAGCTCCAACATTAAAATAAATAGAATTCTCCTGTCACTTCTTTGGAAATGGAGAAAAATTGACAGCTTATTGCTCATGTAATCACCCATTTAAAATTGAAGACAGCTTATTAAATCTTCCATTTACTGTTCTATTTTTCAAAAAGCCCAAATCACTTAATCCTTGCTCATAAAATTTATTTCTAATTCCTGTATCCTTCCCTTAAAGAAACGATCTTTCCCCATGACATGATGATCATTTGTATATTGTACTAAGAAGGGCAGACGAGCAGGTGATTAATCATGTGGTTGAACCAATGGACTTATACAAAACCTTTCAATTAAAAATACATATAGGAAACAGAGGGGAAGATATTCATCTTCACTTTCTTAATCTTTCTTCAAAGATAGGTCCCATCCATCTCTGTTTAAAGTTATTTTATTTTTACTGAATCTTTCACACTTGAATTATATCATCTGTGGAACCATTTAGATAGTTCAGATGCTAAGAAACCCATTCAAGTATCAGCTTTCAAAGAATGTGTTCTGGGAAGGACAATGTATCTCAAAGTTTATTTTCATGTAAGGGAAGCATAAGCTTTTATGTGTGGGTATGGTAACTCTAATTTTTAACAAGGGAGCTAATATACTTTTAATGACAGAAATACAATATCCATGAAAAGGAAAACATCATTTTTCATTACAAGTTTCAGGGGCATGTTATGACACATCAGGGTATGTATACACAAAGGTTGCTGATACATTTTCCTAAAATTCAAATAGTAATGTAACAGATACCGGAACAAATAACAAAAAACAACCTTGGGTACCACATGCATCCACACACTCCCACCCCTCCAGGGCAGCCGCTATTGTGAATTTGAATACCAACAATTAGTTCTGCTTGTTTGGAAATTCATGTAAATGGAATCATACTGGGAGCACACCCCTTGTGTTGGGCTTTTTTACTCCAGTTTGTGAGATCTATCCATGTTGAGGAGGGTAATTATATATTTTTCCTTCTTGTTGCTTTAAAATGTTACTTAACATAAATATGCCACAGGTTATTTATCATTCTTCAGTTAATACTAGTTTTCCCCCCATTTTTTGCTCTTTCCAGTTGTGCTGCTGTCTACACTCTTACAGGTTTCTTTTGGTGAGCTTATCTACACATATGTGCCCAGGAGGGGAACAGAGAGGAGAGAGGAGAGGCTTACCCAAGTGTTTGCACTAATTTCAGGTCCTGGGAGCACTGTACCCAGTGTCCTTGCCCACAGTTATCTAGTGTGCTGTTTGTGGTTTTATTTTGCATTCCCTGAGGACTAATGAAGTTGAGAAACTTTACATTTATTAGAAAATTTGGTATCCACTTAGTGAAGTGCTGATACAAGGCTTTTTTTTTTTTTTAACTTTTATTTATTTGAGAGAGAGCATGAGATGGGGGAGGGGGGGCGGGCAGAGGGAGAAGCAGACTCCCCACTGAGCAGGGAGCCTGGTGATGCTGGGTTTAATCCCAGTGATGGGGTTTTGGAATATAGGTGAAGTTCAGTGAGGTGAGGTCTGGGGCCAATGGCCAAGAAAGAATCCTTGAGACATCTCTGGTGCAAAAAGGTGGTTTTATTAAAGCACGGGACAAGACCCGTGGGCAGAAATAGCGGCTGCCCTCTCCCTGGGGTTGTGAGGGGTGGCTGATTATATACTTGGGAGTTGGGGGAGGCAAGGAAAAAGGGAGGTTTCAAAAGGATCTTTGTATGTTAAAGAAGACTCACAGGATACCAGAGGCCTTGCCATTGTTTTACCCTGTAGCAAGGCATTAACAGTAAGATAGTTGGGAGCTTCCTGGAGGAACATTACCTTCTGCCCACTTCACCCAAGTATCTGTCAATGGGCTGCAGGTTATAGGACATTGAATTGTATCTACATTCCCTTCTGGAAGCTAGGCCATTAACAGAAATGCTCTGTTCTTGTAAATTGCTAAGACTTTTGTAAACTGATGGAGGCTCAGGTCTTGCCGGACTGTAATCTCTATAAATTAACTATTTGTTTTTCCTTCAGGGCAGCAGGAGTGCCTGAGCTGTCCTATACATCCCATGGGGGAGCTTGTGGGGTGTCAGCTTCTGCTTTGTCCTCAGCTAGCCTTCTGTTCCCTCATCACCAGGACCCTCGGATCATGATCTGAGCTGAAGGCAGATGCTTAGCCAACTGAGCCACTCAGGCCCCCGAGCCTTTTTTTTTTTTTTTAAATAGAGATAAATTATTTTTGCTCTTTGATTTGGAGAAGCTCTTTATATATGTTGGTATGATTCTTTTGTAAGAAATAAATACACTGGATCCTTATTATTTGCAAATCCTGGGCATGTGCCTACTTGCTAAAATTTATTTGTAACCGAAAAATCAGTACAGATTCATGTGGGAAACAAAGGCAAAAGAAAAATAACTAAATTTCCTTACTACCTACAGTCTATTGACAAGTCCTTGAAACAGACAGTGGTCTTCCTTTAGGAACTTAGTTGCCTCCACGTTAATGCTTTGCTAAGAGCAAAAGGCAATCTTAGCCCACTACCAGGACGCTCAAAGTCTACTTTTTTTAAAAAATTTTTTTATTGTTATGTTAGTCACCATACATTACATCATTAGTTTTAGATGTAGTGTTCCATGATTCATTGTTTGTGCATAACACCCAGTGCTCCATGCAGAACGTGCCCTCTTTAATACCCATCACCAGGCTAACCCATCCTCCCACCCCCCTCCCCTCTAGAACCCTCAGTTTGTTTTTCAGAGTCCATCGTCTCTCATGGTTCGTCTCCCCCTCCGATTTCCCCCCCTTCATTCTTTAACATATAAAAATTCATTGGGAAACTTCCTTTATCTCTACCCCACCAAGATACATGTTGGCAATCATCCCCCAAGCATATGAACCACTGATACACAGCTGAAGAGTCTCATGACTGAGTTTTTACTGAACAGTAATAAATGACCTTTCCTAATGATAGCTAGCCCCCCACAGGATACTGGAAACCTTGTTTCCAAAATACCTGGGAGGCTTACACCATCCCTAACCCCCTCCCAACTTGAGAGTATATAATGGGCCACTCCTCATGACCCCCGTGCGGCTCTTTCTGCCCACGGGTCCTGTCCCTGTGCTTTAAGAAAACCACCTTTTTGCACAAACCATTAGGGTTTGGTCATTGGCTTCAAACCCTAACGTCTTTCCTGCGTCACAAATGGCACTTTTGTGGTCCCTCATGTATATATGCAGACTGGCAAAAACTTTGACTGGAATCACCCGACACACGGTCCCAGCTGGGGAAAGACAAGTGATACTCTGTGGTTTGAGCTCTCATACAGAAATGTCGGTGCTGGCAGGAGAGGGCCGTGCCCTGCCGGGGGCTCCAGCTCCAGGGCCAGCAAGCTGGGGTAGATCCACAATCTGGAGACTGATAGTGAGGTGCTCTCAACCAAGTTACTTAGCACTTTCAAACTTCATTTTCTCTTTTGGAAAGAAAAGAAAGAAAAAAATAGAATCTGCCAGGATGAGTTGTTTAGGATTTAAGACTGGAGTCTATGTAAGATACATATATAAGTATATGTATCTCCCCAAATGAATTTTGAGGAGACACAAACATTAAGACGATGGCAGTGCTCTTTGTGAACTGTCTAAAAAAATATTTGCCTACATGAAGAGCATAAACACATTTTCTTATGTCTTATTATAAAAGTTTCCTTGTTTTTTCCTTTTACGTGTAAATATGCTATCACCTGAGATTGAGTTCTATGTGCAGTGTGAGGTAGGAGTGAGGGGCCATTTTTTTTTTTTTTGCTGTACGAATATCCTGTTAACCCAGCCCGCTTTGTCGTGGTATTGCTGCTATCAGGTGACTCCATATGGTTGGGTCTGTTTTTGCATTCTGTTGTGTCTCTGGATGAATTTGTGGATCCAGGCACCAAGAACACACCCTCCCAGTAACTGTAGCTTCATAAGATTTGGTATCAGGTAGTCTGAGTCCTCCTCCAGCTTGTTCTCTTCCTTGACCTCCTAGCCCTCCTCCCCTCCTTTTCCTCCTGCTTTTCCTGTTACAGAATTGCCTTAGATTTTATTTTTAACTTTGCATTTTCATACAAATTTTAGAGTGTTTGAAAACCTTAGATTAAAAAAGATACCTACTCAATATTTATTGGAATTACATTGTATTTGTAGGTTATTTGGGGGAAGAATTGATATTTTTACAATATGAAATCTACCAAATCTTGAATACGGTATACCTGCCATTTATTTATTTATTTTTAATTTCGAATTATAATGTTTTGTGCTTTTCAGTGTCTAGGCTTTCTGTATATTTTCTTTAAATTTATTCCTAGGTATTTGATATTTCTCTAAACTATGTTAAGTGTTATTTTATAAATTCTGTTTTCCTTTTTTAAAAAGATTTTATTTATTTATGTTGGGAGAGAGAGAGAGAAAGTGGGAGGAGGGGCAGGGGGAGAGGGAGAAACTCAAGCAGACTCCCCACTGAGCATGGAGCCTAACACGGGGGCTCCATCTCACGACCTTGAGATCATGACCTGAGCTGAAATCAAGAGTAAGACTCTCAACCGACTGAGCCACCCAGGAGCCCCTATAAATTCCACATTCTCTTTGTTCCTGATATATAGAAATACATTGATTTTGCCATATTGACAGCATGTTGAATTTACGTTGCAACGTTTGCATGTTTGTTAATTTGTGGGTTCTTTTGGATTTTCTTTGTGCATAATCATGGCAACTGTGAGTAGTTATTATTTTATTTTTTCTTATCTGATCTTCTTTCCTTTCCTTTCGTGTGCTTGCCAGGCCCTCCAGGGTGCTGCTGAGCACAGTTTGTAGCAGTGAGTGTCCCGGTGTTATACCTAATAGTCACAGAGACAGCTTTCACCAATTTGCCATCAAATATGATGTTTTGCAGTAAATGTAGTGTGGATTCTATGCATCAGATTAAAGAAATTACCTTCCGATCTAGTTTGCTAACAAGTTTTAATACTGAGCTATTGTTGGATTTGATCAGATAGTTTTCTGCATCTAAAATAGTGATCATAAGATACATTATTTTCTAATGTGGTCCCTGGTGGGTCATGAATATTAATCTCTATCTCACAGTAGTTCTGCTATCTATACTCTGTTTTTCAGTAACTTTCTGCTGAGGTTTTTAATCCCCCTGTGACATGCAGCCCCAGAAGTCAACAAATATCCCAGAAGGGTCACTGCATGTGTTCAGCCCTCCACCCTAGATGTGCACCCAACTCTGGTCTGGACTTTGGGTATCCCTGCATTCTGTGCTTTGCAGCAGCTTTCAGCCTCCTGCCTGTTGCTCAAATCAGCCAAAGCCCCTACGCTGTCTCCCCAGCCACGATTTCATTCCACGGGGACTCGCTCCTCTCTAGAGAATCAGCTGTTCAGTTCTGATTCTCTCTGCTGTTCTCCAGTGGCCTCAGACTAATGATCTATCTTATCAGCCTTTTCCTACCATATCTGTGGAAGTTCTGTTCTACAGTTAACCACTCCATTTCCAAAGGGAGAAGAGGGAAATTCTCTCTACTTACGTTAATTTATTTCAGACACTATATTAAGCTATCAAATATTTTTAGGGAAAATATGCCCATTGTTTTATAACAATTGCTATGACAATCTTATATTAAATATTTTAATTTACTTGTGTATTTCTCCACTTTCTCCATCTATAATCTTCACTCCTCTTTCCCTGCCCCAGCCCTATAGAATCAATAAGAGTTGTAGGTATGTATCTTTTCCTTTGTCCATGCTTAAAAATTGTATAAAATATCTGCCTCCAGCAATGACTAATGGGTTGCTTTGTATCAACCTTCTACTGACAACAAATACATATCTAGACCAGATATATTAAAAATAAATATTTTTGAAAGGATCACAGAACTACCATGGCCTCAAAGATTTGCAGGGCAACAATGTGAGAGAGAAGGGAAACTCAGAGGAGTCCAACTTGGCATTGCTTTCGCCTTAGAGTATTTGCTGACTTTAAACAATACTGGATTCATGAGGTACAGAGCACAATCCCGGGATTTGTGGAATGGAGAATGGCAACATTGTTTGGATATATCAAAATGTAGGGTTTGCAAAAATGTGGAAGGAACAACTTCAACATGGTTGTTGGAACTAAAATAAAACAATAATAGATATAATAGATATAAAATTAAAATGTACATATATGCATTGCATGTGGACTTGCCTAAGAAAGGGGCTGTACCCCCCATCCATGCAGTGTGAGCAACCGCATATAGGTGGGAAGTGTGGTCAGGCTGGTGAGGGGGATGGAGGTTCGGAAATGTCATTCCGCGCATTTGATCTTCCTTGAATCATTTGTAATAAGAATATTCGTGAATCCCTTGAGCATGAAAACATACATTTGTAAATAAAATATTGTTCTTGAGAATGCTTTCTTTCTTCCTTTTAATATTTTAGATTAGTCTGTGTTCCCATTGTTTCCAGAGAAGAAAAAGCACTGAGGTATGTGTGCAAGGTTCAGCAGCTTTGAGTCGTGCAGTCCTGTGGATCATCCAGCTAGTGAATTTCCTGCTTTGAACAGTTAAATTTATCTTCACTGTGTGGTTTGCAGGTCTAAAGTGCTAGCAAGATTGATCAGAAAAAAAAATATATGTATATATATTATATATCTATAGTACAGAATATCTAGAAATTGTAGTGAGATTTGATAAACTATAATCAGGGATATTTCAAATATTTAGAGTATTTGAGGATGTTTCGGCAGGAATAAAACGAATCGATGGAGTGCAAGGAAGCCTATGTGCTATCTGCGAGAGACGCTGACAGCCAGAGACACAGGTCGGACTAACACAAAGGCAGTGTGTGTCCCTGATGCTTCTGCATCCCAAGAGGAAAGGGAGCATGTGGAAGGTGTCTATGTGGAGACCTTTGTCTGAGCCCCGATTGGGTTTGTTGCCCCTTCCCTTCTCCGGTGGCCCAGACTGTCAGGCCCGCACAGGCAAATGGGGAGTGCAACGTCACCCTATCTGAAATCTTCAGGGACAAAGACATTCTCTAGCAGGAGATGTGACCCAGACACCTGCAGGGGGCCCCATAAAACGGAGAAGGCTGCCAAATCTAATCAAACTACTTTGGTCCTGTATTTCTTCTCATGCTGTTGTATGACGTCAACATTCACTAGGATGCCAGCTAACTGTATATAATCCAGGCAAAGGAGGTGCAGGGAGACTGTATTGTCATGGGTCTGTAGCTGTTGTGAGGATGCGAAAAGCCAGCTCGAACCATGGGGAGAAGGAGACCAGCTTGAGTCAGCCGAGCGAGGGCGGCCTGAGCTCCTGGACACCTGTGAGCAACAGGTCCCAGGTGTGGAACTCGGGGCTTCACGCCCAAAGGCACATGATGGCTTCTGTGCAGCTGTCCTCCTTGGCAAATGCCATGGAAGGTTCATGATGTGGTGCAGGGGCCCCTCCATGGTCAGGACGGGACACTGGGACACCTTGTGGAGAAGCAGCCCAGTTGAGGGAGCACAGCCCCTTGAGAGAACCCAGCTGGACCGAATTTGTACTCCAGTGTCCTTTGAGCCACTAGGGGTTGGGTGGTTTGCTGGGCAACCACAGGGAGCTCCCACGGGCTCCTTGCCCCGTCCTGGAGAGCAGCTTGCACCGAGGGCTCAGTCCCATGCCCCGTCGCTGGCGTGGCCCCTCCTGGCCTGCCTCCCCAGAGAACAGTCTGAAATGCCCCTTGATCCTTTGCAGCATGCAGAGACCCTACTGTAGAGAGCTGACGAGGTTTCTCAGCCTCTCAGCCTTGGGAGCGTGACTTCACCCCTCGACCTCCTAGGCTGCCTGCCTCGGGAAATCCATATTCGCCAGAGCTTGTGAACTCCTTCCATGAGCCTTCAATACCATGAGCCTTCAGCTCCCACCATGAGCCTTCAATAGTAATAAACCGCCCCATTCCACACGAGGGGCTTTGGTGCTCCATCAAATTATAGCTGTCTTTGTGTGTTAACCCACTGCATGCCCCATCCCACGAAGCAGTGGCCTCTCAGAGAAGTGGCTGAGAGGGGGACCCAGAAAAGGCTTACACCTGGGGTCTCAGGTCCATCGGATGGGGAGCTCCCTGCCTGAGAACAGCACAGGCAGTTGGCAGGAAGTGAAGTTTCATCTCAGTTGGGCAGATGCCATCTTGGCATCAATGGCTAGTAGAAGACACGTAGCGCAGTGGGGAATGCTGAGGGCTCTGATGTCCAGTGGCCTGGGTTTAAATCCCGGCTCTACTGGGTAATAGCTTTGTGAGCTGAGTGCAGTTTTCTTATTCTCTATATGCCCCAGTTCCTTCATATGTACCTACTAGGGTTACAGTGAGGATTTGGTAAGTCCATATGTGCACAATCTTGCCAATGTCCACAACAGTAGGCATTGAAAGCCCAGAGCTCATTACTGGAGTTTGGGGGCTGTGTCCTCTCTGTTGAGGTGTACTTTGCTGCAATCTGAAAGTCCAGGTGAGGCTGAAGACAGCTGGGCTTCTCCCCAACCCAAGAGGGAGCCACACTGAGCTCCTGCACTTCCTGTTTGTTCAGAAAGCATGGCCTTCAAGAGCACCGCAGGCATGTATTTGCACCCTGATCTGTAGAGGGAACCCCAGTTATATCATTATGATTGTGAACCAGTGACTGTCCTGTCCAGGTCAATCATTCAAGGCAAGCCTAAATGTAAACTTTTCATCTCATTGTTTTCTGGGAGGCATATTACAGAAATACTGAGTTTTTAAATGTTTCCTCCGACCAGTTAATTTTGCTCATTGCACTCCTTTCATTTCTATTTTTCTGTCTGAATTAGTGGTCTGGGTGACCACTAATGGAGAATGAAGGTGACCGTGCATCCTGTCCCCCAGTCTCTCTCAAGCAGAGGGAGGCCGCCTGTTGGGTCTGTGGCCAGTGCAGACACAGACATGGCGGCACTGGGGGTCCAGTCACGACCATGCAGCCCATACAGTTCTGCGCCTTTGTACCCAACAGCAACCTGTGGTCCCAACGTCATCAAACCCTCTTGTAAAAGGTACTCCCTGGTTAATAACAGTATATCAGTGAAACTACTGCTAATTTCAACCTCCCCAAGATTGTAACCTGGAAACAATGACCAGTTGACCTTCCATCTCTTTCCAAGTGAAAATAAGTGTTCATAATAAATATTTGAACAAACGGAGAGAGCTTCTGCCTACGTGCATGTGTGTGTGTGTGTGTGTGTGTGTGTGTGCTTCTTCTCAAAGGAATTTGCCAACCAATATGGACAAGACAAACTGGAGGAGTGACGTGTTATATAGACCACGGTTCCTGAACCGTGCATCAAGTTCCAAATGCATTTTCCAGGATGGGCCACTGAACCACTTACTTTCAGACACGTTCCGCATATTTTCCCACATGCCCTCCTTTGAAGACCTATGAATTGAGAATGAAAGCCAAACCAGACAACAACAACAGTAGCAGACAGGTCTTATGTAAATACCCACGGGCTTTGTTCTGCAGGACAATGTCTATGCTCTGATATTAATAAATCCTAATTTTTGATATTTGTTCCTATCATTCCCTCCTATTGTTATTTCGCAGAATTAAAGGTGCTATTATTATTATTTATGCTTCAGACTCAATTAGAAAGAGAGCTCTTTGGGCGATAGCGTTCGGGGCATGTTGTCAGAAGATTCAGGCTTTTAATGGATGGACATGCAGTGGGAGTTAGCATGCATATCCTGCCAAGGAGGATGGGAAGGTCATTTATTGGAGAGATGGTAAATCACACAAAAAGGAAATGAGACATGTCATAAACTTCACGCCAGAGGGCGTCCAAATTAGTGCCCAGGTACTTAAGTTTATTAGTACTCCAGGAACAATGAGATAATGCTATTGTTCTTTCAGATGTAACTGTTTGGTTGTTTGTAAGAAGACCTTGTAAAAATTCCGTCCATCTCTTTGGCCAGCAACCATCCTGTCACACTTTGCTCTGCATCCCCAGGATTGACCCATCTCTTCCTTTTGCTCAACGTCAGATTGAGGCACTGCACGATGTAGATTTTCACGTAAACCCTTACAAGGAAGACCATCACTCTAGAGGTGGAATTCTCAGTGCAAGAGAAAAAGTAGAGACCAAGATCCAGGACGAGGAAGGGATTCCCCCTGATCAGCAGAGTCTGATCTTCGCTGGCAGACAACTGGAAGATGGCCATTGTCTGGTGACAGCTTTCAAAGGAGTCCACTCTTCATCCTGTGTCGAGAGCTTGTGGTAGAGCTGAGAAAAGGAAGAAATCTTAAACCACTCCCAAGAAGACAAGCACAAGGCAGAGGGGCTGTCCTCAAATACTGTAGGATGCAGAGAATGGCAGAATGAGTCGCTTTTGTTGTGAATGCCCTTCGAATGATTGTGGTGGTGGAGATTTTATGACCAGCCACTTTGACAGACATTATTGTGAGGAACATTGCCTGACCCATTGCATCCACAAAGCAGAAGACGAGTGATTATATATGGATTAATGAGAGACATGAACTAAAAAATTCCAAAAAAAATCTGTCTGTGTTTATTATCTTCCTTATGAAGTAGGTAGAGAGGAGGGTACACGTGGTGACTGCTAAAGACTATAGACTCTTCTTTTAGAACTTGTGTCCGCAAGGGGACCTTGGGAACCGTCTCTTTGCCTCAAGGTAGGGCTTTTTTGCAATCATCATGGCAGATCACCTTTGAGGCCGGGCAGGGGTGTGGAGGCAGGAGCAGCATCTCTAACCGGAGGCACAGCCCTTCCCCAGGTGCACAGCAAGCTTTAGTCACTGGTAGGAAATGTGTCTTCTCCTGAACTTGAACCTTCAGGCTACTATCTACCATCTCTTTTTCCCCATTTCTTCTGAGCCCAGCTGGCCAGGGCTGAAAAACTGACTTGCCCTCCCAGGAACCCTCAGGCTGGAGCCCAACAGCCAAGGTGGACCAGGAGTCAAGATCTCAGTCCCAACGATGGTGCAAATGAGAAAAAATGCCTCCCCACTGCAAACCATGGCCTCTGACAGCCTCACACTATATTAAAGACACCGATCCATTTGATAGAAGAAAAACACCTTTAACTTGTTTAAGCCAACATTTTTAAATTAATTTTTGCCATAGACCTGTATTCCAGAAATGCCTCTTGTGCTCACAACTGAGTTTATTCTCATTCCCAAACAGGTTTCAAACTTTCTGCATCTACTTTCCTGTATCCTCCATTCTTACAAATCTGTCCCCTGTCTGAGGTCAACCTGCACAGATACGTTGCTTTCCCACAATTGCATCACATCTGTAGGGTGTTTAGGACTTCTTCATGGGTGTCTAGCTTCTGTGCCACCTCAACATGACATCCGCTTGACTGCAGAGACAACAATCACACTGACCTTGTCCAAGCCCCCCCCGCCTCCTCCTTCCCATTATCCGCACTAGTTCTCTGAATCCTGAAGGCAGAGCTTCTGTTTTGCTGTGGTGTGTTCATCCTGATAAGAACGCCCCATCATGCTGAGTTCAGAGCTTCTTATTTTGGTAGGTAAATAGCCTAGATTCACAGATTCTTATGATGAAGGTTAGAGAATAAAGGAACGAATCTCATCTCCTTCAGGTCACATGTGTACTTTTGTATTGGGGTCTACACACTTCCTTTTTACCTTCGCAAACACGGCATGTCATCATTTCTGACTTGGCCTCGAGCTCTTTCCCATGTTTTCGATTCCAATATGTGGTCCTCTTCAACGTTGAAGTGTTAATACAAAACTTATGGAACTTTTCCTGATTAACAGAGAAATCAGCTCATTTTTGGTCTTTCCAAATGCTTCTTTATTCCATCTGGTCACATATTTCAAGACCCCTTCTTCACAAATACACACCACATTTATAATGCAATTTAACCAGAGGCGGGAAGAAAGGTAAGCCAACAAACAAGGCAACAGAACTTTTCCAATGATTTCAAAAGAAGGAAAGGAAGTAAACAACAAGGACTTGATGATTTCTCATCCTGTTTATAGGGTATCCGGGCTGTTTTTAAGGAGAACATTGCACTGCATTTATGATTGTATAAATTATGGTTGAAGGCGGCTTTTTGTTCCCTGTGGTTACTGCAGCTGTGTGTGACTATGTTGGGAGAAATTTGATATACTATTGACATTATTTTATGAAAGCCCCGTCAGGTTTTATTTGCGCAAATGATAGCTGAGAGACCCAAGTGGCTGTCACTTTCTGCAGAGAACATCAAAGGAAATAAACAGATGGGGGTGAAAAAGACCAATCTTGGGCCAGAACCTAAAAAAGTGGAGGGAAGAGAAAAGTGATGCTAATTTCTGCCGTGTACAAATACTGCCTAATGAGAGCTTCATTCACCCTCATCAAACGCGGCTAAAGACTAGTTGGTTACAACCACCACCATTTTCAGGCTAGCCGTCATGGAAACATCTGTAGAATCATCTTCAGTGCATCTGATTTCTTTTTAATCCCATGTTTGCAAAAGTGAGTTGTTTTTCCTTCGGTTCTGAACTGATCTGACTGCTCTGGGATTTACACACGTGCTCTGGAAGGGGCAAAAGGGAATATTTTAGAAATAGGATAATTAGCAGTTCTGGGCACAGTTGCAGATTCCAGAAGTAGAGATAACCGCATTACCCCCTCCGTGACAGGAGCTGTCCCATCGCTAACCCCGGGAAGTCCCCTCTGTCCCAAGTATTCAACGCTCTCTGACGCCTGGCCTCAATCCTTACCACTTGCTATTTCTGCCAACACATCACATTCGTCCATTCTTCTCGGGACACCCCCCAGCTGCCAGCCCCCATTTCTGCCACCCTGTCTTTACGCAACCGGGGCTGAGAACAGTGTTCCCACTGTGCGAGGCACTTCCTACAAATTTCACCCCTCCTTCAGATGGGGTCCTGGAAACTTCCAGAATTCTCCCCATCTGGTGTATTTGTCCCCTCGCCATTGTCATCTCCATGATCATCTTCATCAACAAAACGATGACAACTGGGGGAATTCACTTTCAGTGTCCTCATATTGCTACCCCAAACTGTAGAAAAGCTGAGGTGAAAAATCTCATTTTTTTGTGGGGGCTGGAACTTATGAAGTTTAGATGACCCCCTTAAGAAGAAGAGATCAAGTTATACACACAAAAATCTTAGGTAAAGAAATAAACACAAATTTAGATGAGGAAAGACATCACAATGAATCACAAATTTTAAGAAGCTTGCAAATAGTATAAGTATCCCCACATCCCGGCAAACAACATACTGTTTTCATTAATAAACTACTTGAAACATTTGATACTTCTCTTCATTGTGCGCCCTACTCTTTGTCCAAAGGAAGGCAATGCCTTTGTTCATAGGCAATTATTTGGAACATAGTTTTGTTGTTGTTGTTTTAGGTAGAATAAAAGATAATTCAGTCTTCTAGTATGGTCGATCAAAAAATATTAATGATAGTTTGGAATTTCCTTGTTGGCAATGTTGTGTAAAATTGTACTGTTGTGTTAAATTAGAAACAGCCTCCATCAGGCTTCTCTGGTGTATGACCTCTGAGACTTGGGAGAAATTCTTAAGCACTAGAATCCATACTTGTATTTTGGAAACCTTGTTCCCCATCCTTTACCACACTCGCGTGCTGCCAGGCACCGGGAATGAATGAATGGCCCTGCCCGCCCCCACCATGCCCGGTGAATCCACCGAGAGGTGGGGGGATGGTCCTGGAATGCACCCCAATTCCAGGTCAACCAGCAGAGACCTAAGTCCGCAGGAGTGTAACGCCAAACCCCAAAACCAATAAACCCAGACTCCTGCATCCCCAAGTAAGTGTTCCTGGGCAGAGCCCCAAATGCCCAAACCCACCGTCACTGCGTGCTACACCCACCTGCAGGGGTGAAGGACAGCGATCTTAAGGAGTTGCAGCTAAAATGTCTTACTTGTGCAAATACCCATGTGTACTTGTGAGCAACCGCTCTGGCCATGCCCAGGGCCTGCAAAGAGGTGGCGGCAAGGGAGAGGTGCCCAGAAGCCTGGGCATCACAGGCAGGTCAGTAAATCCACCGTGGGAGCGTGGGAGCTTCTCCCCCTCACCTGTGCAGAAGAGTGTTGGATGGATTGTCTTGCAGCCCCAGGGCCCACCCTGCTGGCAGAGCCCCCCCGGACCCTCACTTCCCAGGTGGCCACAGGTAGCGTGACTCACGGTCTGCAGCCTGTCTCCGTGACCTCCTTTTCGCTCCCTCTCTCCCCCCGCGTCCCGGGCAGTGGGTTCATTTCCCCTGTGTGGCTGGCCAGCCCTGCTTCTCTCAGGGGCCACGGGGGCACCTGCTCAGCCGTTCTCTGTTCAGTGGGGATTCCGGATCGAGCACCTTCTATACCGTCTTATAAAGCCAGTTTTACATTGGCCTATTGATAACTGTGTGTGACTTACCTTTTTTTTTTTTTAAAGATTTTATTTATTTATTTGACAGGGAGAGACACAGCGAGCGAGGGAACACAAGCAGGGGGAGTGGGAGAGGGAGAAGCAGGCTTCCCTGATGCGGGGCTCGATCCCAGGATGCTGGGGATCATGACCTGAGCCGAAGGCAGACGCTTAACGACTGAGCCACCCAGGCACCCTTTTAATGAAGATGCTTAAAAGGAAAAGAAAATGGGTAGGTGGTATCATTTCTTCCTAAGCACCTACCCTGCCCCTAGCTGTCTGCATCTCTTGAGATGCACAGGGAATGCTGTGCCCCCAGCCACAGCCCTGAGACTGCGTCCCGGCAGGACAGGGGATCCTATCAAACCTGTACTTCCCAGCTGGTAACAATTTGAACACCTGGAAACACTTATTAGCGGATAACAGTACTCAAGGTTGTCAATTAAAGTATGTTGCCTTATTCTACAATGCCAATTCCTGCTTCACTAAAGCCCAAACATTGCTACGTCTGTGGGATCTTGGGTTTTTTTGAATATCCATAAACGATTATTAATTGGTTGTTTCTATTGTGACAACATTTCTATTTTACTTTTATAAGACATTGGTGTATTTTTTTCTAAAATTGTAACAGTCTCAGACAAAAGTGCCAGGCAGCAAAATTAACTTCTGTGCAGGGGAGAGTTCATTAGATGGCAGAGGGAATCTGGTGTGTTTGTGTGTCTGCATCCCCTTGAAAGGAGCAAGTGAAGCAGATTTCAGTCTTTCTCACAGTTCTTTGTAATGCTAAAGCAATCTAAAATGTGCTGTGTACAAGTCATCATGAAATATTTGATAAAACGAATAGCTCTATTGGTCATAAGGTCCTTCTAATTAATAATAGAACAGAGTTAATCCTTACACACTTGGAAACCCATTTTAAATTCGATCCATTTAAATTCTACACCTTTATTTTTGTAGGTAGACAGGAAGAGCAAGCACTCACTTTGTCCAAGGATTTAAGACTTCTTTAAATTGCAGTTACTATCATTTCTTGATTTGGAGATACCAATTACAGGACAAGAAAGTAAGTTTATAAATGTTGCTCTTTTCAAGGAGGAGCCTAGTTTCAACTGCAGGGAAGAAGTTCCCCAGCAAAACAAGGAAATCCAGCTAAGGCGCCGTCATGGATCAACAGCTTGTTGAAACAAGTGTGTCAAATGCAGATTTCTGGGGAGAAAAATAAGAAAAAAAGAGGGTGGTAGTTAGTATTTGAGCAATTTCATGCATGAGATTGAGATTTTCGACCTCTATTTTCAACTTTCCCTAATTCAATTTTGCATGTCTTATCCTAAGAAATAATCTTTTTAAGGATTTTATTTATTTATTGATGAGAGAGAGAGAGGCTGAGGGAGAAGCAGGCTCCCCACTGAGCAGGGAGCTCGAGATGTGGGACTCGATCCCAGGACTCTGGGATCATGACCTGAGCCAAAGGCAGACGATTAACCGACTGAGCCACCCAGGCGCCCTTATCCTAAGATATTATATATAAAACAAATACGTTATTGCTATGATCACTGATGTATGATCAGGTTTATTCAAGGACAGGAGGGAAACTTCACGGGAATATGAGCAAATTCTTGACATAAGGTGACTCCTCTCTAGTAAATAAAGTAAGGAGTGCACAAACCCTACATTACGAAGCAAAATGTAATTTTCTGGGTGTGTAACGCTGAGAGCCACAACCGAGCAGAGTGCAGTGTTGGAGGTCACCCACTTGAAGAAATCACAAAAGGGCCTCGTGGAAGCGGCGACTGAGAGCCGGGCCTGGGAACCCTGGAACTGAGAGAAGGGGAGAAGCGGGAGAGCAGACAGAGGAGAGGCGCTCGCTGTCCAGAAAGGGAAACTGAGTCAGCAAAGCATGACCTAAGCCATGGGCGCTACAGGAGCCGGGCTTTCTAGAATCAAATAAAGAGGACAAGGATCAAATGCTGACGTCCCATGGGTGTTGGGGGGCAAGAGCTGAGAAGCGTCGTTGCATTTAGTAGAGACGATCCAGATGAGAGCCTGGATTCGGTGGCATTTTAAAGATCATTGGCCTTAGTTCCATCTGAGATGGCAGCCCGTCCACCCTCTGTCTAGTCTCTGCTAAAAATCACCTGTTACATACTGGGCTCTTCACCACCGTGCTCCTCAGTGCTGGGCTCACGGGGAAGTTGACTGCATTCTATTTCTTTCTTTCTTTTTTTAAGATTTTATTTATTTATTTGACAGAGAGAGACACAGCGAGAGAGGGAACACAAGCAGGGGGAGTGGGAGAGGGAGAAGCAGGCTTCCTGCAGAGCAGGGAGCCCGATGTGGGGCTCGATCCCAGGACCCTGAGATCATGACCTGAGCAGAAGGCAGACCCTTAATGACTGAGCCATCCAGGCGCCCCTGAATTCTGTTTCTTGTACAATTTATTACGACCACTATTACTTGACCCCCCCAAGATATGCTCTTCTATACCCTCCGAGTTTAGCCCAGTCTCCTTTAGAATAGATGACCTGCTTTCGTGTTCCCTTTCTTCATTAGTGAAGAGGGGTCTGGGGCGCGCAGACTCTGCTGTGCACAGGTGCGTGGATAGTCCATTCAGCGTCTGCGAGACAGCTGCCTACGAGACCCAGAACCTTCCTCCAAGCAGCGTGGGTGGCTCTGTCTGTTCGCTGGGGCATGAGACTCACTCAAGAGGCTGGTGCCATTTTCCTACTGGCTGGTAAACACTGAATATCACCCTGCGGTTTATCTGATATTTATGTATATTCTCAGATCTTCATGCAGAGTGTGAGATGGGGCACCTGCTTCACTTTCTGTTGTTTGGCGGGCTCTTGTGTGGGATTCCGTGTGCCTGAGGAAAGAGCCCTGTTCCCCCCTACTATCTGGCCACCTTGCACGAGCAAGAGGGTCTCCTCCTGTGTCAGTTACCGTAGCATGCAAGTGATTGAATCTCTCACCCAAACCGGTGGGTCACACACACACACACACACACACACACACACACACACACGAGAGGGCGGAAGAAAGCACACACACTGTGGAAGAAAGTGGGTAGTTAGGGACCTTGTGCTGGTGGCATTGTGTGAGCAGCCCACCCCGAGTTTTACACTGAGGGGGTGGTCCTTCTTAACCTCGAGGCAGGAGCCCATGGGATTCATTACATATAAACCCGGCAATGACATCACCCTGCTCTACACCGGAGTCTGGTCATCCCAGGATTTGTTCACAAAGTATGTGAGTATTTCTCATCAAAGCAAATTGATTTTCGAAAGCCGAACACATTTTCTATTCCTTCAGCATGCCCTTTTATGACTACCCCGTCCTCGGCACTCCCCGAGAGCGCAGGAACCTAGTGACAGGGGGTCCAGGGGACACACACAAGCCAAGCAGCGAGACTGACAGAGGTCGTGGTTTCAGAATATTTGAGAAGTAGGAGAATGATGTGTCTTTTCAAATAGGATGCACAGTGGATGGCACTTAGCTCACTTTTTCAACTATCAGCAAAAAAGGATCTCTACAGTGTTCTGACTGCTAGAATTTATAGAGGCTTATTTTTTCTCCATTATTTTGTAAACTTGGACACTATTAACTTAGCAATCTTAAAATAACACTCAAAAGTGACAGGCATGAACTATGAAAAGAAAGTGAAAGTTTCTGTTTGGACAATGATTCCTCAAATGTTTTCAGTGTGGTGGCTATTTCCAGCAGGGATCACAGACTTCCTGAGCCAGCCGGAGGGTGGAGGTCTGGCCACGTGTGACGCACCTTGTGAGTTTCGTGGTGTCTGTGTGGCCGAGAGCCACAGACACTCACCTGCGACAAAGGAGGCACTAGCTTCTTCCTTCTTTCCTTCCTCCTCCCTCCCTTCCTTCCTTCCCTCCTTCCTTCCTTTCTGCCTCCTTCCTTCCTTCCCTCCTTCCTTCCTTTCTTCCTCCTTCCTTCCTTCCCTCCCTCCCTCCTTCCCTCCTTCCTTCCCTCCTTCCCTCCTTCCCTCCCTCCTTCCTCCCTTCCTTCCTTCCCTCCTTCCCCCTCCTTCCTTCCCTCCTTCCGTCCTTCCCCCTTCCTTCCCCTTTCCCTCCTTCCCCCCTTCCTTCCCCATTCCCTCCTTCCCTCCTTCCTCCCTTTCTTCCTTCCTCCTTCCTCCCTTTCTTCCTTCCTCCTTCCCTCCCTCCTGCCTTCCTGCCTTTTACTTCTGTTCTCTTTCTTCCTTCCCTTTTCTTTTTCTTTTTTGTTTTTTTTCTATTGGCTTCTCCAGTTAAATTCTGTCTTTATATCCTAGAAAAAACACTTGGCGATTCAAGCGATCCCTTGGCCCTCTTTGAAGTCACAAGGGAGGGGAGGACCACTAATGAGCTCCTTCCCTGAGAGATAATGGAAAAGAAAGAAGCCCACAAAACTTTTATCACACACAGCGAAGAGAAGCTGTCCTCTGGAATTCTGGTTTAGTGGGTTCTGACAATGAGGATGGGAAATCCAATCGAAGACACGGAATCCCTGACGTTTGACCCGTCTGTGACATTCAGGGCCACCCGTCCTGTGTCTGCTTCGGCTGGAGATCCAGGCAAACTGAAGGGGAAGCCCCAGGCTCCCTGCGGTGGTGCTCAAGCTCTGTCCTTGTGTGGGATGCTCTCCGGTCCCATCCCAGCCACCAGGAAATACCAAGGCTGCTCTGCTCCTTGCAGTTTGCATAAACCAGTGTTGCACCTGCTGAGAAAGTCTCTGTGTGTGAGTGACCAACACGTGCAGTCCCCAGGGCTTATTCAGGCATGACTGGTTGCACGTGCCCCCGTGTGTGTGTGTGTGTGTGTGGTTCTGTGAAGTTATAGCATGCATGTGGGTCCGTGTAACCCACCCACATAAGGAGCTGCCCTACCACCACCACCTCAGG
This sequence comes from Halichoerus grypus, assembly GCF_964656455.1. Classification (NCBI taxonomy): domain Eukaryota; kingdom Metazoa; phylum Chordata; class Mammalia; order Carnivora; family Phocidae; genus Halichoerus; species Halichoerus grypus. The sequence goes on from NC_135723.1 coordinate 3,251,697, forward strand.
GCTTGGGCTGTTCATTTATAACCACACGCACAGTCCCTGGTTACCCTGTCCCCAAGGGGGACAGCCTTGACCGCCACTGGCCACCTCTCCATCTCAATAACTTTATCATTTAAGAATGTCATATAAAAGGGATTGTGCAGGGGCGCCTGGGTGCCTCAGTCGTTGGGCGTCTGCCTTTGACTCAGGTCATGATCCCGGGGTCCTGGGATCGAGTGCCGCATCGGGCTCCCCGCTCAGTGGGTGTGTGGGGGGGTCTGCTTCTCCCTCTCCCTATAACCCTCCCACTGCTTGTGCTCTCTCTCTCTCTCTTGCTCTTGCTCTCGCTTTGTCTCAAATATATAAATAAAATCTTAAAAAAAATAAATGGGATTGTGCAGTGTGCGTGGACTCTTCTCTCAGAGTAAGTCTTTTGAGATCCATCCAAGTCATTGAGTGGATCGCTGGCTTGTCCTTCTGTCTCGAGAGCAGAGCGGTGCCCCATACCATGGAGGCATGGCCGCTGGGTCACCCCCTCGCCCGTGGAAAGACATCTGCGTTACTTTCAGGTTTTTGCCTATTATGATGAAAACTTCTGTGGACATTTGTGTACAAGAATTTGTGTGAACACCAGTTTTCATTTTATTGGGATAAAGATCCAATAGGACAATTGCTGAGTCAAATGGCAAGTGCATGTATGTTTTGTTCTGTAAGAAATGGCCATATTGATTTCCAAAGTGAAATAGAAAAACAAACAAACAACAACAAACAAAACATGTTCATACCCCATGATGTGTGTGTGTGTGTGTGTGGTGTGATCGGTCTTTACATCCAAACAAAATTGTGTGTCCAGGGGTCCATCCAGCTTCTGCAGGGCGATCACATAAAAGGTGTTAGCACTGATCATATGTACTGAAGATCAGAATTTCTTCTTCTGTTTTGGGAGAATCTTATGTATCTGCAAGAAAGGGAAGGAGCCATAATTAAGGACTAAAGCCATTACCTAATTGGACTCGAGAAAGACTTAAGTCATTAATTCTTTAAAAAGTAACAAATGTTCCAGACCCAAAGCTCATACGCTGAACTTCGTGCCAGTACATACAGAGATGTCTGTGGGATGACCCAGCGTTGCTGCATCTGGGAAGGAGGACAAGGGGGAAGGGTGGGAGGGACGTGTCCCTGTGTCCTCATCCACAAAGCTGCAAGGAAAAGCACGATCTGATTTCCAAAAGCACATGGTTATATTTTTAAAAGGGAGTATAATATAATTATAATATAGTATAATATAATATAAAAGGGAATATAATATAATTCAGATTATAATTGTGCTTATAAGAAATCGAAAGCTTAACATAAAAGTTGGAACCTGTTAATGGAAGAATCACTTGGGCAAATCAAAAGACTCAAATGAACTTTCAAAGACAAAGCATGATGACAATTCTAGCTACTTCCATTGTTTGACCCATAAAGAGAGTCATCTTACGTACACAAGGAACTGGATTTTGATATTTAAAATAAAAGGTGCTGAGGAAAAGATCATATAGACATTGCATGTCTCCTGAATCTAAGAGTTATGCATTTGTATTTCAAATCTGTAAATATTTCAAATCCTGAGCCTTCCTCTCCTGGTCTAATGATAAATATAATGGATAATACTTCTGGTTTTCTAAAGGTCTTTAAAACATAAAAAGAGAGCTTGTGGTTTGGACACGTTTAGTAACATTCAGTATGCAAAAATAGTATTTAATGTGTTAAATGTAATTTTACAGTTACAAGTAAGGTTTTCTTTGGGGGAAAGACTTGCTTTTTCTCCCTCAGTTCAATTTAATCTTAGAGCTCTGGTTGCTTTAATGCTCATTTTTGGGGACAAGAAGATAGTATCATCATTGAAAATAATTTTATCAGAATCTAGCATATTAAAATCATTCTAGGCATGTCAGATGATTCTTAATTAATGAGTGTCATCCTTTTCCCATGAGAATGCACGGGATTAAAATTATTATTATGTTGGTTTTTTTTTAAGATTTTATTTATTTATTTGACAGAGAGACACAGCGAGAGAAGGAACACAAGCAGGCGGAGTGGGGGAGGGAGAAGCAGGCTTCCTGCAGAGCAGGGAGCCAGACGTGGGGCTCGATCCCAGGACCCTGGGATCATGACCTGAGCCGAAGGCAGACGCTTAACGACTGAGCCACCCAGGCGCCCCTAAAATTATTATTATGTTAACATTGGGCGTTACTGATAGAAACAAATTGCTCTATTTATGTTATAGATCGCATAGATTTCATTTATGTTCCCGGTGATTTTTTTTCTATAGTAAAAGAACTGGGAGAGCTAAAGTTTAGAAGGAAATCTTATTATTGTGGCACCCTAAAGCATCCTTACAACTTACCTGACATACAGTTGGAGATTTATTTGACGGAAAGCATATAATTTAACTGCATTCTCTTGACTTGACTAAAATTATTTCTTGAATCAAACTAGTAAGATCTATCGACTGACTGTATATTGAATAAATTGTTGCACTCTGAATCTCAGATGTGCAGTGGAGAGAGCAGACTCTTACTTCAGCAATCCTCCCTCTTGAAGAGTCAGAGCTGACTTTGATAAAGATGGGGATAATTTCACATTTGCCAAACAAACAAACCACCACCAGTGACAGAAGCCAAAGATCCTTCCACATGAAATGCACTGAAACGTAAGCTCTTTGAAATATTTCTGAAGTCTGATATGTTTTGAAGGACAAGATACAGATATTTAATATGCTTTAGCTAGGGTGTGTCTTGAGAAATGCGATTATATAAACCTCTGTAAACCAAAATCCTCTTAACTGTGGAAAACATGATGAGTTTCTTAGCTGATTTATATGGACTCCGTCAATAGGTAAATGGAAGAGAGGAATGTGTGGGGATTTCTAGTTATTTTGGAGCCAGGAAGGGCATAGATAATTCAGAATTTCCTAGCTATCTCTTTCCCAAACCACCATATTAATACTTCTTTCTTTCTCCTCTTTACATTTTATATTTAAAAAAGTTTTCTGCTTAAGCTGGATAACAATTTCAGAAGAGTGAAATGATAATGGTGTTATTGATTCAGGAGAACTCAATATAATCAGGACTGTAGTATTCTGTCGTATATTTGCTTTTTGTTTCCGTCTGCTATTTTTTCACCTTCTTAGAGATTTTTCTTTTTGCTGTCTTCTGCCATTTTCTGTAAAGAAAGTTTAAAATATATATTTAGCTCAATCTATCAACTTTGTTCAAAGTTTAACTTTTGATAACCTGCTTCGAGCTCACCAGAACTAGCTATTAAATTGTTTTATTTTTCCTTCTGTTGGTCAAAGCTCACAACTCATTTCTATTCATTCTTCTGTGACTTGTGCCAACCAGTACAGATTTGTACGGACTCCCCACTAATATCAATAGTTGAAAATACAAAAGTGTATCTATAATCTCTAGGAAATAATTAGAAGGAAATCAGAAATAATAAGAAAGTTAATATTTTGGCCCATTTTAATAAAGTATGGTACTCTTTTGTATTAAATAACTAGCTCAAAAATTTAATGAGAAAAAGATTCTGTGGTTCATCAAAATAAAAAATGGAAGGTAATTAAAATTATATTTTAAAATGCACGGTGCTTATAATATGTGATCAGATACACGAATTAAGACCATTGTACTGAGAGATGTCATTACTTTATATTAGAGGACTCAAAATCATTAATTTAATGCACAGTGCTGTAATTTTATGCTTGAATCCATCCAAGATTAATTGAAGACTTTATTAAAATTTCTATAAACATTAATTCACTTAATTATCACAACCTCTGTAAGGTATTATTCTTTTTTTTTTTTTTTTTATTTAAATTTTTTTATTGTTATGTTAATCCCCATACATTACATCATTAGTTTTAGATATAGTGTTCCATGATTCATTGTTTGTGCATAACACCCAGTGCTCCATGCAGAACGTGCCCTCCCCAATACCCATCACCAGGCTAACCCATCCTCCCACCCCCCTCCCCTCTAGAACCCTCAGTTTGTTTTTCAGAGTCCATTGTCTCTCATGGTTCTTCTCCCCCTCCAATTTCCCCCCATTCATTCTTCCCCTCCTTCTACATTCTTCTTCTTTTTTTCTTTCTTAACATATATTGCATTATTTGTTTCAGAGGTACAGATCTGAGATTCAACAGTCTTGCACAATTCACAGCGCTTACCAGAACACATACCCTCCCCAGTGTCCATCACCCAGTCACCCCATCCCTCCCACCCCCCACCACTCCAACAACCCTCAGTTTGTTTCCTGAGATTAAGAATTCCTCATATCAGTGAGGTCATATGATACATGTCTTTCTCTGTTTGACTTATTTCGCTCAGCATAATACCCTCCAGTTCCATCCACGTCGTTGCAAATGGCAAGATCTCATTCCTTTTGATGGCTGCATAATATTCCATTGTATATATATACCACATCTTCTTTATCCATTCATCTGTTGATGGACATCTTGGCTCTTTCCACAGTTTGGCTATTGTGGACATTGCTGCTATAAACATCGGGGTGCACGTAGCCTTTTGGGTCCCTACTTTTGTATCTTTGGGGTAAATACCCAGTAGTGCAATTGCTGGATCGTATGGTAGCTCTATTTTCAACTTTTTGAGGAACCTCCACACTGTTTTCCAGAGTGGCTGCACCAGCTTGCATTCCCACCAACAGTGTAGGAGAGTTCCCCTTTCTCCGCATCCCCGCCAACATCTGTCATTTCCTGACTTGTTAATTTTAGCCATTCTGACTGGTGTGAGGTGGTATCTCATTGAGGTTTTGATTTGGATTTCCCTGATGCCGAGCGATATTGAACACTTTTTCATGTGTCTGTTGGCCATTTGGATGTCTTCTTTGGAAAAATATCTGTTCATGTCTTCTGCCCATTTCTTGATTGGATTCTTTGTTCTTTTGGTGTTGAGTTTGATGAGTTCTTTATAGATTTTGGATACTAGCCCTTTATCTGATATGTCATTTGCAAATATCTTCTCCCATTCTGTCAGTTGTCTTTTGGTTTTGTTGACTGTTTCCTTTGCTTTGCAAAAGCTTTTTATCTTGATGAAGTCCCAATAGTTCATTTTTGCCCTTGCTTCCCTTGCCTTTGGTGATGTTTCTAGGAAGAAGTTGCTGCGGCTGAGGTCGAAGAGGTTGCTGCCTGTGTTCTCCTTTAGGATTTTGATGGACTCCTGTCTTACATTGAGGTCTTTCAACCATTTGGAGTCTATTTTTGTGTGTGGTGTAAGGAAATGGTCCAGTTTCATTCTTCTGCATGTGGCTGTCCAATTTTCCCAACACCATTTGTTGAAGAGACTGTCTTTTTTCCATTGGACATTCTTTCCTGCTTTGTCAAAGATTAGTTGACCATAGAGTTGAGGGTCCATTTCTGGGCTCTCTATTCTGTTCCATTGATCTATGTGTCTGTTTTTGTGCCAGTACCATACTGTCTTGATGATGACAGCTTTGTAGTAGAGCTGGAAGTCTGGAATTGTGATGCCGCCAGCTTTGCTTTTCTTTTTCAACATTCCTCTGGCTATGCGGGGTCTTTTCTGGTTCCATACAAATTTGAGGATTATTTGTTCCATTTCTTTGAAGAAAGTGGATGGTATTTTGATGGGGATTGCATTGAATGTGTAGATTGCTCTAGGTAGGATTGACATCTTCACAATATTTGTTCTTCCAATCCATGAGCATGGAATGTTTTTCCATTTCTTTGTGTCTTCCTCAATTTCTTTCATGAGTATTTTATAGTTTTCTGAGTACAGATCCTTTGCCTCTTTGGTTAGATTTATTCCTAGGTATCTTATGGTTTTGGGTGCAATTGTAAATGGGATCGACTCCTTAATTTCTCTTTCTTCTGCCTTGTTGTTGGTGTATAGGAATGCCACTGACTTCTGTGCATTGATTTTATATCCTGCCACTTGACTGAATTCCTGTATGAGTTCTAGCAGTTTTGGGGTGGAGTCTTTGGGATTTTCCACATAAAGTATCATATCATCTGCAAAGAGTGAGAGTTTGACTTCTTCTTTGCCAATTTGGATGCCTTTGATTTCTTTTTGTTGTCTGATTGCTGTGGCTAGGACTTCCAATACTATGTTGAATAGCAGTGGCGATAGTGGACATCCCTGCCGCGTTCCTGACCTTAAGGGGAAAGCTCTCAGTTTTTCCCCATTGAGAATGATATTCGCTGTAGGTTTTTCATAGATGGCTTTTATGATATTGAGGTATGTACCCTCTATGCCTATACTCTGAAGAGTTTTGATCAAGAAAGGATGCTGTACTTTGTCAAATGCTTTTTCTGCATCTATTGAGAGGATCATATGGTTCTTGTTCTTTCTTTTGTTAATGTATTGTATCACGTTGATTGATTTGCGGATGTTGAACCAACCTTGCAGCCCAGGGATAAATCCGACTTGGTCGTGGTGAATAATCCTTTTAATGTACTGTTGGATCCTATTGGCTAGTATTTTGGTGAGAATTTTTGCATCCATGTTCATCAGGGATATTGGTCTGTAATTCTCCTTTTTGATGGGGTCTTTGTCTGGTTTGGGGATCAAGGTAATGCTGGCCTCATAAAATGAGTTTGGAAGTTTTCCTTCCATTTCTATTTTTTGGAACAGTTTCAGAAGGATAGGTATTAATTCTTCTTGAAATGTTTGGTAGAATTCCCCTGGGAAGCCATCTGGCCCTGGGCTTTTGTGTTTTGGGAGATTTTTGATGACTGCTTCTATTTCCTTAGTGGTTATAGGTCTGTTCAGGTGTTCTATTTCTTCCTGGTTCAGTTTTGGTAGTTGATACATCTCTAGGAATGCATCCATTACTTCCAGGTTATCTAATTTGCTGGCATAGAGTTGCTCATAATATGTTCTTATAATTGTTTGTATTTCTTTGGTGTTGGTTGTGATTTCTCCTCTTTCATTCATGATTTTGTTGATTTGGGTCATTTCTCTTTTCTTTTTGATAAGTCTGGCCAGGGGCTTATCAATCTTGTTAATTCTTTCAAAGAACCAGCTCCTAGTTTCGTTGATCTGTTCTACTGTTCTTTTGGTTTCTATTTCATTGATTTCTGCTCTGATCTTTATTATTTCTCTTCTCCTGCTGGGTTTAGGCTTTATTTGCTGTTCTTTCTCCAGCTCCTTTAGGTGTAGGGTTAGGTTGTGTACTTGAGACCTTTCTTGTTTCTTGAGAAAGGCTTGTATTGCTATATACTTTCCTCTTAGGACTGCCTTTGCTGTATCCCAAAGATTTTGAATAGTTGTGTTTTCATTTTCATTGGTTTCCATGAATTTTTTTAATTCTTCTTTAATTTCCTTGTTGACCCATTCATTCTTCAGTAGGATGCTCTTTAGCCTCCATGTATTTGAGTTCTTTCCGACTTTCCTCTTGTGATTGAGTTCTAGTTTCAAAGCATTGTGGTCTGAAAATAGGCAGGGGATGATCCCAATCTTCTGGTACCGGTTGAGACCTGATTTATGACCTAGGATGTGATCTATTCTGGAGAATGTTCCATGGGCACTAGAGAAGAATGTGTATTCCGTTGCTTTGGGATGGAATGTTCTGAATATGTCTGTGAAGTCCATTTGGTCCAGTGTGTCATTTAAAGTCTTTATTTCCTTGTTGATCTTTTGCTTAGACGATCTGTCCATTTCAGTGAGGGGGGTGTTAAAGTCCCCCACTATTATTGTATTGTTGTCAATGTGTTTCTTTGCTTTTGTTATTAATTGCTTTATATAATTGGCTGCTCCCATGTTAGGGGCATAGATATTTACAATTGTTAGATCTTCTTGTTGGATAGACCCTTTAAGTATGATATAGTGTCCTTCCTCATCTCTTATTACAGTCTTTGGTTTAAAATCTAATTTGTCTGATATAAGGATTGCCACCCCAGCTTTCTTTTGGTGTCCATTAGCATGGTAAATGGTTTTCCACCCCCTCACTTTCAATCTGGGGGTGTCTTTGGGTCTAAAATGAGTCTCTTGCAGACAGCATATTGATGGGTCTTGTTTTTTAATCCAATCTGATAGCCTGTGTCTTTTGATTGGGGCATTTAGCCCATTTACATTCAGGGTAACTATTGAAAGATAGGAATTCAGTGCCATTGTATTGCCTGTAAAGTGACTGTTACTGTATATTGTTTGTGTTCCTTTCTGGTCTATGTTGCTTTTAGGCTCTCTCTTTGCTTAGAGGACCCCTTTCAATATTTGTTGTAGGGCTGGTTTCGTGTTTGCAAATTCCTTTAGTTTTTGTTTGTCCTGGAAGCTTTTTATCTCTCCTTCAATTTTCAATGACAGCCTAGCTGGATATAGTATTCTTGGCTGCATATTTTTCTCATTTAGTGCTCTGAATATGTCCTGCCAGTCCTTTCTGGCCTGCCAGGTCTCTGTGGATAAGTCTGTTGCCAATCTAATGTTTCTACCATTGTAGGTTACATATCTCTTCTCCCGAGCTGCTTTCAGGATTTTCTCTTTGTCTCTGAGACTCGTAAGTTTTACTATTAGATGTCGGGGTGTTGACCTATTTTTATTGATTTTGAGAGGGGTTCTCTGTGCTTCCTGGATTTTGATGCCTGTTTCCTTCCCCAAATTAGGGAAGTTCTCTGCTATAATTTGCTCCATTATACCTTCTGCCCCTCTCTCTCTTTCTTCTTCTTCTGGGATCCCAATTATTCTAATGTTGTTTCGTCTTATGGTATCGTTTATCTCTCGAATTCTGCCCTCGTGATCCAGTAGTTGTTTATCTCTCTTTTTCTCAGCTTCTTGATTTTCCATCATTTGGTCTTCTATCTCACTGATTCTCTCTTCTGCCTCATTTATCCTAGCAGTTAGCGCCCCCATATTTGATTGCACCTCATTGATAGCCTTTTTGATTTCTACTTGGTTAGATTTTAGTTCTTTTACTTCTCCAGAAAGGGTTTCTCTAATAACTTCCATGTTTTTTTCAAGCCCAGCTAGTATCTTTAAAGTGATGATTCTGAACTCTAGATCTGACATCGTACTAATGTCCGTATTGAGTAGGTCCCTGGCAGTCGGTACTACCTCTTGTTCTTTTTGTTGAGGTGATTTTTTCCGTCTTGTCATTTTGTGCAGAGGAGAATAGATTAATGAGAGAACAAAATGCTAGCAGGGTAACAACGTCCCCAGAAAATATACTCTAAACAAATCAGAAAAGACCTGAAGCAGTGGGAAAAGAAAGGGAAAGAGAGAAAAAAGAAAAAGAAAGAAAAAAAGAAAAAAGAAAAAGATAAAGATAAAAACAAACAAAAGCAGGACAAAACAAAACAAAACAAAAACAGAATGTGATCAAATATGATCAGGCTGGATTATAGATCAGTGCCACACACTAGATTTTGGGTGTATTTTGGTCTGTTAAAAGAAAGTCCCTCCCAAAATTTTAAAGAAAGAAAAACTTATATATGTACAAAAATAAGGGTTGATATGATGAAGGGATGGAATATGACTGTAAAGATGGAAATTATAAAAAAATTTTAAAAAGGATTTGATAAGTTGTTTGAGAAAAGAAAGAATAGGATTAAAAAAAAAGAAAGAAAGAAAGAAAAAAAGGGAGAGAATGTGATCAGGCAGGGGAGTAGAAAAAAACCATACACTAGAGATTTAGAGTATATTTTGATCTGTTAGAAGAAACTATCTCAAGATTTTAAAGAGAGAACAACTTATATATATATGCCAAAAATACGGGTAACTACTATGAAGGGATAGAATATGACTTTAAAAATGAAAAATAAAAATGTTTTTTATTAAAAAAGGGATTGATAAGATGTTGGTTGAAAAAGGGAAAAAGAAAAATTCAAAAAAAAAAGAAAAAAGGAAAAAAGAAAAAAAGACAGTTAAAAAAAATAATTAACTTTGAAAGACTAAAGAATCATGGTAAAAAAGCCATGAATTCTATGTGCAGTATTCCCCTAGCGCTGGAGTTCTGCCGTTCTCACTCATCGGTAAACCTGGTCTTGGTTTGGCTGGCTGTTCTCGCTGATCTTCTGGGGGAGGGGCCTGTTGCCGTGGTTCCCAAATGTCTTTGCCGGAGGCGGAATTGCCCCGCCCTTGCCGGTCCGGGCTAAGTAATCTGCTCGGGTTTGCTCTCGGGAGCTTTTGTTCCCTGCAAGCTTTCCGTACAGCTTTGGAGGCGGAGAGTGAAAATGGCGGCCTCCCAGTCTCCGCCCCGGCGGAGCCGAGAACTCGGGGTCCCGCTCCTCAGCGAGCCCCCAGAGAAAAGCAGTCAGTCACTCCCGTCTCCCCGGTCTCCGGCCACACTCCGTGCTCACCCGGCCTGTGACCGCGCATTTCTATCTGGCACCCGACCCCGGGTGGAGTCTCCAAACCCAGCAGATCCCTGCGGTGCGCTCCCGCACCTCTCCTCCCGGGGGAAGAAGGTGAGTCTCCCCGGATCTGCCGCTTGTTGGGTCCCTGCTGGAGGAGCAGTGGCCCGACTGTGCCGCGGATCACGGTCTATGGCAACCCCGAGCTGAGAGCCCGTGCCTGGGCTCCGTCTCTGCAGCCGGCTTCCCTGCTCCGATCCCTGGGAGCTCTGCCGCACTCAGGCACCCCCGGTCTTTCTGTGACCCCGAGGGTCCTGAGACCACACTGTCCCGCGAGGGTTCCACCCCCCACTTCGCCACCAGAGTGACGTCCCTCAGCGGAGCAGACTTCTAAAAGTTCCGATTTTGTGCTCCGTGGCTCTATCACTTGCCAGAAGCGGCCGACGGAGGCCCCTCCCCCGCCGTCTATCCTCCCGAATATCGCCTCAGATTCCCTTCTCCGCACGTCCTACCTTCCAGAAAGTGGTCGCTTTTCTGTTCAGAGAGTTGTTGCTATTCTTTTCTTCGATCTCCTGTTGAGTTTGTAGGTGTTCAGAATGGTTTGATCCCTATCCAGCTGAATTCCTGGGACCAGACGAAATCCAGGTCTCCTACTCCTCCACCATCTTGCTCCGCCCCTCCCTGTAAGGTATTATTCTTATTCTTATCATCCTCATTCCAGTTTAAAGATAGTAAATGGCAGAGGAGCAAGACATTCCGGGTCTTAATCTAAACCACGTGGTCAGTATCCCCAAAATACATTTAATAAAACCTAACAAAACAATTCTACAGTTTAACTGGATGAATAAACGTGAGAGACACCGTGGAAGCCTCTAAAGTCAATTTTTTGTGAAGAAGAACCTAGTTTTTATCGAAAGTAGATGGGATTCAAGTACGGTCATCGACATATCTTGTATTGCTTTCAGAAGTCAAACAAATGCGTGAAGTCAAACATTTACTCCAGGAGAAGACATGAAGTCCGTGGACGTGCAAACTACCCATGTAATCGTTATTACATTCTAAATAGAGGGGTGAGTAATGAGTTATCCTAAAATAGTAGAGGGACCACTGGAAAAAGAAAGGTCTACCCTGTTTACTCATCACACAGTTCACCACAAATGAATTCAGAATCAATCTCAGGACTAACTGATTTACGTACGATTGAAAATGCAGGGCAGCTGGACCCAACTAAGTTTTTGAGGCATGTTATCAGAAGCTGAGCTTCAAACAAAGTTGATAGACTGGACTAAATATATATTTTAATCTCTCTATGAGAGATGGCAGAAAACAGCAACAAAACCACCTTTAAAAAAGGTTAAAAAATACAAACAGACACAAAAAGCCTGGGTGACTCAGGCGGTTAAGCATCCAACTCTTGATTTCAGCTTAGGTCATGATCTCAAGGTCGTGAGATCAAGGTCCACATCAAGCTTTGTGCTGGGCGTGAAGCCTGCTTATGATTCTCTCTCTCTCTCTCTGCCCCTCCCCATGCTCACATGCACTCTCTCTCTCTCTCTCAAAAACAAACAAACAGACAAAAAGCAACTCTATGACAGAATGCCATAATCCTGATTATACTGAGTTCTCATGATCTGGAAAACAGTAGAACAATAGACATCAGGAAAGGACATTACAACCAATTAACCAGAGTAAACTTATATTTGAAATGGGGCGCCTGGGTGGCTCAGTCGGTGAAGCGTCTGCCTTTGGCTCAGGTCATGATCTCAGGGTCCTGGGATCGAGTCCCCCATCAGGCTCCCTGCTCAGCTGGGGACCCTGCTTCTCTCTCTGCCTGTCACTCCCCCTGCTTGTGTGCTCTCTCTCTTTCTCTCTTTCCCTATGACAAATAAATAAAATCTTAAAAAAAAGAAATATAAATATAAATATTATATTACAATGTATTTTAAAATTAACATATATAATTTGTATAAATATATAAGTATTTTTCAATTACAGTCCTTGATATTACTATATTAATACTCTCAATATGATAATATTAATATATTATAGATTAAAACAATTTGATACTCTAGATCACCCAGTAGATTGGCTAATATTACATGGTGTATTTATATATAATTTTTAGGCAAGAAAATTTACCACAAATATAAACATATCTAAGGAATTCTTCTCAGAAACAATTCTAAGGAATTGTAAGCATTCAACCTAAAAACAGAATTTTCAGCAATTTATTCTTTTTTTATCTTTAAAATTTTTATTTATTTATTTATTTTTAGTAGTCTCAGTGCCCGACGTAGGAGTCAAACTCATGACCCTGAGATTAAGAGTCGCACGCTCCACCCAAAGAGCCAGCCAGACACCTGTCCAGCAATTTATTCTAATGGAATTATTGAATGTATTCCTAGGTTACTTATCACACCATTTTTATGATCCTGAAAATATATTTTTTTTCCGTAAGAGTTTAAATAAAAATATTCTCCAGCCATTCACAAATTTTTCTATATGTGTGTATCTCAAAACAGAAGAATGTTCCATTAAGTGAAAAGAACATTATAAAGTTTGCTCCAGTTGAGTGCACAAGGTAACAGAGATCCCATTTGGGTTAAATAGTTGCAAAAACATACACACATGAGCACACCTGTATTTATGTGTTCATAATGAAATTTCTGCAATTACATACATAATGTGCTTGTTCCTAGGTTATTGGATAAGGTTCCATTTTCTTATTGTATTTTCTTTTGTGTACAATGTAATGTTTGTGTATCGATTATGTATTCTGAGGTAAAGATTAAACCATATGTAAACGACTAATTTCAAACAAACTAGCTTTAATACCAGCGACAAACACGCATAAGGATACGTCAGAGGAAATTTCGTCAAGCAAGTATATTCCTGTCAGTTATAATAACTATTGGTTCAGGTGAGGCTTTTCATTAGAGTTTTGTGGTTTTGTTCTAAATATATTCAGTATGTTATTATGAATGAGTGCCCAGCGTGTGTATCTCCCTTAAGCTTAAAATCGATTAGTTTAGATGTTTTGTGTGGTTTTTCAAAGCACTCAAAACAACAGAGCAGAGGAACTTCAGCGGGACTATTCCATGGTCCTTGGGAAAAGGCTCCAGTGTCTAGCGTCATCCTGTTTCTGGGTCCCTTTCTGGGCATTGAGTCTGTAAGGCGGCACCCTGGGGGGCACTCCTGCAAGCAGGGTCCCTCTGAGCCAACAGTAACTTGCCCAAAGTCCTCTGCTTCAATTTTAAAATGATCTCTTTCCTGGTGTGCCTGATGTCACCACCAACAGAATGAGTTTCCCTGCTGGGAACACAGTCACTGTTTCTTTTTTCTGGGGGACTGAGTCTTCTGAGCGTAGAAAATCAATGTGCTCTTCACAGGGGGAGAGGAGGGAGGCTGGAGCCGCCCAGGAGGCTGCTTTGGAAAATGGTTATTCACAACCCTTCAACTGCCGAAAAGGCACTTTCACTTCAGAAAACAACCAGTATTGTCCCTGTCAGCACCCAGCAAGTAAACAGGCAAGTTATCTCTCTAATATGAAAATAAAGTAAAACTTCTAGCCTCCGAGTGAAGTGCTCATTCCTCTTCCACATCTGACAGGAGGCATCTTCCGTGCCCCGGCATGACCCCATCTATAGAACCACCTGGCTCACCTGAACTTCAACCAGTTGCTGGAAATACTCATTTGTGAGGCTTCTTTCATTAGAGTAATATTACTTCTTTTGTTGGTCGTCTCTGAGAAAGATTTTTCTTTGCTATAAATTGTTGTGCATTGCATGTTAGCTCCCTGCCATAATACAAAAATAAAATAGCTTTCTTCACTGTCAGCAAGCTGTTTAACATGAATCCCAAAATATTCTGAGTAGCTTGAGAAAAGGTAAAGACAAACAGTTTATTAACTCTGAGGGTTACCAATCGTCAATGCTTATTAATTGATTCCTGTTTTAAATAAAGGATCTTCACATATTTGCTTAGAATAATAAGAATGCCTGCACCTCACAGATCACTGGAAGATATTCAAGAACACATACTGAAACCTACTGAAGAAAAGGAAATGGAAAATCAGGTCCAACTCTCCATTGAAAACTAACTTCATCCGGCTACAGAATTCTTTAATGAAAAGTGACTGAATACAACCTAAATGTCAAATGGCATAATCTCGTATCTGAAATATTGTAATCAGATTAAATAGGTAGTGAGGTTGCTTTCTTGAATTCCTAAGCAGCTGGGGGAAAAAAAAAAAGTAGCTTTGTTTTCTCATCAAGGAGTTTGTTTAATATGTACTTATTTGAACTGCAAACAGTTTGAGGTTTTCTTTCCACACACAGGCTAGTGCTTGTCCCACGTGAACCCCAGCCCTCTGGAACAGGCTTGCTGGGGTGATCGGCAGCTGGCTAAGGAGGAGCCTGGTGCTGCTTTGACCACTTGGAGGCAGTCACTGAAGCCAGCAGTCAGCCCCTGGAAGACCAAAACTTCCTTCGACCTTCCCTCCCACGTTTAACTAAAATATACAGAATGCAACTAAACCAGTGCCACAAGGGAATTTTATAGCAGTAAATGCACACGCTGGAAAAGAAAAGAAGTCTCAAACCAATAAGATAAGCTTCCACTTAAGAAATGAGAAAAAGAAGAGCAAAATGAACCCAAAGGGAGTAGAAGGAAGGAAATAATAAAGAGCTGAACAGAAATCATTAAAATTGAAAATAGGAGAGCAAGAAAAAAAATCAATGAAACAAAAAGTTTTTCCTTAAGCAATAAAATCATCAAATTTCTAGCAAGACTGGAATAAAAAAAAAAAAGGAAGGCACAATTTACTACTGTCAGGAATGAGACAAGGGGTTTCACTATAGACCCTGCAGATATCAAGTGATGGCAAGGAAATGCTACAAACAAGCCACACAACAAATTGTAAAACCAGTGGACCAATTCCTCTAAAAGCACAAATTAACACAAATCACTGACTATAAAGAAGATAACTTGCATAGCTTTATAAGTATTAAGAAAACTGAATTCATAATTTTAAAAATTACAAAAAAAATATTCCCAGGCCCACTGGTATTCACTAGCAAATTTCTCCAAAGGATTAACACAGATTTTACACAAAATCTACAAGAAAATACAAGAAGAGGCAATGCTCCTTGATTCACTTTAAGAGACCAGTATGGTTCTGATATCAAAACCTGATAAGAAAGAGACAGCGAATACCCACAAAAAACCTGCAGTCTGGTGTTTCTCATGAACTTAGAAAAATCCACACAACTTTAGAAAACCAAACCCAACGATGTGGGAAAAGAGTAATACCGCATGACTAAATGGGATTTATTCCAAGTATGCAAGGTTGTTTCAACATTTGAAGATCAGTCACTGTAATACAATGTATGAATAGGCTAAAGAAGCAAAATCACATTATTCTATAAATTGAAGCAGAAAAAGCATTTAGCAAAATCCATCCATTTGTGTTAAAAATTTTGTTACTATTTTATTTTTATTTATTTATGTATGTATTTATTTGATTGAGAGAGAGAGAGCAAGGACAGGGAAGTGGGGGGAAGGACAGAGGAAGAGGAAGAGAAAAAAAAATCCCAAGCAGGCTCCATGCTCAGCCCAGAGCCTAACAGGGGGCTTGATCTCATGACCTTGAGATCATGACCTGAGCCAAAATCAAAAGTTGGGTGCCCAACCAACTGAGCCACCCAGGGGCCCCTCTGTTACTATTTTAAAAGATAAACCAAGGCACATTAAATTTTTCAGGAGTTTATTTGAGAAAACATAGGGGCACTCCACGTGCAGGCTCTAGGGGAGAGGTTTCTGGAGAGCTATGCACAAGAGACGCAAGTGAAATATTTGATCGGCTAGAGCTTAAATGGTTGCCTTATTTGGGAAAGCCTAGTTGGTTGTTTGTGATTGGTTGTTCTTAGGGTCTGATGTCTGAACCTGGAGACATTTTTAGGAGTTGACTCTGGCTTAGATTTTGTTTTTGTTGTTGTTGTTGTTGTTTTCTGCCAAGGCATTAGAACTACTTCAGTCTACAGCTCCTTGTTTACTGTAACAATTAGGAATAGAAGGAAACTTGCTCAATCATAAAGAAATCTACTAGAAAGACCTTACAGCTGCATCATATTTAACAGCAAAGGACTAAGCACTTCCCCTCAAAGATCAGAAACAAGGCAGTTATATTTGCTCTCTCTGCCCCTATTCAATAGAGTACTGCAAATTCTAGCCATTGCAAGAAGTCAAGAAAAATAAAAGCCACATAGTCTTGAAAAGAGGAAACAAGACTGTCACTAGTTGCAGATGATGGCCTGATTGTCTACATGGAATAGCCCACATAATTCACAAAATGCAACTCCCAGAACTACTGAAGGAGTCTGGTAAGGTGAGGTAACACACAAAAATCGATTGCATTTTTATATGCTAACAACAAACAAGTGCAAGCAAGAATTTTAAAAAACACAATACCATTTACATTACCAAAAATGAAATTCATAGGTATAAATTTAAGAAAACATGTCCAGGATCATGTAAATTGTAAAATTGTATGCTAACGCTGTAATGTAAAAATTACAAAATTAAAAAGAAATGAAAGGAGACCGAAGTAGACAAGAGACACACTGTGTTCACAAATTGGAAGACACACATTGGCAAGATGCTGCTTCTCCTTAAATTGATCTGTAAGTTTAATGCAGTTCCTACCAATATCTCAACAAGGGCCTTTTCTTTTAAGATTTTATTTTATTATTTATTTGAGAGAGAGAGTGTGAGCACAAGGGAGGGACAGAGGGAGAGAGAAGCAGACTCCCTGTTGAGCGGGGAGCCAGAGGTAGGGCTCGATGCCAGGACTCTGGGATCATGACCTGAGCGGAAGGCAGACGCTTAACCAACTGAGCCACCCAGGTGCCCCTCTATCATCTCATTTATATTAATTAGTTGGTACTCTCCCATTAGAGCTCACGTCTCTCCCCCGTGTATTGATGTATATCAGTAGAGACTCATAGATTCCTATTTACCTCAATGTGTCACAATTCACTACTATTTATTGGGAAGCTCAGTGCATCCCAGGCTTGGCCAGTGGGAATCTTTTCAGCTAGCTCAATTGTCCTCCTGACACATCTCATCATTCTTTGAGTGCTTCCTCACATCCTGCCCTGCACAAGACATTCCAGGGTCATCTCGTACTTGCTCTGCCCTAGCCCTGATATGGAGGATCGCTCATTCTTTGCTGTTGAGATGACATGACTTCTGGTCCCTCCTACACAGAGCTGGAAAAGAAATTTATGTGCACACACACACACACACACACACACATATCCGATCTATTTCCATATTTATCTGTAACAACCATGAAATCACGCCTTGACCTTGGCATACTAGTCCAGTGCCACACGGTTACTCCTAGCCTTGTTCATTTCTTTATTTTTAACTGCCTTCTGCAACCTGGCTCCCATTATACCTGATACACTTACTTATATGCTTATTCTCCCTGCGTGTAATCTCTTGGCCAACAGAGCATTCACACAACCTCACATACTTCTGACAGCCACCACCCCAGGGGTGTCACCCTAATTCTCTGTCCTGGGCATGCCTCCTCCACTCAATTGCTTAGACCCTACTGGAAGGTGTTAGAAAATTTTGTTAACAAAAAAGTACTTCGAATCAAAAAGCACCCAGCAACTTGCAGAGAACACCAAAACTGCTCAGTAAATTTTATCTAAACTAAATTATTTTTTCTCATAAAATATTTAATATACTGTCCCCAAATAGATATTTCACTGGCCTCATTTTTCTTAAGGGATTAGTTGCACGTTCATTGTCTGTACTCTTTAGCCTCTATTTTTCCCTCATAAAATGTTTTAGTTTTCTTTTTAGATTCTAATTGTTTGCTTTATTGTCTGTACCAATTTGGTAAGTAGATTTAAAACAATCTGTTAGGAGCTGGCTGGATTTAATTTTATTTGAGAATGTATTTTCTCAAGTGCACACGTGGAGTCTATTTCCCTAATTATCAGTCAGGAACAAAGACCACAGCTTGAGAAACTTCTGGACACAACCAAAGCTCTAGTGAGGCTGTGATGGTCTCACTCTTCTTCTGGTTGGCTTTTATCTATGTTCACGCATCCAGCTTACTTTTACAGATTTTTCTCTTCAATTGAAAAATACTAAAACCGAAAACAAAACCATGCTTTCATCTCATCCTCAAGGCTTGCTTTTTGGTCACTTTGCTTCAACAGAACAATTATATTTACAATGGTTATTTAAACTCCCGTGTTTGTGCTTAATTATGGCACTGTTACTCTCGGACGTAATTTTCTGATTTTGATTCATTAGTCTATTACATGAGCAATTGATGGAAAAAATGATGTCAGTCTGGGGCCCTTACATTATTTATAATAAAACTCTCCTTCAAAGAATCTTTGGACGATGTCTCCAGAATTATAGAATGAGCACAAATTAGTTTTCTAAAACCAGAAACTGGTGATTAAGTTTTGTCATGTTTTCTGTCGATTACTGTCTCATGGGTCTGATGCTATTAATGCATTTCTGCAAGGTTAAGGTGGTTAGAGATTTCACTGCTTAGCATTTCCTTCATCGAACTATCCCTGAAAATGCAGTGGAAGGAAATTCGTTCTGAAGATAAAAGCCAGCTCTGGTGTTTAGCTATTAAGGATGATTTAGTGTTTAGCAACTTAATATTCCCCACACAGCCCGCCACAGAGTAATAGCATAGATCTTGTGATTAAAATGTTTACAAATAGGTATTTTTGAAGGTTGTTTGCATGAATATCTCAAATAGTAAAAGTCAATAAATCTTTGCATCGCTCTAAGGGTGTTATTTAACTAATTGGATAAATCACCAAGTTCTACGAAGCAATTTTAGACCGCTAGATTTACAATACATCAGAGCTGATCTCTATTTAAATTTTCCATTACAAGATAAATGTTTATAAACAAATAGTAAGACCTGAAATAATGCTGATCATACATCTGCAGAATAAGAGGAGATACTTAAAAGAAACTAAATTTCATGTGAAATCGTTCCCAAGGTGGCAGGTTTAGGTCGTGCTTCACGATGCATCTAAATAATTTTTGCACTGGGCTAATTACGTGTTTGCCTTTCTTGCTCCTCCTCCAGGTTTTAAGTGACTTGAGTGTTTTTGAAAATAATAATGCTGCATAAGACTTAGAAAGAATGTCAGCAATATTAAAGCATATTGTAGACAAGCAATTAAAGAACGTGTGACCACATTGGCAAATTCACCCACCAGCCAGTGCTGATTTTATATATATGCAGAACCATTATGCAATAAGACATACAAGATATGCTTTTTGTGTTTGCCGTGAGGATAATCACTCTATTTGAGAGAACTGGCTCGGGTGCGGGACTTCTTCGACTGGAATCCCAGGGCTATCATTTTCTGGCTGTGTGAGCTTTCTAACATTTCTGTAACTCAGGTCCTTGGTAAGTAAACCTGGGGAAAATCAAGAGGCCAACTTTAATAAATGAACACATAGAAGGCATTTAGAATATCATGAGCAATCAATATTACCAGTGTTTTTGAAAGATCCTTATTTGAGTGCCATTATTTGAATCGTATTATTAAGAGATATTAGCCAACATTAGAGACATTTTTATGGGCCCCTCACTTAAGTGACAGAGCTTTGTAGATAAAACTACTTTAGCAGATGGTCATTCCCCCATTTTCCCCAATATTAAGCACTGTTTCAGCCCCCTGTAATCCTGAATTTTTACCTACTGGTAATGTAAACTCTATTTTACACTAGAATGTTTTTAGTGTAATTTTCCCTTAGCTTTCACTCATGGAATAATGACTCAAAAGTTGACATTTATGCTGAGATTTTGCATTTTTTCCTTATTGAATTTTTTAGAGTTTATAACTGAGTGCTGCAAGCCAAGGAACGTTTACCTTGTCTGTTTGTCCATTCACTCATTAATTTATTGAATAAACAAGTATTCATTGGGGGACCTGGCTGACTCAGTCAGCTAAGCTTCCAACTCTTGATTTCAGCTCAGGTCATGATCTCAGAGGCATGAGATCGAGCCCCAAGTCAGGTTCTGTGCTCAGCGGGGAGTCTGCTTGAGGATTCTCCCTCTGCCACTCCCCTTGCTCACTCTCTCTCTCTAAAATAAAATAAATATATCTTAAAAAAAAACTTGTATTCATTAACTTCTATGTAGTAAACAGTGAGCTGCTAACTGCTGGGGATAAAACAATAAATAATGTAGATGAAATTATATATGTAGATTTGTGTCTATATATAATATAATAATATAGAGAAATTTATATATGTTTATTATATAAATAATATAATAATAAATAATATATATAATAATATTTGCACTCATGAAGCTCACATGTGATGGGTATAAGATGGGTACAGAAAATTGGGTATTTACCCAAAGCAAATGAAAACCATAATTTAAAAATATATATGCATTCCTATATTTCTTGGAGCTTTATTTACAATAGCCAAGACATGGAAGCAACCTAAGTGTCCATCGATAGACAAGTGGATAAGGAAGAGGAGGTATGTATTATGCAATGGAATATTACACAACCATAAAAAGGGATAAGATTTTTCCATTTGAGACAACACGATGGACCTAGAGGGTATTATGTTAAGTGAGATAAGCCAGACTGAGAAAGACAAATACTGTTTGATTTCATTCATATGGGGAATCTGAAAAAAACACAGAAAGCAAATGAGTAAACAAACAGAATGCAGAATCAGACCCAAAAGACCCAGAATCAGACGGAGAAGAAAATGATGATTGCCAGAAGGGAGGGGGAAGGGGGATGAACAAAACGGGAGAAGGGGAGGTGGGGGCACAGGCTTCCAGTGATGGCGTGAACAAGTCACGGGGTGAAAGGCACAGAACAGGGAACACAGTCAGTATATGGGATGGTGTTGGAGGGTGACAGAAGCTAGTTACACTGGTGGTGAGCATAGCATAAGGTGCAGAGAAACGGAATCACTCTGTTATACACCTGAAACTAATGTAACATCTTGTGTCAACTGTACTCAGAAAATAAATAAATAAATAAAAATAAAAACCAGGCAGGCATGGAGAAGGCTTCATCACATCACCGACAGGCTGGTCACAGAGACGTCTCAACCCTCCTCTCCAAGGACTCGGTGGTTTGGATGGCTCAGCATGTGGGATTCTGGGGTACAAGGTGATTTATACACGTCTTTGTCAAAATGTTCTCCTTGGAACTTTGCCTAAAGGTGTGAATAGCAGAAAACGTTTCAGTTTTGACCAATTTCCTCCTTCTCTGTGTTAATAAGAAGCCCATGGGGGCCTTCCTATTAAAATTGATATTCTTGAAATCCTAACAAGGTAATATGATGACATGTAATCAATTGAATTGCACCTTGTGAATACCTATATTGTACCATTATCGGATTGTAGCCCACTTGACCCCTTAACCACTAGAGTAAAAGCAAGGAGAGTGTATCATTCATCTTGAAACTCACCACTACATCAAGCAGAGTGACAGCCAAACAGTGGGTGCTCACAATAAGCTGAAAAATGGATGAATCCATTCATTTGTGATTTAACATCAAAAACTAATAATAACTAGAATAAAAAAAAGAGTTTCTGCTGAAGAGAGAAATCTTAGCAGGGCACTTAAAGCTGACTAATGCAATCATATCACATTGAAATCTTAGGGAATGCAGTTCACATCGATAGTGGTAGGGTTGCTGAAAGGTTTTCCCCCAAAGACAGCAAATATATATATATATATATTTTTAACCTTCCATGTCAAAGTATATAGAATATACTCCTAGGCTAAGTGTCTACATACCACAGAGGAGAAAAATAAGAAATGACAAAGGCTTTGAAGTTATTCTCGTGGACTGAATTGTGTCCCTTAAAATTCACAGGTGGAAGCCTTAGCCCCAGGGGGATGGAATTTGGACACAGGGAGGTAAGTGAGCTAAAATGAGGTCACCGAGGTGGGGCCCTAATCTGACAAAACTGGTGTCCTTAGGAAAACAGAAGAGACACCACAGAGCTCTTGCTTCCTGCATGCACATGGGTAATGTCACGTGAGGACCCAGCAAGAAGGTGACTGTCTGCAAAGCAAGGGGGCAAATCTCTCAGCAGAAACACACTCTGACGACGGCAGCTGGGGCTTGGACTCGAGGTCTCCAGCACTGCGAGAAGAGAAATCTCTGATGTGTAAGCCCCCCGATCTGTGGTACCTTCTTAGGGCAGCTCGAGCAGACTAATGCCCTGTGTTCACGGGAAGTGGGAATTGCAAATCACATTGGTACTAGGACACATACGATTGCCCCGGAAGAATGCATTTCACGTGACATTTCATGCCACATTAAAGCCCAGGAAAGAGATTTCCAAACTGTAGTCTCCCCCACACGGACCATCTAGTTACTTCTCAAGGATGGCAGGAGATGGAGATGTAGTGGATTTAAGAAAATAATTATCAGCTAGAGTTGGAGGATCAACAAGAGAGATGGGTTTTCTGTTTTGTTTCTGCGGAGAAAGAAGAGAAGCGAAGAGAGTGGGCTCCTTTGATCAACCACCAGTAGCTGTCCCTGGGTGTCCTTCTCTGGGTTAGGAGTCCTTAAGACCACCCTCAGATTCCGTGGTTTTCTAGAAGGACTCACAGACTCAGTGGAAGCTGTTATGCCCACAGTTCTAGTTTATGGCACTGTAAGGTTAGGGATCAAACCCAGCAGGACAAGGAGAAATGCAGGAGAAACCAGGTGTGAGCTTTCAGGTGTCCCTATCCAGGGTGGCTGCAGGGAGCTGGGGTGGGGGGTGGGGAGGTGATTAACCCTCCCACTGACAACCTGTGATAGCTGTTACCCACCAGGGATACTCAGCAGAGCCTCGGTGTTAATCCCATTGTCAGGATAAACAATTCTGGTCACCTTGTTATCTCCAGGCCTTCCTTGTGAATGAGTGGGGTTTGAGCAACAGGGGCCTCCCAATTTAACATCAGAAACTAATGCATAATGTGAGATGGTGGAAGATGGTCTCTTGGGCTGACGTGGTCATGCAATTGACAATATCATGGAATATGTGAGCGCCATATTGGTACAAGGGACGTTTTGTAAAGCTGTCTGTGGGTGATGCTAGCAGAGGAGGTGCCATGGACAGAGACCACACCCAGTGCATGCTTTGAACAAGACGCTGTCAGAGTGGCATGGGTGCACACCTGCCCAGAGCTGTTCCCTCTTGCCCTGGCCGAAAGCAAGGATGGACCAAGAGGCTCTGGGTCAGAGGACAGACGTGTTTGATCTGGAGAACTAGGGAGGATGGAGGAATGGCTACACCCTACCTACCAGGCTTCTTCCAGGGTCTGACACGAGCTTGGGCTGCCCTCAAGCAGTGGTCAAGGCGAGGCCCAGGGCATACCCTGGCCTCCTCTCCTATTTTCCTCCCAGAGGTCTGGGCCCCAGCCACAGTGAAGGCAAGGTAATTTCCTGCAACCATGTTGGGGATTGTTCAGGGGGAAGGGAGTCAGAAGTGTGCTGTTTGGCACGTTGATCAGAACCGGGGTTGAGCATGCCAGCCATCAGTTTAATATGGTGGTACAACTATTACGATGTTGTCAGGTGCTCTGTTATTTGAGTTTGGATGGATCGTTTTTCAAAGATACATTTCAGAGGCAGAAATGGAACATCCTTGTTCAAAAGAACCGAGCCCCGAGAGAATTAAAAAGGTAGGGGGCAGTTGCAACCAACTGTCAAAGAGTAATGTGATGGGTGCCTGGGTTCCTCAGTTGGTTAAGCATCTGTCTTCGGCTCAGGTCATGATCTCAGGGTCCCGGGATTGAGTCCCACATCGGGCTCCCTGCTCAAGCGGGGAGTCGACTTCTCCCTCTGACCCTCACCCTGCTCTTGTGTTCTTTGTCTCTTTCAAATAAATAAATAAAATCTTTAAAAAGAAAAAAAAAAAAAAGAGTAATGTGAGCTACTGTGGATGCCAAAAGCAGACCAAGGACACCGAAGCACAGACGTCAGCAAGAGCCAACTGGCCTTTGGGATGAAACCAGCAGCAGCGAACGTGTCTGCTCACCTTTCCCATCCCCATGCAAGACGGGTTTTGTTCCAGAGACCTAAAATGTTGCAGCTGGTAAATCTTTGTCCAGTGACCTCATGGGAAAGCCAAGGTATCGTGGCCATAAAATACTCAATTAAACTTCCCAGGTACTGCTGAGAAAAAGAGTTGCCAAATTGTCAAAGGTTGATGTCAGCCCCACATTTTATTTGTATTTTTTATTGTGCCACGAGGAGAAGCTCTCGGGAGATTTCCTTCACCAGATTGTTATTCAGAAGTGATTTTCACGCCAACACACGCACACACATACCCCGCATCCTGGTAAGAGCTCATTTAATAAGTTGACACAGTAGTGGGACCACCAAAGTATCTGTAGATATTTCCTTCCACTGTGTGCCAAACCGCTGACTTCCTTTTTATAAATTATAATATCTAAAACAAACTCCTCCTGTTCTCTGTTCAAATTACTCTTATTTGCTTCGAAGTGATACGCACTCCTAAATATGAACGTAATTATTGTTATTCTCCTCTCCTGACCTAATTTATCTTGTACCTGATTGTGGCAATAGGTTTCAATAGTTGACTTTGGTTTCTACGGACATGATTTTACGGGGCTTTATCTCATCCCTGGGCTTAGAACACCCTTACCTGGCTTCCAATCACACACAGAGTAGATCTCGAACTTGTCACAACCCTATCTTTATCCGGAATATTTTCTGAACTACCTAGCCATAGTGCTCACAACCCACTCCCAGAACAAGAGTATCTGTACAGCGCAGAATGTCTTCCTGTCTTCATGGTGAACTCCAAGCTCTCTTTTTTTAAAGATTTTATTTATTTATTTGAGAGAGAGAGAGCACAAGCAGGGGGAAGAGTAAAGGGAGAGGGAGAAGCAGACTCCCCCGCTGAGCAGGGAGCTCGATATGTGATTCATCCCAGGACCCTGAGATCGTGACCTGAGATAAACGCAGACGCTTCACCGACTGAGCCACCCAGGTGCTCCCAAGCTCTATAGTTTTTTTAAAAACATAACTCAAATACCAGGTGATCAACGTCTCGTTCCCTTATGCCTCAGACAAGTTTACGAGCCCCTAACGCACTGCTCCCTTTGCTCATGTTGATATTCTAACGCAACAACAGATGGTTTTGCAATTATTTACCTGTGGTCTCCCCATGGGTTTCTGGGCTCTGGAAGTGAAAGGGCCAGGTCTTGTCCTCAGTTAGGACCTTCACGACTTCCTTGGATGTCTGACGCCATCTGTTTGTGGAAATCACACGTCACTGGCTTTGGTTCATATCGTGATTAAGGGGATAACAGAAGAAAAGGTCTATAATCCTTGTGCCTCAGGGCCTCCCCTGAGCTATTCTGTGGGATGATCAGAAAGGAAGATGGAAGTGACGCCGTAATTAATGTGCATGTGTGGAGCACATCCTCTCGGAATAATTTCAAAAGCAGCACCTCTTCTCAAGCTCGCTGAGTGTTCACCCCGTGTGGGTTTTTATCACAGGTTTCAAGATGAAGAGACCGAGACACCAACAGGGAAATGATAAATAATATGACCTTCAAGACACTAGCTTTGCTCACCTCAGCATCTGGATCCTTAATGCAGTCCCAAGAAGTTGGGGGGAAAATTATAATAAGCTGATATTTCACATTATGTCAGCAATTTTCTAGACTATTGTATTATCTCATTAACTCATATTGTATTCATTCCTGCTGTTCCATAAACATATGGTTATTAGTTTAGAATATTATTAGCATAAATGCAATCTCAAGTAACATGAAAAGTAACACGGGGAACTCAGAATCAGCCAAGAAACAGCAGCGGCACGGGTTCATTGGAACCTCACTTATCAGCATAAAGGAACAAGCAACCGATTAGGGATTTAGAAATAATAAGACAGCCCCACTGTTTACAGGGCAGTAACAGTATATGCAGTGATAAGAAGCAAGTCGTACTTTGATGACCATTCAAAAGGTTCTTTACCTCTGCCTCTCCAGAGTTCTTTTTTCTTTTTTTTAGCGAAACTTGTGGTGTTTGGGGACAGCCCTTGTTATGATGTTCTTTACTATTCTGACCCTCTCGAAGGCCCTTGCAAAGACAGATTGTGCCAAGGTAAGAATTTAGAAAGGATATTTGTCTTCTATACCATAGCTCAAAATCATTCTGGCACCCATTGACCTTGCCTACATTTTGCAGACTTTTCAGAAATAAAATTTCATTATATTGCACTGAGCTCTAAACCTGGCTCTCTTTCCACCATGGAAATAATGGGGAGGTGTCCTAAGTGGGTAAATTGTGTGACTAGAGGCCGGCAGACTCACCGTTCCAATGAAGGAACCGGATTGTTTTTGAGGAAATGAATATTATGCCCAATCCGATACCAAGTTTATTCAACACGAGGGAATATAAGCAGAGACATGTGAAAGTGAGTGAGGGTGTATTGAAATTATTGAAAAGTCATGCTTGGTTGCGTTAGTCTCCAAGGGACTCACAGAAAGAAGTTACATGTCAAGAAGTAGCAGGAAGAGTAGGGAAAATGAACAATTTTCAGAACTTTCAGAAAAATGGCATTAAGTTTGGAAAAGCTTGACATTTTGGAAGCATGGGCATTAATTATTAATCAGATCAAAATTAGGTCTTTTTCAATTTGAGGAATTTGAAACCAATTTTTCAAAAGAAGTAATTTGGGTTTTTTTGAGATATATGTCACTGAGTCATTATTCTCACAAAGTCTTGTGGCCAGTGAAAAAAGCACCCACCTCCTGTAAACTCTGAACTTCCAAATATGTAAATAGAGCCTTGTTCCCTTAAAACATCAAACAACCGTAAAAGGTATAAGAACACATACCAAAATTTCTCTAACTTAAATTTCTCTTTCGTCCTTGACTTTCTTTTGTAACTTATTTTTCTAAAATTCCTGAAATTGCTTCTTATTTTTAGTTTGTTAAAAAATGTCTTAAACTGCAATATTAAAAATGTGAAATCTGATAGCTATTTCTTACATAATGCTTCCTCTGCACGAGTCAGACGTGTGACTGATCCTCCTTGTACCTCCACACAGCGCCTTCAGATGGAGGCTTTCACCAGGGAGCCATGGGGTCACGTCACTGGGGGTCCGAGTGGCCCCCACTCATGCACGCTAATCTGAACCCGTTGGCCCGGCCCTGGAGCTTCAAGGATGACCTTTCCCTCTGTCTTTTAAATGTGAATCAGAGATTGAATTAACCAAATATTTCCATTACAAAAGCACTTCAAATGATAGTAGTCAATTTTAATAAATTTCTCAAAAGCTATCTTTTTACAAAGAGCATGAAAGTTCTTGCGAGATTTTTAGCTTCTGTCTCTGAACTTCTGTTCTAATTTATATTTACTCTCCTCCTCATTTTGTATTATTGATTTTATTCAACCCTATCATTGTATTGTGTTTACAGGGCACGTAAATCATTTGTGGAAGGAAATAACATACACATAACCATGTGTATATACGGATAAACATCAAACTGTAAACTTTACAGCAAGTAAAACAAAAACTGTTGCTATTTCACTTATTTTTCTGTTGGCAGTAGTTTTATATGAGTGAGCCAAAGATGGGCTCTGCCCGTTGGTCCTATCCTATGTTGTTCACTTTTCCACAGCAGGCTGGTACCTATTAGCTCAAAAGCATGCTGACACCAAACTCAAACTCTTACACATCCAATTGTTTTATTTTTTAAAAGATTTTATTTACTTATTAGAGAAAGAGAGAGAGAGCACAAGCTGAGGGAGAGGGACAAACAGACTCCCCTCTGAGCAGGGAGCCTGACTCGGGACTCGATCCCAGGACTCCGGGATTATGACCTGAGCCGAAGGCAGTCGCCTAACCGACTGAGCCACCCAGGCGTCCCTACACATCCAGTTGTTTTAGATGTAGTCCCAATAAACAGATTTTCAGCCATTCAGAGCCCACTTGCTTTGCATACCCCATAGCACTTCACTTAACGCCTACCAGCCGCACATAAGGTAAACCCAAGGGCCATGAAGACCCCAAGCCACAGCTGCCCTTCAGGGGTCTCTGACCTAGAGTCTCCCGTCTGGCCGCTAAGGGACATCACCTAGACATGTGAGCCCCTTTTCGACCCCCCTCTCCTCTGGGTGCTCTCTGGCCCCTCTGTACTTGCTGGTGGCACCCCCACCACCATCCACCTCAGGCTGTGAGGGACGGCCTCTGCCTCCAAACCCATCAAAACACCCCAAAATAAACCTTGTAGTGTGCTCTGCCACCTGGTGAGAAAGGATGTGACTCTTCCCTTGGTCAGCTCCTGCATCCCTAAACTCACAACAATGGTGACACAAAACTAAGCAACGGAACCACGTTTACATGTTTTGCATCCTTTATGCACTTTGCATTCCTCATTTACTTCATCAGGTTAGCTTATGAAACTTATGCTCATTGGGTGCAGGTGCAATTATCCCCTTACAAATAAGATCATCAAACTTAGAGGATCAAGAGCTTCCCCCATCCAGCAAGATATGGACCTTGACCATTGATGAGGACAAATGCAACTGCAGATCTCATTTTTCCTGATACAGATCACCCTCTCATCAACTACTTATTTCCAAGGTTCATTCAAGGGGTCTCCTTCTGCGGCTCTGCGAAGCCACATCCTGGCATGCATTGGGGCATAGTTTTTCCCAAGCTTTAGTCTCTTTCCTAGCAACACAGATCCCAAGACACTCGTGCTAGGCTCACAGGGCCTGGCAGGTGCATAATCGCTGTACCATCGATAGAGAGTCTGTGTATATAGAAGCGCTATGGCTTCCTCTGATTTTGACATGAAGCCAGGCAGTGGGGCTGTACAATGATGAAGAGATAGAAGAATTTAAATGACAATGTGAATAATTAGTTTACAACTCACTTGTGCCAGTGCGATATTTGGGGCATAAAGGGCAAGAATTCATTATTTTGAATCCACTGCTAAGATGGTGAATTGAATAGGTCTCTGAAGAGAGGGTTGAACTGGCAAGGGGAGGGTAGAAACAAAGGACTCTCCAGCAGTCCAAAAAGAGGTTGTTTTCCAAAAACAAATTGAAGTCAGGATGATTTTTTGCATGTGTATGCAAAAGAAAAAATTGGTAATATACAAGAACCCAAATGCTTTCATGGTTTAGAAACTATTTTTATTTTCATGGTAGCATATATGCCTAGCAACACAGGTTAAGAAAGATGATAAAAAAAATAAAGGGCGCCTGGGTGGCAGAGTTGGTTAAGCATCTGACTCTTGGTTTCAGCTCAGGTTGTGATCTCAGGGTCATGAGATCGAGCCCTACGTTGGGCTCCAGGCTCAGTGGGGAGTCTGCTTGAGATTCTCTCTCCCTCTCCCCCTCTGTCTCTCTCTCTCAAATAAATAATCTTTAATAAATAAATTTCCAAAAAGATTAAAAATATAAAAAATTAAAATAAAAAAGATGATAAAATTTAAAAAATAAGAAATAAGGAAAAAATGAATAAAAAATATATGTAAAATGGAAGTGTCCCTAGCATAGATACCCTCAGTTAGTTTCTGTGCCCTCTGACAGCTACCCATCATAGGTAGAGAGGGAAGGAGGTAAAAACAGAATTTTCAGCTGCTGCTGCTGCAGTTAGGAGTTCTGATTCTGTCAGATGTGTGATTAGGTAATTTATGGAATAGAGACAGAGGAAGTCATAGTTTATTTAAACAGTAAATTGTAGGAGAATCCCTGTGAGATATCGAAGAAATCAAAGGAAATTTTCGACATCATTCTCTATTGGGAGGTAACAAGAGGTACATTACATCAAAACTTTAGGATATGTGTATATGTGTGTGTGTATGTGTGTGTGTCTGTGGGTGTGCATGTGTGCATGTGTGTGCACGCTTGTGTGTATATGTACCTCTGTGTGTGTATATGTGTGCGTGTGTATTTGTGTGCATATGTGTGTGCACGTGTGTGCGCATATATGTGTGTATGTGTGTGTCTGTGGGTGTGTATGTGTGCATGTGTGTGCATGCTTGTGTGTATATGTACCTCTGTGTGTATGTGTATATGTGTTCGTGTGTATTTGTGTGAATATGTGCGTGCACGTGTGTGCATGTGTGCGCGCGTATATGTGTGTATGTGTGTGTATGTGTGCCCGTCTGTGGGTGTGTATGTGTGCATGTGTGTGCATGCATGTGTGTATATGTACCTCTGTGTGTATGTGTATATGTGTGCGTGTGTATTTTTGTGCATGTGTGTGCATATGTGTGTGCACGTGTGTGCATGTGTGTGTGCATATATGTGTGTATGTGTGTCTGTGGGTGTGTATGTGTGCATGTGTGAGGTACATATACCTCTGTGTGTATGTGTATATGTGTGCGTGTGTATTTGTGTGCATATGTGTGCACGTGTGTGCATGTGTGTATGTGTGTACCTTTGTGCGTATGTGTGTGTGCGTTTGTGTGTATACGTGTGTGCCTCTGCATGCATATATGTGTATATGTGCACATGTGTTCGCATATATGTGTGTGTGTGTGTGTGTGTGTCTGTGGGTGTGTATGTATGCATGTGTGTGCATGCTTGTGTGTATATGTACCTCTGTGTGTATGTGTACATGTGTGCGTGTGTATTTGTGTGAATATGTGTGTGCATGTGTGTGCACGTGTGTGCATGTGTGTACCTTTGTGCGTATGTGTGTGTATTTGTGTGTGTGCGTTTGTGTGTATGCATGCGTGTATACGTGTGTGCCTCTGCGTGCATGTATATGTGTGTGCACGTGTGCGCATATATGTGTGTATGTGTGTGTCTGTGGGTGTGTATGTGTGCATGTGTGTGCATGATTGTGTGTATATGTACCTCTGTGTGTATGTGTACATGTGTGTATTTGTGTGCATATGTGTGTGTGCATGTGTGTGCACGTGTGTGCATGTGTGCGCGCACGTATATGTGTGTGTGTATATGTGTGTGTGTCTGTGGGTGTCTGTGGGTGTGTATGTGTGCATGTGTGTGCATGCATGTGTGTATATGTACCTCTGTGTGTATGTGTATATGTGTGCATGTGTATTTGTGTGCATATGTGTGTGCACGTATTGCATGTGTGTGCATGTGTGTGTACCTTTGTGCGTATATGTATGTACGTGTGTGTGTGCGTTTGTGTGTATACGTGTATGCATGCATGTATACGTGTGTGCCTCTGCATGCATGTGCATCTGTGTGTATATGTGCATGTGCATCTGTGTGTGTGCACCTCTGTGTGTGTCTGTGTGCATGTATGTGCGTGTCTGTGTGCATGTGTGTGTATTCATACGTGTACTTCAGGCCAAGTCTTCCAAGGGGCACGCAGTTACGAATGTGGCTGCTGAGGGAGACTCACAGCATACCAAAACTGGCACAGAACAAGTTATCACTACTGAACTCAATGGCCTGTCTGCACTCAGATTTGACAGTCAGAGCAAAAGCATTCTCTTACAAAGCCACTGGCTTGAAGACCCAGCCCGTGTGTTGTAGGACAGCGTATCCGAAGGGGACTTTGTGAATGTAGAGATCATCACTCAGATTTTGATTTACAACCCTATGAGACTTTTGTTCCCAATAAAATGTCTCGTAAAATAGCTTTATAAACATAATCAATGACAGCTCATAAGAGTGACACGAGACCCTTCAGGATCCCCGCTTCCCTGGAGAAATGACGGCGTGGGGAGTTTTATGGTGAATGTGGAACTCTTGACAGGTGACACTGCTGTCTGCCTCTCGTTTTTGGTACCTCACAGACCGTGGCCTCCATGGCATCACACAGGGCTGGCTTCCTCCTGCCTCTACTTACCTCTTTTCAATCTCCTCTGTGGACAGCTTTTCTACAGGATGCCTCTTTTTTTAAGATGTATTTATTTTTTGAGAGAGAGAGAGAGCGAGCACACGCACAGGGGGGAGGGGCAGAGGGAGATGCAGAGATTCTTAAGCAGAACCCGCACTGAGTGTAGAGCCCAACACGGGGCTCAATCTCACGACCCTGAGATCACGAGCTGAGCTGAAACCAAGAGTCGGAGGCTCAACCAACTGTGCCACCCAAGTGCCACTACAGGACGCCCCTTAGATGTCAGAGCTTTCCCCGTGTTCAGCCTCCCTGTTCTACCCAATGTACACATCCCCCTGGACAACTTCATACACTTCTATGTCTACAA
This sequence comes from Halichoerus grypus, assembly GCF_964656455.1. NCBI lineage: Eukaryota > Metazoa > Chordata > Mammalia > Carnivora > Phocidae > Halichoerus > Halichoerus grypus. Next base: position 3,284,202 of record NC_135723.1, read on the forward strand.
GAGCCCTGTTTATGCTAATGATTTCCAAATTTCGTTCTACCTACCACTGTCTCCTTAACTACAGTCCCCATGCGTCTGCCATTTCCACACATTCTGCTGTTGGTGTATGGCCCACCAGAGAGGGGATAGGAGACAGAAAGGCATTTTATCCCTGTGCAGATTTCAAAGATGATCTCTCTCTACTTTCTTCCCAACTTTGGGCTCCATTTGTATTGACCTGTTTGTAATTACTTTAATAGTTTATGTATTCTTTTGATATTGTGCATAGTGTTTACTCCACCTAGAATACATTTTCCCACTTATTTACCTCATTGGTTTATATCCATTCTTCAAATTGAAGCTCAAACACAATCTTCTCTTGCAACACTATTTAAAAACCCATCCACTGCAGGGCACCTGCGTGCCTCAGTTGGTTAAGCCTCCGACTCTTGATTTCAGCTCAGGTCATGATTTCAGGGTTGTGAGATCCAGCCACATGTTGGGCTCCAAGCTCAACATGAAGTCTGCTTGAGATCCTCTCCCTCTGCCCCTCCCCCATCTCATGTGTGTGCTCTCTCTCTTTCAAATAAATAAATTAAATAAATCTTTAAAAAGTCCATTGTACTTTCAAACACAGTGGGTGTATCTTTTTTATAACCCTTACACACTAAATGCAGTTGTCTGGGTAATTTTATATTTCTGCTACTGATTGTTTGGCTATTTGATTTGAGTGAGTGCATTGTATTCGCATTAGCCTCCCAATGACTATACTACTTTTTGCATGAGATAAGAGTTACTAAATATTTCTTGAACAAAGAAACTAATAGACCATGGAATGAATAAATCGGTAAATGAGGATGTCTGCCAAAGATACATTCCTTCTTAGGAAAATAATAGTTTCTACTACTATGAATATGGAGGTGTGCCCTTAGAAAATGATAATTACCTACAAAAATATTGCCTATATCTTAAGATATAGGTAATAATTTTTTAACTTTACCTTAAAATAGCATGAGGCTTGTCTATTAGAACCATGCTTCTGGTTAGTTACTGGGTGAAAGTGGAGTCATCACTAGGCAACATGATGAGGGACCTCTCTCCATTAAGGATCTTATCCATATGGCAATGACCCACAAGTTTCAATATGGTGGTAGAGGTGATTAATGACTTGATGGCAAGTAGTTGGTCAGGGTCCCCTATAAGATTCCAGCTCACATGTAGAGCAAATAGATCTTCCTAATATGTCAAGGAAGGTTCCAGAGAGTAGATGACATTGAGATAGTTCTTGGAAAATGCTGGAATAAATAGATAATAGTAAGAGTTTGGAGAACAGCCTTCCAAGGACAGAAAGTGGAACTGGTGGTGTGAGAAGACCCGAGGAGCAAAACATAGTGTGTTATAGCTGAGACTTTCTACTTATTACTTCATTTGATTTCCTCATAAGTCACACAAGACACATCTTATTTTTATGCTGCTTTTACAGATGGGGAAACTGAGGTTTGGTCAAAATAAGTAACTTCCTGTAAGTCACCTGCTAGTATATGGTAGAGCCAGAATTTGAAGCCATTGTTCTTAATCACTATACTCTACAGCCACATTTCCAAGTCTGACTTCTACTCATTCTACCCACAGAGAAATTTACAGATCTTAAAGATTTGCCACTGTTGGCTGAAGTTACACCTTACCTCCAGCTCAACTGAGTACACATTGGTTCTTGCCAAGCAGATACTGGCTGCTATTCAACTGGCCACTGAGCTTATGTTCATGCCCACTTAGTCCCATATGACACACACCAAAGCTCGCACAGCCACACTAACACTGTGCTCCCCGACCTGGAAGGATTTGCTCTCTCCTCTCTGAATACTCAAGTCTTATCTGATCCCTGAACACTTCTTCAGGCCCCACTTCCTCAAGACCCCTTCTCTGACCACTTCATTTATTCTTGTGTATCATTGAGTATATGGCAGGAACTGTGGTAACTAGGTTTAATGAATATGGAGTTTTTAAACCCAAATTATTTGCCAAGGATATGCCATATAGATTTAAGTTCAGATGGGAAAGTAATATGCTATGTGGAGATGCCGGTCTTAGGTTCTAGTCTCCATATGAGTTTAGTGTCCATAGGAAGGTCCTCTAGAGTGTCCAGTGTCTACAGGAAGAACTTCTCTCTCACACGTTGGACCCACAAGTCTCTCCTCATTGGTTCCTTCCATTGGCACCATTTGTTCCATACTTTCCATTATGGTGGATTTTCTTTCCATTATCTTGCTTTCCTTTTTATTCTTAAAACAATAAAACATACCTTCTGTGTTTAGGGAAAGAGTGAAAGTTGATGTTCAGCTTATCAGCTGAAGGTGGATGTTGATAAATACATTTTATTTTGTAAGCAGGAATTTGTTAAATAATATTGCTGTTGTCTTATCTTAGGAAACATGTAAGTCTTCTTGAAGATGGGATTAGATGCAAAATTATATTCATCAATTGATGACACCTGTAAGATTATGGTTACTAAACCTCTTTTTTTTTTTCCTAAGAGGTAAAGTATTTAGTCAGTAAGAATGAATTCTCTTCACTTCTAATAGATTTGTCTTTGGAAGAAACAAGACAGTTATAAGAGAGTGCTCTTTTTGGTGCAGCTTCTGTGGGAAGGTTGCCTGACAGAGCAACATTTATGAAAACAAAGATAGAGGAGGAGGAGGGAGCAGAATAAGGAGACTGAACCCTGGAGATTGTTTAGACATGACACATGTGGCAGAGACTTGACTCTACTCTTAGCTTTCCCTTACAAGCTGGTGGGGACCTCATGACAATCAAGTCACCACTCTTGCAGCTACTGTATCCTAGGCCAGTGGCAGACCAGAGCCAAAGACTGGAGGCGTGCACTCCCATAGCACAAAGGAAAATGAGTCACAGAGAGTAGAACCTTCTTTGTCTACCGCACTTACTGCATCTTGATAAAAAGGATGATTTTAAAGAGGATGGATATTGTGGGTACTTGATTCAGCTTGTCCATACCACTGGTTTAGTTAGAGGCAGATAAGAAATATCTGTTTCTTTGGTAAACTGAGCAAGATAAACTTCCTGTAGAAACAAGGTCTAGTTTTCTGCCTGAAGAAATATGTCCTGGGGAGACCAAGACTATATTGTTTTAAGCTAAATGAGCATTGGTAACTCTAGAGAAATCCTGCTTTTACATTAGGAGACAACATGAAAAGATCTTTGCTGCTTGAGAGTAGATCTTATCATGGGGACCCAGGGAAAGACTCCATGGGAGACTGGTGGCTTATCTATCATATCTTAGGAGGCTTGTATTCTCAAGTCTTGACTGTACCTTGCATCCTCTGAGTTACAGTAAAACCTTTCCTGTTCTTCTCATCAATTTGGGGCCATCTGGAACAATCTGTGAACAGTGCTCCATGGTACAATTTCACTAAGGCTCTTGGCTGCCGAACTGTGGAAGCCATATACCATGGTTTAACAAGGGAAATGCAGGAAGAAGAGATTGTCACATGGAATCACGGTGCCAAACATGACAAGATTAAAGAAAAGCTTGCCTTGGTAATCTCCCTCCAAATCCTACTGCTGATAAGGAATACCTGCTAGTAATGATGGAATGGAATGATTTGTCAAGATGATGAGAAGAATCACTGATCCTGAAAGACTTTGAGAGGGACGGTCCACTGTGCACATGGGTGAGATTGAAGATACTCCTAAAACTCTCCTTCTTTATGGTGAACTTGCACCATCAAATACACATTGTTTTCACCACAATCACTTCTATGGGATCAAAAAAAAACAAAAAAAACAAAAAAACCCCAAAAAACCCACTTCTCATTGTTCTCTTGCTAATCAATACTTACCCCATCAAAAAGCAGGGCAGGATGCTGGAGGATTCTTACTTTACAGCCCAATCCAGCAACCATTTACTGAATACCTGCTATATTCTTGATACTGTATTTAGTATTTTACAAATATGATCTCATATTTTATTTGCTTAGTGACTCACAGATAAATCAATTGAGATTGTACTTACAGAATGACTTTGGTAAAACTTATCTTCCCTGGTACTGGGCTTACTTCCAGGACTTACCTGACACCAAGGAACAAATGGGATGACTCAGAGCATTTCCTGGGGTGAGGGATCATCTCCTCAATCACGTGCTCTGAGAAAACAGTGCTGCACACATGACCCCCTACACACACTGTTATGTAGTATTGGGGTGGTCAGCTGAGGGAAGTCCCACTGTCACATCTAGTCTGAACTAGAACCATCTTCAGTTAGGAAATGTAGGAATAGACGTTCCACTTTCAGGGTAGACTTGTCTAGTTTCCAAAAAGGGTATCCACTGATCACAGATCCATGGGCTGATTAAGCTTACTCTGGGAGGTACCCCAATCATGGAATCAACCCAAACCTGGACATGCCAGTGAAGCCCAGAGACAACCAAAATGGCTCACAATTATGGTTGAAATGAACGATAGCTGTGTAATGCATCGTATAGCCGGTCCTCCTGCATGAACTGCCCGAGGTGCCCCCCCCTCCCCCCCAAGCAGGAAGAAGAGTCTACGAGAGCATCTGCTCACACATTGAGAGACCTGTGTTTTTTGGAAGGCCTGTTTTGCATGGCTCCCTTAAAATGCAGTTTAGTCCTCAGCCTGAAGATGGCCCTTGCTGGAGAGTAACATAAGAAGTGAAGAGGCCTAGAGCATGTTCTAGTGTGCCCTCTGTTCTAGAACATTCCATTCTCATTATCCTAAGTTTTCAAGTCATTTGTTGTATCTATATTTGCCCAAATGTTCTGAAGTGGTATCATTTTAAGCCTTGTTTTAATTCAGAAGACACAAGAGCCCCAAGCACTCCCATCCTAGCTAAGATTTTAGATTGCTAACACATAGTCTCTGTCCTGGCACTCTGTGCTCTGTGGCTCTTACTTCTTCAGTTCTCCACTGTGGCTCTTGTAGAGTGGAGACTCCTAACCATACCTCCTTGTCTACCTAACACGGGCAACAGTTACTTTCATTCCGTCACGAAAAACTTGAAACCCCCACTCGTCTTGTCCCTTCAAATACACCCTCTCTTCTCCTTGGAGTGACCTTTCTGACATCCCGTTTTGTGACCCAATTCTTACCTTCCCTTCAAAATCCAGCTCAGGTACCACCGGCTCCAGGGAGATGTTCCTGGTGTTCCCGGGTTAAATAGCCCTCAACTTGGTTTTCTTAGGATGAACCTCTAGATTCTGAACCTGACTCACTATTGAGTCACTTTTCACAAGTGCCTGGACTTTCTTTATTTTCCAGTAGATTTTACTTCCTGAAGGGCCTGCCTATATTCCATCACACTTTTTATTCTCTGTATGTGTTCCAGTACCACTCCATCACTCAAATGATTCTATTTCTTGTAATTAAATCTCTTTATGAATATTATCTTAGTCATAGGAATAATAATTAAAAAACATAAAAGCCTCATTTAGGCCTTTAGTCCATTTTGAATTTATTTTTGTGTTTGGTGTAAGAAACTGGTCCAGTTTCATTCTTTTGCATGTTGCTGTCCAGTTTTTCCAACACCTGTTGTTGAAGGATGGATAAAGAAGAGGTGGCATATATATATATCTCATAAAAAATGAAATCTTGCCATCTGCAAGGACGTGGATGGAGCTAGGGTGTATTATGCTAAGTGAAATAAGTTAATCAGAGAAAGACAAATATCATATGATTTCAGCCATATGTGTAATTTCAAAAACAAAAACAAGCAAAGGGGAAAAAAAGAAACAAACCAAGAAACAGACTCTGAACTACAGAGAACACACCAATGATCACCAGAGGGGAGGGGGGTGGGGGATGGGGGAAAGAGGTGATGGGGATGAAGGAGCGTACCTGTCGTGATGAGCACCGGGTGATGTAAGGAAGTGTTGAATCACTATATTGTACACCTGAAACTAATATTACACTGTATGTTAACTAACTGGTATTAAAAAATACCAGTTAGTTTGTTAAAAAAACAAAGACAATGAGAAAAAAAAGAAAACATAAAGGCAGTAATTGATATCTTAATTTCAAGTGTTTTCAGCTTAGTCCCCTAAGTTCCTTACATGCTTTGTGTCACCAAACCCTCCTAACAATCTCTGAGAAAGGAATGATTATTAGCCCCATTTCACAGATAACGAAATCAGGGTATTTAAATAACTTGACTGATGTTTCATATCACTTAAGTAGCTGAACTGGGATTTTAATCTCAACACCCAGTAAACTATTAATTGGTTTAAACCAGCAGAGCTTATTTAGAATATCAATTTTGACATCTTCGCCTGTAAATCTATGATTAATTATTGAGATATTATGAGCTCTGATGAATCAGTTGATAATTTTCATCTTATGTAACTGTTTTGTGCTGAGAAAAAGTATACCACATGCAACCTATATTCAGATGCCAAGTTATAGTTGCGCTTTTCATCAGATGAATCAATTTCATATTTGTTTCCTGAATTAGCTGTGAATTCTTTTGTCAGTAATTAAATCTCATTTAATCAATTTAGGAGAGAAAAGCCATCTGTCAGGTGTGTGAACCTAATTAGCCACGGTGTTTTGAATGGACCAGTATATAATGGTAGTGATTTTATTATCAAGAGTTACAATTGAAACATACAGAATTTTATCATTACAATTTATGTGAATCTCAGCAGCTCATCAAAAGTCTATTTCTGGGGGAATCTTTTATATTTCGCCTTGTAAAAGAACATTTTATGGGAGATTGAATCCAAATGAAGACATCTATAGTCAGAATTTATAGAATGCCTCTTATGGATGATAATAACACCCACTTCATCCAAACACATTTACCTTCGATACATATCTTGGACATGACGCGCACATTCATTGAGCACCCCTGTGGTAGGCACTGCGCTAGACACCGCAGGATTCCACAGTGAACATTCAATATTTTATAGTATAGCTGAGGGAAATAGTGTCATAGATGAAGGGAAGAAATCTGAAGCTTCCAGAATTTAATGGCTCAAGCCTGCTCTAATTAATTCTCAGTTAATCCTCACAGCCTGCTCACAAGTGGGCATTTCTGTATGTATATGAGGACACCACAGCTGGGGAAGGCAGAGATGTAACAAGAGATACAATCAGCAAAGTTGGCTTCCAAAAAGCAATCTGAACTTTGAAATAAGGTGAGTTTTCACATGTGGCACCAAATTAGAAGGTTTTATTTTAGTGCCTACCGTTGTAACAGAACCCTGAAGAGAAGGTGTTCTCTGGCAGGACATTATTTTTACCACTTGGAAAGAGAATAAGTACAGTTTCAGGATTTTCACAGATTTTTTTTTTAAGAGAAAGAAGAGCAGTATCTAGACAATGGGTGTATTGATGATTAAACCTGAAATGCACAGGCTGGAATTGTATCATTTCGGACAGCTAGACTAAGACATTATGGAGATAGAGCTCTGCTCTACAACAAACAAACAAACACATGGCTGGTTTGACACACAGGAATATGTACAAGGGTAGGAGGAAATTGGAGCTGTAGGTTACAACACGATCATACATCAGGAGGACACGGATCTCGGGCATTCGTTAACCCCAGGTGCTGAGTACTGCTTTGCTTCAGGATAATTAGACTCCTTCACATGGTCTGTTCATCTCCTCATTTGTAGTCCTGTCTCCCTCCCTCCCCAAAATCTTGCTGCATCTCAGACATACTGGATGTCCTAAGGCTGAACAGCAATTTATTTTTATTGGGTGGACAATACATTTTTTTTCATTCGTAAGAATGGTTAACAAATATAGTAGAGCTCATTTAAATGTCTTGAGCAACTCGCCCAGAGAGCTGCAAGTATCCCCAGATTTCCTACAAGTCTAGGTTACTTTTAGGCATCATTTATCACAAAGAAACAAAATTTCCATCCCGTCAAAAGTTACTGCCAGCCTTTCTAGTGTGTGAGAGTCAACCTCATGCATCAGTAAAATTACAAATCATGGGATGTATTGGTTCATGAATAGACAAAACTTGGGATGCTAAATCTGCAAATGCCAAGGGCCTACTCTATTACAAATGCCAACAACGGAACAGGGTTCCAACTAATCATTTTCCTTGAAATTTAAAGTCGATACCCACACCTTCCACATTGTGAAGAAGAAACAGTCAGCAAGAGCTGTTGCTTGCTTATGTGGGTGGTACCTGGAGGGTTCACACTGGCACTGTAACTTATGGACTCACTTTGGGAAGGCATGGTTTTTCTTTACGAGACAAGACAGTTATTTATTAATGAGGAATGCAGCAATTCTAAAACCTTGATCAAAGGGAAACGGTTTAGTCAACTTGCACAAAGTGCGATTATGAGAATAATTCTGAGAGACAAAGGAATACAAATGGAGTCAGGGAATGGAGCAAGAAGGATCATAGGTACTTGCAGAAATGGGGTTGCAGTGACCCTGGCTTATTTTTTATTGGTGAATGACTACTTTGGCCTGAGCTAGCACAAACATATCCAAGGAGACTGTTCCTCACTCCCCCAGGCAATTCTACTTTTTCTTTTTCATTGAAGAAACCATTCACGTGACATGAGAGCCCAGAGCAGGGAAAATGTATTCAACACCTCCATATCTACCTTCATCATCTCACTCCTCGGGTTCCCTACAGGTAACCTGCACACCAAAATTCTCAGGGATCATTAAAGGACTTCAACTGGGCTGTTAGCCATTCATTTCTTCCTTGAGCCTGTAATTAACCTGATACATAGACCAAGTGCTGGAATTCCATCACCCCTCGCAATACCTTAGTGGACCTGATTCTTACCCCACAAAGAATGCAGTAGATACTATATAACATCTTTGTATGGAAAACATCTCCATAAAGTATATACATATATAAATTGAGTTTCTATAACAAATTAGATATAGCACCCATGGAGACATTGTTGCATATTATCTGTGCTTCATAATTCTTAACTCTCACAATCTCGCTGTAACAGATTGCTCAGGATTCATCAGTATCACATAGCAACAGCTGAGAACAAGACAGCTGTCCAGCTGCTTTCAGACTCAATTCATGTAATTACTTGATGTTCCTCTGTCCTGTGAAATGGGGTGGGAGTGATTATTCCCAAAAGGCTAGTTCATGCTTTATGTCTTGGGGAAGAAAAAATGAAGTTTTGGTGCTGGAAGAGCTGAGAATCACGACTTCATTCCTAGTTATGACCTAAATTGGAATGCAGAAACTTCTCCTTCTATTGATATTTTGCTCTATTTTACAAATTTTGCTTAAAATCTACTCTGTCCTGGAAACTGCATTCATTCATTCAACAATTGCATATCAAATTCTTTTTTTTAGAGAGAGATAGAGACAGAGTTCGTGAGTGGGGAGTCGGAGGGAAGAAGGGCAGAGAGAGAAGGAGAGAGAGAATCTTAAGTAGGCTCCATGCTCAGTCTTGATCCCGATGTGAAGCTCAGTCTCATGACCCTGAGATCATGATCTGAGCTGAAATGAGGAGTCAGATGCTTAACTGACTGAGTCACCCAGATGCCCGTTAAATTCTTTTCTGGTAAAGGAAATCTGTTGGGCGCTGGTCATGCTCCAGTGCGTGAGATGCACCCTATCCTGCCAACACAGACATTTCAATCCAGAAAGGTTAGAAATGGGGATGAGGAAATGGTTTTAAAAATTAAATGTATAAAGGGGGTGCCCGGGTGGCTCAGTCAGTTAGGCATCTGCCTTCGGCTCAGGTCATGATCCCAGGGTCCTGGGACTGAGTCTCACATCGGGCTTCCTGCTCCTCAGGGAGCCTGCTTCTCCCTCTGCCCCTCCTCCCACTCATTCTCTCACTATCTCTCTCAAATAAATAAATAAAATCTTTGTTAAAAATTACATATATAAATTAAGAATATATACTTACATACATATATACACATTTCATTTAATCGAGTTACATTGTATTTACTTATAATTGTATGATCATCTTTTATAAACCTGATATTTGCTCCACCAAAGTTCTTCAAGACTCCATCCTATACAATTATCAATCAATGAAATAGGAGCACCTTACAATGCCCTGTTTTGTGCACATAATCCCTGCTCTATGCATACTAACAAATCTTATTATATGGGAAAAATTTAAAATCACAAGAGCAATACAGCATATTTTATATAAAAAAATTAAAATAGGGCGCCTGGGTGGCTCAGTTAGTTAAGCGACTGCCTTCGGCTCAGGTCATGATCCTGGAGTCCCAGGATCGAGTCCCGCATCGGGCTCCCTGCTCAGCAGGGAGTCTGCTTCTCCCTCTGACCCTCCCCCCTCTCATGCTCTCTCTCTATCTCATTCTCTCTCTCAAATAAATAAATAAAAATCTTTAAAAAAAAATAAAAAATAAAAAATAAAAAAATAAAAAATAAAAAATTAAAATACATGTTGAATAAAATATATACATAACAACATATATTTGTTTATTATACAAAATGAAATTGCTAAAATAATAAAAATAAAACATAAAATTCTTATTTATAGGCAGCAGAAGGAAGAGGTTGAGACTTTTTTTAAAAGATTTTATTTATTTGTCAGAGAGACAGAGAGAGAGAGAGCACAAGCAGGGGGAGTGGCAGGCAGAGGGAGAAGCAGGCTCCCCGCTGAGCAAGGAGCCCGACATAGGACTCCATCTCAGATTTCTTGGAGACTTCTCTATATGTTCTTTATCTTTTTTTTTTAAAGATTTTATTTATTTATTTGAGGGAGAGTGAGCACGAGCAGAGGGGAGGGGTAGAGAAGGAGAAGAAAGCTCCCTGCTGAGCAGGGAGCCCAGTGTGGGACTCGATCCCAGGACCCCGGGATCATGACCTGAACAAAGACAGACGCTTAACCAACTGAGCCACCCAGGCATCCCAAGACTTTTTTGATTGTACATTTTTTAACACAGTTTTGATATTGAATGACAAAAATGTAGCTGTTTAACAGATTAAATTATGTAGAAGGCAAAATTTGAAAACAAATTGAAAATGAGACATATTTCTACATCAACTTATTTTGATAACTACAGGGAGGAAAGAATTGTTTCTGGTGATCCAAAACATGTCTATAAACCATATCTGTGATAACTTAGTGGGAAGACCTCTAAGAGACAAAGGAACAGCAACATGAAATCACACAATATATTCGGTAGCCTTATTATTCATGGAATTATTGGTATTATTAGATTGAAATTATTGCTATAGTATAGGGTAAAGCAAAAAAATGATTATGTTAATGCTATCAGCATAAGAAAGAAAAGCTACAAGTGTAACACTAAAGAACTTATGCCAAGTTTCCCCAATTTCATTAGAATTTTTATTATGAATTCAAGATTTTTCTGATTATCTATTGTGTAGGAAAAGGACTAGGAAACATCACACTCCAATAACAATGAGTAGGAAAACAATAATGATCCTGAAGCCCACCTTTGTTTTCTTTTTTTTTTTTAATTTTTTTTATTGTTATGTTAATCCCCATACATTACATCATTAGTTTTAGATATAGTGTTCCATGATTCATTGTTTGTGCATAACACCCAGTGCTCCATACAGAACGTGCCCTCCTCAATACCCATCACCAGGCTAACCCATCCTCCCACCCCCCTCCCCTCTAGAACCCTCAGTTTGTTTTTCAGAGTCCATCGTCTCTCATGGTTCTTCTCCCCCTCCGATTTCCCCCCCTTCATTCTTCCCCTCCTGCTACATTCTTCTTCTTCTTTTTTTCTTTCTTGACATATATTGCATTATTTGTTTCAGAGGTACAGATCTGAGATTCAACAGTCTTGCACAATTCACAGCGCTTACCAGAGCACATACCCTCCCCAATGTCCATCACCCAGTCACCCCATCCCTCCCACCCCACCCCCCACTCCAGCAACCCTCAGTTTGTTTCCTGAGATTAAGAATTCCTCATATCAGTGAGGTCATATGATACATGTCTTTCTCTGTTTGACTTATTTCGCTCAGCATAATACCCTCCAGTTCCATCCACATTGTTGCAAATGGCAAGATCTCATTCCTTTTGATGGCTGCATAATATTCCATTGTATATATATACCACTTCTTCTTTATCCATTCATCTGTCGATGGATATCTTGGCTCTTTCCACAGTTTGGCTATTGTGGACATTGCTGCTATAAACATCGGGGTGCACGTACCCTTTCGGGTCCCTACTTTTGTATCTTTGGGGTAAATACCCAGGAGTGCAATTGCTGGATCATATGGTAGCTCTATTTTCAACTTTTTGAGGAACCTCCACACTGTTTTCCAGAGTGGCTGCACCAGCTTGCATTCCCACCAACAGTGTAGGAGGGTTCCCCTTTCTCCGCATCCCCGCCAACATCTGTCGTTTCCTGACTTGTTAATTTTAGCCATTCTGACTGGTGTGAGGTGGTATCTCACTGAGGTTTTGATTTGGATTTCCCTGATGCCGAGCGATATTGAACACTTTTTCATGTGTCTGTTGGCCGTTTGGATGGCTTCTTTGGAAAAATGTCTGTTCATGTCTTCTGCCCATTTCTTGATTGGATTCTTTGTTCTTTTGGTGTTGAGTTTGATGAGTTCTTTATAGATTTTGGATACTAGCCCTTTATCTGATATGTCATTTGCAAATATCTTCTCCCATTCTGTCAGTTGTCTTTTGGTTTTGTTGACTGTTTCCTTTGCTTTGCAAAAGCTTTTTATCTTGATGAAGTCCCAATAGTTCATTTTTGCCCTTGCTTCCCTTGCCTTTGGCGATGTTTCTAGGAAGAAGTTGCTGCGGCTGAGGTCGAAGAGGTTGCTGCCTGTGTTCTCCTTTAGGATTTTGATGGACTCCTGTCTCACACTGAGGTCTTTCAACCATTTGGAGTCTATTTTTGTGTGTGGTGTAAGGAAATGGTCCAGTTTCATTCTTCTGCATGTGGCTGTGCAATTTTCCCAACACCATTTGTTGAAGAGACTGTCTTTTTTCCATTGGACATTCTTTCCTGCTTTGTCAAAGATTAGTTGACCATACAGTTGAGGGTCCATTTCTGGGCTCTCTATTCTGTTCCATTGATCTATGTGTCTGTTTTTGTGCCAGTACCATACTGTCTTGATGATGACAGCTTTGTAGTAGAGCTGGAAGTCCGGAATTGTGATGCCACCAGCTTTGCTTTTCTTTTTCAACATTCCTCTGGCTATGCGGGGTCTTTTCTGGTTCCATACAAATTTTAGGATGATTTGTTCCATTTCTTTGAAAAAAGTGGATGGTATTTTGATGGGGATTGCATTGAATGTGTAGATTGCTCTAGGTAGGATTGACATCTTCACAATATTTGTTCTTCCAATCCATGAGCATGGAACGTTTTTCCATTTCTTTGTGTCTTCCTCAATTTCTTTCATGAGTATTTTATAGTTTTCTGAGTACAGATCCTTTGCCTCTTTGGTTAGATTTATTCCTAGGTATCTTATGGTTTTGGGTGCAATTGTAAATGGGATCAACTCCTTAATTTCTCTTTCTTCTGACTTGTTGTTGGTGTATAGGAATGCCACTGACTTCTGTGCATTGATTTTATATCCTGCCACTTGACTGAATTCCTGTATGAGTTCTAGCAGTTTTGGGGTGGAGTCTTTGGGATTTTCCACATAAAGTATCATATCATCTGCAAAGAGTGAGAGTTTGACTTCTTCTTTGCCGATTTGGATGCCTTTGATTTCTTTTTGTTGTCTGATTGCTGTGGCTAGGACTTCCAATACTATGTTGAATAGCAGTGGTGATAGTGGACATCCCTGCCGCGTTCCTGACCTTAGGGGGAAAGCTCTCAGTTTTTCCCCATTGAGAATGATATTCGCTGTATGTTTTTCATAGATGGCTTTTATCCACCTTTGTTTTCTACATCTATTTCTCCACTGAAGGGAACCAGGGCTTATCTAAGAAATCTAATTCTAGCTGGACAGGAATGTATAAGACATTGCTGGGGTGTTTCACTGTGTCAATACAGAGAAATTCTGCCGTGCCCAGCAAAGGGTCTTCTTAGGTTCGAGTAGATACTCAGACTCACAACGTTATGATAGATCTTACATGAGACCAATCTGTCAGTAGAATATAAAGACAGGAATCAGAGCTTGGCCAGCAGGGTACCCTGGGCCTTTCTTTTCAGTCCAAGTCTTGCAGCCACACATCAGATGGCTCAGGTGCAAGGGGATGAGATCCATATGGTAGGGTATGAGAGCTGCCCTGTCTGGAGAGCCTCATTCCCTATAGGAGCTGAGCTCTTGGAACAGCTTCATAGACTATGTTATTGAAGATATTTCTAAAAGAGAGTGTCTTTTTTTTTTTGCCTACATATCATGGGCTCCAGGAAGATTCAGTCCCGAGAGCGATTGCACTCAGGGAAGCCAATAGATATGGCTTTCTATCTCATTATTCTTCCAGGCTAGATCCAATTTGCCAATGAGTGGTATTTTTTTACCATAAGCCATGTTACTTAGTAACTTACTCTTTTTATCTGTTTCCAGGGAAACAGAGCTAGGAAGTTAACTGAAGGTCAAATTCTCACACAGAAGGGGAAAAAGGTTTGCCTTTTTCTTGCCTACATTTAAATACTTGCCTACAGAAGTATTCAAATGTTAATGCTGTTAAAAAATAGAAAGAAAATAGTAATGATTCCTTACTATTTGAGATGACTATTGTTCTAACACTCTAAAGGTTGGTAATTAAAGGGGAAAAAAGGTCTTTATCCATGGATAAGCTGCACCAGCTGATAAGAATGATGGCTAATGAATGTACGAGCATTGGATGCTAGCACTGGAATCATACAATTTTGCCACCCTTAAGGAAATAGTTGTCTAGGGCAAGGCTGGTCAATAGAGGGGGACTGGATATTAGCACACTATACGATCTCACCCACAGACTCCTTGATGTTCACAAGGACGATCCATTCCTTTACAATGAAAGTTTTATATATCCCCATTATAGTCCAATGAGCAAGTCACTCTGTTCCCTTGCCTCCTCTCCTTAGGGGAAAAAAGTATAATGTGTTTGGTGTGCCTGGGAGAAGACATTAAGCTTCCCTGGATCACCCCCTTCCTTCTCCACTTCCTTGGGGTGTGATTACTTGTAGGAAGCACACATCCCATAGTCCTCCAATCATAGTCTTCAGAGCAGTAAGCCCTCATGAGTTTAGGGGAGGCTGGCCTGCATTTTTTCAGCCATGTACATGACTAGTTGGACCAATCAAATTTGGAATGCAATGTGAACATGAAATTGGGGCCATGTACCCGTGCCCAATGTTTCAAAGAAGTATTAGTAATTTTGATGAAATGCTTCAATTTGTTCTTACAGATCAACTCTCCACTCTTCTTCACCTTGTATTGAAGTGTATTAATTGTTCCTTAATGCTCTGCTTTTCAGGTGGGTTAAGTTAGTGGTGAGTTTTTTGCAGGAGATCAGAGAAAGGGGTGGGGTATTTATTTTCTTGGAGCCCTCTGACACACTTGTCTTGAGCTGACATCCTACTTCTATCAAAGGTCAGAAAGGTGCATAAACCAAGGTGCAAAACTCAAATGTGATAGCTGCTGGTTTTTGTATTGCTAAAGCTTATGACCTGGAATTCTGATCAGTTCGATTACATATTATTCTCATTCAAAAAAGAAAAATGTCAGAGGTAGAAACTTCCAATTATAAAACAAGTAAGTCATGGGGATGTAATGTATAGCATGGTGACTATAGTTAATAGTACTATACTGCAGGGACACCTTGGTGGCTCAGTCAGTTGAGCATCTGACTCTTGATCTCGGCTCAGGTCTTGATCTCGGGGTCATGAGTCCAAGTCCCGCATTGGGCTCCATGCTGGGTATGGGGCTACTTAAAAAAAATATAGTACTGTACTGCATATTTGAAAGTTGCTAAGAGAGTAGATCTTAAAAGTCCTCATCACAAGAAAAAAATATAACTAGATTTATTATGGTGATGATTTCACAATATGTACAAATACCAAATCATTATATTGTTCACCTGAAATGAATATGTTATATGTCACTTATATTTCAATAAAAATATAATAAAATACATATAAAATCTTTGCCTAGAAAGGTAAGAGTATAAGTCAATAAACAAATTTACTGATGGGCTCAGGACATTCCTGCCATTCAATTTATAAATTTTATAAGTTGAAAAACAAGTTCACGGCTGGAACAGGTATTTGGATACAAAACCAAAAAAAAAAAGAAAAGAAAAGAAAAAGAAATTCCCCTTGCAACATTTGCAATATTTGTAACAGAAGATTCTCTCAAGATTCCTGAACTCCATATGTTATGACCATGTTTTGTAGAATCCTGTAAAATTTTGAGTCTCAAAAGTGACTTCTTTATTAAGTGATTTTCTTGCTTGACAATAATTTTTCTGATAATAACATTTGGGTAAGCATGTGTTCTAAAGATATAAATGCTTGAAAGATTTAGAAATACTTATTTGTACTTTCCCAAATTGGCAGACTGTATTGTTTAATTTTTTAAAAAAAACTTGTATTTTTTAAAATTTTATTATTTATTTGAGAGAGAGAGAGAGAGAGTGTGAGAGAGCACAAGCAGGGCAGAGGGGCAGAGGCAGAGGGAGAAGCAGACCCCTGCTGAGCAGGGAGCCTGACACAGGACTCGATCCCAGGACCCTGAGATCATGACCTGAGCTGAAGGCAGACACTTAACAGACTGAGCCACCCAGGCCCCCCTAATTTTTTAAAAAAACTTTTAAAACAATTTTTTCCACAGGTAAAAATGAAGGAGAATAATAAAAGTCATGCTCATTGTCTACTCTCAGGCAATCCTTTTTGATTTATTTTTGAAACTTTTTTCTAATTAAATGTTATTTTGTATTTCAAATTTTCAAAGCAAAACTTTGGTGTAAAACATTGAGGAAATAAAATTAAAATGTAAAATATTGGCAAAAGTTCCATTATTATTAGTAAGTCATGGATAAAATGTACATGTCCTTCTGTTTTTGGTATGCATGTTTTACAGAGGTGTTAAAGTCTATGGATCTCATTTCATCTTTTGTTTTCTGGAATCATAATAGAACACATTTTGCAAATCATTTGCAAACGTTGTCCTAATGACTATTACTGAGGCTATATGCAAAAATTTACTTAGGTGTTATCTTATATTTACACATTTTGATTATTTCTGATAAATTATTAGCATACCTGGCTCCTCAATAAACATTTTTCTGTATCAAATTTGTTTTGTTTTTATGATTATTACTGCCGATAATGTTGCGAGTAGTGGTTATTTCCTGCGATAAATTAGTAAATAGAGATCAGACTTCTAGCAATACTATATAAAGCAGAACTCCCCACATCAATAATTACAAAGCCCAGCCCAAATGAGAGAATGAGAGGGGGTTCAGAATCAGGGTGCACAGGTCCAGGTGAAGTCCAGGTGGGGGGGGTCACAGCTGAAGGTATGATTTTGAAGGCTGACCTGAGGTCATGGATTTTCATCTTTCCTCATGACCCTGTGTGCCTCTGTAAGTTTGTAAACTGAAGATTATAAAAAAAATGCTTCTTTCTTTTTTTCTTTCTTTCTTCTTTCTTTCTCTCTCTCTTTCTTTCTTCTTTCTTTCTTTCTTTCCTTCTTCTTTCCTTCCCTCCTTCTTTCTTTCCTTCCTCCCTCCCTTTCCTTCCTTCCTTCCATCCTTCTCCTTCCTTCCTTCCTTCCTTCCTTCCTTCCTTCCTTCCTTCCTTCCTTTTTTTAGAGAGGGAGAGAGAATCTTAAGCAGTCTCCATGCCCAGCATGGAGCTCAAGCAGGACTCAATCTCACAACCCTGAGATCATGACCTGAGCCAAAATCAAGAGCCCAGTGCTTAACCGACTGAGCCACCCAGGTGGCCCTAGAAAATATTTCAGCTGAAGTTCTTCTTTATTTCTTTCTTCATTGTAATCATATCTAAGCATCATCCTGTAACAAATTATCCACACCTGCAGCTTTGCTACTCTTCCAAGACCAGTCAGGCCTGGTCCTCAGGGGTCCTGGGCCCCTGGTCAACAACCTGCAGCTCATTCTTGAGCCCTGCTGCCCCTGTCCCTCTCCTGGTCTGGGGCCCACCACTGACAGAGAGTCGTAGGGAGGGCTGCCTGCTGCCTAGAGATAAAGATAAGAAAACCCAGGACAGTGTTGCCTGGGAAAGGTATGTTGGATGAGAGCTTGTTGGACAGCTCCGGAGCCAAGGATGTGGACAGAAGAGCAGCAAGGAGGGCACGTGCCAAACTGCAGAGCCAGGCTGGGAAACACGGGACAGGAAGTGAAGACAAGGACTATGGAAGGTCATGGTGCGGTAAGCAGAAGAACAGGTGGATGGGGTGTGGGGCAGGCCATTTAGGACCAAAGAAACCCAGAATCCAACCTGTATCCCCCCCCAGTTCCCTGAGTGTGGGCTCCTTTTCTCAGTAAGGAAATAGAATCTTCTTCTTATTTATGAGTCCAAAACAGAAGAAAGACTGATTATTCATAGACCCAAGCATTCTCAGGGCCAAACTGAAATTAATAGATATTTACATTTGCAGACATTTTTTTTTCTCATATAGAAATATTAAAAATTCAATCACAAAATACTTGAAATCCTGTGGGTTTGCCTAAATGTCACACTCTGTGAATGTATACCCTAAAAGCTTACCTTCTTTGCCATTCAGATGAGTAATATATATATATATACTTTACTCACTGTTAGAGCTATAAAAAAATTTAGGGAATTTCAGAATGTCTTGTGACTTAAAATAAGATTTTCTCAACATAACTATCCTTC
Organism: Halichoerus grypus; assembly: GCF_964656455.1. Classification (NCBI taxonomy): domain Eukaryota; kingdom Metazoa; phylum Chordata; class Mammalia; order Carnivora; family Phocidae; genus Halichoerus; species Halichoerus grypus. The sequence goes on from NC_135723.1 coordinate 3,302,940, forward strand.
ATCATTCTCTTACTCCTTTCCAGATATGCAAAAAATGGGTTTTTCAATGGATGTTTTTTGTACTTTTCATTTTTAGATGTAGAGAATTTAACTTTAGCGGGCTCATGTTGCGAGGTCTTCATGTGTTTTGGTTGTGTCTTAGAGGATATTATTTCTCATCTACCCATCTCTGCCTTACTAGTTTCAAATTACCACTTCCCTCTCTTTGCTGCCAAGAGGTACTATAGTCCTGTCAGAAGCATCCAGGGTAATCAGCAGGTGCCTTGTGTAGCTTTCAGTAGGAAAGGTGCCCACCCAAGGTCAAATGTGCTCCCATGACGTTCCACTCGACGTGCCTGCACTGGACTCCTGTGGGATCCCGATGGTATAGGAAGCAGGCCCAGGGCCAAGGTGAGGACATGCTTCTCGACTCCAGAGTGCAGTTCTTTTTTCTTTCTTTTTTCTTTTTCTCTTTCCTTTTTCTCTTTCTTTTTCTTTCTTTCTTCGTTTCTTTGTTTCTTTGTTTCTGTCTCTCTCTTCTTTTTTCTTTTTTTTTAAATTTTTTTACTTTTATTTTTTATTGTTATGTTAATCACCATACATTACATCATTAGTTTTTGATGTAGTGTTCCATGATTCATTGTTTGTGCATAACACCCAGTGCTCCATGCAGAACGTGCCCTCCTCAATACCCATCACCAGACTAACCCATCCTCCCACCCCCCTCCCCTCTAGAACCCTCAGTTTGTTTCTCAGAGTCCATCATCTCTCATGGTTCGTCTACCCCTCCGATTTCCCCCCCTTCATTCTTCCCCTCCTGCTATCTTCTTCTTCTTCTTCTTTTTTTTTTTTTTTGAGACACAATGTTACATTAGTTTCAGGTATACAACACAGAGATTCAGGTGCATTTCTATTTTAGGAGCATCCTGCTTATTTTTATCTTACCAAAGATCCCCAGAAAAAAAATGGGTGGGGGGTGAAAATAAGGGGAGGAAGTGTTTAATGAGAATGGAGAACACCTTCCTGCCATGCAAATTTCAACAGGACATTGGAACTTCTATGACAACCTTGATTTAAATAAATAAATAAATAAATAAATAAATAAATAATAAATCTGTGTGTGTGTGTGTGTGTGTGTATCCTAAAAATCTTATAATAATTTTATTTCTTTGTTTCTTGGCCAAAACTTGTTGGGGAAAAAATTAATTTTGGTAATACATACACCTCCAGCAGATGCATTCCATTCTAAGCAGGGTTAAGCCTTATTCAGCCACTTCTGTGGAAAAGTATACGCCGTACCTGCTTCTGCATGTGTGAATATCCAAATTTAAAATGAAATTTTCAGTAACAGTTCACTAGAAAAACACCTGTCAATAAAAATCATCAAAGACATTTGACTTTATCAATTTTGAATCTGGGTATTCATATCATAAATACATTTTTCACACTTGATTAAGTTTAAAAGCATTATATATTTTATCAAAGCTTATATGTGATTTGGTTATTTGTCATAGGCTTCCACACTGCACAGAAGTTTGATACATAAATGATGAAATTTATTTATGAGGTTTTCCATTAATATCTATTTGTGATATTTAAAATCGTTAATTTATTTAGCCTTCTGAAACAGATAGGTGGTTTAAGACAAAATTATACACAAAATATAAAGTTGAAAAAATTCTTATTTTAATAACTTTTTTATGAAAATTGTTTTTAAAAAAACCTATTTTTATTCTATTTTAGAGGAAATACCGTTTACGACAAATTTTGTGTTTTGGGCAGCGTTCTTCTAAGGATACCAACTTGGTTAACTGGTTGGTGGTGTTATTCAAGTACTCAATATGTTTTCTCACTTTCTGCCCATATTCCCTGTCAATTATTGAAAGGAAGTGTGGAAATCACCAATTTCATTTTTGATTTGTCTATTTTTTTCTTTGCTTTCTATCAGTTATTTTTATTCCATGTATTTCAAAGCTCTATTATTAGGTGTTGATATATTAAGAATTTTCTCTTGAAATATTGGCTTCTTCCTCATTATGAAATGACCATCTCTATACCTGGCAATATTTCTGGCTCTGAAATTTACTTTGTCCGCATCCATACAGCCACTCTGTTTCTTTGATTAGTTTTAGTGTGATTTATCACTTTCCATCACTTCATTTATTTCTTTTTTACCTCTCTGTGTCTTTATAGTAAAAAGGATTTCTGGTCATCAACATATAGTTGGGCCTCAGTTTTTACGCAGTGTGAAAAATGGGGCCTCTTTACTTGAAATGGTGAACCACTCATTTAATTAATTTAATTTAATTTAGTTTAGTTTAATTTTGATTTAACCAGTATATTTTGTCCTTTCTCCCTCTTTTTCTACTTTATTTCTGTAACTGAGAGTCTTTATAACTCTAGTCTTTCTCCATTATTATTAGCCTATTAGATATTTGTTTTATTCTTTAAAAATGCTTATTTAAAAGCAACAGCTCTGACTTTGCAATATATATCTTTTACCTGTCACCATCCATTTTCACATAAGATGATACTATGGTGCATATGGTTTAAGAAACAATTCCCTTTAATTTGTTTCCTCCTGGCCTTTGTCATACATTTTAGAAATAATAAATTATCTTTTAAAGAACTTCTTACGTTAAATACTGTCTCTCTTTTTTAAGATTTTATTTATTTTTTGTGGGGGAGAGAGAGCATGGGGGGGCAGAGGGAGAGGAAAAAGCAGACTCTCCACTGAGCAGGGAGCCCGATACGGGGCTTGATCCCAGGACCCTGGGATCATGACCTGAGCTGAAGGCAGACGCTTAACCGACTGAGCCCCCCAGGTGTCCCTAGAAACTGTATATTTACCTACCTAATTACTATTTCTTGCGTTCCTCCTTTCAGTAGACCCAAATTCTTATGTTTCTCTTTCCTTCTGCCTGAAGAACATTCTCTTCTTTTTTGCTGGGTGAATATGGTGGTGATGCATTCACTCAGGTTTTATTTTTTTCTGAACGTCTCTTCATTTCACCTTTATTTTTTAAAGAGTTTGTTCAGATATCCCATAAGAATTTAGTATATATGACATTCAAAATACATCCATTTTACTTAACCAAAATGTATATTTTTCCATCTCCCTTTTTTAAATTTACTTTTTGAAACAGTTAGATTCATGGAAAGTTGCCAAGAAAGTAACAGAGAGGTCTACGGGGCCCCTGGTCCAGACTCTCCTGGGTCCCTCCTTCGTGGCTACGGGACAACATCAGCACCACCCATCTGACACTGATGCAGCCCACGGACATGCACCCAGATTTATCAGTGATAATGCACCAGCCAGTGTGTGACTGGGAGTATTTAGTTCTGTGCAGTCTTATGACACAAATACCCATGGAACTTCAAAATGGACCAAAGCAACTATAAACACAGTTTACATGCTGCCTTGTCCACTTCATTAGCCTGCAGTGTTTATGAAAGCTTGCCCACAGTTTCATCAGCAGATTGTGTTCTCAGGTACATCTGTATTTTTCCAGAGAAATGGTATCTCTTCGGAGCCGACATCAGATCAAATGATCTCGGTGTAATACTTTGGCAGAACACCTCTGCGTAAATCCCTGGCCCCCATGGTCATTGTGCTGAGGAGCACGTTTTACTTCCTTATGGACACTGAGCCCTCCAGATACTACACCCCTATTGTGATCAGTGTGGGGAAATTATGCTCCCCATTAATTACCGATCTTGCCCGGCTTTACAAATTGTACAGACAAACTCAAAATAACCTGTGTTTCTTTCTTTTTTTTTTTGTCTGTTTGGATAATTGTTCCATAATCATATTTTTATTTTGTAATTTTATAATTTCTATCTTTTCTGAATTAGTTTTCATAGTGTTTTTTCTATGATACTGATTTTCCAGAGGCAGCTTTTTATCAGTTTTAAAGCTGTCCTCCCAAATTTTCTCTCCACTTTTATTTCGATTAATTCATTCCTTCTGCTTTCTCTTCATTCACTTCATTGGCGTTTTTTTAATGTTTTCAAGATTTTTACATTTTTTGTCATCTTTTTATTTTTAAAAATCTATTGATATAAATTGATATAATTATTGTTTAATTATTAATTGTAAGTGTTTAACTGTCATCTGAGCACTGCTTTAGCAGTTTACCAAAAATTCTTATATATCTAGTTGTTAATCACTTTCTAGAAATTCTCCAATTGCACTTTATATTTTTTTTAATATTTCTTTTATCCCTGATATCCAAGATGTGTTTAATGCCATCATTTCCAAGTGGAATAATTTTTCTCTAAATGATTTTTTTTCTTAGAATTTGAGTTGTTGACTTTCCTAGCTGCTACCAACTTGGACTGAAGGTGGTCCTTTTTACACGGGTGTTCTATAAAATACCTATACTGACATGGCCCATGCCATATGCCCGCCACCTGAAGAAATGGCACACTCTCTCTCTCTCTCTTCAATGTGGTTTGACTGCGTTCCATTAATGTACCTGACAGAGGGATTTCCCAAAGTTCTCTGAAGGATACAGAGTTCTCCAGGATGCCAATCCAGGCTCCTTTCCTAGAATACAGAGCGTCTTTGCTAGTATAGGTATTTCCTATATCTTACTATCAGAAGGTCCCTAGTTTTGCTGTCAAATACCAGGGGAGGACATTGGTGAGAGTGTTGAAGCAGATCAGTGCAGATTCTCTAAGTGAGAAATAGGATTCTGCATTGCAGAATTGTAGCATTTTGCAATTGCAGCCTTGGCAGAATCCGACTCTCTGCAATCAAGATTAAATAGTAAACCAAGGGTGCCTGGGTGGCTCAGTTGTTAAGCGTCTGCCTTTGGCTCAGGTCATGATCTCAGGGTCCTGGGATCGAGCCCCGCGTTGGGCTCCCTGTTCCGTGGGAAGTCTGCTTCTCCCTCTCCCACTCCCCCTGCTTGTGTTCCCTCTCTCGCTGTGTCTCTCTCTGTCAAATAAATAAATAAAATCTTTAAAAAAAAATAAAAAAAATAAATAGTCGAACTACTGCACTATTGTCAGATTTAAAAAATTAAAAAAGGTACCCCGGTGTTATGCTGAAGAATCAAGCTCCAAACATTCTAGATCCCTAAGAGCTATTTATTAAATCCACATCACTGAAACAGGTTATTTGCTGGAGGCTGGAGAGATAAGTATACATCAGAGATATTTCAACGTGCAGGAAATGGTCACTCAATTATGATGATCACAATTTCAGAATCGCAAGAGAAGATCAAACAAATTGGTATCACCATAAATTTTAACCAGTCGATTGTTGTTCTTCCTTGTTGTGTACCTACCTCACCATCAGCTGGGAACTTCATGCAGGAACTTGTGTCGAGTATTCACGGTCGGAGGCCATAAGCTTGTCTGCATTTTCCCGTTAGCCGCACATGGTTAAGGGCAGGTGGTCCAATGCCTGCACTTGGAGAACACTGTTCACAATACCCACATGACTGTTAACATTACCAATTTGGGTGTATGACATCTGGTATTCCCAGCTAAGATGGTAAATTAAGGCTTTGCTCTTTCAATCCTGGAGATTCTTACAACCTATCAAATGTATTGGCCACCGCCAGTCAATCCATTGTAATGGTAGGCTGTGCTTTCTTCAACGAGGCACCATGGACTACCTGCCCTCACGTTTTACTGCTGCTGAGAAGTTTCTGCTCCATTTGATTAGCTCCATCACCTGAAGAATAACCCCCACACATATAATGGGCACACCATCCATGGACTATCAATTTAATTAATTCAGGTCTTGTGACAGCACATAAACTAAACCTTGGAAAAGTGAAAACAAATAAGAAAAGTTCCTAGGAAATTGGAAAATAGATTTCGAGTCGGGAATCCAGTTATACAGATCTCGGTAGCCAGACTTCAAGATACATGCAGATGTAGGCACGAATATTGACACAGACATGGTATTTTCGTCTGCTGGGGCTGCCATAACAGAATATCACAGACGGACAGGTTTAAACAACAGAAACGTGTTTTTCACAGTTCTGGAGGCGACAAGTGCAAGATCGATATGCCTTCGGAATAGGTGTCTGGTGAGATCTCTCTTACTAACTTGTGAGCAGTGCTTTCATTCTGTGTCCTCACATGGCTTTTCCTCTATGTGTGTGGAGAGAGGAGGAGAATACAATTCAGTCCTAACATAAAGGCACAGATGTAGGTTTGTATGCTGCTTAACACTTTAGAAAGAATGCTTACATACTGTAGTTTACTTTAGTGTTACAATTTTTCATTTCTTCTGTAGATACTATTTTATGTTAAATACCCCCATTCCTTATATCTTTCCCACTAGATGGATGTCTAGGACAGAGATCTTATTTAGATTCAATAGCATCTTATTTAGTTTTGTATCCACGCCGTGGAGTTGGAGAATATTCTCTATTGTTTCTTCCTAAAGAATATGTGAAAAGCAAACTTTGGTGCCTTTTCATATTGGAAAAACATCTTGGTCTTGTTCTCACTCACTTGAGTGATTAGTCCTTGGAAGATGGCAGACATTTGTCCTTGACTGCAGTTTTATACAGAGGGAGGGGAGACTCTGCGAAGACAAGGTAGGTGCCCAACATCGATCCAGTGGTAGATAGTAGATTCTAGAGACAAAACTCAAACCCTAGTCCTTGAACAAATTTATTTGTGAAATATTCATTCTTTTACTCACTTGGGACTTTTGAATAGCTGTTACTCTCCAGGATCTATTGCTACAAAGAAAAGCAAAGACATTTCTCTGCTGCTGAGAATTTCACAGTATAACAATAGAGACAGTAATGTTCTTCTTCATTATTTTTCATTTCTCCCACCCTCCAACCAGCCAGAATTGTTGTTCACCTTCCATGCCTTACGCTTTCCTGGCCTATGCACTAGGCCACACATTCCAACACCCTCCCCAAGCCCAGTTACTCTTAAAATCCACACTTGACCTTGGTTCTCCACACCTGCCATTACAGAAAGCTTCCATGTCAACATCTCCAGCCTGGAGGTCTTCTCTTCGTCTGCAATTACCCAAAACATTATTTCTACTTCTCATATCACAGGAAACTTGCTACTTTGCATTGCATTTATAATTTGTAATCTCACTATGTTGAGAAAACCCTTAAGGACTTACCCGTGTCTGTTCATCATGTCCCCAAATGAGCTTAGCAAACCCCTCCCTTATGCATTGGCTGTCCCATGACTTTAATCCATTATGACTCCTTGTCTGCTAACATGACAATTTCTCAGAAAGGCTTTCAAACTTGGGGCATCCGGGTGGCTCAGTTGGTTGAGCCTCTGATTCTTGATTTTGGCTCAGGTAATGATCTCAGGGTCATGGGACTGAACCTCATGTCAGGCTCCATGCTTGGTGGGGAGTCTGCCTGAAATTCTCTCCCTCTGCCACTCCCCATACGCCCATGTGCTCTTTCTCTTTCTCTCTCTCAAATAAATAAATAGATATTAAAAAATAAAGAAAGACCATCCCTAAAATAGCTATTGCAGTTATAACTCATGCCCATATACTGCTAGTTCTCTTTAATATCTCTGCTCTTCTGCAGAAAGAACAGCAAATAAAGCCTAAACCCAGTAGGAGAAGAGAAATAATGAAGATCAGAGCAGAAATCAATGAAATAGAAACCAAAAGAACAGTAGAACAGATCAACGAAACTAGGAGCTGGTTCTTTGAAAGAATTAACAAGATTGATAAACCCCTGGCCAGACTTATCAAAAAGAGAAGAGAAATGACCCAAATCAACAAAATCATGAATGAAAGAGGAGAAATCACAACCAACACCAAAGAAATACAAACAATTATAAGAACATATTATGAGCAATTCTATGCCAGCAAATTAGATAACCTGGAAGAAATGGATGCATTCCTAGAGTTGTATGAACTACCAAAACTGAACCAGGAAGAAATAGAAAACCTGAACAGAGCTATAACCACTAAGGAAATTGAAACAGTAATCAAAAATCTCCCAACAAACAAAAGCCCAGGGCAGATGGCTTCCCAGGGGAATTCTACCAAACATTTAAAGAAGAATTAATACCTATTCTTCTGAAACTGTTCCAAAAAATAGAAATGGAAGGAAAACTTCCAAACTCGTTTTATGAGGCCACCATTACCTTGATCCCAAAACCAGACAAAGACCCCATCAAAAAGGAGAATTACAGACCAATATCCTTGATGAACATGGATGCAAAAATTCTCACTAAAATACTAGCCAATAGGATACAACAGTACATTAAAAGGATTATTCACCACGACCAAGTGGGATTTATCCCTGGGCTGTAAGGTTGGTTCAACATCCGCAAATCAATCAATGTGATACAATACATTAATAAAAGAAAGAACAAAAATCATATGATCCTCTCAATAGATGCAGAAAGAGCATTTGACAAAGTACAGCATCCTTTCTTGATCAAAACTCTTCGGAGTATAGGGATAGAGGGTACATACCTCAATATCATAAAAGCCATCTATGAAAAACCTACAGCGAATATCATTCTCAATGGGGAAAAACTGAGAGCTTTCCCCCTAAGGTCAGGAATGCAGCAGGGAAGTCCACTATCACCACTGCTAGTCAACATAGTATTAGAAGTCCTAGCCACAGCAATCAGACAACAAAAAGAAATCAAAGGCATCCAAATCGGCAAAGAAGAAGTCAAACTCTCATTCTTTGCAGATGATATGATACTTTATGTGGAAAACCCAAAAGACTCCACCCCAAAACTGCTAGAACTCATACAGGAATTCAGTCAAGTGGCAGGATATAAAATCAATGCACAGAAATCAGTGGCATTCCTATACACCAACAACAAGTCAGAAGAAAGAGAAATTAAGGAGTCGATCCCATTTACAATTGCACCCAAAACCATAAGATACCTAGGCATAAATCTAACCAAGGGGCAAAGGATCTGTACTCAGAAAACTATAAAATACTCATGAAAGAAATTGAGGAAGACACAAAGAAATGGAAAAAAGTTCCATGCTCATGGATTGGAAGAACAAATATTGTGAAGATGTCAATCCTACCTAGAGCAATCTACACATTCAATGCAATCCCCATCAAAATACCATCCACTTTTTTCAAAGAAATGGAACAAATAATCCTAAAATTTGTGTGGAACCAGAAAAGACCCCGAATAGCCAGAGGAATGTTGAAAAAGAAAAAGAAAGCTGGCGGCATCACAATTCCGGACTTCCAGCTCTATTACAAAGCTGTCATCATCAAGACAGTATGGTACTGGCACAAAAACAGACACAAAGATCAATGGAACAGAATAGAGAGCCCAGAAATGGACCCTCAACTCTATGGTCAACTAATCTTCGACAAAGCAGGAAAGAATGTCCAATGGAAAAAAGACAGTCTCTTCAACAAATGGTGTTGGGAAAATTGGACAGCCACATGCAGAAGAATGAAACTGGACCATTTCCTTACACCACACACAAAAATAGACTCCAAATGGTTGAAAGACCTCAGTGTGAGACAGGAGTCCATCAAAATCCTAAAGGAGAACACAGGCAGCAACCTCTTCGACCTCAGCCGCAGCAACTTCTTCCTGGAAACATCACCAAAGGCAAGGGAAGCAAGGGCAAAAATGAACTATTGGGACTTCATCAAGATAAAAAGCTTCTGCACAGCAAAGGAAACAGTCAACAAAACCAAAAGACAACTGACAGAATGGGAGAAGATATTTGCAAATGACATATCAGATAAAAGGCTAGTATCCAAAATCTATAAAGAACTCATCAAACTCAACACCCAAAGAACAAAGAATCCAATCAAGAAATGGGCAGAAGACATGAACAGATATTTTCCCAAAGAAGACATCCAAATGGCCAACAGCACATGAAAAAGTGCTCAGCATTGCTCGGCATCAGGGAAATCCAAATCAAAACCTCAATGAGATACCACCTCACACCAGTCAGAATGGCTAAAATTAACAAGTCAGGAAACGACAGATGTTGGTGGGGATGCGGAGAAAGGGGAACCCTCCTACACTGTTGGTGGGAATGCAAGCAGGTGCAGCCACTCTGGAAAACAGTATGGAGGTTCCTCGAAAAGTTGAAAATAGAGCTACCATACGATCCAGCAATTGCACTCCTGGGTATTTACCCCAAAGATACAAAAGTAGGGATCCGAAAGGGTACATGCACCCCAATGTTTATAGCAGCAATGTCCACAATAACCAAACTGTGGAAAGAGCCAAGATGTCCATCGACAGATGAATGGATAAAGAAGAAGTGGTATATATATACAATGGAATATTATGCAGCCATCAAAAGGAATGAGATCTTGCCATTTGCAACGATGTTGGTGGAACTGGAGGGTATTATGCTGAGCGAAATAAGTCAATCAGAGAAAGACATGTATCATATGACCTCACTGATATGAGGAATTCTTAATCTCAGGAAACAAACTGAGGGTTGCTGGAGTGGTGGGGGGTGGGAGGGATGGGGTGGCTGGGTGATAGACAGTGGGGAGGGTATGTGCTCTGGTAAGCGCTGTGAATTGTGTAAGACTGTGGAATCACAGACCTGTACCTCTGAAACAAATAATGTAATATATGTTAAGAAAAAAAAAGAAGAAGATAGCAGGAGGGGAAGAATGAAGGGGGGGAAATTGGAGGGGGAGAAGAACCATGAGGGACTGTGGACTCTGAAAAACAAGCTGAGGGTTCTAGAGGCGAGGGGGGTGGGGGGATGGGTTAGCCTGGTGATGGGTATTAAAGAGGGCACATTCTGCATGGAGCACTGGGTATTATATGCAAACAATGAATCATGGAACACTACATCAAAAACTAATGATGTAATGTATGGTGATTAACATAACATAATAAATAAATAAATAAATAAATAAATAAATAAAATCCCTGCTCTTATATTACATAATTTTTCTCTGTAATGTACAGTACACTGTAGTCTCCCTAAGAGTAAGGTCCTGGTTTATTTCATCATTTTATCTCATGATGTTAACAGTATCTGACATTTAAATGTACTTGAAAATATTTGTGAATAAATGAATTGATTACTATTATATATGTGAAAAAATATCACAGTGACATTTGAAAAAAATCTGAGTATGAGCAAGTACTTAGAAGTGTCAGATAAATTCAAAGACAAATCAGGTTAAGCATTTAAGGTTAAACATTTTCTCTGTCCTGCTCTCCACTATTGGGTATGCGGTGAACACCTGCTCATTTCTACCTGGCAAAGCTTCAAGCTTCAATGATGAATGAATAAATTTCTTTATATTATGGAACAAAGGTTTAAGCTTAAGTTTTTCTTTCTTTCTTTCTTTCTTTCTTTCTTTCTTTCTTTCTTTCTTTCTTTCTTTCTTTCTTTCTTTCTTTCTTTCTTAGAGAGAGAGCGAGGTGGAGAGGCAGAGGGAAAGAAAGAGGGAGAATCCCAAGCAGACTCCCCACTGAACACAGAGCCCAACACAGGGCTTGATCCCATGACCCCAAGATCAGAACCTGAGTTGAAATCACGAATCCGAAGCTTAACCGACTGAGCCACCTAAGCTTAAGTTTTTCTATTCAGAGCCAGAGGCAATGCATATAGAAAATAGAAGTTGGAGTTTGTAATAACCTAAAAATTATCACCAAAGGGAATTCTTGTATCAAAACCCATGGTTTTTTTTAAAGTAGTCTGCTACCTACCAAGACATTCATAAGAAACACTGCCTTCGTTCTCAGAAATAATAGAAGCAAACATTTCTCAACAAATACTTACTGAACTCTTGTTATGGATGATGATGTGTTTTATAAACATCTGACCTAAGCATGGAGTACTTTCCATCCTTCACACATGGGAACTAAACCCAATGACATTGATAGAATTTACAGAGCTGCTTAGTGGCTATAGAAATGGTCACAGAGGGACACATGGGTGGCTCAGTTGGTGAAGCATCTGACTTCAGCTCAGGTCATGATCTCTGGATCCTGGGATCGAGCCTCACATCTGGCTCCCTGCTCAACGGGGAGCCTGCTTCTCCCTCTGCCTCTGCCTCTTCCCCTCCCCCTGCTCGTGCTCTCTGTCTCTCAGATAAATAAATAAAATCTTTTAAAAAATGGTCACAGAAAGATTTCCAAAATAATTCTTTAGCTTGCTTTTATATTAATCAGCACATCCTACTGCTTTAAGAAGTTGTGCAAATGGCTGTCAGGAAACCAAGTGAGCCAGGGAGGCCTGGGCAGAACTCTGGGGACTGGTTTGTGATGGAAAATATGAACAGTGATATTTCTGTGGTGTCACAGACTAGTTCTGTCCGCAAATAACTGGGACCCTGGACTCCAAATCCCATTGGTTTAGTTTCTTTCTTGCTCACCAGCTTGGTTTTGGTCTCATACAGTGACTGTAATAGAAACGCAAGCCTGAAGGAAGGGACCCACCCAGGTAAGCTGGTCTTCCCTCACCTTATCAGTGCTTTTGCCCAGGTATCTGGGCAGACTCTTATATAAGAATTTAGAGTCAAGTAATTGATTTAGGAAATTATCCTGGTTAACGGAGGAGTGAGGCAGAAAGACCATGGCAGAATGCATGAATGTGTATGTTACCTACTGGGGGTGATTCCAATGGGGACCTGCCCAAAACAATCCTCAGTGTTAACTGAAAGCCGCAGAAGCTGGAGTATTGATTGTTCACTGGCTGAGGGCTGCTTCCTGGGGCATTAACATGCAGGCATTTGCAGCCTGCCCAGTGTGCAAGGGCTGAGCCTGTTCATGCAACCAGGAGAAGCCTTCAGGCAGGTCCCTGGGGTAGGAGGTCATCGACGTGACTGCCAACAATGAAAAGAAAAAGTGATACACCATGTGTGTTGGCTCCGGCTCTCCATCCACTGTCATTTACTTCTGCCTGAAAGCTGACACAATCATTCAGAGTATATCCTCAAGGCACTTTTCAAATGCAACTTTGTTCCATCAAAAAAAAAAAAAAAATTGGAATGTGTTCACTGAGTTTCTTCACTAATCCAGTCCCTTTGTTGGGTATCTATACTATATATATGAATAAAAGAGCATTCCTGCACAGAAGATGCGAAGATGAGAACACACCATTTTGCTAAACTACAATCTCAGAAAAGCCAAAATCCTGACATGAACAAGTTGCAAAGGGGACATTGGGGAAGGAGACGTGAACAATTCTCGGGAACTCCTGGGATGGCTTTCTTAAGCTAACATTTGAACTGAGTCTTGAAGCCTAAGGGATCTCCAACATGTGCAATTCAAAAGGACCTTGGAGATGGAGATCAAATTGCTTATTAATACATAAATAACTCTTTTCAAGAATTTATGGGGGCGCCTGGGTGGCTCAGTCGGTTGAGCATCCGACTCTTGGTTTCCACTCAGGTCATGGTCTCAGTCGTGAGATCGAGCCCTGCATGGGTCTCCGCACTCAGCGCGTGTCTACTTAAGATTCTCTCACTCTCTCTCCCCCTCTTCCCTTCCTTTCCCCCCACCCGGCTGTGCTCTCTCTTTGTCTCTCAAATGAATAGATATAAAATCTTTATAAAAAAAAGAATTTATATAGCACAATTTCAGACTAGGAATAGAATCAGGAGTAAATTTATTAGGGTCCGGGGTCCCACAACATGAAAGTGATGTATGAGCTAAAATAATTTCCATCCTCCTAATGATTAAATTGGAGCAATAGGTATGAGCCAAAGACCCCCTTGCTTCAGCGGCCTCATTTGGAAGATGAAATGAAGACATTTCCACCAAGATGACTAGTCTGGGTGTTAAAGCCATGGACCAGATGTTCACAATGCTCTGGCCTCCTCTACAGCAGGGTCAGTGAAGATAAAGCACAGGGCACCATCTAGATATTTCTAATTTATAGACAACTTGTTTTTGTGTTTCATCAGGCTGATTGAATTCAAATTTAGTGTCTGCCATTTATTAACCATGAAACTTGAGCAGATTAATTATTCTTTTGGCTTTCTCTTTGGTTGTATAGAGATTAGAGTGGCACTAACCTCCTAGGGTTGATGAGGATTAGATTAGAGAAAGCTCTTCATTTATCACTGAGCATGGCACCTAATACTCAGTGAGTGGTTCATAGATGTCAGATAATGTTATCATTGCTATTACCCTATTTATTTTCAGAAGAACTATTGCAAATGAAATTTGCAGCCATAATGTGCACATTAATTTTGCATAGGGCAGAGCCTTATTTTCTCAACTAATTCTAGTCCTTTCCAAATCAGACACACCATACAATTGTATAATCATAGATCAACCGAGTAAAAACATAATTAAATATGATTAATGTGTTTTCACTTAATTATGTAAGTACAGCATATTTTTCCTGACTGGTGTAAACAGTTAATAGGTCATTAAAATTGCCTGACATGGAAATATGCCACACATCAGTGGCTCATCCACAACTACAATAAAATCCTTAAGAAAAAATAAATAATGTAAATTAATCACGTCATTAAGGATTTTTCCGGTCTTTGAAATAATTCATAATTATCTAATATTCAATTGTAAATTACAAGTTTTGTTCATCATAACCCTGTGAATCAAGAGTGTTTAAAAGGCTTGATGATTAAATAAGTTCCTACAATCTCAACTACTTTACTTATTTACACCTTGACTCTTTTTAGGAGCTTTAACAAGAAATACGTGTATCAAAAGATTAATAAAATGGTGATTGACATAGAAATAAAGGCCCAGAGAAGGGAGAAAAAGCGTAAAGCTCTCAGGGAAATAATGCATGTGTGGAAAAGTATCAGATGTGGTATGGTTTCAAGGTAGCAAATGTGAAAATACAATGATACAAAATACAGTGAATTACGAACTCTCGTTATTACAAAGAGTGAACTATTGCCTTGAAGATGTCAATTTTGTTTTCTACAACCAACTCAAATGTAGTTGCTTTGGCAATCTTACCAATTCCTGTGACTGTAGCTTATATCATGCTCCATTCACATGCCATTAGGTGTATGTGAACTTCTGACGCCTAATCCTACTGAGGTGTGTGGGATTTCCCCCCCAGCACTGGGTCATTCTCAGCAGCAGTACCCATGCCCTGACACTACACATCCAGGAAAAACAAACAAACAAAAAACCCAAAGCAAAACAAGCAGACAAGAAAACACCCCTCCAGACTCATCTCCACCAGCTTCTGTCTCTGTTCCTCCCCTTACTCGTCAGCGTAAGCGTCTACACATGAGGCTTCCATTGGCTCACTTCCCCTCATGGCAATCTGGCTGATTCCCAGACAGCTCCCCTGCCAGGTCCCTCTGAGAGTCACCTTGGCCCAGGCTCTGATGAGCTTCGTGGGCATCTTCCTCCTTACTCAACCTCCTGACTCTGTTGCACAAGGTTGCTCATCCAGAGTTCCCAAGAGCCCCTCCCCTCCATTCCCTTCTTTCTGGTTTTCTTTTGGTCCCAGGCATTCTTCCCCAGTGTCCTTTTGTCCTCTCTCTGCCACCTGAATTCAGCTTTTATCTCCTCTTGTGACCTTGTGGATTCAAATACCTTCTCTGTTCTAACAACTCACACACACACACACAGCAAGTTGGGTATCCTTGTGGGGCTTGCCCATCCTCCATACTGCATGAGTATCTCGGCCAGCAGATTTCTGAACGGAAACATTCCCAAACATCATTAGGGAAACCAATAAAAACTGATTGCTTCATCAAGAAACCAGTGGGTCCATTTTTCTCCTAATATCTTCTTGCCTGCTGTATACAGCCCATTTCCAAGTCTTGCCAAACCTACCTTCAGCATACATATCAAATCTGGCTTTGACTAGTATCTCGCCATAGTTAGATTTGGCTTATGGGTTTGGGGGAAGAATCCACAGAGGTGAAGTGCCCTCATCATGACACACAGCCCAGTGGTCCCCGTTATCATCATGACCTGTCAGTGGTGCCGTTAGCCTTGATCCTATGGTTAAGATGTCTTTGCCAGCATTTTCCACTGTAAAGTTATGTGGTTCTTTTTTTTAAAGATTTTATTTATTTATTTGAGAGAGAGAGAGAAAGAGAGAGAAAGATCACGAGCAGGGCGGAGGGTTAGAGGGAGCAGCAGACTCCTTGCTGAGCAGGGAACCTGATGTGGGACTCGATCCCAGGACCCTGGGATCATGACCTGAGCCGAAGGCAGACACTTAACCAACTGAGCCACCAAGGCATCCAAGTTCTATTTGTTTGTTTCCTTACTCTCTTCTACTGTGAGTGCATCTCTGAGTCCAGGCCACACTCATGGGGAGAAGAGTTATGCCCTGGTTCCTGGAAGGAAGTATATCCAGCTATTCTATTTAAAATTTTCTCTGAAGAAAATTAAAACACCATCTCTTATTGCCTTTAGAATTCAAATTTAAAGTTATCTCTTACATTTGTTTAATTACTTGTTTATTTTCTGTCTCTTCTTCTCTTCTTTATGTTCCATGAACACAGAGATTATCTTTTGTGCTCACTCAGTAATGCACAGGTCCGTACCCAGTGCTTGGTACATAGTAAACACTGAGTAAATATTTGTTAAAAGTGAATTTAGCAAAAGAATAGTTAATAAAAATACTGAAAACATTGAAATATATATATTTGGTTTTCACAGTTTATAAATGGCTTGCCATACATTATTTCATTAAAAATTTGTTACCATGAACTATAGTACTGAATGCTAAAGAAGAATCCTTTTTAAAAAAAGATTTTATTTATTTATTTGACAGAGAGAGAGAGAGAGGGAGAAACAGACTCCCCCCTGAGCAGGGACAGAAGGCAGACGCTTAAACAACTGAGCCACCCAGGTGACCCAAGAATCCCTTTTTTTTTTTTTTTTTAATCATTGTTTTACTGGCATCCCATTACTTTGGAAAATTGACCGATGTGACATTTGGATTCTTCATATCCTTCCTTTGAAAGGCGGGGCCCATATAGACAGCAGATTTCCCCAGGCTCTTGAGAGTGGCAGCAAAACCCTCCTTTACTCACACCGTTTGGAGATTATCCGATGGGAATACATTCCTTAATTCCTCCAAAAAGAGCTGTAAATGCATTGTCTTTGTGAAGAACGTCTGGGTCAACTTGGAGCCTGGGAAACTGTGGCATAATTGTATTACAGATATTCTAACATTTGTCTGGAGGAAGCATCACTTGATGGCTGGAAACACCTGCTTCCAAATGCACTAAACAGGTGCACAGTGACGAGAGGTCAATGTCCTGTAAGACACAGAGCTTTCCTAGAACCCGACAGTTTACCATTTAATGGGGAAAATCAGCTCTGGAGCACCTCTGTTGTTACAGGAATCCAGAATATTCCGTAGTGAAAATCTTGTTTAATCTTTATTTTATCTCTGCTAATATTCAGAATAAAATCTATATTTACCTCGACATAAAGCAATATAATGTACTAATAATGTAATTAATTGTGGAACTTATAGGCTGGTCACATGAAAACATAGCTTCCGGGGCTTTATTTTCTCCCTCTCTTATTTCTGTAGATTTTGCACTATTTTCCCCATTTTTTTTTTCTTTGAAGTCTCAATCTTGCTTCTTTTTTTTTAATTATTTTTTTAATTATTATTTTTTTTTTTTTGCAATCTTGCTTCTTTTCAGGCCTAATTCACTGGAGTGCTTGTAGCTGTGGTTTAGATCTACCAGGAAGCATCCTTACCCTGACTCCTGCCTGTGACTCCTGGCTGACCTTCTGCTCTGCCCCATACCGCTTAGCTCTGTGAAGGTCCACGCAGCCTAGAATGCAGATGTCGCTAACGAAATCTTTGAATAAAAGAGTAAAGAGCAAAGATGCTAAATAAAGACAAAAGAAAACAGAAAACAGAAAGGAAGAAGTGATGGTTGGTAATATTTAATAGTGGATGGCATAAATGAAAAATATTCTTAAAAATGTCATTTCATGTTAATAAAATATACACTCAGTAGTAAAATGAACACAATAGTTACTCTTTTAACAAGCCCCCAATTAGAAAATCAGCAAAAGACTTGAATTCATTCACCTATGTAGATAAATTGCAAATAACCACATGAAAACATGTTCAACTTCATTAACCATCAGAGAATTACAAAGTAAAATCATACGAAGATAACACTACAAAATTATTAAAATGACTACAGTAAAATATACTGACAGCTTCAAACGCTGGTGAGGATGTGGAAAAACTGGGTTTTTCACACATTGCTGGTGCAAATATAACATGATACATGAAGATCATGTGTGGCACTTTGTTTTGTTAATTGGAGCCTGCACTTAATTTGGGGGAAGAATCCACAGAGGTGAAGTGCCCTCATCATGACACACAGCCCAGGGTCCACATTATCACCATGACTTATTAGTGGTGCCGTTATCCTTGATCCCATGGTTAAGATGTCTTTGCCAGCATTTTCCACCGTAAAGCTTTGTGTTTCTTTTTTAAAAGATTTTATTTATTTATTTGAGAGAGAGAGAGATCACGAGCAGGGGGGAGGGTTAGAGGGAGAAGCAGACTCCCTGCAAGACTTGGAAATGGCTATATATAGCAGGCAAGAAGATATTAGTAAAAAAATTGACCCACTGGTTTCTTGATGAAGCAATCAGTTTTTATTGGTTTCCCTATTGATGTAGATAAAATAAGTTTGGGAATGTTTCCATTCAGAAATCTGCTGGCCGAGATACTCATGCAGTATGGAGGATGGGCAAGCCCCACACGATACCCAACTTGCTGTGTGTGTGTGTGGGAGTTGTTAGAACAGAGAAGGTATTTGAATCCACAAGGTCACAAGAGGAGATAAAAGCTGAATTCAGGTGGCAGAGAGAGGACAAAAGGACACCGCTCAGAAATTACACTGGTGGTAAGCCATCCTACAGAAACCTACATTTACACAGACCTGAACACTGGAGTAGTTGTATTTTAAATGGACAAAAACTAGAAACAACCCACATGTCCTTCATCAGGTAAATGGAGAAAAAACTGTGGTACATCCAACTAATGGAGCACTACCCAGCAATCAAAGAGAATAGACCATTGATTCTTACAACAAACAGTATGGATGGATCTCAAGGGAATTATGTAGAGTGCCAAAGGCAATCTTAAGGGGTCCTATATTGTATGATTCCATTTATGTAACTTCTTCAAAGTGACAAATTCGTAGTGATGGAGAATGAATCAGTGGTTGCCAGAGGTTAAGCTGGGGAAGGAATAAAACTATTACAGTTTGGCCTGAAGAAATTTCTAGCTAGTGATAGAATGATCCTGTGCCTGATTTTCGTGACAGTCAAATCTACACATGCAACAAAATTTCATAAAACTGTACACACACGCACACACACACAAGTGAATAAATCCTGGTGAATATTGAATAAGATCTTTACATGAGGTAATAGTAGGATACCAACATTAATTTTCTGGTTTTGACATTGTTCTATGGCTTGATAAGGTATGACCACCGGAGGAAGGTGGGTAGAGGGAACACAGGCACTTTTGATTTTTGATAAATATTGCATCCTAAATTATTTCAAAATAAAAAGTTATCAGTGAAAAAATACATAGTAAATACCAGAGAATCAAGGAACACATTTTGTGTAATTCAACATTTATTTTTTTTATTGAGACATAATTGACATATAACATTGTACTAGTCTAAGTTATACAACATAAAGATTTGATATAAGTATATATTGCTAAATGATTACAAGTTTAGTATCCATTACCTTACATAGTTACATTTTTTTCTTTTAGGACCTCAATATTTAGTATTAAGATAAGGAAAGAGGAAGGGAGAGGAGGAAAAGAATAAGAGGAGAAGGGAGGACAGAGGAAGGAAAGAAAGAACTCAAATTAAGTCCTTTGATAAAGATCCTATTTTATTAATTTTTAAAATTCTTTTAAAGATTTTATTTATTTTAGAGAAAGAGCACATGCGTGCAAGTGCTCAAGCTGGGGGAGAGGCAGAAGGAGAGGGAGATAAAAAATCTCAAGTAGACTCCACACCCAGCATGGAGCCCAATGCAGGCGGGGCTGGATCTCATGACCCTGAGATCATGACCTGAGCTAAAATTAAGAGTCAGACACTCAACTGACTGAGCCACCCAGGCACCCCAAGATCGTATTTTACTTATTTATTTATTTATTTATTTATTTTTTAAAGATTTTATTTATTTATTCATGAGAGACAGAGAGAGAAGCAGAGGGAGAAGTAGGCTCCCAAGGAGCAGGGAGCCCGATGTGGGACTCGATCCCAGGACCCTGGGATCATGACCTGAGCCGAAAGCAAACGCTTAACCATCTGAGCCACCCAGGCGCCCACCAAGATTGTATTTTAAAACAAGATCCAGCATTATATTTAAGACTGAAACAGGAACGCTTTCCCAGGAGAAAATCAGGAACAAGTTCAGCCTCTCTAATAGCATTCTTATCATTCAACACTTTTTCTGCCCTAATCAATGCAATTAGAAAAAGAAAAAATATACACATTTGAAAAGAAAATATATATTTTTTTATTTAGGGATAAACATAATTATCTATCTGTAAAACTTTTTTAAAGCACCCCAAATGTTGTGGGAACTAATTTGAATATACAGTAACAATCATCAGCTACAAGATGAGTATAAAAAAAATAACATTTGAGGGTAATAGCAATGAACACAAAAAATGTGTGTGTCAAAAGATACCATCAATAATGTTGGCAAAAAGAAAATACTTCTAGGGAATGATAATAAGAAATTGATAAGCCCTAAGTGAAAATGAAAACACACAAAACTCCCAAAATTTATAATAACTCAAACTATAGAACTTTAATGAATGACATGTAGAGAGAGATATAAAATATTTTAATAAGTTCTATGTTCCCAGAAGAAAATGGGAAAGATTCAAAATCTTCTCTTAAATTTGACTATGACAAGGGCGCCTGGGTGGCTCAGTCAGTTAAATGTCCCACTCTTGGTTTCAGCTCAGGTCATGATCCCAGGGTCCTGGGATCAAGCCTCACTTCGGGCTCCCTGCTCAGTGGAGAGTCTGCTTCTCCCACTCCCTCTGTCCCTCCTCCCTGCTTGTGTTCTCTCTCTCTCTCTCAAATAAATAAGTAAATCTTAAAAACAAAGAAGAAGAAGTAGGAGATTAGGTACGGGTAGTAGATCAGGAAGCAGAAAGGTGGAAAAAAAAGGATTTGCTAAAGTCTATCACCTAAAGTAAAGCATTACAAGAATACAGTATACATAATCCTCAGATAGAGGATCCCATAATCCTTTCTTTTTTTTTTTTGTATTTGACAAAGAGAGAGCATAAATAGGCAGAGTGGTAGGCAGAGGGAGAGGGAGAAGCAGGCTCTCCTCCGAGCAGGGAGCCGGACATGGGGCTCGATCCCAGGACCCCAGGATCATGACCTGAGCTGAAGGCAGCCGCTTAACCGACTGAGCCACCCACGTGCCCCCCCCATAATCCTTTCAAGCAGCTTTTATTTACATTCCCTACCAGACCAAAGAGGTGAGCCTGCTAGCAAGAGTCACATACAGAAGTGGGGGCTTCTATAAGAGGGGCAGTAATTCCTTACTGCTTGTAAGTGGTGCCATTAATATGAAGACTAGGTTAATGAACAGCATGGAGACCAGTGGCTGGCAGGTAGCCAGCTTAAGCTTACTAGTGTCCATACAGGTGTTTGGTTGTGGTTGGAAGGATATAGAATTCACTGGAAGCAAAAGACCAGAATCTACTAGGTCTGACTGGCAGCATATGATGACTACCCATCCCCTCAGCTGACCCCTTAGCTCCAGAGCTCACACCCTTAGAGAGCGGGCTGCAAATGCCATGCAGACCCCAAGAGCACTCTGTTCTCCAGTGTTTCAGGTGTGGCCAGGAAGGCCATCAGTTGGGGAACGCTTCCACCCTTGCTACCTCTTCCTGGCATTGAACACACCGGGAAGACGTGATGCCATGACATGCTGAGGTGACAAGCATATGGAAAAAAAATCCAGCGTTCCAAGGCTGGGGAGGAGGAAGGGAATTTGATGTCAAGACTTTGATATGGAGCTGCTAAGGGGCCTTGGAACATCTTCCTCAAGCTTCACTGGCCATGGAGTCTGCAAACGTCTCCAACATTTAATCCACCACAAGGTACTTTGCTACTGGGCACCTGGGTGGCTCAGTCAGTGAAGCGTCTGCCTTCGGCTCAGGTCATGATCTCAGCGTCCTGGGATCGAGCCCCGCATCGGGCTCCCTGCTCAGCGGGGAGCCTGCTTCTCCTTCTCCCTCTGCTCCTCCCCCTGCTCGTGCCCTCTCTGACTCAAATAAATAAGTAATGTCTTTTAAAAAAAATTTTTTTAAAGGGACTTTGCTACTGAAGACAAAAAACTCTTAACTGCCCAACTCATGGTCTACACTGCTGTAGCTCTTGGCTTTTTATAGCCATGTTGATGGGGATTTAGTAGGAAGGAGAGGTGAACAAGCATACACTGTGTGACATATTAAATAAAAAGCCTAAAAATATCAAGTATCAAGCATGTAATGACTGTGTTTTTTCTGACCACTGGAGAAAGGATGAATTAGTTAAAGAACAGTCTTTGCAAAATGAGCTAGCCATTTGGGAAAATGGAGCCCTAAAACATTTCACCTCAATTTCATGATTTAACTTGATTTCTGAGCTGAAAGGCATTGTAATTTGTGAATAAATCAGGGAATTTGCGCTCAGGCACATTTGGTTCTTATCCTAGTAATGTAGTGCACGAATTCAGTCATCCTGAGAAAAACTCACTTAACCTACACCTTGGTTTCCTTATCTCAAATTGGTGAGAATATTTATATTATGGGGATTAAAACACACGTGGACATGCAGTATAGACCCAGTAAGCCCTGGTCCTCTGAATGCTGAAGTTTGGCTGTATGAGATTTGTGTGTCTCTTCAACAAAATATACCATAAGATCCAGAGAATCTCTATCTCTTTCTGCTACTTGACTTTTCACCTTTCTCTTGTTTAATGGTCAGAAAAATTCTGGATTATGGTCATGATTATTTCTAGTTTACATGGAGAAAATCCAAAGAACAAAGAGTAGTTAAATGACTTTCCCAGCATCCCCTAGCTAATAAGACATAAAGCCAGAATTTCAACTCAGGACCCACTGATTTTTCTACCAGATATTGAAATACCTATATACATTCTAAAATGATCCTAAATGCCGAGTGCTATCTCAACACTGTATCATTAATTGAAATCTATGTTCTTTTTGTCCAGTGCTCCTCATTTTAGAGAAGAATCCCGACTTGAGTGGTATCCACGTAGAATAGGGACACTTTGACTTAGCAAAAATTACTCCTCAAATTTCCCCACTGGCTGTGAATTTTCACTTGCAAAGATTTCTTGCACCTGTCCCACATTTCATCTCTGCAGATGTGATGCTTCAAACCCTTGCCTATGAACATAACGTAGCCAATAGCACGCAGATGCTCTCTGAGTACAGAATGAGTGAGTCCAGTGAGTCAGCATTAATGGGAAATTGGTACTCAGTAAGAGGAAAATACCACAAGCACTGACTATGGAGTGCTCATGGTATTAATGCAACCTTTAAAGGAGACGTTCTGGCACATTCGGTGCACACCTTATTTCAAATCAATGTAGCATGGTATTTAAGTTGATTAAGTATGCAAAGAAATATCTGCAGGAGACGGTACTGCTATTTGTATTCTTCACTAACCTTTGGGATATTCCCAGAAAAGCCCTCCTTCCACCCACGCTGCCCCCAGAGTTCCCACTCAGTGTACACAGGAGATTGAAACTTGATATTCGAACAGTGTTGAGCATTGTTGGATCTCAAAATTGGGGTTACAGCTTTGGCTTGATGAAGTAATTGCTGACTAAAAATGTAAAAGAAAAAAAATACTCATACCTGATCATTGTTTTCCATCCAAGGGTAAGCAATGGCTTGGGCCTTTTTTAATTTATAAACATAACTGTTTATTTGAATTAGTGTCTCTTTATCTGTATTAAATAATTTCAGCCTCTTTAGATTTCTGCTACTAAGAGTAGACAATTACTTGGACATAGGGACTCCCCCCGCAAAAAAAAGAAGTTTCGAGAAAAATAGGCATGGTCCCTAGTCTGGGTCTCCTTCCAGGGCCAGGATGGTGGAATATTCATGTTTTCATCCTCAGAAGCTAGCATAGGGCAGAGATGTACATATTGTAGAAACTTATAAAAAATGATTAAGGAATAAAATAAGATACACTGTAAAATAGGTCTCACTGGTTCCCAGTAAGAGGCTGCAGGGTGTTGACTACATCATGGACCATGAGGGTTGGATGACCTGTGGTCAATTCAGCAGTGCCACCACCCCTCCCAAGACCACTGCTGCCTTGTAGAAAAGAAGCCAGGAACCACATTTCCAATATAATTTTGGGTTCAAGGGAGGCTGAAAGAAAGGAGAAGCCATTCTTCTTGAATAGTTACAGCCAGGCTTACAGCTTCCAACATCTTCCTGAGAGCCACCATGCGCTGCCACAGACTCACCTGTGAGTATCTCTCATATTTGTGATCCCAGCTGAGATCATCCTTAGCAGATTTCTAGCTCTTCCAACATGGCGCACACCTCTATCTCCCTGTATTAAAATCATCAACACTTTGATCTACTTTGACTTCAAGAATGCCTTCTGTTTTCTTAACCAAACATGAACTAAACCACTGTCACCATCCTCCAGCCTTAGAACCACAGTGCTTCTGTGTATATTAGCATTGAAATCTCTTAAACAGCCAGTTCTGACAGATCTTGGCAGCCAGCTGATGGCAGACTCTTGAGCCCATCAACCAAAGTCAAGCTGTTCTTGAGATCAGAGTTGCTCTGTGCCTTGTCTTCACCCCATCATTCCTCTCAAGCTTCCCCAACACAATATCCTCTCACAGCCAAACCCTTCGTGAGAACTTTCTATACACTCAGATTTTAATTAAACATTGGCCCTTTTCCAGATTCGCTGGATCATTTCCAGTCTCTTCAGGGAAGAGTCAAGATTCAAGTACAACCCAGTCACCAAAAGTGAATGCCTCCTGTTTGCTCTCCTTCTTGTTTCTAGGTCATTATGTTTTCAACATCATGGTCAACCTCACGCTGAAAAACAAGAGCCATCAGATATCTTTACCATCTACTCTTCCTCCTCTTCATTGTCCCCACCCATGAACCACTCCCTCTAGTTCACAGATGACATAAGCATTTCTCTACACCCTAACAAATGCTCTCATCCTGAGGTAGAAGACTCATCTTGGTATTCATGCAATGCCCAGTAGATGTAGATTCCTGACTTTCTCAACTCTGAATGTTGCTTGAACCACAATCCCATAACAGTAGGAATTTCTTGTATTTTGGGGGGATTCCAACTTGAACCCTATAGGGCCCTCTTCTCTGGCACCACCATCAATGATGTCATACTCTCCCTATCAGACACTCAGTGCACTCTGTTTTAACTTTATGAAGGCATCTGGTCTGTGGAGTATGAAACCTCGTTCAGTTTTTTTCTGACTTAATTGATCTCCTGATGCGGTTACTCTAGATGGCTGCACCTGATCTCACACCTGGGCTGCAGTGAGGATTAGAACCATCACAGTTCCACATTGAGCAGTATCCAGTGAGTATGAAAACTGTCTGTTAGCTTCAAGCTGGTCCTTTGCCTATTTCCTACACTTGAGGGTCACAGCTTTGAGATTTTTCTTCCTATGTTCCCAGTGCCCAGAACTGTGACTATGTGCACTGCACACTCAGAGGATATTTTGATGAGTTGAACGAAGATCATTTTAACACTTTTTCTAAAATGTTACCTCTTGCTTCTAACACTCCCACCCACACCATCTCAAGAAGATGAGCTATCCCTGATGAGGAGACAGAGCTATTTGATATAGACATGGTTCTACATTAGTAACCATGCATTTACGAGTCTTCATTTTAAGAAATACATGTAGAAAGGACCCCCTTTCTCCTTTTCTATGTATCAGTGTAGTTTTGTGTCACTGGCTGGGCAGAACAGGATTCCCAGACATTTCAAGGTCCCCACATTCAGGTGGTGTGGCCCCTGCTTCAAGGCTGGGAGCAAGCATGTTATGCATTCACCTATTCCCAGGCTGGAGAGCACGGGTAGCCGTGGTGTCTTTTCATGGTGACTTTCACCATGGGCTGCCCTCCATAGAAGTCCTGGGGAACAAGGGGAAGCTGGATGCCACCAAGAGCCCCTACAGAGGGTGTGGACTCCAGGTCACTGAGCATCCCCTGAGGTTCCAGGCTGAGGCCCCCCTGCTCTGAATTCAGTCGCTCCATCCTGGGAGGGGCTCTTTTTATCACCTTCATCATCTCTATGACTTATTATTATTTTTATTTCCTCACACACCTCTTCTTCAGGGCATACAGAACCGGGAACAAGTGTGTTCTGAGTCTTGAAGCACCGTTCACGTGGCCCGATGAAACAAGGGAAATGAAGGGAAGAGTCTACAGAGAAGGCACACACATATATCTCAGACATAATTCTGTGCAAGAGATTACCTAGAAATTACTTCTCTCCTCTGTCCTTCCCTTTCTCTTCTTAGAGGTGTGCTCTGGTCGCCATCTGGCCTGGTTCTCTCTTGGGTGCAGGACACACACCCCCAAGAACACAGTGGGGGTGGCTCCATCCTCTGTAAACCCCCTTTGTCCCATTTCCCCAATCTTTCTGTTTCCACTGGGATTTTTCCATTAATATGTTTGTCCTTGCCCTATTGACTCCAACTTTAAAGAAGCATTGCTCAGTCATGTCCCCCTAATATCACATGTCCTGTGCTCCCAGCCCCGTGTTTAAAAGACAGGCTGACGTGCCTGTGCCCCTTTCTCAGCACACAGTCACCCCTCCTTCACTGTGGCCCTGATGCCACTGAGCTGACCTGCCCAATCAACGAGGCTGCCTGTTTCCATCTCTCACCGCACTGGACCTCAAACACGAGGAAGTACGAGGAAGGACTGTTCTACCATGTGAAATTCCATCACCTGGTTTCCTGCCTGCCTCTCTGGTCACTGTTCCCGCAGGATTTTCATGAGGTCTGTGTCCCTGCTGGTGTCACAGCAGGACGTGTGGTCCACGACTCAGCATCCTCTGCTTTGCTCACCAGCGGCTTCTGTCACACAACGTGCAGACACAACTCCAGGGGGCTTTCTGTAACCATGTGTCCTCACTATTCAGTACTTGTTAAAAACCTGAAAGCCCTTGATAAAATATGGACTTAGTATTCCTTTTACATAATAAACTTTTCCCATATAATTATTCCCTGTCATCATTAATACCCATTTCTACATATTTTCTCCTTTTAAAACTATTTTATGTAATAACTGATGATATTTTCAGAATAAAAAGAGCCAAGTCATCCAGGAGTTTATAGATTCAAAAGTATATGCTCCCATTTACCATCCCTGCATGTCCTCACCTCTCCCAAAATACTTCCCTTACCCAATCAGAGGGGAACAACCATTGACATTTAGTGAATGATTTTATGGAAGTTGTTTTGTGCTTTCAAATCTAAACTATAACATATGCATTGTGTACATGCATGTTGTGAGCATGTGTGTGTACATGTTTTGTACAAGAAATCTCCCTCTATACCATATCCAGGGTACACATCTGCTGGAAATCTATCCCTATAACCTGGGAGGATGAACCAACAGGAGGTTAGTTAGTTAAAATGTGTTGGTTTTTTACTTTATTTTCATTTCAATAGAATTATGGTTACTTTTTTAAGTTTTGAAAGTGTTTAAAAGATGTCCTATCTCTGTTTACATCTTATGTTCTTATTCCCTGTGTATATGAGAAAGGAAATTGAGTCCAGTGCTTAACAGAAGGATCAAAGCCCCTCTCAGGACCCCTGGATGAGAAAATGGACCCAGGGCTGCAGAGCTGGGCTAATTCCCATCAAGGGTCTTGGAGGGGCATTGCTTCTGGGACCAGTCACCCCAAGCAGAGGAAACTAGAGACCCCGGGTGTCGAGACCCCTTTTTGATGAATTCCCCAGAATAGAGCAAATGCGGTCACCAGGCTGCCACTCAGAAAGGGGCTTTGCTGGAAGAAGCGTTGTGCCTATAGCAGATGGGGCCTCCTGCAGGAGCATCAGGGCTCCAGCATGGTCCAGCGGGGGCTCCCTGCCTGCACCCTGTCCATCTGCTCCATGGAGGAAGGGACTTTTCCTCAGCCTCCGAATGAATGGTACTGTTCTGTGTCCAGTATTACTCACAGGAGGAGAAATTTGCTAGAAAAGCAGTTCCTGCTGCAATCATTGGATGGTTACTATAATTAACTCCTAAAGGAAAATAAAACCATGGAGATGTCTGTCTCATTGAGAACAAATCACAAGGAGGCTTTACTTAACAAATGCATAAATTTCGAGGAGTTTGATGACTTGCCTACGAGCATTGAGAGGAGCTAAGATGTGCAACCCAGAGGGTGAGCCTGGCATGCCTGGTCCAGGGACCCCTCAGGCTGCAGACCTGGTCTGCTTGTTCAAGGAAGACATGATTTTGTGTCATAAGAGCAGAGTGATGGCCCAGGTCACTACAGATCTGGGAGGACCTGGGAGGACCCAGGTCCACATATTAGACCTTTCAAATGCTAAGCATCAGTTTATCTCTCTCATAAAATGGGGATAGTAAATACTCCTCCCAGAATGCCCTTGGTGAGCAGGTGACGTTAGTAATGTGCAGTGGGGCCCCAGGCTGTCCCATGGGTGGATATGTCCGGAGACCCAGGAGGGTGGAGACGCAGAGCCCCTGCCATGACTGAGAACCTTAAAGGCAGAGGCTATCACCTAATACCCAACTTTGAGCGCATCTCCAATCAAGTTTTGCCCTTGGTGTTCTTACACATATCAAGTGGGCCCACTTCATGGGAGAAAATATTTGCCAACCAATATCTGATAAGGGGTTAATATATGAAATATATAAGGACTCCTACAATTCAATAGCAAAAAAGAAGAAGAAGAAGAAGAAGAAGAAGAAGAAGAAGAAGAAGAAGAAGAAGAAGAAGAAGAAACTATTTAAAAAACGGGCAAGAAACTTAAATAGATGTTTCTCCAAAGAAAACATACACTGTGGCCAACAGACGTATGAAAAGGTGCTCAACATCACTCATCATTAGGGAAATGCAAAACAAAACCATGATATATCACCTTACACCTGTCAGAATGGCTGGTATCAAAAGGAAAGGAAAAAAAGAAGGAAGGAAGGAAGGAAGGAGGGAAGGAAGGAAGGAGGGAAAGAGGGAAGGAAGTAAGGAGGGAAGGAAGGAAGGAAGGAAGGGAGGGAGGAAGGAAGGAGGAAGGAAGGAGGGAAGGAAGGAAGGAAGAAAATATAATTATCATTGACAAATTGGACCCCTCATGCACTATTGGTGGAAATGCAAACTGGTGCAGCCACTATGCAAAACAGTATGGAGGTCTTCAAAAAATTAAAAATAGAACCAGCAATCCTACTATTACCCAAAGGAATTAAAATCAAGATCTCAAAGAGGTATTTGAATCCCCATGTTCCCCACAGCATTACATATAAGAGCTAAGATGTGTAAACAACCTAAGTGGGCATTAGTGGTTGAATAAAGAAAATGTGGCATATATATGTATAGTGGAATATTATCAGCCTTAAAAAAGAAGGTAATTCTGAAATATTGGACAACATGGATGAACTTGGAGGACATTATACTAAGTAAAATAAGCCAGTTCTAGAAGGACAACTGCTACATGATGTCATAGCTAATCAGTGGCCGTAAAGTTTCAGTGATGGCAAGCTGCATGCATTCTAGAGACCTGCTCTCCAACATCACATCTACAGTGAGCAATGCTGTATAGTACACTTAGAAGTTGTGTTAAGAGGGTAGGTCTTGGGGCACCTGGGTGGTTCAGTCAGTTGAGTGTCCATCTTTTGATTTTGGCTCAGGTCATGATCTCAGTGTCCTGGGGTCGAGCCCCACCTCAGGCTTTGCATGTGGTGGGGAGCCTACTTGAGGATTCTCTCTCTCCCTCTCCTTCTGCCTCTCTCCCCCTCTAAAATAAATAAGTAAATCTTTAAAAAAAAAAAAGAGGGTAGGTCTCAAGTTAAATGTTTTCACTACAATTAAAGAAACAATAATAGGGCCCACTTCATCAAGCTGGGGAAGACTTAGATGAGATAATCCACAAGAGGTAGCTAGCACAATGTTTCTGATGTAAATTCTATTATGATTATTATTATTATTATTGCCCAGAGGAAAAACTGAACCAAGAGTCATCAGTGAAATATGTCACCAAGAAGTGGTCCCAGATACAGGGGTTTGGTTTAGGAACAAAATTCCGGTTTTAACAAGTGAGCCAGACCCAGTGAACAGTTACTCAGGATACTGTTACAAAGATTAGGAAGGTTGCAGTTTAGGAAGTGGTCCCCAGAACTTGGCCAAAGCCTGGCATGGTGGGCTCCGATATGAGCCAACGGTATTATGCACGAGCTTCTAAAATTCTCTCGGAGCAAGGTCAGGGGTGTGACCCCAGGGTGAGTGGGGACAGGCAACAACGCACTGGTGACCTGATGATGGGATGATGGGTGAGGGCTCTCTGAGCACTGGGTTTCCACTGTGGCGTCAACCTGCCCAGTTTCTGAGTCAGTACAGAAAACCAGGTCTTAAACCCAAAGATGAGGCTGGGGAGAAAGCCATCTGGGATCACACTATGAAAAAATGTCTTCACAAGTAACAGGGAGATCAAAAACTAAAATGTAAGCCCCCCGGGGGTTTTGTATTCCCTTGGGAGTGTACAGGCACGGTGGTTAGTTCAGGACCACCTCCCACACACCACTCTTCATCACGCCCCTCTCAGTCTGGCTTTGGGGCTTCATATTTCTGTGCCCTCAGCTGGACCCATTATGACCCAGGGGCTTCATGCTGGTGTTTTTCTTTAGCTTTTCACATTAAGATCTCAGATCACATGGCATCTTCTTGGAAAGCTTCTCTCTGACCTCAGTCAAAAGTACCACCACCTCTCCCCGCCTTTGCATGCTGGGGAAGTATGTGGCTGTCCAGACTTGTCCCGTCTATGTATTTGCTTCCTTGTTTATTTACTTCTCCCTTCCCCTGGTCCATGAGCTCCAGGAAATCAGGTATTCTGTGTTGTCTAGTGCCTGGACACTCAATCTCTCCCTGTCCAATGGGGACACAGTGTAGAGGGGCATCTGCTATTTAGTTATCTGCACAAGTGATGGTGTGTACTGAGCCCTTCGTCTGAAAAGTGCAATTGCACAATTAATCGATGTTGGTGCCAAGGGTAAGATGACAGTTCTTCTGTGGTCACCACGGGCAGGTTATATAGCACTAACCAGCACCATCATGGCAAAGACGGTAGGCATCACTCCACGGAAATAGTCTCATTCTCAAATCAATGAGACTTTCAAACTAAGTGGCAGGCTGATTTCAAGCCCCACCTATGGCGTGAGTTGGCTGGAGTAGAGAAAACTATATAATTTTTTTTTTTTTGGTAATTTGCATCAAACACATCAAATTTCACAGAATGCTTTCCCACGGGCTTTCCAAGCACTTGCCAGAATAGAACAAACTCTAACATTGTCAAGAGACAGAGGTCTTAATTCCAGCCCCTCCACTTACCAGTTGAGTGACTTTGAAATAAATTCTTAACACTTTCGATCTTCAAGGTCCTTATTAAAATGGAGATGGTCACATGGCCTTGATATAGGTTGAGAAGATTATGGGTTATAATAGATCAAATGCCTGGCCCCAAGTCTGGCTGGGAGGAAATACTCAACACAAAGCAAATCCCACTTATAGTTCCTGGATTTATTCTCACCCCAACCTTAGCAGGCAGGCAGGTTGGGGTTATAATTGAGGGAGACACAGCACAGTGGAGAGGTGCCCCACACCTGAAGAACATAATAGTGCATTCCATTTCAATGCCCTGCTTCAGTGCTCCTCCTCAAGAACATAACTCACCTCGACCCTTCGCTTGTTTTTTTAAAAATTTGTTTGTGGCTATGTGTTAAACATTTTACACACAAAAGGACTTACATAAATATATTTATAAGATCCAGAAAAAACTAAAAGAGATAGCAGATAAACACGTAGCCACTATCCAATTTAAGAAAGAGACTAACCATTGCTGAACATTTCCCATCCCATCCACCTGTCTCCATTCCTCACGGGGGACCACCCTTCTGAAATCTGTGTTTATAATGAACTGGAGTTTGGATATGATTTTTGTTTTACACATGCACTTTATCTTCAACAGTGTATCATTTCATCTTTGTCATTTTTTTAATTTAAATACATGGCAGCCAACTTCATATATTTTTCTTTGACTTGCTTTTTCCCACTCGATACTGGATTCCTGAGATCCCAGCATGCTACTGAAAATTGTCATTCATTCTTTTTTGCAAATTATTATTTTATGATCCTCCCTTGTGAGAAAATAACACAATGATTTATCTATTGAGCAAATGATAGATTTTGTAGTTGTTTTCAGTTTTGCTTGAGTTTTTGTTTCTTGATGACAATTTGCCATAAACTCTCTTGTATCCATTTCTAGTTAGCTGTGTGAGGATTTCTTTAGGATACACAACTGGTAGACCAGAAGACATTTCTTCAGTTTTCACCCAACTATGTAGTTTTGAGAATCATCTATATGATACAAACTTTCTCGCACTGAAATTGGAGCAGGGAAGGAAACACAATTCCTTCCCTATGGTGTTTACATCCTTATGGGGAAAGGCACATTATAAATAAGACAAAACATTAAACATTATGTTCATCAGCATAGGCCTAATTATATCTGTGGGAAAAAGTCCTCAAACCTAAATGGCTTAAAATTATTTTTCTCATTTAGTTAACATTTATTTGTTTCTGCTGTTATTGAGAAATAATTGACACACATAACTGCATAAGTTTAAGATATAGGGAGCCAAGGGCAGGCCACCCCAGAATGTGCCACTTTGTGTATTAATTATTCTAAATAAAATTTCTAAAGAAACAGCCAGTGCAAAAGAACACTCTGACCCCCTCCCTTTGTCTCCAGAAAGCAAAAATGAATCTCCTGTGTAGAGGCATCCTCCTGGTACCAAGAGGTGGAGAGACATCCTTATCATAGACATGGGAAACTTAGAACCAAGAAGGCCATATAAACAATCCTTGTGAATTCTACTAATTTGCTACCCCTGCCTAACCCCACCTAAATTCTGCTTAGAATTCCTCACTCACAGAAGCTCCTAAAATGAAGTTTTCTCTGTCCTGTTAATTCCTCACAAGTTTATTGTCTCTTTGTCTAAGAAGTATAAAAACTGCCTGCCTTGGTCATTCATTTAGGTCTTGATGTTATTATTGGACCTTGGTGTGCACGTAATTACACTTTGGGTTTTTCTCTTGTTAAACTGGCTCCTGTCAATTTCCCTCTTAGGCCACATGGAGAACACTGAAGGGTAGAAAGACATTATTCTTCCCCTCCAAGGTTTACAGCAGAATGGTGTGACTTAGATATATTTTGAAATGATCACCACAAGAGGTTTAGTTAACATTTATCACTTCATATATGTACAATAGAGGAAAAGAAACAAACAAATCCTCTTTGTGATGAGAAGTCTTAGGACCCACTCCCTTAGCTTCCCTACACACCACACAGCAGTGCTGGCTACGGGCGCATGCTGCGAATTGCATCCCTGGTCATCATACATCTTACACCTGGACGTTTGTGCCCTTCCTCCCATTCCCCGTCCTCCTACCCCACCTCTGGAACAACAGATTTTGTCTCTTTCTACTGAGTTGTGTGCTTTTTTGTTTTTTTTTCTTTGCTTTGTTTTTGTTTTGTTTTGTTTTTCGTGGTTTGTTTGTTTTAGTTTCCATACATAAGTAAGACTATACGGTGTTTGTCTTTCTCTGTCTGACATTTCACTTACCAGAATGCCCTCAAGGCCCATTCATGTTGTTGCAAATAGTAGGATTTCCCCATTTTTCTATGGCTGAATAATATTCCATTGTGTGTGTGTGTGTGTATGCAAAGTTATATAGATATAGATATCTTTACTCATCAAAAGCCCAAAGGCATAGTTTACAGAAATAGGAAAAAAACCTAGGATGCCTGGGTGGTTTAGGCAGTTAAGCATCTGCCTTCAACTCAGGTCATGATGTTAGGGTCCTGGAATCGAGCCCCGCATCGGGCTCCCTGCTTAGCAGAGAGTCTGCTTCTCCCTCTCCCTCTGCACCTCCCCCCACTCTTTCTCTCTGTCAAATAAATAAATAAATAAACTCTTTAAAAAAAAAGAAATAGGAAAAAACACTAAAATTTATGTGAAACCACAAAAGACTCTGGATAGCCAAACAAATCCTGAAACAAAAAGATAGCAGGATGCATTACACTTTCTAATTTCAAGCTATACTGAAAGGATATAGTAACTAAAACTATGCCAGTATGGTACTGGCTTAAAAACAAAAAAAGACTGATGGAACAGAATCAAGAGCCCCAAAATGAACCCAAGCACATGGGGCTGACTCATATTTGACAAGAGCCAAGAACACACAACAGAGGAACGACGGTCTCTAATAAATTGCGCTGGCAAAACTGACATTCTCATGCAGAAGAATCAAACTGGACCCCTATCCTACACCACTAACAAAAGTTAAGTATAAATGGATTAAGTACTTAAGTGTAAGACCTGAAACCATAAAACTCTCAGGAGAAAAGATGGAGAAAGAAGCTCCTTGACATGGGTCTTGGTGATGATTTTTTGGAAATCACACCCAACACATAAGCACCAAAATAAAAAATCAACAAGTTGAACCACATCAGACAAAAAAGCTTCTGCACAGCAAAAACAACAACAACAACAACAACAACAACAAAACACCAACAAAGTGAAAAGACAACCTACAAAATAAGGAAAAAATTATTTGCAAACCATGTATCTGAGGGGTTAATTTCCAAAATGTATGATCTCATTCAACTCAATAGCAAAACAAAACAAAACTACAACAAATAAATCAATTTAAAATGGGCAAAGGACCTGAATAAACATTTTCCAAAGAAAATATATGAATGGCCAACAGGTACATAAAAAAGTGCTCAACATCACTAGTCATCAGGGAAATGCAAATCAAAGCCACAATGAGATATCACCTCACATCTGTTAGAATGGCCATCATCAAGAAGGCAAGAGACAACAGGTGTTGGCAAGGATGTGGAGAAAAAGGAACCGTCGTGCACTTTTGGTGGGAATGCAAACTGGTACAGCCACTGTGGAAAACAGTATGGAGGTTCCTCCAAAATATACAGAAATTAGAGTTAATTGGGAATTAATCTGGGAATAAATCCAAGGGAAACAAGACACTAATTCCAAAAGATACCTGCTCCCCCATGTACATAACAGCATTATTCACAATAGCCAAGATATGAAAACAATCCAAGTGGCTATCAATAGATGAGTGGATGAAAATATTAGTTCTTGATCACAGCACATGTTCTTCAGAGGTTAGCAAGGGGCTCTTCCCACATTGGCATCTCTCATTTTAAGACTCAGGTTAGGGGGCGGATGCCTGGGTGGTTCAGTCGGTTAAGCGTCCAACTCTTAATTTCCACTTGGGTTGTGATCTCAGGGTCGTGGGATTGAGCCCCACGTCGGGCTCCACCCTCAGCATGGAAAGCACCATGGCCCTGCTCAAGGGGGGACCATAAATTCCTACCATGCCCGGAAGGAAGAAGATGCTCAAATATTTGCAAGCAGCCCCAGGGACCAGCGCAAATGGTTTATTAGATGATATAATAACATGAGGACAAATGCAACAGTAAGAAGACGGGCCCAAGAGCGCAGGAATGGAAACAGAGTTGAGGAGAGTAAGTAGCACTTTTATAAACGCTGATCAGAGGTGGTCTCCTGAGAGGTCAGCTTTAGAGTAAATAAGTAAGGTGGACAAAATCATGAGTCTTTTTAGTGGGTATTTAGAGGGAAGAACACAAATCTTGTCCAAGGCACAAGAATTGGGAGGTTGATGGTCTCAGTCCCAGTCTGAGTCCAAAAACCAGAGAACCATAAACCCTGACATCTGAGGGCAGGAGAAGATGAATGTCCCAGCTCAAGCAGAGAGAGTAAATTCACCCTTTCTCCGTCATTTGGTCCTACTTAGGCCTTCAACGGGTTGGATGATGCCCATTCACACTGGCGAGGGCCATTTTCACTCAACTTACCAACTCAAATCCTAGTCTCTTCTGCAGATGCCATCACAGACACCCCCAGGTACAAAGTTTGGCCAGCTATCTGGGCATCCCTCAGCCCAGTTCAGTTGACACATAAAATTAACCATCACCATATTTATAAAATGTCATTGTTAACATCAGCATTTGCTCTCTGCTTTCCAATTCTTATAACTTCCATGTATAGTTTTAGATGTTCAGTACACCTTGCAGACAGGTTTGGCAATCCTGCTCACCCAGGAACAGTTAGTCATACCAAGCTTGCCCCCTCTTCTGCTTTGGAAATACTCAACATTTTGTCTTCTCATCTCAGGGAGGCTTCCTTTCTTTTCACCTGATCTATCCTCTGGTGGGGCCAGCTCTCATGTGTGCCTTTGGAGGGCATGATCGAGGTGTAAAATACAATGTCCGCACGACTGTAGTCTGCTAGCACTGAACTTAACCTCGTACATTCTTACTATAACTTTAGGAGGTAAATTCTTCATTCCCAGGAAGATGTCCTTAGGATTTGAAAAGGAAGAACTGCTGTTCATCCTACTTTTTAGCTACATGGGGTGAGAGGACAATTTACCTCCTAAAGTTATAGTAAGAATGTACGAGGTTAAGTTCAGTGCTAGCAGACTACAGTCGTGCGGACATTGTATTTTACACCTCGATCTTGCCCTCCAAAGGCACACATGAGAGCTGGCCCCACCAGAGGATAGATCAGGTGAAAAGAAAGGAAGCCTCCCTGAGATGAGAAGACAAAATGTTGAGTATTTCCTTCAACCTGAGAACACATATTTCTAGTTGATTTAGCTGATTCATCAATGCATTCTCACTGTCGGTTTTAATTCCTTATTCCAATTTTCATAAGACTATGAAAGACTGGGTGGGTTGCTCAGTCGGTTAAGCGTCTGCCTTCAGCTCAGGTCATGATCTCAGAGTCCTGGGATCGAGCCCCGCATCGGGCTCCACGCTCTGAGGGGAGTCTGCTTGTCTCTCTCCCCCGTCCCCCACCCCCGCTCTTGTGCGCGCTCTCTCTCTAAAATAAAATAAATAAAATCTTAAAAAAAATAAAAGGACTATGCAAGACTCTGAAAAGAGAATACATACTGTGGAAGGTCCATGACATTTCCTTGCCCATTTTTGCACATTTGCCACAGTGAAGTGCATACCTAGAACACAACTAGGTGGGTCTGACTGACAGAATACTAACTGCGGTAAATACTTAGACTATAGTATTAGATTATATTTTCTTAGTCTCATAGTTTCTGCGGTTGCTTCTGTTTCTGTTGCAGAATAAGCAAAGTCTCGGTTAGGATGGGTGTCAAGTCCAGCTGACACACATTTCTTTCTAAGCATCCCCGCCCTATACACGGACGCACACCTCTACATTCAATTTAATTCTCTTGCCAGCTATGCGAGTCTTTTGTCTTTAGGACTTCAGTTCTACCTAAAATCATCCTCAGATTATTTTCTACTGACACTGAATTCAGTTTCTTACTACGTTGGTTGTTCCAGTCTATGCAAGAGGACTGTGCCATCTTTGCTGTATCTATCCCATGTTTAAGCGCACACTTGCGAGCTCATTTAATGAACCTAGTTGTGAGATTTGATCAAGGTGTCTGCCTTAGTATTCCAATTTCCTTCTGAACCAGGATATGCATGACTTATCTTAATTTTTCTTCTCAATTTACATAGAAATTTACTTTGGCTATATCTTATCATACAATCTCCCAGGGCTGCATTCACAATAGGGAGTCTGTAGGCTACCCGGCTTAAGCTTCCCTAAATACTCAGAGTACCCTGAGGACATAAATCCCCTTCTTCTCGGTCACCAAATGCAAGGCTTCAGCTCCACTCAGCCTGCAGATTTACCACTATCTTCCACAGCTTCAGGCACACGATCCTGAATGCAGCAACTACCTAATGTGTCAAACAAGGAAGTCGTTTTGTCTCGGCTGGAAAGAATTATAGTTCAGACCAATATGGTAGCGGGGGCTGGGAACTTAGTTCCAAAAGCAACGAAGCTCCATGCTCACGAAAGAGGTGAACTCTCACAAAGTTTCCCCTGCTCTTGGGCTTGGGAACACACAATTTCTTTTTTATAGGTGAGCTCTGCTGAGCACCACCCTATCTATGCAAATGTGTCTCTGCCTGATAGGTATTTCTGGTCTCGGGATCATGTACCTCTCTCTATGGTAGAAGCATCTCTCCTAACATCCAGCAGCAAGCTAGTGACGGTCTTCCAACAGAGCTATGTGAAGGAGCTGTCCCAGGCTAACCAATGCATTTGCTGAGTAACAGTCCTGGATCTCTGCCAGAGGCTTCAGCCCACATGTATTCTGGTTACAGGCACTTCAAAAAGCATCTGAATGGATATTTACAGCCCAGCCACACTGCCTTCTCAGCAGCCCTTTGTAAACATAGATTGTTATTTTTGCTCAGGGCTCAATGTAAATTTAGATGCCTTCCTTGTGACTTTGTAAATAGGGTTCAGCAGGATTCCTAGGTGGGGGATGTGGTTTTGCCCAAACTCCAGCAAGCCTGAGAGTCGACTCCCTTCCTCTATAGGATTGGATCAGTGAGAGATAACCATTTATTTCTTAGAGTTTGAAGGATGTTCCTACTTGTTTTGTCTCATGCCATTTCCAACATTTCTCATACTTGGCCTGGCATTGAGCTTTGGCTGGCTGGGTGTGTTCTCCAGCCTCTATTTGTCCTATGGTTGATCACAGTCCTTAAATCCTCCTGCCGTTCTTTCTCCAAAGAGGAGATTATACTGACAAATCAGCGAAGATCACCAACTTATCCTTAAGGGTGATCAAGACCAATTCTCATTCCAGTTGTTTCTGAGAATATGATGCTGTATTTAAATATCCCTGCGGCCAAGATGTGAAAGTGAATTGGAGGTCATTCTATACGAATGCAAATTGTGCTCGGCTGGATTCCAAAGCAGGAAGGAAAAGAAGGAAGGATGTCTGGTGTGAAAGCCAGTCCCCCTTGGCCTTGTGCGCTTCTGCCACAATCTTTATCATACTGAGCACACGCTCAAGCAACCACATGTACAGCATTTCTTCTGGGCAGTCAGTGGTCTCAGTGAGCCCAGCCCTCTGCCCTGGTCCCAGCCAAACCGAGTTTAATAAAAATGGGAATAATGGGGGAAACAAGGGGCGCCTGGGTGGCTCAGTCGTTAAGCATCTGCTTTCAGCTCAGATCATGATCCCAGGGTCCTGGGATCGAGCCCCGCTGAGCAGGGAGCCTACTTCTCCCTCTCCCACTCCCCCTGCTTGTGTTCCCTCTCTCGCTGTCTCTCTCTGTCAAATAAATAAAATCTTAAAAAAAATAATGGGGGAACAATTCTCCCAATTTAACCCTTTTCTTCATGAAAGAAGTGGTTCCTTGTTTCCATCTTGCCATTCTCTCTTGCTTCGTTCTTCTACAGAAGAATGTTCGGGCAGTTCCGAAGGTCCCCTGGACTGGGGAAAGGGTGGACTTGGCTATTATCCTTGTGGGCAGAATGGTACAGACAGAGCTCCAGGATTTTAACCCCAATTCTGTTCTCCAAAAGCAAGCAGATTCTGAATGTCCTATCAATTATTTTCAGGTTTCAAGGATTACATTGAAATACAAGAGGTAGCGCATTAAGTGCTTTTGCGATGTTTTAGGACCATCACAAATATTTCCAGAATGGGTTCCTCATCCCAAATAGAAACTCTGTACCCATTAAGTAATGACTCCCCCTTGCCCCCACTCCCCAGGCTCTGGTAATCTGTATTCTCTCTTTCTGTCATTATGAACTTGCCTGTTCCATACAGCTCACGTAAGTGGAATCCTAACGTTGATTATTCTGATGGTGTGTTATCGTGTCTCATTTTGGGTTTAATTTTATTTTCTCTTTTTTGCACTTTTTTGAACTGCTTGTTGAACCTGTTACCTATTTTTTTCTGTTAAGATATATGTCATTTAATTACAGACAGGAAGTCTTTTATTTATGTTACTGATAAAAACCCTTTTCCATTTTACATAAGGGAAATACCTTCTAAAATGCATGGCTTTTCTGTTACTTCCAATAATGCCTATTGATGAACAGAAATCTTCGATGTTCATGAGTTATAATTTATCAATAATTACCTTTACAAATTTGCAGGTGTTTTCCTGTTTTAAAAAGAAGATTTGTCTGTTCCAGAATCAGGATGCTATTCTGCTAAGCTACCTTCTAGGAACTTTATGTTCTAGAAAATAAACATTTACATGTATACTCTGTTTATAATTGCATTGTGTATATAGTCTTAGGTTAGTGTCAAGGTCAAATTACTATTTTTCATATTGTTATCCACCTGATTCACCACCATTATTAAACAGACTGTCCTTCCCTCTTCTGCTCTGAAGTGTCACAATGTCATTAATAAAATCACAATTGGGTGGATCTGTTTTTGGTATCTTATGGACCTATCAGACTATTTGCTAGCTATAGTCCAATATGACACTGCTTTGATTAATTATCACTTTGAGAAACACCTTGAAATTAGGGAGTGTAGGTATTCTAGTCTAGCATTATTCCTCTTCAGTATGGATTTGGCTAATTTTTGTTTTTTTGTTTTTGTTTTGTTTGTTTTTGCATTTT
The DNA here is from genome assembly GCF_964656455.1 of Halichoerus grypus. Lineage (NCBI taxonomy): Eukaryota > Metazoa > Chordata > Mammalia > Carnivora > Phocidae > Halichoerus > Halichoerus grypus. The sequence continues at coordinate 3,343,645 of NC_135723.1, forward strand.
CATATGATTTTTTAGAAGCAGCTTCTCCATTTCCACTTTTAAAATCTGTTTTGTTTTCCATTGGAATATACTCGAATCTATAGGCTGGTAGGAGAATATTAACATCTTTATAATATTTATCTTCTGATTTAAGAAGATGATGTATTTTTTCACTCTGTTTAAAATTTTCCCAAAAATATGTCGACTAATTGAATTTAAATAAAAATTAAAAAAATAAATATTGCAATGTGCTCTTCCCAAAAAAATTTTTCCTTAATAATCTTATATATTTTTCTGTGTAGAGATCTTGAATCTTCTCTGCAGCTTTATTCCTGGGAATGTGATGTTTCTTCATGAAGTTGTTCATTGTACTATATAAAAGAGTGAATCTACAATTGCTGATCTCTAATAACATGGCTGAATCTAGTGACACAGTAATTTCACATATTGATCCTCACTGTTTATCTAAAAATCTCTAAGAGTGTTGTTTCATGCTATTTGACTATAAGTATAGTAACATTTTATTTCTTCATTTAAAATCCTTATAAACCTAATTTCTGTTTCTTGTCTTATAGCACTGACTAAGAACTCCAATAAAAATGTTTAAATTAGGTGGCCATTCTTATTCTATGGGCATTCCAGTCTCGTTTGTGATTTCAAGGAGCAGGCTGTCCACACACTACCATTAAGTATGGGTACTCTAAGTTTGTCTGTGGTTATCCTTGTGGCAGGATGATTTCTAAGCTAACCCCCAAGATTCCCATCCCCGGGGTGCACATCCATTTAATCTCTTCCCTTCATGCATGGATGGGGCCTGTGGACATGATGGCTTTTCTCTAGCTTGTGTGTACCAACCCACACTTGCACACCAGTCTGCCGTCATTCCTGTTACTCTCTCTTTCTGTGAGCTCACACTGATTCTCCTGATGCCAATCCCACACCCCAGAGCTTATTCTGGCTTTCCCTCTTGCATATCTGCAACTTCTCTAACAGTCAGAAACCTGAATCTTAGGGATGCTTGGGTGGTTCAGTCGGTTAAGCACCTGCCTTCAGCTCAGGTGCTAATACCGGGGTCCTGGGATCCAGCCCCATGTCCCCGTGTCCCTGTGTCCCCGTGTCCAGCTCCTTGCTCAGTGGGGAGTCTGCTTCTCCCTCTCCATTTGCCCCTGCCCCCTGCTCATTCTCTCTCTCAAATCAATAGATAAAACCTTAAAAAAAAACCTGACTTTCATCATCCCCACAATATTTCCCTATTCATTCAATCCTAGCATGCAGTATTACCAACCTACACCCTCTTAAGAGGCAAATTTACAAACAAGAGTATAGTATTTCTACCTAGTCCTTTTGTCTTTAGACTCAGAGTATCCAAGTCAACCTACATTCTTTTTTCCCCTTTCTCTACAGTCTAGTTCTATCTTCATTTGAAATGTAGTTAGGCTGACTTTTTTTTTTTACTGTCTTTTTTAGTATTATTTAGCAGTATGATTCATCATGATTTGAGTTTTGTTTTGAAACCATAATTGAGGGTCAAGTGCTAAAACCAGAGTGTGTTATTTTGGGACACACACTGTCTAATGAAGCCATCACCAGGTGGGCAGCATTTACAACCACAACACACAGAAGGGAGACCAAAACCGAAGATTTAGTTGAAAGAGAGAAGATTGCATTAAAGAGTTAACAGAGCAGCTGCTCCACATTTCGCATCTGAAGATCGGTGTTTTAGAGAGTCTTACACATAGCGTTTCTTTTCTATAATGCACTTGCCAACACATCAGGGAAAGACGGCATGGGGGACGGTTCCTTGGAGGAGCTGGGTGGGTCTGCACCCTCCGTCAGCGCCGTCACGACCACGGCCGCCTCTGAAGGCACATGTAGCTAACAGGGCACTTCTCTCCGAGTATGTGTGGTTTGAACTTGATGGCAAAATAAAGGCAAATTGATATCGTAGGGTTTTTTTTCCAGCTTTGATCCTGACAAACACAACTAGCTCTAAACTACATAAACTACAAAATATTACACTATCATCAAATGTGGTTTGGAGTTTAAGTGCTGTGCAGACAATTGTTGAAATGCCGTGGATATGTTGACAAGGACGTTCTGGGTGTTCACCCAGATCATGGAGCTGCCCTCAAAATGTGAATCAAGTTATCCTGTCCCGGAGAAGGCCTTGCCTCCCCACGCCAAGTGTGCTGAGCTGAAGTATTCAGGGTGCCATAGAGAAATCTGTGTCCTGTATACCATCTAATGCTTTGAATTTTAGATTATTCTGATCATCATTTGATGATGTAGGCACTGATTATGAATAACTATTCTGAAGGCTGAGGCCCGATAGCAATCATTGGGAAAAATTCAGTTGAGAATTTTTTTTCTTAAAGACTTATTTCAGAGAGAAAGAGAGAGAGAGAGAGCATGCGCAAGCAGGGAGAGGGGTAGAGGGAGAGGAATAAGAGGCAAACTCCCTGGAACCCTTTGGTGGGCCTCGATCCCACGACACTGAGATCATGACCTGAGCTGGAATCAAGAGTCAGGTGCTCAAAGACTGAGCCACCCAGTGCCCTTATTTTTTTTTTTTTTAAGATTTATTTATCTGCGAATGTTTGCACTACAGAATGTCCTATCAGTGCTCTGAGAGAGGAAACGAGTATAAACAAGTACCTGAACAGCAGGACCTGCATGTGGTTTTATATCTTTGGCATTTTTTTTTTAAAGATTTTACTTATTTATTATGTCAGAGAGAGAAAGAGAGCACAAGCAGGGGGAGCAGCAGAGGGAGAGGGAGAAGCAGGCTCCCCATTGAGCAAGGAACCCGATGCGGGACTCGATCCCAGGACCTTGGGATCATGGCCTGAGCCAAAGGCAGATGCTCAACCGCCTGAGCCACCCAGGCGTCCCTATCTTTGGCATTTTTAATAATCTGAATATATCCATGCCAGGAAAGAATGAAATGTTTTTCAATGAAAGATATAATTAAAAAGCAAACTTAAAAACTTGGAGGAACAGAATTTCTACAAATTATTATGACAAGTTCTGGGATGTAACAATTTTGGATCAACTATATGATGATCTTCATGTTGAGTATCTATGGGAAATTATCAACACTTTATAAATTTGATAAAATGTTTTGAATATTATTTTCCAACAAAGGGAAATCTATAGACAGGAAATTATAGTTTTACAGTTACATTTATAAATGAAAAATTGTAGTTACATTTAAATGATCTTTCAATGATACAGAATCCATTTCTTTCATCGAAAGTTTATTTAAATTTACCCATAATTATACAGGATGCTTTGCTTTAGTTAGCTACTAAAGTATTAAAAATGAATTTTGAAAATTTCTTTGTTTCCTTTTGGAGCATCCTTTGATTCATTTTGGATTAAAGTTAAAAATAAATGTCCTAGCCCTACAGAAACTGCTTTAAATATTTTTCCTTTTTCCATTCCTATCACCATACTTCTGAAAGACTGGTTTCTGTACCAAAAGTTTGATTACAATAAAACATAAACATTTTAGGTGTTTATTGCATGTGTGAATAATGTTTTGTCAATCCAAACTAGACAAGATTGGTCATCCATCAAGAAGTTCATCGGTCACATTAAAAACTTTAAATATTGATATATCAGTGTTTGTTAAAAACTCACCTATATGCAATGATATGGGAAATCAAAATTTCAATTATAATTTTTATTTAGTTATTATTGAACAATCATAGGAAGTTGTGAGGGTTCATACACTTCTCTATATTGATCACTTATCAGCATATTTTCAAGGAACAAAGTTTATAATTTTTGTAGTTCTTTTTATTTATATAATTCTTTTTATTTTATATTGTACCTGGTTGGATTATATTTAATAAAAAGTAAACAAATTTTGTTGAACCAAGTTATAAAACTATCAGGGCATAGTTGGTGTATGTCTTTTAAGTTCTTTAGATCATTCTAGTAATTCATTTTATTTCACAAGTGATCGATCTAGTATAGACTGAACGAAAAGGCAAAAGAAAAGAAAAGCACAGAAAACCTATCTTTAGAGGTAGACAGTTTGAGAACATGAGGAAGGCCCTTCCAGTCATGGCGGAACCCTACCAATCTAGCTCATGGGCTGGTGAAACTGACTTGCTCCCACGGCCATGATGGGCTAGGGTCTATGGCCAAACTCTGACTCTGTCCAGGCTCTGGACAGTCATCACTGAGAGGTCCAGGCAAAAGGAAAGGAACTGGAGGAAAGGACCATCCTCTGGGATGTCTGGGTGCCCCAAAGGACTTAGTCCCAGGACAACCAATGACCACCTGGGGGACGTGGAGAGCATTTGCACTCTCTGGGCTCTGTGTCTGCCTTTGTGGAGGGTTCTAGCTTCTGTCTGCCCAATTGCTGCTCTGAGTTCATCAAGGATGGAATTTGTTCTGGAAGAGGAGAGCAGTGAAATCGAGGACAAAATAAATGATTAAATCCAACTAAGTAGGACAAAATAATTTATTATCAGGAATTGGGAAAGTCAGGTTAAATCTTTGCCTTTTCTTCCCCTAAATCTTAGCTTCTCTGGAAATGAGCTGATTAAAGGAGGTCTGTCGTGGACTCTTTAACTCTGTAATATTTATTTCATCCTCCAAACAGCAATACTGGAGTCGGTGATGTAGGAAAAGTACATAACAAATATCTTCTGAAGAAGAGACCAGACTCGAAGCTTGTTTTTCTGCCTTTGTTCATGTCACCAGTTTATTCAGCCAGTTGACAATGTTGGGTTGTTGTTTTAATACTAAGGACAGTGATAAGCAGGCTGAGTCACACCTAATACATAAAGTTAATTTAGTTATAAACCAGAGAATGCAAATGGACCTAAATTATTCTTTGCTTCTGGTGAAGAATCTACACTGTATTTTAATTTCTGCCTTCAAAAAGGCTTTTAAGCTTGGTTGTGATTCATTTTATTGTGCCTTTTATATACTTCCAGGAATGGCATTTTCATCTCCTATTTGAAATGGTAACTGATGGGGGAAATCATCCATGATAATGTGCTCCAGAAGGGAAATCCACCCAGCTATTGTTCCAGCTTCTTAAATCATGTTTTATCTAGCCTGATAAGAAGGCTAATTTACCTTGGAAAGAGCAAATGTGTTTGCTGCAAAGTGGGTTTCCTTTCACCAGGAAGATAAATGCCAGGCCAAGGAAGAGAGGTATAGCTGTCTTATATTTTAATATCTAAATAGGGAGAAGTGAAGCATTATAAAACGACATTCCTCAAAAAAAGGGGGTTGTCATTTACTCATCAAATATTCTTGAAAACCAACGCTATGTCAGAGACTGATCTTGGAGTTGGGTCTTACAACTATGAACTAAACAAAAGTCCCTGCCCGTGGCTCATGTTAAATCAAAATAAGTCTTTGACATAAATAGTTGAGGGACCGATTACATCTTGGACCTCAGTTAACTCACCACAAACTAGACTAAGTGGCGTATTCCTCACTGAACTCTGGAACCACCTGGAAATGTAACAATGAGGTATTAGGCACCTGATGTGAGTCGGGTGGCTTGCTCACCTTCCTTCTCACCCTCATACAACCCCTCCAGGTGGAGAAGTACTATTGCCCTATCAGGGGGCACTATATCCAAGATGGATAAAGCGATTTAATGAAATCACGCAGCTTGTGGCAGAGCTGGGGTTTTCTTCCGAGTGTTGGGGTGATTTGGGAAAAGCTTCCCATTCATGAAAACAGCATTCTTTAAAAATTGTGGCTGGAATGGCTGCTGTTCATTTGCATCTGTAGTTCTAGAAGGTTCCAGGGCTTCCAGAAATGTGTGTCAGTTGGCAGCTCTAGATCTCCTGGTCCATCTTTGGATGCAGATCGCTGTCTAGATCTGATGCATTTCTAGGTTGGAGTGAGAACATGTCTGACCCTGGAGAGCATGTTGACGGAAATCTTGTTTCTGATTTATATGTGTTAAGTTTCCTTTTGTCTTTTATTTAAGAATACAGATGTTTGTTGTCTTTCATGACTTAATGAATAAATAGAACACACGAGGAGGTTTGCTTTCTTAAGGCAAGCCTCATTAAAGTTTACATGTAAACATTTTCTTACATTAAAAAGTCTTTCAATTCCTCTTTTTTGGGGGGGATATAGTTTAATCATTTGAGATTAAATTTTAGATTTATGAAATCAAGAAAAGTGCATGTATTTTAGTACTGAAAAGTTAAGTCCAAACAAACTCTTCCAGATTTCCATGTTTCTTCTAAAGATTATAAGATTAAGAGAGTAGGGACCAAGGTTTTTTGTCTTAATTCTCTCATCTCCTACTTGTGAGATCTTACCTAAGACACTTATCATCCTGAGAAAATTAACTTTCTAAATCACCATCCTATTGAAAGACTATATAATAACTGATGGTAGCTGTCAGTTTTGACAATAGAAAGTTTTAATAAAAGTCACCATAGTAAAATCAACATTTTCATATTATGATGACTTGATAATTAATCACTGAAACAAAATCTTTTATATTTATATAGGTCAATATGTGATTGAATCAATACGTGATGCTTATTATAACCATAATATTGAGAAAAAGTAGATAAAAAGCATAAGAGAAAGCGTACAAATGTCATTTTTTGGTCTCTGTATTGGAGTAGAAAGGATATGGGAAATAGTTACATAGTCATGCTTTAATGAAGTGCTTACGTGATGACATATAAAGAGTTTTGTGTAGAAACTTCTTTGAAACAGACCACCTCCCCTACACAGCCCAGAATTGAATGGCACTGACAACTAGGATGTGCTTATTTTCCTTTGTTGTTAACTCGCCAATGCCACAGAAACCCGGTGTGAGAAGCAAACGAATCAAAGACCTATACCGTGTGAACTCCATAATGTGCAGTCTCCCTAAATTTTTCAAAATATTGTCACTTCTATGACCAGCATAGCTGAAGCTACCTCTCTTCTACCCTGCGTGTTTGCCAGTCTGGTGACTGGAAACTAGGTTCATACAACAGATGTGTGTGCACATGTGTGTGAATACAAACATCTGCGCATGAACCCACTTTACGAGTATGGCATGTCCTATCAATTAGACATTGGTGATTGGTGACTTTAACATTTTGTTCTGGGTTCTCAAGTTGTAGAAGATTCTCCACGGCTTCGTTTGACACTTAATTTGTGTAATAGATTGTAATGAATACATTGTGGTGGGAAAGATAGGAGGAAAAGGAAACCATCATCATTGGACACCTCCTTATGGTCCATGCACTTTGCAAAGTCCTTCATAATCAGTTAGTAGAATTTCATATGGTCGAGTTGACATTCAAATATTATGGATGAGAAAATCAAGCATAGAGCGGTTGAATAACTTATGTGAGGTAATCCGTGAGTGACTTGTTCTGATATTTAAAAATACTTCTGGGAGAAACTCAAGCTTTTATCCTGTATCCTCACCTGGCCTCAATAGATCATGAAGCCTCCAAGCAACTGCTATCTGTTTGTGGTTATCCTCCATGACTTGATTATTTTTATAACTCTTAATGTGCAGTGAAGCGATAACTACATAACCATGTGTATCATTTAGGAATGAGTCCATCAGCAAAAAAACAAAAGAAACACTAAAGCGAAAGAAAACAAAACACCTAACAAAGGCTAAACACAAAGATTCATCACCTTCTGCTGCCAGAAGTCTCTGTGCTGGGAGTCCAGCTCTTATGTATAGGTGGGATCCAGAAAAAGTTAAATTTGGAAAAGACAGTAAAATGTTGGTTACCAGGACATGGAAGTACGAAGTTGTAACAAGTAGCAAATAAACCATCGAGATCTAATGCCCAATACATATGGAAAATAACTACTGTACTGTAATTACACGATATGATACATGTCATTGTATAGGCAATCATATTACAACATATAAATGTACCAAAGTAATACCTTGCATACCTCAAACTTACACAAAGTTACATGTCAAATTTATTTAATAATAATAATAAAAAAAAAAAACAAGGGCCAACGATGACATCGAGGTGCAGGGCATTTCTTATCTCCCTGCTCTGCCAAGATATGTGCCTGGCTTTCTTCCTTCTAGGCACCGAATGATTGTTGGATGCCTCCATTGTAGACTCTTTAAGGAAGAAAGGGGACAGGGAGCAGAATTCATGACCCCAGGATGTGTCACTTCGGCGTGTGGATTATTTTGAGCTGAAGACAAACCCAATAGACTCCAGAAAAGCTTTTGACTGCCCCTCAACTGCCTAGAAGAATTTAGATAGGCAACCTGTACCAGAAAGAGAGCTATTACCAGAGAGAACTTTTTCCATCAGAAAGACCTGTGCAATGTCCTCCCCTTTGAAGCCCAGACCTTACCCCCTACTCCTTGGCTCAGGATGGCACATCAGCCTCAATTGCCTGACTATCTGGGAGCTTCTCTTGTCTTTGTGGGGCTCCCATAGGTACAAAATTCAATTTCTTTGTCTCCTGGCAATCTGTCTTATGTGGATTTAATTATTAGGCCAACTGAAGAACCTAGAAGGGAAGAAAGAGAAAGTTTTCCTCCCCTAAAAGGGAAAGAAAGGTACCAAAAGTGCATGTTGCCTGAGTTTGTCTGGATCACTGATCAGATCACAGGTCACAGATCTCTTCTAGTGGCAAGAGCATCTTAATACGTGAATATACTTAATTGGCTATATTGATATTCTAACCCAAAACAGGAATCAGTCTTAAGGAAAAAAAAAAGAAGAAAGCATTTTGGCAGGAAATTAATAATATCTATGTTACTGAAAATTTCAACTCTAATTGATGACCTAAAACATCTCCAGCCAAAGAATGTCCCCCAAAATATCACAGATGTTTAGATGTTGATTTGAGAGAACTTAAACTCTTAACTACAAGGGAAGCTAATCACTTGCCCGAAATCACATGCAAGTGGTAATTTTAGCCCACAAACAGGAATGTTGACATAAAAATGCTGGGGTTTAGATTTTAGCTCCCAGTTCACTTATTTTAAGTACTTTGATCTGATCAATTTTTGAATGCTAGTATTTTAAGTGGTCAGTCTATTTCCAACCATTCCATCTGTGGACGTATTCTGGGGAACTCATAAATATAGACCGGTGTTACATCATAAACCACAAGACCTTGGGGCACTCTCTTCGTGTGAGCAGTTAGAGTGGCTTTCCCTGTTTGAAAGTCAGCTCTCACTCACCTTCTCTTCCCCTGCTCCTGATTCCCTATATGGAGGCTCCAATTGCCGGCCACCTGATAAACGATCAGTAACTACATTCCCACTGACAAGATTATTGGAAAGATAATCTAAAAATGCAGTCTAGAAAGATTTGGATAAGAGATCTGTTATCTCCCTCACTGGTTGAAAACTTCATTTTTACCATTACATTTATAGCAATTGGAGCTAATGTACTAACATATTCAATCATAGGACCTTTCAAGTAAGATCAGGTGGGAGAACAGTATCTGGCCAATTTGCAGGTACCAGAACTATCAGCCAGACTGGATGCACACTAATGAAATCTATTATCTGGACCTTAAATCCAAGTCCCGTACCTTACTGCCTCACTGAAAACCAAGTGAATTTGGCTTTTAATGCACGTTCTTTTTCAGATGATTCTTACTTCTAGATTTTGAGATAACAGAACCCTGCCTTGATGCTTTTGTCTTTCTTTATTTACCTCCATGCATGCAAATACTTTTAAAATTTTTATGTGAATATTTAGAACACAGATTCCAGCTGGAAGGACCAGCATGCAATATCTCCTCTTCTTTTTTATTCCTTGTAGCCTCTGAGAGTCAAGTGGATGAGTGTAGCCATCAGGTAAGATAAGGTCTCTCCTCTCCAAGTTGGGGTATGCCTTTCATATCTACTCTTTGAAGGACTCTTGGACACACATTCCTTGAATCGGTATTGGTTTGTCACCAAATTGGGGTTTTGCTTCTCTGCATCGTTCTGTGGCTAAACTCCTCCTTCGGGATCTCCCTCCCCTTTTGGAATGTCCATGTCTCTTGTATCTTAACTGCCTCTTTTTTTCTGACATATGACCCATCCCAGCGCAGAGCATGTTTTTCTTCGACACAAAGAAGAGGGGAGGTCCGAGGAGACCCTGCCCGAGCCTCTTAAGAGCCTGTAGGACTCTACCAGTCTGTTCGCTGCACGGGACACTCGGGGGGGTTGCCTGGAGGTGGCAGCAGGGGAACACCACCCAGGCATGGTTCTGAAAATATCCTGCCCATTGGCCTTTTCCCTGCCCCAGCTCTGGCCTACCAAAATACCATCGCAGGCTTGTTTCCGGACAAAAAGTGTGTGTGTGTGTGTGTGTGTGTGTATTTGTTTGCTTTATTCTGCTTTTGGAGCTGACGCAGAACCCCATTTTGTAAGTTTGATGCTAACACTAACCCTCTCTTCACACAGCAGCAGACCTATCTTCATTTTTAGTAAGGACGGAAAGTGGCGCCAAATCATGCTAGGATTGGGAGGGACCCAGGGTTGTAGAGAATTTTTGATTGCGAGAAGCAAAGGGTCTCATGTAGACACAAAAAGATCTGTTATCTCCTCATGCAAACCCTCCTGGGCGGTGAAATGTGCCTTTAGCAGGACGGATTTCCAGATTTTATCATGTTTTCACAATTAAGGACAGTTACAACTGAGTGCACAGCATGTGACCACCGGATAAAAGTACATCATTAAGTGTTCTGGGTAGATTGGGTACTCGTGCGTGTGAAGGATTTATACATTTCTTGAGGGAGTTTCTTATGGACAGATACTTGACTTCATGCTGCATCTCTAATGCCTTGCTCTGTATTGAGACTGAGTGCATTCTGAATATATGATACATTTTAGCACAGCGCTTAGAAGTACCACCCTGGCTTCCAGATGTGATAAGACCAGACAATAAGAGATGGTGTTTCACTAGTTCTTACCTGTAAGAGGAGAGCCTATTTACATCTGGTGTGCAGGTGAGCTTGGGAACATTGATGGGTGCCTGTATTTCCCTCCAATAAGCTTGATAATCAGTTTACTTTTATGCAGAGTCGGTAGGAAAATAGTTCATGTATTTTCCCCTTCTGCAATGGAGTCTTTTGAGATCAACTTTGGAAGTAGCATCTTCAAGCCTTCTTTATTGTGCTCAAAAATTCATTTAAATTTCAGCTATATTAGAAAGACCTAGAGGCAAAATTTATGATCCTTTCTTCTCGTGTTTTTTTTTTTTTCTTGAGGGAGTGAATGGGGAAAATTGCAATTGATATGATTGCATTAGAAATTTTTGCTTCCAAAGCCAAAATGAAGGGTTTTCTGTAGTAGGCTTTTCTGCCCATGTCCCCCTGAATGGGGAAAGCCTCCATGGTCTTGACCACATGACTATTACTGCCCCAGCCAGGAAACCCAGGGATCTCTCCCCACCTTTACCTTCTGCTCCCGGCCGCTTAGCTGGGTCAGTGCAGTGTTGTTGACATAAGAAGACCAGAGACCTCCTTCCTTGCTTTCACTTTGATTTGTTTGTTTTGGTGCTCTCTTTTGTTTTAATTGGAAACCTGGGAAGTCAGAGTCAGCTCTCATGGTGGTAGACAAGGAAAACTTTGGAAGCTGTGTCACACACCAGAGCTCCTGGGGCAACGTATCTCCTGCACACAGGGGATCTCTTGCACACACGGGATCTCCTGCACACAGGGGAGATCCTGCACACACCGGAGCTTCTGAACACATGGGATCTCCTGCACACATGGGAGCTTCTCCCATGCGGAGCAGCACCAGGCGTGGTGCAGAGCAGCCAGGGAGACCTTGAGCGCTGGGCACCGAGGGCCATGAGCACCAGAGCAGGGTCCCGGGGGGCTTGGCAGCCTGCCAGCCTCCCCACCCATCAACTGTTAGTAGCTCTCTAGGGTAAAATGCAGGAATGACATAAAAATGGAAAGACCAAACTTTAGAGTTTCCTTTGCCTTGCATCATTCCCAATTTAAGAAAATAAGAATATCTAGAAGGCAAGACCAAGCAGAGAGAAAATAGTAGTTATCCCTGTTGGGTCTCTCCAGGGGATGGTGATCTTGTTGAGATACAGGCAGGGCGTGGGGCAGCCCAGCTGGGTGCCCGCAGAAGCCAAGAGTGAGGTGGGGGAACACCATGCCTGCACTCCCTACCTGGGCACCTGGGGGAGCAGTGTGCCGGGGGGATCACAGGACTTGACAGCGCTCGGGCTCTGAACCCCGAATGGTGGGCACGCCGAGAGCTGCTGGACCAGCGCCATGACAGTGCATCAGGCTTCAACAAACACAGTTGGAGATCCCAGGACTTCTACCTAAGCTGGGGGGATCTGGGGGGGCGGGAACCAGCCAGAGCTTTCCTCTGTCGTGTCCATTAGAATCACGATGCACAGACTTGCACCTTTACCCACATCGGCTGGTCAATCTTGTGGGTAAAATTGCAGCATGTCTCTGTTAAGATTTCTATTTTCTCAAGCTCCTGTTTGCTTTTTTTTTTTCCCCAGGATTCTACTTAAAATGAACTCTAAAGAAAAAAAATACTAAACCATTATCTGAATGTGTTTTAGATCCAATTGAACTTCTATTGAGGCAGATGGAGTTAAGTCAGAGGTAATTAACTTCAGCATAATCATGGTGTTGTAAGAAAAATTTGTTGAGCAGTGGAAAATTGATTTTAATGAACTACACCTACCTGTGAGTTTCTGATCCCTGCTTTCCTCAGAAAAGGCTGGGTAATAATTTAGCATCTTTGTTCTATGTCCTTGCTTCTGGGGTGTGTGTTTCATTCATTGGCTTTTCAATAGGGACCTGCCCTTTTGGACCCATGGGACATGCAACGTAGTTGTCAGGATGGGGTGGAGTAAGGGCGAGGCTTGGTATGAGGTGTAGGGGTTATGGCAGCAAAGAGGTCCCGTATGCTCATCTTCCCGGGGTATCAGTCCCAGAGCCAATAAGCTCTTGACCTATCATTTCCAATTCTCTCTCCTTGGCTGCTCATAAAGGGATAGATGGAGGTCCCCAACTGGGTTCTAGTTCTACTCTTATTTTCTAATGAAATACAAGACTGTAAGAACAGCTTTGACCCACAGGGGCCTCTAAATATCAAACTTGGAGAAATAATTACCACAATGGGGACCCTGTTTCGCTAGTCAGACCTGGAGTCCTAATGGATGGTTAGTTACAACACTTTTGCACACAGAGAGTTCAAGTCCACTTGAATCGGTATTGGTTTGTCACCAAGCTGGGCTTTTGCTTAAGCATTTTTCCTGGACACTTGATCCTGAACCAAAAGCCCCAATCAAATGGGTGATATCTTGAATCCAATAAAGATATATCATTACATCATAGCAATATATAATTAGATACTTCATTCTTTATTCCACTCATTGGGACCTTGATAATTTAATGCTCTGTATTTGAGCAGGTGATGTGTTGCCTGATTACCCACTGCTCTGCCTTATTTGGGCAGTCTGATCCACTTAGAGGAATATTTGATGATTGACTTTAATAGAACGCAATGGTCCTAATGTGCCAAATATCTCTCGTTTCTCTCTTTCTTATCTACTCTCCACCTTGTTCTCTGCCCTGAGACGCTGACCTGAAGCTCATCATTGTTGGTTTCAGCAACTGGAAGGCCCAACATGGAATCAGAGGGAAAGAGAAGAGGAAATCCAGGTTCTTCTTCTTCCAGCTCCCTCCCTGTAGAATTGGCTTTGGGTCTGGCAAGTGTTCCTTTCTTCTCTCCCTTGGGTGGCTCTATGAAATTCAAATGAAATGTGACTTTTAACTTCCATAAAGATAGAAAACAATTCTAGGTGGAACCCAAAAGTGGAACCCAAAAAGGCTTTATAAAATAAAATAGAAAGATATCTTCATGAACTTTGGGAAGGTAAGGATTTCTTAAGATACAAAAAGTATAGCCCATATAGAAAGAGAATGAAGACTATGACTACATTAAAAGTAAAATCCTTCTGGGGCGACTGGGTGGCTCAGTTGGTTAAGCATCTGCCTTCTGCTCAGGTCATGATCTTAGGTTCCTGGGATCGAGCCCTGCACTGGGCTCCCTGCTCCATGGGGAGCTTGTGTCTCCCTCTCCCTCTGACTCTCCTCCCCATTTGTGCTCTGTCTCTCAAATAAATAAATAAAATTTTTTTAAAAATTTAAAAAATAGCAACAAAATTTGAATCCTTCTTAAACAATAGATACAAATAAAGGAGAGAAAAACCAAGCCAAGTCTGGTGAAAGATACACAAATAGCAGAGGACTGCAATCCTGAATACTTAATAATCGGTAAACAGCAACAACACACAAAAGGTGCAATGAAAAATAGGCAGGAGAGGTGTCATTTTATAAAGCAGGATGTTTATATAGCCAATAAAAATTATTTTTAAAAACTTTTTTTAAAGTAAGCTCTATGCTCAAAGTGGGGCTTGAACTCAACCCCAGGATTAAGAGTCGCATGCTCTACCAACTGAGTCAACCAGGTGCCCCTATTTTAAAAACGTTTGCTTCACCTCTTTAGTTATAAAGCAAATTAAAATTGAGCTCACAACAGGATAACACTATACACTCACCCAGATGGCTAAGGAAAAAGAAAAAAAAAGCAACAATACTAAATGTTTGGTAAATCAGTAGCTCAATGAGAATCCAGAATACTGTTGGCAGAACTGTAACTCGTATGGCGACTTTGGATAACAGTTGGTCATTATTTTTTTTTAAGATTTTATTTATTTATTTATTTATTTGGGAGAGAGAGAGAGAAAGAGCTTTGGGGGAAGGAGAGGGATAAGAAGACTCTGCATTGAGCACGGATCCCAACTCGGGGCTCGATCTCAGGACCTAGAGATCATGACCTAAGCCTAAGCCAAGAGTCAGAATCTTAACCAACTGAGCCACCCAAGCATCCCCATAGTGGGCCATTATTTACTAACTTTGAGCTTACATATATTCTATGACCCAGTAATTTCAATCCTGAGGATTTTCAAAACAGAAGTACATGCACATGCACACCAAGAGAAATCAATAAGAATGTTCGTAGGAGCATTAGTCTTATTAATCCAAAAAACTTGGAAACAACCTAAATGCACATCAGCAGTAGATTGGTCATACAGATTGTGGTGCATTCATCAACAGAATATTCCACAGCAATGAAAATCAATGAACTGAGAACCACGCAACTTGGAAGAATCTCACAAACAACTTTGAGTTGAAGAAGTTAAACACAAATCAATGCATGTAGAGCTATTCCAATTATGTAAATTCAAAGCAGGCCACAGAGATATGAGGTAGTGGTTTTATATGAGTGTTATTCTTTAAAAGAAAAAAGGTTAAAGATAGGCACAATGCTTATATGGAGGCTTGCACTTGGAGGTGATTGGGGGAGTTCATATGGATTCCACTTGGTCTTCAATTATAGCCCTGGAGCAAATTGATGGAGACGAGAATGCCCCAGGATTTCGAAAAGTAAAACACATGATGGGAATTTCTACCCTGGCATTCACAGACCCTCCTGGTCATTCAGTCCTCACTACCTTCAAACAGCTCTGAACTCCAAGCCACTGTGTGGGCTGGGATCCTTACAACCGTCTTTCTCCAGCCCAGCATTGCCTCTAAACACCATGCCCAAAAAATTATCTAGTCTTTGCTTCACTCTTTCTGGGGACTAGGAAGTCATATCTGCTAAAATACTTTCTCTCCTCTGAACTATTTTCACTCTTTCTTTCACTCCCCCATACTTGCTCAACATTCAGTGCCATGCCAAGTTCTTGCCGTGAAAAATCACCTGTGCACGTGCGCACAGTGTTCACCTGATCTCTGTCTCTCATCCTTAAAGCTGTATAGTATCGGTTGTCCAAACATCGTGGGCGAATACACGTAAGTACTTCTTTATTACATAAAGTTTTGCATGGGTGACTTTTGAACATCTATGCTTCTCTCCTCAAGGGGCTGAAGGCTGCACAAAGATATGAGTCTTGTCTTATATTTCTCCTCTATCACGTGTTTCACTTAGAGTAATACTGAATATTATGTTAGATAATAAAGTGCTTAACAATTATTGATGGAGAAATGTCCATGAATTTCTGATAATTAACTATGATTAATTTTGAGAACTAGTGTTCCTCACAGTGGAAAAAATTACAATTGTATTCAATGAGATTTTTTTTACCCCTCCAATAATGTATTTCCAAGTTCTGATCAGGCTATTTTGAAATGAAGGTCTATATGAGTTTAACAAATAATTTTGGAATATGGTTTCATACTGTTCATTACAGAGTACTTTTGACAAGTGACATTATGTGGCTTTAAAAATCTTCCTAAGTACTTCCTATTTCCAGTGAGTTGTTAAAGAAAAAAAATTCAGTAAGCATATTTCAAGTAATATATTCTCTCCTTTGCTCCTGCCAAGCCTCCTATAAATAGAAAACTCAGAATATTTCTGCCAATTTCCTGTATCCATGCTTTCCACTAGCAAAATTCTCTTGCAAGAGTAGATTAAACTATTTTTCTTGAGTGTTGGCATTTGAGGTTGAGTCAGCATAATTACTCTGAATTTTCCCCCAAATAACCTTTCCTTTAGAAAACAAATTCAAAGCATGCAATCTGTGCTAGTCCGTGTGGACTCTATCCATTGACATACCGATCTTGCTCTGAGCCCTGAGTTGGGGGACCCATGATGCAGACTAACCTCTTCTGGAGTTGGTCCACCTTGGTCACCAGTGTGCAGAGAAGAGTTCCCTTCCTGCCTGGGGATGATGTCTCAGAAATAAGGTGGCCTCATTCATAAGAAAGAGCCTGACAATATTGGGCAACTCTATTCTCTAGGGAAATTCCAGGGCCACTAAAGGAATTTCCCCATTCTGTGCTCTGGTTCTAACTCGTGGACTTCCTTTGTCTGCCATACTATTCCCCCCAGAACAATTCAACCTGGTATGTGAACAAACACAAGATCATTTCAATGACACTTTTCTGAAGAGCAGACCTGTTTCAAAGAAGTACTAACCTATGATTTCATATTTTCTATTAAAATTTTTATATTCTGCCTTCTAAGTCACTCTTTTTTTTTTTTTTTTAAGATTTTATTTATTTATTTGACAGAGAGAGAGACAGTGAGAGAGAGAACACAAGCAGGGGGAGTGGGAGAGGGAGAAGCAGGCTTCCCACGGAGCAGGGAACCCGATGTGGGGCTCGATCCCAGGACTCTGGGATCATGACCTGAGCCGAAGGCAGACGCTTAACGACTGAGCCACCCAGGCGCCCCCTAAGTCACTCTTTTGTAATAGCCCTCAGAGATTAAAGAAAGAAAACAATGTAAGCTGGAAATAACCCTGCCATGTATTGAATGTAATCCTCACACACACAAAAAAACACCTAACTAGGCTGTTTTCTCCTTTTAACTAATGAACAAAATAAGACTGAAGGAAGACAAGGTGTCTTTAATAGAAACTACTTAATAATTTGCGTTAAGTTAGACACAAATGTATGTTGTCTGATGTAAAAACTCGGACTCCTCCACACACATTTTCTTTTTTATTTTTTTAAGATTTTATTTATTTATTTGAGAGAGAGAGAAATCACAAGCAGGGGGAGCGGCACAGGGAGAGGGAGAAGCAGGCTCCCCGCTGAGCCCGGAGCCCAATGCAGGGCTTGATCCCAGGACGCCGAGATCATGACTTGAGCTGAAGGCAGATGCTTAACTAATTAAGCCACCCAGGCATCCCCACACATTTTCTTTAGAAGGGGTAGCAGATGACTAGTTTAGTATTACATGGGGACAGAAGAAGGTGATATAATGAAGAGCTGGAAGGTGGCCAACACTGGATTTAGAAAAGATTTTAGTGAAATTATTATTTATTTTTTTCAAAATAATAGGAATTCCTAACATAGAGCTATAATATTTTTAGTAAAGCAGCTGTAATACTTTCAGATTATGGGAAAGACAAAAAAAAGGGTTTAGCAACAAAAATAGCAAAAAAGTTCTGGAGTAATTGTTGTGGTGTAGCATTTACTGTGACTAAAAAACAAACCAATAGGAGGTATAGCAAAAAAAAATAAGTAAGAGATCTGGGATGTATGAAAACCCAAATAGTGAAAGGACAGAAAGGTATCTACATCTTAAGTTGTAATAAAAAATGTGAATGTTAATATATTGACTCAACACAGACAAATTCTTTATATCAACAGAATATCGATGGGGACCTGAAAGCCAAACTTGATTCCGCGCTAAAAAGCAGAGGTTTGAAAGGAAGGACATTCATGAGTTTGTTTGAAGGAGATGGAGCGTCAGCTGTGCTTTATGATAATAAATAATGAATAAAAGCCGTTTACTTTGTCCGAGGTGACCTCTCCCCTTTTTTAAATCACTTCTTCTGATGACGCAATGATGGCGTGTGCCCCAAGAGAAGTCGGGCAGGGTGGGCATTTGAGTGGGGGCTGCTTAGGTGATCGCATTAAATCTTCCAGAGAGACATTCCCTTCTTCAATGGACTTTGGTTTCGTCTTTCCATCTAAGAGACTGGAGTCTAAGTGAGTGAATTGGGAACTCCGTTCGGCCATGGCGCCGACAGTCGGGCCGTTTGGCGGTTCTGCAGTGTTTGGTCCACGTGCAGTGTTTCAGCCTCCTTTGTGCCTGATGGTTGTTACTGAGCTGTCTTTTGTCTGCCCTTCAAGGTCCACACTCTGCTCCGCGTGCTGGAGGCTGACGCTACGGTCTGTTTCAACAACACTTCCTGAACCCTGGGCGCCAGGTGGCACCAGCAAGAGACTGGAGCTGCAGGAGAGAGGTTGGGGTATTTACTCCACCCGCACCCTCCCTTCCTCGAGAGACTTCCCACAGTCTTCTTTCCTCCACAAAAGGCCACCTTTTCTTGCTTCCAGCTACAGCTCTCACCCTGTTCTGGTAACTACCCCTTCCCCTTGTCACTTCAGCCCTGAGGAATATAGAGGTTTCTTCTGTAGCTTTTCTCAGTCACTTGGACATCTCCTGTTGGTTTCCCCTGACCCCTTTCTTAACCCGGAAAATACTCCCTTCATTAAAGCCCTTTCTGGTTATATCTGTTAGTGTGCTTTGCCTTTCTAGCATAACCCTACACCTGTCGTAATGACTTTAATTCCCAATTCTTTATTAGTTCTTTAGTTGATTTGACACTTTTTTTAAAAGTTTTTTAAATTTATTTAACAGAGAGAGACAACAAGAGAGGGAACACAAGCAAGGGGAGGGGGAGAGGGAGAAGCAGACTTCCTGCTGAGCAGGGAACCCAATGAGGGGCTCGATCCCAGGACCCTGAGATCATGACCTGAGCCGAAGGCAGACGCTTAACCGACTGAGCCACCCAGGTGTCCCCAAAGATTTATTTAGTAACATCATAATTCTCTTTTTAAAAAAGTTCTCAACACAGCAGTGTATGTCATTTGTGCACACACGTGTACACACACACACACACTAACTCCATAGTCATGATCTGTACTCTGTCAAATTTTGAGTGCCTTAGTCAGCTCAGGCTGATGTGAGAAAGTATCATAGACTGGATGGCTTATAGACAAAAGACATTTATTTCTCACAGTTCTGGAGACTGGGAATTCCAAGATCAAGGCTCCAGCAGATGCAGTGTCTGGGGATAACCTGCTTCTTGGTTCATCTTCCCACTGAGTGCTCACATGGCAGAAGGGGGAAGAAATCTCTCTGGAGTCTCGTATGAGGGCAATAAGCCCATCACAAGGACTCTGCCCTGAGGCCCTAATCACTTCACAGAGACCCCATCTCCTAATACTATTACATTGAGGGTTAAGATTTCAGCATAGGAGTTTGGGGGTAGGGGTGGGGACATAATGCTTAGTCCGTAATACTGAGTTTAAGTTAAAGAAGTAAAAGTAAAACATGGCCATTGTAAAGAAACTATAGATATATATATATTTTTAAATCACAAGGTTATATATATATATAAAATATATGTAATATATATGTAATATACATATAATATATGTAATATATATGTAATATATATCACAAGGTTATATATACAATATATGTAATATACATGAAATATACATATGTAATATACATGTAATATATATCACAAGGTCATATATATGTAATATATATCACAAGGTTATATATATAATATATGTAATATATATGTAACATATATCACAAGGTTATATATATGTAATATATATCACAAGGTTATATATATAATATATGTAATATACATGAAATATATATATATGTAATATACATGTAATATATATCACAAGGTCATATATATGTAATATATATCACAAGGTTATATATATAATATATGTTATATATATAATATATGTAATATTCACACATACACACACACACATTCTGAGAGAATAGACTCCTATTTGTGATTTATGACAAATGCTCTAAGCCTGCTTTGTATTGAGCCCATGTTGGGATGTGTCTATTAAAATCTCTGAGATAATTATTACTGACCTTAAGGCACTCCTTCAAAATAAAAGTGTAGCCATATCTCCAGGTAGCATAGACATTAATTTAATAATATTCTTTCCTCACCACATTAGGTTGATTTAAGGTAGGAAATAAAATATTGCTTCAGGCAAATACCTAAGTCAATTTTGTGAATGACCAACCCTCAGTGGTCATAAGACACAGGAGATTGAACGGGGAATAAAAATTTAGAGATGGGCACTCTTAATAAAAGTTTTTAAAAGGAACTGTGGCTCAAGTAGGCTAAAATAAAACCTTGGAATAAGAATTTAGAATGTTCACATGAAAACCCAAAAGAAAAAAGGGGAATAAAAAAGGCGTATCTGAAACTTCTAGATCTAATGAATATGATTATTTCTAGATTTGAAGTAAAGAAAGAAGATGACAGTAATTCTGAAAAAAAAAAACATCTGATCTCTAATATTTCTGGAAGCCATTCAAAGAGCTAAAGGAGTTTTACATTTGTGCTATAAATTGCCACTAATTTATGAATTTTAGGCTTCAGAAGAGGAGATTTTACAAAGCAAGCCATGCTATCGATTAGACAGAATTTTGATATGTGGTGTCAAATCCCACTGGCAGAAAAACTGGCGGGTGGGTGGGAACCTGTCAAAGAAATTTTATTTGAAAAATAATAACATCCATTTTATTTATCATGGTGGTGTTAGCATAACATAAATCATTTTTATGGTAAGAAATGGTTCAACAGAGGTGCCTGGGTGGCTCAGTAGGTTGAGCGCCCGACTCTTGGTTCCAGCTCAGGTCATGACCTCAGGGTCGTGAAATCGAGCCCCACGATGGACCCCTTGCTCATCCGGGAGTCTACTTGAAGATTCTCTCTCCCTCTCCCTCTGCCCCCCTCCCTGGGTCTCTCTCTCTCTCCTTCTCAAAATAAATAAATAAAATCTTAAAAAAAAAAAGAAATGGGGGCGCCTGGGTGGCTCAGTCAGTTAAGCATCTGCCTTTGGCTCAGGTCATGATCCCAGGGTTCTGGGATCGAGTCCTGCATGGGGTTCCCTGCTCAGCGGGGGAGTCTGCTTCTCCCTCTGCTCCTTCCCCCTGCTCATGCTCTCTCTCTCTCTCTCTCAAAAATAAATAAATAAAAATACTTAAGAAAAAAGAAATGGTTCAACCTATGTTTTATTTTCAGGTTAAACAAGGGGTTAAGAACAGTGACTTTATGTAGAGACACTGAATAAGAATTATTTTTTATTACTGTCACCAGTCCCAGAACCATCATCATCATGTCAGCAAGACATTTCTGGGGTAACAAGAAATAAAGCATCCCTGGCATCTTACTTTCTCCCTGGAACTGGTGCTGAGGGGGTTTCTGTAAATCATTATCTCCAACAAGTTCCCTCATTTGGTTGAGTTCAGAAAGTGTATGCTGTCAACGACCAGTGGAAATGTTTGAGACCTTAGAAAGATCCTAAATAGGAAATTCCCATGGTTCCAAGCCACTCCTACTCTACGCCCGCAGCGCCGTCCACCTGGGCTCACTTCTGTACTCTGTCTTGCCTACCAATTCCCATTCATCCTCAGGATGCAGATTAGATGTCATCTCCAGGCTGCCCTCTCCCACTTAAGAGTCCCTCCCTGTGCCTACCTACCACTCGCTCGCTGTCATTCTTTCTAATCCAGTGCCTGACTCTGTGCCTATAAAATGTTTCCACGTATTGTTCCCTCCACTCTATGTTCCTTACACATAAAAAGTGTAAGGGGCGTGTTTTTGCCTCTCCATCCCCAGCACCTAATTCAGAATGGAAAACACTAAGTATTCATTGTGGAAATTTGTTCAGGGCTTAGTTATTAACACAAAGTGAAGATCGTCCTACTAAGTCCCATAGGAGACATAATTTTACTTCCTCGAACACCACACTTGTATTTATTTTTCACCTAAAAATACTTTATAACCTTAAGAACATCAAGCAGCTTTGTTCTCAACTGCCCCTCCCAGACCTTGAATCACCTGTCATGTCCTATTGATTACACGTCTGAAATATTTCACATGTATTCCCTCCTCCCCATTTTCTCTGCACTGACTTGGTTTAAGAACTTCTAAGCTGGCTTCTTACTTTCCTAGAAGCCTCCCAATTAGTCTTCTTTAAGCACGGATTTTTCCCTTTTCCATACTGCTGCCAGGGTAATTTTTCAAAGTAATGAAGTAATTCTATCACTCCCGGAATCAAAGTCATCCCACGGAGCCTCAATGACTTTGAGGTGAAGCCCAAAGCCCTTCGAGCTTCAATACCTTTCCGACTGAAACGTGAACAATTCTCTTCGATCCCTGACACCCTGGTCCTTGGGCATGTGGTAGGCAAGGTTGTTCAGGTGTATTTCTCATTAGTTACCACAACAGCCAAGGGAGTGGGGACCCATGCTGTCCCGTGACTGCCTCTCTGCACTGAACGTTTCATTGAAGAAATACACCAGTTCTTCCTAGATGGCATAACGCTTTCGATTTGTTTCCTGAATGGTTATGGAATTTGAAAACACCTTGTTAAAAAAATAATTGATTTCACCAACGAATCTCTCAATTCTTTTTCCCTACAGATTAAAGACTTTTCAATATTTTCCATGTATTTTGTCTTTAAGTATGGCATATCTTCCCTCTGCTTTGTTTCCAGAACTATATATAAAAATATCCTCTCTCTCTCTCTCTCTCTCTCTCTCCATGTTCATTTTGCCTCATATTTTTATACTTTTGTAATTTTCTTTAATGTTCCCTGACAAGTTCTGGAGCATTTATTTTAATATACAGGCTAGAATTTCTTCATTGTCTAGTCTGGTCAACACTGCCACCATTACTTAAATTCATTCAGTGATCATATTTCCCCCTGCCAAGGACATATTCTTAAGTTGTTTCTTAACCTTTTAACAATTCCTTCAGCTCTCAGTGCTCTGTCTTTACTTAGTTTCATTTATTCATTTTTATCGAGGTATAATATACAATATTATGTCAGGTTCAGGGGTACAATAGAGTGATTCAACATTTGTATACATTGCAAATGATTACCATGATGAGTCTAGTTACCAACTGTTACCATACAAAGCTAATACAATATCATTGACCATATTCCCTATGCTGTGCATGATCTCCCCTTTTATTTTATAACAGTTCTCCTTGATCCCCTTCACCCATTCCCCTCCCCACCGCCCTGACCCCAGCAAACCTGATCCCCTCTGGCAAACACCAATCTCTTCTCTGTACCTGTGAGTCTGGGTTTTGTTTAGTTTATTTATTTGTTTTGTTTTTTTAGATTCCATATGTAAGTGAAATCATGTGGTATTTGTTTTCCTCTGTCTGACTTATTTCACTTCGCATAGTATCCTCGAGACCCATCCATGTTGGTGTAAATGGCAAGATTTCATTCTTTTTTATGGCTGAGTAATATACATATATATATTCCACATCTTCTTTATCCATTCATCTGTAGATGGCTAGTTAGTTTGTTTTTCATTCTTGGCTACTGTAAATAGTGCTGCAATGAACATAGGGGTACATATATCTTTTCAAATTAATGTTTTTGTTTTCTTTGACTACATACCCAGTGGTGGAATTGCTTGATCCTATGGTAGTTGTATTTTTAATTTTTTCAGGAATCTCCATAGTGTTTCCTATAGTGGCTGCACCAATTTACATTCCCACCAACAGTGCACAAAGGTTCCCTTTTCTCTGCATCCTCACCAAAACGTTATCTTTTACCTTTTTGACAATAGCCATTCTGACAGGTATAAGGTAATACCTCATTGTGGCTTTGATTTGCATTTCCCTGATGATTAATGATGTTGAGCATCAT
Source organism: Halichoerus grypus (assembly GCF_964656455.1). Taxonomy (NCBI): domain Eukaryota; kingdom Metazoa; phylum Chordata; class Mammalia; order Carnivora; family Phocidae; genus Halichoerus; species Halichoerus grypus. Next base: position 3,367,852 of record NC_135723.1, read on the forward strand.
TTCATGTACTTGTTGGCATTTTTTTGGAAAATTTCTATTCAGATCTTCTGTCCATTTTTTAATTGGATTGTCTGGTGTTTTTGTTATTGAGTTATATGAGTTCTTTATATATTTTGGGTATTAATCTCTTACTGGATATATAATTTTGACACATCTTCTTCCATTCATTAGTTTGCCTTATTTTTTTTTGTTTTTTGGGTTTTTTTTTTTTATGATTTCCTTTGCTATGCAGGAGCTTTCATAGTCCCATTTGTTGATTTTCCCTTTTGTTTCCCTTGCCTTTATAGTCAGATCTCAAAAAAGCATTGCTAAGTCCAATGTCAAGGAGATTACTGCCTACATTTTTTTGTAGGAGTTTTATGGTCTCAGGTCATATATTTACCTCTTTCATCTATTTTGTATTAATTTTTATATGTGGTGTATGATGGTGGTCCAGTTTTATTCTTTTGTATACAATTGTCCAGTTTTCCCAACACCATTTATTAAAGAGACTTATCATTTCCCTGTTTTATATTCTTCCCTTGTTTGTCATAAATTAATTGATATATGTGTAAGTTTCTCTTCCACTGTTCTATGTGCCTATTTTTATGCCAATACCATACTCTTTGGATTACTATAGCTTTGTGATATAATTTGAAACAAGGGAGCATGATACCTCTAGCTTTATTTTTCTTTCTCAAGATTGTTTTGTCTTTTCAGGTTCTTCTGTGGTTCTGTACACGTTTTGAAATTATTTGTTATAGTTCTGTGGAAAATGTCATTGGAATTTTGATAGGGATTGAATTTGTAGATTGCTTTGAGTAGTATGGACATTTTAATATTAACTCTTTCAATTCATGAGCATGGAATATCTTGTCATTTATTTGTGTCTTCTTTGATTTCTTTCATCAGTGTCTTATAGTTTTCAGTGTATAAGTTTTTCACCTCTGTGGTTAAATTTATTCCTAGGTATTTTATTCTTTTTGATGCAATCTTAAATGGGATTATTCTCTTGAGTTCTCTTTCAATAGTGCATTATTAGTGCCTAGAAATGCAATAGACTTTTGTATATTAATTTTGTATCCTGAAACTCTACTAAATTCATTTATAGTTCTAACAGTTTTTTGGTAGAGTCTATAGGATTTTCTATATAGTATTATGTCATCTGTGACTACTGACAGTTTTATTTCCTTCTTTCCAATTTGTATGCCTTTTATTTCTTCTTTTTGCCTAATTGCTGTGGCCAGTTCTTCCAATATTTTGCATCTATGCAAAGATTTTTGCATCTATGTTCATCAGGGCATTGACCTCCAATTTTCTTTTTCTGTGGTGTCCTTGTCTAGTTTTGGTATCAGTGTAATGCTGGCCTCATTAAAGGAGTTTGGAAATATTTTTTTCTCTTCTATTTTTTTGGAAGACTTTCAAAAGGACAGGTGTTGAATCTTCTTTGAGTGTTTGGTAGAATTCACCAATGAAACGATCTAGTCCTAAGCTTTTTGTTATTGTTGTTGTTTATTACTAACTTAATCTCCTTACTAGTAATCAATCTACTTAAATTTTTTATTTCTTCATGATTTGGTCTTGGACGACTATAACTTATTAGCAACTTATCCATTTCTTCTAGGTTGTCCAATTTGTTGGTGTATAGTTGTTCCTAGTATTCTCTTACGATCCTTTGTATTTCTACGATATCAGTTGTAACTTCTCTTTCATTTTAGATTTTATTTATTTGAGCCCCCTTTTTTTCTCGGTGAGTCTAATTTTATTTATCTTTTCAAAAAAACAGCTCTTAGCTTCATTATACTTTTTATTGTCTTTTGGTCTTTATTTCATTCATTTCCACTCTGATCTTTATTTTTCCTTTCTTCTTCTCAATTTGGGCATCATTTGTTCTTTTTCTAGTTCTCAAAGTCTCACCCAAAATCCCACGTTTGGTGCAGTGACACACAATTGGGAGGGATCTTACCAGCGTGGTGCTTCTTCTGGAGGAGTGAGGGGTTTGTGCCCCACATCGAGGACCCTAATCCCTGGGATCTGCATGAAAGAGACAAGCCCCTAAACTGTTTTTCACTGGGTCTTGGGGTGAGTGAGACCACATATGAGCCCTTTAAAAGGGCTCAGTTTCCTATAACACTTTGGGTTCCATTGACATCAGGCCTTTTGCTTTTTTAAGCTAGATGTTTTGTTACCTGCCAGGATGTGGTCCTTTTATCCTTTGTTGTGGAGAAGCAGTCCATCTAGTTTTCAGATCATTCTCAGACGAAAATGGTCCATATATAACTACCTCTGGTGCGGTCTGGGAAGAGGTGAGTTCAGGGACTTTCTATACCACCATCTTACACCCTCTTCCTCCACTCTGCTTTCTAATACAAGGGCAGCATCTTCTTTAGTATTTCTGATGATATCAACTTACAGTGAATTTTGATTTTTAATTGAGTTGTTCTTCAGCTATTTTTCTAGGAGGGATATTAATACTCATTTTTGTATTTGGTATTTGTTGAAGGAAGACGACATTTCACGCATCCATGTGGAGGGACTTCTCTAGAGCAGGGTGTCTCAATGTTGATTCTACTGACATCTTGGGCTGGGTAATTATTTGCTAGGGGGGCTGTCCTGTGCACTGTCAGGTGTGTAGCAATATCCCTGTTCTTTGCCCACTAGATGCCACTAGCATTGTTCCTCCATAGTTGTGACAACCAAAAATGTCTCCAGATGTTGCCACCTTTTCTGGGGGAAGGGAGCAAAATCACCACTATTGAGAAACAGTGCTCTTAATCAAACCTTGACATAATGAAATATTCTTTACCCTCATTGAGTTATTTTACTGAATTGGGAAGAATCGCCTGGATTCAGTTTTGCAACATGTACATTTAGGGGATCCCTGAAGTCAGAAATGAGCTTTTTCAGCCCTACAGGGTAGACCAGGCTCCCAGCTAGGAAGCCTTCAACCTGGTGGCCTTTTGGCTATTTTCAACCAACCCCTTCACTAAAGCTTTCACTGGTAAGAACATGGCGTTGTATTCTCCATGTATCTGACATCATCAGTTTTGAAGTTGACCCATGGCCCCCAGCAATCTTCTTCTGAATTGCTGTGTCTTTGCATATAGCTGGTCTATGGTTTTCCATCTTTAATGAAGTACTTTTAATGTTGGCCAAATTCATAGTTGAGATGGTGTGTATTCACCATGGTGAACCACCACATGGTTCTCAAGTCAAGAATTTTGTCCCCTTCTGAAGGCAGAATATCAATGATCAGATTGACTAAAGTGCTCATCCCTTTGGAGACTGAGAGTGAGTGGTCATGGGGGGAAGCCAGGCAGTTGGAAGAACCAAATATTGTACCAAATGTGCTCTTTTCTTAAATCCCATGGCAGTTCCACATGTTTCTGTTTCAAATTATCAGTCTAGAATCAATTCTCCTAAAGCCCAGTCTCATCTGAAGATCTAGTTGCCCAGTGACTAATCCTCCTAAAATCTAACACTTCAACCATTTGTGAAAAAATGCCTGTTTTATATTTTATGAATGTGGTTTTGATGTTTTATCTACTTTTTAACCTTTTAAAGAATTTTTAGTCAGTTGATTTAAGACTCTTTATTTCATAATGTCAAGTTCTTGCTTTACATTTGTCTAGTAATGATGTTTTCAGACATCATTTTGTGTTTAAAATCTAGTATTTTTTTCAAATTATAAATAGTAAAAATAAAGGAGTGAAATTTAGTAAAAATATGGCTCAGCCCTCTCACTTATTAATTTTTGCTGTCAAAGAATCAAGCCTCACTAAATAAAGTCCACTGATAATTTAACTAATAAATATAGAAATTAGGAAAAGTTACAGATGGAAAAAACAGCAAAAAAGAGGCTTGTACATTCTGACAAAACATATATTATAAATGCAGTTAAAAATCATCCGATGTATTATTTGCCATTTTTAAGTATTTTATATGAGCTAAATATAGAAAAATATATTATTTTACACCCAACAAGAGAAGAGTGAAATAATTTCATGTCATCCAAATGATGGGTGATTACAAAGGGATTAAATCATTTTTCTAATGGCTAATAATATCATGAACATTGTATTTAGACTTCTTATTACCATCGACATGCCATGGCTCATAATAGAGTGGTGCCCAAACCATGAGAACATTACCCTAATTTGCCCTCAGAGAGAATAAGCGTGATCTGCCATCTGTAAATGGCAAGAAAGTCATGATACGCACAAAAGTAAAATAGAACTTTGAAAAATATAAGGAAATATATATGAAAACTAAATCAAAAGAGCCACTATGATTTAATAGAAGTTAAAGTCATTGTGAAGCAGAGCAAGGAAGACGGGTCTGGCTGCAGAAAAAGGGAAAGAGTTCGGGATCCACAGGGAAGCTACAGTAATTTAGACCATGGTGAAGGGGCACAGGGATGGCCAGAGAGATGACGGAATAGGAGTTGGGGACCGAGCACAAGTGTGAGCATGCTCACACAAGCTCACACCGGAGACTGAGCATGTACGTGGCTGGGGGGGTTTTCGTCCCACCGCACAACCCACTCCTTCTCATTGCTAAATTCTTTCTTCTTCTTCATCTCCAAATATTCGATTCTCCAGTCCTGAGGCCACCAGACCCCTTCTGATATTTATTTATAATTATTCCTTGGACGGTTCCCTCATTTTGTTCTATTTCCGTGCTAATGCGTTTCTCCCTTGTAATTCCAATCCTGCTGTTCTCCAGGACCTCCCGACTTCGGCAACCAGCCATCGCCTCCACTCTTCACTTGTGTTTCTAATAAGGATATAAAAAACATATCCAAATAAGCTCCTGATTGGCACCTCCGAACTCCTTTCTCACCTCCAGATTTTCCTTTCACAATAATGGACACATTTATTCATCCATGTGCACAAGCCAAAATCCCTAGGATTTGTCCTCAATTTTTGTCTTATGCAATTGGAAAGCAGTAGCTAAACTGAATGAATTAGATCAATATACATGAACCTGTACAGTGCTTACATAAATAATTTGAATTTTAAAAATACAGAGGATTTCTACAATGCTACAATGTCCATAGTCTTTAAAACACACTATTAATAATATATAGTATTTTAAGAGCATCAACATGCAGTTTAAAAAAGAACAATTTTCCACCATGGAGAGAGAAAATTGAGGTTGGGTTTGAATGAAACTTTAAATATATCTATGATTTAGCTTCTTAAAGATAATCTAAATCAAACATGGCAAAATGTGACTATGTATTCAGTTGGCGTGTTTCTAATATTACCTTCTGCTCTTTTATTTCGCTTTCAGTAATATATTGCATGATGTAAATAAAGAACGAGGAGCAAAGAGAGAGCATTGCCACAGATACCCCATTCTCTAGGTCCTGTAAGGTCTTCCAAGGAATGAACTTTGCAGAACTAAAAGGTTTTCTGAGGACAGACAAATAAACCCAGAATGGGATTGCTTGTTTATTTAATGGTTGGCAATGTTATAAATATTTCATTGAACAACACTCAGGGAGGAATCGTTCTGAATGCACAATAAAAATCAAACAAGAAATACTATGGAGGAAAATGTACACTAGATAAACCCATGTCTGCCATTTTCCAGTCATATATCAAGGTAACCATGGCAGTGGGCAGTTTGCCGAAGAGGAAAAAGTGGTTGGCTCTCAGGTTAGACAGAGGTGCGTTTCTGTCCTTAGTTTGCCTATGGGTAAGTCATTTTACTGTTTAACCCTCCTGGCTTATATTTAGTGGGCACTTTTAAAGATTATATTTATGTATGTATTTTAAAGAGAGAGAGAGAGAGAGCATGAGCGAGGGGGTGGGCAGAGGGAGAGAGAGAGAAAATCTCAAACAGACTCTGTGTTGAACACGGAGCCCAACACGGGGCTCAATCCCAACTCTGAGATCATGATCCAAGCTGAAATCAGGAGTCCCATGCTTAGCTGACTGAGCCACCCAGGCGCCCCAGTGGACACTTTTAAATTCTCTATCAGCAAAAGACTTAAACAATAGCAGGTAGTAAAAAAAAAAAAAAAAAAAAATGCTGGTTTTTCTATTTTTGGTAATTTTCTTTTTAAATGCAGTCCCCTCCTATTTCATTTACTGCAGGACATCAGGACACTTATTTCGAGCAGTCTGGAACTGTGGCAGGTGACAGCTAACAGACCACCTTGTCTGTCCATTAACTGTAACTCATTTGGAGAAATAATTGATAGCAGGGCATCTGTCCAGCATTATCGTCGTGAAATTTGTCTTCTTTCTTTCAGAATTTACTTGCAACATGTAACCCTTCTTGGAAGAAATATATCTGGCTGAAGTAGCATTGCAGAAAGGATGTTTAGCTGGGTTTCTCATTTTGGGCGCCACAATTGTGGTCTGCTTGGGTTTAGGTCAGTGTTCATCACAACTCCTGCAGGCATTAGGAAGATGAAAAAATAAGTTGTGTGGTATGAATATACCCGTGCGACTGAGTGAAATTAATACACAGATTATTATAGATCTGATTAAGAAGTACACATATACGGTAATTGCAAAGGCTGTTTGTCGAGGATCTACCATAAACTTTTTGATTAGTATTTTAATCAAGGCAATTAGCGTCAGCTGATATAAAAATAAGACGCCTCAGCAGCTTAATACAGCGAAGTTTCTATCTCATTCGTGTTCCACTGATGTGCATTGGTAGCTCCGGTCGGTGACTGTCAGATCCAGTCCCTCCCACTCTGTCCTGCTGCCATGTTGAAAAGGAGACGGTACAAGGATGGAGGGGTGGGGGTGGGAGATTACCAGGATGGGAAGCATGGAAACCGCATCCTACCTAGAGCTTCATGTGGGCTCCATTCACCTCTGGCTTCCAGCTGGGGTCAACTGATAGGAAGCACTGACAGGATATCAGAAGTCAGGAGGAGAGATCACCCTTTCATTTATTCCTCTCCAGCCACCTCCAAGCAGGGGATGATTTGTTGTGGCAGCTCCAGTCCCATAGCTATGGTTTGCACAGCTTTCAGTGTCCCTGTTCCCTTCACTCCTCAGGGCTGGGTGACAGTGGCCCTCTACTCATCCATTCCCTACACCTTCCCATCACCTGTTGGCATCTGAGCCTTGCCCACATCTCTGTAAGTGGCCCATTCATTAGATTCTCTTCAACAACACTTGAGATGCATCAGCACCGTGCTGGGTACAGTAGGCCACCTCACTTTCACTCACGTGCTCTCATCCAGAACATGTTTAGATGGTCCTGCCTAAGAGGCTGGACGTGTCATCCTTGGCACCCCGAGGAAAAGGACACTGGGTTCCTGGGCATCTCGCCAGTCTCTGCTCCAGCCTGCCATTGCAAAGGGTCCCACGGGGGCCATTGGTGTCATAGTGTATTAACATAACTTAACTCTGCAGTTAAGGTATTGGTGACCAAATACATTTGAGAAATGTTGAGCTAAAGAAGCTTGAACTGTTTCTGATATTTTAATCAAAGGCCAGCAGAAACGTAATGTGCTAATGTGCAGGAAGCAGTCTCCAGGATTGAAATGTTGTCTGCATATTTTCACTCTGGGAACCCATATTTCTCAGGAAGCAGCTGATATGACTGAAGTTCTTTCCCGGGAAGTCAGTTTTAGAAACGCTGTTGTGGTTCTTTCTCAGTAAGCAGCTGGTGGGTCTATCAGTAACTTTGTCTCAGGGAATATTTTCTGAGCTGGTCACATCAGGTTTCTCTTTTTCCAATCTCTGGCTCATTTCTCCCGTGTGTGGTATACTATTCTTGTCCTACATCATCCTCACTGGCCCCTCGTAATGTTTCATTATTCAGCACATGCAAAAGGTTCATTCTTTTTTCTTTTTCTTTTTTTTTTTTGTGGAGTTCTCACATAAAATTTACCATGTCTAATAATTAAAATAATTAATATAAAAATGTCTTACAATGTAAACTATTTTGAGCACAATCAAATCTTTTTTTTTTTTAAGATTTTATTTATTTATTTGACAGAAAGAGACACAGCGAGAGAGGGAACACAAGCAGGGGGAACAGGAGAGGGAGAAGCAGGCTTCCCGCTGAGCAGGCAGCCCGATGTGAGGCTCGAACCCAGGACCCTGGGATCATGACCTGAGAGGAAGGCAGATGCTTAATGACTGAGCCACCCAGGCGCTCCTATTTTGAGCATAATCAAATCTTTCTTTGATATCTCAGTGGACATTTTGCATACCCATTGTCTTCATTCTATCAATATTGATTGTAACACACAAAATTCAGATGAAATTAATTCTAGATTTTTAATGTTTTCATGGCAATGAGTTTCTATGGTTGAGTTTACATTAATAACATCTGGAACAGACTCATGGGGTTTAAACAGTTTGATCTTCAAAAATATGTGTAATCTTCAGACCAACAGTTTGAAAAAGGTTCATTCTTAATTCCTATGTTTGCAACTTCTTAGATTTACACTCAACATAACCTTTATCAATGACAATGGATTTGCCCGATATGCTCAGCAAATCCTGCTCCTCGTCATCAATTATTGACTAGTCATTTGTAGGCCACAAAGATGAAGAAAACTAGGGTGAATATAATCATTTTAAAATCATGTGTTTACCACTTTCCCAACCTCATCTGGGAGTTCATCCCCTTAAAATCTTCCCAAAGAGTTCAGAGAGTCAAGGATCAGAATCATAAAAAAGCATCAAAATAGCAGCTACATTTTTAAAATGCTTATTTCGATCAGGTCCTTTGTGTCATCATACAAGCATTATCTCTTTTAACACCTCAATAAACCTCATAGGGTAGGTTCTAGTGTTGCTTCCATGCTACGGCATTACTAATCAAGGCTTACTGACATTGAAGAAATTGCCCTAGTAACATTGCTAATCAATAACAGAGGGAGGGTTTAACAAAAAAAAAAAAAATTTTGCTGCCCCTACGGTGCCATGGGAGAAGGGTGGGCTGATGCAATCAGGGGGACAGAAGGAATTTTTTTTTTTTTTTAAACTTACAGGAGACAATGTTCATATCTCAGGACTGAAAGCACAGTGTGAAAAAGATAAGCAATGGGAAGAAAATGAACTCATGCAACAGACAAAACAAAACTTTATAGGAACTTTAAATAATATTCTCAGAACAACATAGAACCCAAATAAGCAGTTATGTAGAAGAACCAATTAGAGATATAGACTTTGATAAATATAAATATTGAAATGAAGTGCTAAAAGTATGAGTTGAATAGCAAAATGGATTTGCTAAAATAAAATCAGTCAGCTAGCGGACAAGGTCAAAAACTCTACCAGAATTCATCAGTAATGGATAAAGGACAAAGAGAGAAAAGCTAACAGCCAGGAGAGGCAAAAATACAAGTATTCATGCATTTAAAAGAAATTATAGAATGTATGAAACACGTAAGAACTCAAACTGAAAGCACACATCAAGTTCAAACAGAAGAGATAAAGGAACACAGAAATACCACCAGATACAATTAAATTTTAAAGTAGAAAAAAATACGAAATTTCAGAGAATGAAGATGTCACAAAAATTGTAAAATAAAAAAAAAATTACTCAAAGCTTAGAACAGACACGGAGATGGGGATATCAGCACGAGTGAAATATATGGGAGGGATGGTGAGGGGCAGGGCGGGAGACAGAGAGAGGGAAAGAGAGCCCATCAAGATTATTGACATAACAATAATTGTCTTATAAAGTTGGAGATAACTTTATTGAGTGAACAAGCGATTCCACTGCCAGGTATTTAAACAAGAGAAAGGAAAGTTTCTGTGCACAAAATATTTGTTCATAGCAGCTTTCTTTATAAAAGCCCAAACTGGGAAAGACCAAAGACTAAATGTCCGATCATCAGATGGAATGACTAATTGTAGTCTACGGAATAATGGGTTGAAAAGGTCAAAAGAACATATTGATTACTGATACACACAATATATGGATGCTGGTCCAAAGCATTCTGCTGAGTTAAAGGAGAATCTGGAGGGACACAGCACATGGGGCCACACAGTGAGCTCAAGAGGAGAGAAAGAGAGAGAGAGACAGAGAGCGTGAAGGCCTGGGGTTCTGCCTTTACTGGGGTCCAGAGTGAGGTCCTAGGGTTTTGTGGGTTCACTTCTTATTGGTGAACGTCTTTATTTATTTTTAAGGTTTTATGTATTTGAGAGAGAGAAAGAAAATGTGAGTGGGGGGAGGGGCAGAGGGAGAAGGAGGGAGAGTCCTTGGAGCTCAATCCCAGGACCCTGAGATCATGATCTGAGCTGAAATCAGGAGTCAGATGGACCACCCAGGCACCCCTTTTTTGGCAAATTTAAAACATAAGAGCAAGAATTGGGGAATTAGAAAAGGAAAAGTGGGGTCACCCAGGCGGATCTGTGACTCAGGTCACCCAGGGTTTTCCACAGGAGGACTTCATGCAGGGGTGGCCTGGCTCCTGGCTGGTGGTTTAGCTCCTAGCATTGGAGAAAGATGTCTTTGATGTGTCTGCCTCAGCAATCAAAAGCTTAATGTCAGGAACTTACATTATGGTAAAAAAGCTCACTGTCCTAGGCAGTTAACCTTCACTCTTTCCCCTCTGTCTATATGTCTATGAAGTCCATGCAGGATTCTATAAAGCAGTCTGAGAACTATTATTTTCCCCATTTTACAGAGGAAGACGCTGCAGCAAAACAAGATGGAGACATTTGCCCATGGCATACATCGAATTTGTGTCACGGCCGGGACGGCTCCCAGCATCTGTCTCTAGCCCTGTACCAACAAGCGCTACATGAAGGTGAGAATTGTTTGAATCAATCTGGGACCACAGAGGGCAAAAAAATGAAAAATAAAAAAACAAAATAAAACAAAACAAAAAACTTTATTCCACTACGGAAGGTTGAGAGAAAGTTTCAGAGAGAAAGTGGCCTGTGACCTTTTTTTTTTTTAATGTCAAGTTTAATTTTCAAGTTAAATGAAACCTATCGCTCCAAGTCCTAGACTCAGTATTCTGAAAAATCCCAGGGACTCTGTGAAGTGTCTGCAGGGGCAGCTCAGGGAGGGGTTCCAACTGTGGGGTGGGGGATGCTTCAACGAGAACACTCTGCTCTAGCCTGTTTGATAAATGCTGATTCCTTGTAAGACGTGCTTGGAAAACAAGATTCCAATGCATTTGCAGAAGAATTGTTGAGACCCACACAGCCATTTCAGGATGGAAGGGAACAGGCAAAGAGTTTCAGGGGTCCCGGTAACCACTGTCTAAGAAAATAAACCTTATTAATTCCACCCTCTGAGTGAAGACTGACCTCAGATGAAATAAAAACCCCAATCAAGTGTTTTAATCCAACCCTATTGAGTGAGAAATTTAAAAATACATATATAGTGTCTCTTTAATGCACCATGTAATTTCTGCTTGTCTTTCCAGTTTTAAAAGAAGTGACGCACGTATGTGGCTGAGATCTGGAGAAATCATCATTGCCCAGGAACTGTGCCGGGTAAGGTGCAAGGATTTCAGTTTGCCGAATGATGATCTCAAGGCAACCAAACGGCCTGAGTCAAAAGACTGCCGAGGGGCGCCTGGGGGGCTCAGTCGGTGAAGCATCTGCCTTCGGCTCAGGTCATGATCCCAGGGTCCTGGGATCGAGCCCCACTTCGGGCTCCCTGCTCAGTGGGGAGCCTTCTTCTCCCTCTCCTTCTGTCTGCCGCTCTGCCTACTTGTGGTCTATCTCTGTTAAATAAAAAATCTTAAAAAACAAAACACTGCTGAACATGATGATGTTTGCAGAAAAAAAAAATGACCATTCTCTTCGTTTATATGACTCATTCGAATCACCTAATATTTTGCCTTATCTAATTTCAATTTGAAGCACACAGCTAATTTCAAAGCCCGGGATCTCTGTTTCTTTGCATTTTTCATATTACACAAATAAAACAGCGAAACCGATGACTACATTTCCGGTTAAGGAGCCAAGCTCACCCCAGGTTTGATTCCTTCTGCTGTTATTACCACCTCCCAGCAAAGCACACACAGTTCCTGAGTCCTGAAGCGCATTCTGAAATAGACGCCGAGATCCTCATTGGAAACGTGAGCAGGTGGACGCGCAAGCAGTTAACGTGATTTTCCTCGGGAACCCTGTCTAGTGACCGAACTGGGATTCAGATTCTGGTTTCCTGGGACCCGGGGCCACCTTTCTGGCCCGTACAGACTCCACTGTTTATTTTCAAACCCAGCAGACATTCACATTCGTGTCTTGCGCTCAAGGCGCGGTTCAGGGTATCTTACTATTGGACAAGCCTTTATTTTCGCATTTAGCCGGGAGGACGTCAAAGTTGCGGTTGAGAAGAAATAAAAGAATCAAGGCAGACAGGCCTTTGTCTGAGAACATGTATTGTGCCTTTCTCCAAAGGTCCAGCTGAGCTGACAGCTGACCCAGTGGGTGCTGGGCTGGAACATACCCAAATTTCATGTAATACCACCGTTTACCTGCAGGGAACATAAAAATGCACCCAGTGGAGATGTTGCTGCCGTCACTTGCCTGCCTCATCCCCAGCCCCCCGACTGTCCTGCAGCCAGAACTTAATGGCTCAGAAAAACCCAAGCAAGTTCGAAAGTATCACATATCCCTGTTTGCATCCAGGACAGTCAGTTGAGACAGCAAAAGATTGGATTTTCTTTCTGGTTGAGTTCTTGGTGATATTTTTTAAGTGCTAATCATGCTTCAAGGCCAAACTCAGAAGTCTTCTTTGTTTTGATGTCCTCCTTGATCCCCCATGGCAGAATTAATTGATCCCTCTGTGTTTTTATAGCTCTTTGTTTATATCTCTGCAACAAAAGCTTCAAAGGGATTCCCAAGCCTTTGAGTCAAAGCTGCTGATGGGACTGTGGGAAGGCAGATGGAGGGAGAGGGGCTTACAGAGAGAGCTTTTGTGGGGAAAGGTGGGCTTACTGCCACCCCACCTTCGGACTCCTTTTCATACAGCAGGTGGAGTAAGGGGGGGGTAGCAGCAAATTAGGGAAAATACGGCAGAACGCAATTCAATTCGGTATGCACCACGTAAGCAGTCCGTTTCCCTGTGAGGGCTTCACGACTTCCTGTTACGTGGAGATAGGCAGTCGAACCAAACCAGGGGAGGCAAGGTTCCAGAGGGATGGGAGTGAGGTGTGGCCCCTCTAACACGCATGTTCGTGGGTGCAGAAGGCTCCCAGCTTAGCAGGGTAGGGGCTCTAGGCAAGGGCAAGGATAAAGCCACACACGTGTCCTGGGAGCATGGGGTCTTGCAGGAACCTGAGATGCAAAGACAGGAGACGTTTGCTTCACACCTCAAGGACCCTCGTCCTGTCTACATTCCAAGGTGAGGAACTGGGTGTTGCTCACCCTCCTGGCATCCACACTTGGACAGCGAGTTTGCTATCATTTGCAAGAGTGTAAACGGGGGTCTGAGCTTTCATTCCGGGTTTCAGCTGTAGGACTACAATTCTAGCTGAGTGATCTGAAAATAATGCTACTTTATTCTCTGAGCTCCTATTTTATCATTTGTAAAGATGGGATAACATTTCACATTAGCTTTATTTTGTGTGTGTGTGTGTGTGTGTGTGTGTGTGTGTGTGGTGAAAACACTTAAAATCTACTGTCTTGGCAAATTTCAAGTTTGCATTACTGCATTACGAACTTGAGTCACCAGGCTGTATGTTGAATACCCAGAGCTTACTTCTCCCATAACTGGAGCTTTGTACCCTTTGAGCAGCCGATGCTCCCCATCTCTCCCTTATGCCGTAAACTCTGTACGTGTTACCTTTTTGTGCATTTTAAGTTTACATAAATAACACTGCATGTAATATTTTACAAGTTGCTTCTATGGATATCATGCTCTGAGATTTATCCACGTTGATACATGTAAAGCACGTTTTTTCATTTTCATTTGGGTGTGGTTCTCCACTGTTATAAACAGAACCTATAGTAATGGTCAATTTGCATTTTTCCATATTTTTATTTTTATATACAGTACTGCACTGAACAGCCTCATACGTTTTGAGAGCACGCGGGAGTTTCTCTATAGAACATTTAAAGTGAAACAAGGAGGGAAAGAGTATGCTTTTCATTTCTCCAGGTGTAGCAAATCTGCTCTTCAGAAACGCCTGCATAGTTTCAGCTCAGACCCATTAGTTGTGACTCCGACACCTTCACCAAGAAAGAAGCAGAACAGACTGAAAACCAGCGACTCTCCCAGACCTGTGACACGGCAGAGGTTGCCGGACAAAGGGCCACCCTGCAGTCTGCGGGGACAGGCGAGTGTGGGCTGTGCAGCCCGCACCAGGTCCCCTGGAGCACAGCTGGTGGGGTTGTAGACTGAGCAAAATACTTTGGTGGCCATTTTGCGGAGTAGCTGGGGGAGGCGTATGGACTAGCGTGAAAGACAGAAACTGCTGGGGCCTCCACACGCTCATGGGCTTCCCCTCCGGGAACCCTCAAAGTCCTCACAAAACAACACAACAAAATTCCCTCTTGTCTCTGGGGAAGAGCAAGCATTGCAAAACAAGTCTAGAGGATTCCCTGTAGCAAAGACTTGGGAGGAGCCTGATCTCACCTCGGGAAGGGACAGGGACCCAACTCCAGACCCTGCTGCATTCCCATCTTTCCTAAGGGGGAGAAGAAACACAGCCCGATACAGACCTGCTGAAGTCAAAGTGTGATGGCAGGATTATAGAAGAAAGTGCTTCAAGGGGAAGCCTGACTGGAGCTGGAGCTCTGAGGGAAATGCAAAAGCCACTCGGGAGGCAAACACAGGACACTGAAGGGATTCACAGCCTCTGGTACCTACAGCTACAGGGAGATTCAAACACAGCTAGAGGGTGCAGACTTTGGAGCCCTCACACGCAGCCGTGGGGGATGCAAATTTGTGGCGCTGCTGTTCAAACAGTCCAGAAGCTTCTCAAAGGATGAGGCGGAGAGTTCGCAGCAATTCCACTCCTAGGCGCGTGCACAGGAGCCTTGGACAAATATGTCCACACAAATCTGTACCAGCGTGTTCACAGCAGTACGGTTCAAGATGGCCCCAAACAAGGAAGCAACCCAAACGCCCCCAAGCAGCACACACGAAATGTGCCCATCTCTGCAATGGAGTCGTTTTCAGCTGTACAGAGGAGAGAAGTCCTGACACCCGCTACAGCATGGACAGACCTCCAGGACACCATGACATGGGAACAGAGCCCATCACGGAAGACCACACACTGTACGATTCCACTCCATGAAATGTCCAAGATGCGCAAGTTCCTAGAGACAGACAGCAGAGACCATGGTCGCCGGGGCTTATGGCGACCTTGTGGTGACCTTGTAGGGGGGCAAGGGGAATCTAAAGCACTGATAAAACGTTGTAAACTTGAGAGGTCCACATAGCTCTGAGTGTACTAAAAAACAACTTGCTTTTTTTTTTTTTAAGATTTATTTATTTATTTTAGAGTGAGAGAGACAGAGCAGGGGAAGGTGCCGAGGAAGAGGGAGAGAGGCTGTCAAGCAGACTCCGCGCTGAGCGTGGAGGCTGCTTTGGATTCTCTCCCTCCCACTGCCCCTCCCCACTCTCACTCTCTCTCTCAAAATGAATAAATAAATAAATCTTTAAAAAATTTCAGTCCCTTAGGAGACAGAACAATTATAAATATGTATGCACTTAACAACAGAGCCTCCATATAAGATGCACAAAGCAACAATTTTGAAGAGAGCACCCCAGTTGTCAGTGAGAGTTGGACATCTCGATGCCCCACTCCTAATCACGGGTGGAATAAGTAGGCAGAAGGCCAACAAAGACACAGAGGACTCGAAACACACTAGTAACGACTTAACCCACATTATCCATCGAATATTCCACCCGACTGTCGTGGGACACACATTCTACTCAAGTGCATTCTGCATTGTTGCTTTTATTTTATGAAAAAGCTAATTTTAAATCTACATGACACTCAGCTAAATACAAAAATTTTAGTAAAGGAGGCCTGGTGGTCTCGTTTGCAAAATCATGACCACTGCCCTTTGGCTTTAGAATTTCAAGAAGGGCACCTGCAGGGGCTTTGTATTTGCATGTCTCTGTGTCCACGCATAGGAACGGAGTCCGCATCCATTGCCAGACGCTCTTCAACGAGTCAACCATCCAGTGTCTTCAGCTGGTCGCTCTTTGGTAAAGAAATTACCTTCACCAACATTCCACCCCTGGCTCTCCTGGCATTTTCTACGATGGAACGTATGGTAGGGCTATAAAACAAGTGTCAATAAATTTTAAAAGGTTCACATTGTGTAACATGTGTTTTCCAGCCACAGTGGGATGGAATTGAAAATCCACAGCAGAAGAAAGGTTGGGAAATCATAATAAGTGGAAATGAAACATTTTGTTACTAAATAACTGATGAGTTTAATCGTTTTGGTGAAATGACTATTCAAAATTTGCCCGTATGAAAACGGGGGTTTCTTTGTGGCTTCTCATCACAGAGTTGGAAGAGTTCCTTTTATCTTTTGGGTGCGTCTCTTTTCAGAGAGATGATTTGCAAGCATTTCGTCTCAGGTCTGTGTCTTGACTTTTCCTTTCTTCATCATGGGCTTTGAAATGTAAAAGACTTTAGGTTTGATGTGGTTTAGGTTATCAAATTATCCCCTTATGGATTGTGTTTTATGATAATGAATCTCAGAACACTTTGCCCTTCCCATTATCATGAAGATTTTCTCATATTTTGCTCTTGGAGAAGTTTTATAGTTTTATCACCTAAGTATAGATTGATTTGGGTTTCAATTTTTGTATGGTGGTATAGAGTGAAACAAAGATTTAAAAATTCTCTGCTTTGTTTTGTTTTGGGGGATTTTTTTTTTTTTCCTATCAATATCCAATGGTTCCAGCCAAGTTTTGTTGAAAAGTTATCCAATATAACCAATATTTATATCCTATAAATATTGAATTGTTTTAGTATTTTTGTCAAAATGATTGATCATAAATGTAGGGATTTGTTTCTGGACTTATATTTCTGTCCCATTAAGATGCATGTCTATACACATGTCAATAACACATTGTTTTGAGTACTGTTGATTTAAAGTTTGAAATTGGGTACTTTCTCAATATCAGAAATTGCAATCCAAATGTTTTTCAATTTTGGGGGCTAGTCTAGATCCTTCGCATTTCCATATAAATTTAAAATCAACTTTTGATAAAAATTGCCTTGAATTTATCAATCAATTTGAGAAGAATTGCCATCTTGATAGTGTTAGTCTCTCAACCTATGAACATCGAGTGTCTCTCCATTTATTTACCTTATTTACACCTTCTGTAATTTCTCTCAATGCTATTTTGTAGTTTGTGCTATACCAATTTTACACTTCTTTCGTTAAATGTATTTGTATCTACTTTCCTTATTTTTGATAGTGATGCTCAACCAACTGAGCCATCCAGGAGCCCTAGGAAGTATCTTCTTAATTCTTAATTTCGTTTTGGATATTTTGTTACTAGTGTATAGAAATACAATTGATTTTTTGCATTGATACTCTATCCTGCCAAATGAGTTTATTAGTTCTAATATTTGATTCCTTGGGATTTTCTTTTTTTTTTAAAGATTTTATTTATTTATATGACACAGAGAGAGCACAAGCAAGGGGAGTGGCAGGCAGAGGGAGAGGGAGAAGCAGACTCCCCGCTGAGCAAGGAGCCCGATGTGGGGCTCGATCCTGGGACTCCAGGATCATTCATGACCTGAGCCGAAGGCAGCCGCTTAACCAGCTGAGCCACCCAGGTGCCCTCCTAAGGATTTTCTTAATGCAGGGTTGTGTCATCTGTGAAAAATGATAATTTTTACTACTTTCTTTCTTTTTTTTTTACTACTTTATTTCTAATCAGGGTGTTTTTAATTTTATTTTATTTTTGCTGGCCCTATTGCACTATCTAGAATGTCCAAACTATGTTGGGTAGAAGCAGCGAAAGCAGACATCCTTACCTTGTTTCCCGTCGTAAGAGCAAAGCATTCAAGTCTTTCATCCTGAAATATAGTAGCTGTAGGTTTTTGTGTAGCCCCTTCATTGGTTAAAGTGTTCCTTTTTAATATGAATTTTTGAGAGTTTTAGCATGAATGGGTGAAGACTTAGTTTGTGCTCTTCGCACATTTGTGAAAATGACTAAATTGCTTTTGTTCTTTATTCGATTAATATAGTTTTGGAATGTCTAACCAACATTGAATTCCCTAGATAATCCAACTAAATCATGATATAAAATCATTTTTACAGGTTACTAGCTTCCATTACTAACAGTTTTTTTAAAGGGATTTTTATGTTTATATTTATGACAAATATTTTTCTGTCACTTTTTATGATTTCTTTGCCTTTGGAATCAGTATAGTATCGTCTTGATATCTGAATTTGCAAAGCATTCATTCTTCCTATTATTTTCTTGAAGAATTTGTGAAATATTGAGAGTATTTATTCCTAATTATTATTCCAAATATGAATTGACCAGGGAGGCTATCTGGAACTGGGCTTTTTGGGGTCATCTACTCAGTGTCTTTTTTTTCCTTTTTCAATTTCTTCCCAGTAAGACCACCAGATCTGGTTTTAGTGATCTGGTTTTAGAACCCCAACTTCTCCACAGGCCTACTTATTTGGAAGTCTTTCTTGTCCCCTTTGGAACAGAACAGACTGTGAGTGAGGGTGAAATGATTTGGGGCCAATAAGATGTAAGAAGTTTCCTACCGGGGGATCTGGGAGAGATCTTCCTCATTTGTTAGAATTTCTATTAGCAAGTCTCTTTTCTCTGATATAATTTGTTTAAAAGTGAGGGACAGAAATTCTGTAGCCTTGTCTCTACCAGCCACAAAGTTAAACTGAGTAAAAATAGACAAGACTAAATCATTAAGGAAAATGCAATCAAAATCAAATAAATCAATGAAATTTCTGTCTCCTTTGGAAATCTAGTTAACAGTGAGGCATTCCACCCTTATTTTTTTAAGACAGTGATGTGACAGATTTTTCTTGCAGGAGAAAAGAAACTATTATAACAATGTAAAAGAGAAATACAAATTGTAATCTGACCATATATGAAGGAATGAGTAGTTCGAAGGCAAAATTTTCAAGACAAAATTAGGAGTCTTGATAATCCAGATACAGAAATTACGAGGATTATTAGTCTTTGTAATTTGAAAACTATGGTGGAATTCAAGTTAAAACATTGGGAGACAGAGGGCAGTTTCCTTGTTTTCTTCTTTTTCTCTCATAAATTACTTCTAAGCCTCAAGGAGAAGCTGTGGATGGTGGAAAAAGTCATGGTTATGATTGAACCCTCTGGGTCACTCATGTGTCCGCAGAAGGGGACCATTTTCTGTTGAGACTGCCAGTGAGGCTGCACTGACCAGATTGCCTCCCCACCCCCCGGGCCCTGCGACTACTCAAACCACCACCACATGGAACATGGGACCATACCCAGCAGTGTAGACTCACCACACAGCAGAGGACTGTGAAGATTCTGAAGGCCAGACCAAGGAATCATGCCAAAGTCAGTGGACCCTGGTGTGCGTTGTAGTAAGGGAGCCCACGTGACACAAGGCATGTCCCCACCCATTCCTGGCTGTAGACCACACCTCATCTTTGACCCCCACCCCCCACTGGTACCTCACCACTGTGGACCCTTTGTCAGGTTACCTGCCCTCTTGTGCCAGTCTGGTCAGCTGACTCCAACCACACCACTGTGGTCCTTGAAACTAGTCTGTCATGTTTTCAGTTTTCCAGACCATCTAACGTCTGACAATAGTGCGATGCTTATTGTGAAAGCCACTCAAAAATGAGCTGATAGTTGAGTATTTGATGGCCTTTTCATGTTCCTTGCCATTCACAGGTACCTGGTATTATTGAATTTTGGGATGAGCTGCTCAAAAATCAACTCAGAAAGATCTCACAAACCATCTCCCTCCTTTCTCCCAGTCCACACATCCAAGAGTGGCTTTGGTCATTGGTCATTGAGTGAACCTATCACCGGAAAGGGATGATACCCTCTTGGCTGCTTCCTGAGTAGGTATCAGGATAAAAAGGGTAGGAGGTTGATATAAACTTATTTTGAAAATTTAGGATTCCACTTCAGCCATTCCCAGCAATGATGTATCTGACTTTTCCCTAATGTCAGCCCAGGCCAACCTGGTTGTCACCCTCTAGGTGACACCTGGGACAAGAGGATCTTAACGATCAAAATATAATTCTAATTAGATTTTTAAAAACATCCCCCTGTTCCTCTTGTTCATGGCCCTTCCAGGTGACAGGTCCAGGCTGAGTTTGTGGGTGATTGGGGAAAAGGTGAAGTTACAGCTCCTGGAAAGGGACATCGATGTCCAGATTTTGTGGAGAACAATAACACCAGCCCCTGTGGGAGAAACACCATAGAGCCCAGGATTTATGGAGGAAGAACAATATCTTCAGAGTTGTCCCCTGGAGACTTTCTCCCATGAGAGAAGACCCTGTGCTACTCTAAGGAATGGCTACAGATGCCCCACCTTTAGCTGATGTTGGAGGTGCCCTGCCAGATATCTCAGACTGTGATTTGATCCATATCCCCTTAACTTCATCAGAAAGTCTATTGGAGGGGCACCTGGTTGGCTCAGTCAGTAGAGCATGCGACTCTTGATCTCAGGGTTGTGAGTTCAAGTCCTACGTTAGGCATGGACCCTACTTAAAAAAAAAAAAAAAGAAACAGTAGGGAGGTTCCTCAAGAAGTTGAAAATAGAGCTACCTCACGACCTAGCAATTACACTACTGGGTATTTACTCCAAAAATACAAATGCAGTGATCAGAAGGGGCACCTACACCCCAATGTTTATAGCAGCAATTTCCACAATAGCCAAACTATGGAAGGAGCCCAGATGTCCTTCAACAGACGAATGGATAAAGATGTGGTGTAGATATACAATGGAATATTATGCAGCCACCAAAAAAATGAAATCTTGCCATTTGCAATGATGGGGGTGGAACTAGAGGGTATTATGCTAAGCGAAATAAGTCAGAGAAAGACAATTATCATATGATCTCACTGATATGTGGAATTTAAGAAACAAAACAGAGAATCATAGGGGAAGAGAGGAAAAAAATAAAACAAGACGAAATCTGAGAGGGAGACAGACCATAAGAGACTCTTAATCATAGGAAACAAATTGAGGGGTGGAGGGATGGGGTAACTGCGTGATGTGTGGACTTTAAGGAGGGCACATGATGTAACGAGCACTGGGTGTTATGTAAGACTAATGAATCACTGACCTCTACCTCTGAAACCAATACCACATTATATGTTAATTAATTGAATTTAAATAAAAAATTAGAAAAAGACAGATGGGTGTGGCCCCCTCCTGCACTTGGGGACCCCTGTGCCTGCAGCCCCCACCCCATCCCCTGAGGGCCCTTGGTGTTTCTGTGGTAGATGAATGCCCCCTGCCCGATGCCACCCATGGTTGGATTGCTTGCCTTCTGGCTGCCCCTTTCTAAAAACACAAGAACTATTCCCAATTATTATTAATATGAATGAATTCATATAATCAATATAAATTAATAAAATGAACTGGAAACCCAGAGGTTTACTAGCTGTCTGGGAGACCACAATGGGGGCACTGCCAGGCTGTGGTCACACTTGTGGAAACAATATCCAGCATCAATCACTTCCACACACCACGTGCTCCCCGTGACTTTATTCCGTGTCTGAAAGCCAGCCTATAATGTACCTCTCTTCCAGAAACACAAGGACTTGCACCTTAGGGAGGGTCATAAGAGAAGCTTAGGTGTTTAAGTAAATGCCAACAGTAGGTCACACAGCCCTGAGATAATGAGACAAATCTGTCCAAGGGAGGCTGTCTTGGTTACTGAGACTGATAAGGGCTTCCAGGATAGCTGACCTTTTCCCTGTGGACAGTTTTCCCTACAACGAGAGTCATACAATCACTTTAGCTAACATGATTAATTGCGCCACTCGGCTCTGCACAGCATTTGGGTCAGCCTTGTCCTACTAGCCAGGGTCTATGGACAATGGGATTGCCCTGGACTTCCTCCTTGACGTCCAGGATACAGTCTTTGCATTTACCAATATACCCTTGTGCCACACCAAGTGGAAAGGTCAACCCAGACATTTAAAAAGAAAGTTACTGGGTTTCAAAGACAGATTCTGAGCATTTGGGGAACATATATACAGCCTGGGGACATAGTCGAGGCCATTATTGTAGGTGGGCTTTATTCTGCTGCTGGAAGTCCTTTTGCAAGTGCTACATGCAACACATTGGACGGATTTGGTCTTACTCTGTGTTGGTCAAATGAATCAAATGAATCAAATGAATCAAAGCGTCAGAGGAAATGGCCCACTTAGAAAAATTCACCAGCAGCCAAGATGGCGCAAAGCTAAGTGCTGGATATTTGGGGGCGATCATTCTTCCAGGTCTCACGTTTCTGCAGAGCTTGTGAGCAGAGACACAACCAGGTCTTTCTTCTACATAATCTTGTCAAGGTTGGTTGTTTCACAAACAGCCTTGGAAGATAGTCTCTCCCGAGGCAGAAGAAAGTGGCTTTGTCACTGTCGTAAAAATAATGTCTCCCTCAGGGGCAAAGTTCGGATGATTTTTCTTGGTGAGATTGGTGAGATTTGGTTTTCTGAAGCTCCAGGTTCCTCACCTGTGAGAGAAACAAACCCACCGCATGCACAGCACCCGCCTGGGCTGCATCGCACACGTGTGACTGGGACAAGGGGACCTGGCTGGGACACACCACTGAGGCACCTGCTGTGTTAGGAAGAAAAGTGCTTTGTCTCTGACTCTGGATCGTGGGTGTCCTCCCAGCATCCAAGCACCTGTGCGGGCTGAACTTGGTAACTCGCAAGCAGGGGAGCTCAGATCCTCCCCAGCATCAGTCGGCAAGAGAGCAGGGGTTAGCTCATTCCCCAGGTGGAGAAATAGGCCTGCAGAGATGAGCGGCTTGATCAAGGTAAGGAGGCTTTTATCCACCACCACATAGCAAGCTCCCAGTCCAGCACCCGTTCGAATGACGCCTCCTCCCCAGCGTTCCTGACTCCCCTTCCTACCCCCACAGCTTTGGTTTGATTTTGCCTTCTTATTTTACTCCACTATAACATTTACAAAAGGTAGCATGTGTCTTTCCATTTTATAACAGACTCGGATATGCCATTTACTTATTTATGCTTTTCAGTGGCAACTAGTATTTCATGTGAGGTAACTTTTTTTAGTAGGTTCCATGCCCAGCAGGGAGCCCAATGCAGAGCTCGAACTCACGACCCTAAGATTAAGACCTAAGCTGCGATCAAGAGTCAGACGCTTAAACAACTGAGCCACCCACGTGCCCCATGTATTAACTTCTCCATAGCTTGTTATGTTGATGAACAAATATATATGGACAGTATATGATATAAACCAATAATAACTATCTTATTTGACCCCGTGAAATAGCTTTTGAGATCTTTCTACCTGGTTTCTGAGAGGTTGTACCACCTGGGGAGTTTGAAGCATCACCAGAGAGGGGGGTCGGGATCTAGCACTTCTTTCAAGACCAAACTCCCCGGTCCTTGTTTTGCAGACCTAAATGGTTCTTGACTGCCCCATTCCTGATCTGCAAAGTTAACAGCCATGTTTCCCAACATGTAGCTGGTAGAAAAGCTCCGTAATGTTTTCTATGTTACAACTACACTCAGCAGAATGGGGCACACAGTGAAAATGCCGCCGTTGATTCACTGAGACCTGGCCACTGTATCTACACCCCAGAAATGTGCGCTGAGCTCTTGGCACAGTAACAGGTGCACATTCCTGCCAGACGTCGCCCTTGTCGTTCTCATGTCAAAACATCTCATCGTGTCAAAACAAAGTCTTCCCTTTCTCCTGTAAACATGAGGTGTCGCCTGTGCTCTTGAGTAACCTGTTCATCCATGTGACAAACAGGTGCCTGCTTTTGAGTGTGTGTTCCCAGGGAGTCACGGACCAGAGCACCCTCACCATCTTTGTGTCCTGCCTCTATCAATTGTATCTGCCTTCATTCCGGATGTCCTCCTCAGGTTCCTCCACTATGACCTGCAGCATTCTGGTGAAGGTGTGAAGTCAGGAGATCCAATGTGACCTGCACTGGGCCAGCCTGCTGTGCATTCATCATGAGTTTTATTTTCTGTATTATATGGTGTTTCGACATCTTCAAAAGCAGGCTGGCCAAGGAGACTGTGGCCCTCCCAAGGCTACCCATTCTTAACAAAGGGCTCCAAGGAGCATGTCTTAAGTAAGCAAACCAACCGACCCTGAGTGTATAACCCTGAAGATCCCCTTTATCTAAATCCCACACACCAAGCCCCTATTCCCCCTGCTCCAAATCAGCCCAGGACCACTAGGCAACTAGAGACCGTCCCACAGCGCAGTCCTCTGTAGTCTCTCAAAGTAGCTCATTCCTCTGCCCCATTTTGCCTTTCATGAGCGAATCCCAATAAAGGCTTTGGAGTAGGCTTTCCCTTTGCACCTGCTTGTGCTTCTTAAGCAAAACCTGATGTTTCCCTGGGGAATGTAAGTAATAAAAATAGCCCTAGACTTTCTGAGTAGTTACTCAGTCACTTCTATAAATCAAATCTCGTGGCTGCAAATGAGACATGCAGTCTCTCCAGGAGGAGGTGAGGAGTCCTGCAATGCGGTGTCTTTCCGTATCAATGGTGTAAATATTTCCTAAAGGCCACTGCATCCTACCAATGTGATATCACTGAAAGTGGGAAGAGATGCACACAATCGGCTCTTGTAGCTGGTGCAAAAGGTCTCCAGCAAACCACTGACACGGATTAGGTTAGACATTGCCTCTTTCTGGAAACCTTCACTACACACCTGACGTCACTACTCTTAAAACCTGGTACACAGCATTTTTTTTCTTTTTAAGATTTAATTAATTTATTTATTTAGAGAGAGAGCAGGGGCAGGGATAGAGGAAGAGAGAGAGAGAGAATCTCAAGCAGACTCCACACTGAGCATGGAGCCCAATGTGGGCCTCGATCTCATGACCCTGAGATCATGACCTGAGCCGAAATCAAGAGTCGGACACTTAACTGGCTGAACCACCCAGGCACCTCACATATCCTTCTTAAATATGTCACGCATGTGCTGTATTGCATTTTCCCAATTAAAATAAACAGAAAGTACTTGATCCATATTCATTGAATCAAGGACCTTGCCCTATTCATATTTTGCATAATCAATATTAAGCTGAGTGCATGGCATAGGGAGTTTATTCCATAAATACTCTTATACAAACATAACTGACTGGCAAATATTTTCTGAGCTCTTCTTATATGCAGGGACTCCACTAAAGCTTAGGTTATGGAAATGAAAAAGACACAGTACCTTTCTTCAAGAATAACATGAACATGTCAATGGGCAAGGCATCTGCATTAGCACAAAAACATAAAAGGTCAAAGAATGCTTGTTTGGGAGATAAAGCAGTGAAAGACATCAGATGGAGTGGTAGTAGGCAAGGTTACACCTCAGAAGGTCTCATGTGTCATGCCCAGGAGTTTCGGCTGCACGTTGCAAGCGCTGTCAGTCATCACACAATAAACAGTGACATGGCATGGGATACGGGATATGGGATTCTATGATGTCACCCACCAGGTGTTCTGAATGAGACTCCCTGTTATGCTTTATTGCCTAATGTTTGGACATTTCTGTAGAGAGTGGGGAAATCATGTTAAGCGAACTATACATTTAGGTATAAAGGATGATTGTAACTGGGAACAGCTTACTTTTCTTTCAAGCAATTCTAACATATATGGAACCATTATTTGTTCAAGAGAAGGAAGAGAAGGGCTAAGATGATGGTGGTTTGGGGGAAGAGGGAGCCTTCGGGGGAAAATTATAAAAGCACCTGTGCTGGGATCTTGGTGCCCCACTTCAAATATTTCTAGTCATATACCTCCAACCATCATCATCCTCTCAGTGCATTTTAACACTAAAATATCAAGTGCAGGGGAAATGTGAATTGTGAAGTCAGGAGATCCAATGTGTATCCTAACTTTATCACATACAGAGGTTTTGTTTTTCTCCTCTTTAAGATGGGAATCACAGTACCTACTTCATAAGACAGTAGTGCTAATTAAATGAACAAAGATATGAAAGCCCATATTAAGTTCCAATTGTTTAAAAATATAACCTACTTGGGGCACTTGTGTGGTTCAGTGGGTTAAGCATCCGACTCTTGGTTTTGGCTCAGGTCATGATCTCAAGGTTCTGGGATAGAACCCTGACTCAGGCTCGGTGCTCAGCAGGGAGTCTGCTTGAGATTCTCACTCTCCTCCCTCTCTGCCCCACCCCCAACCCCGCCCACACACTCACTCTCTAAAATATATGTATATAAAAGTACATATATATATATTTATATATAAATGAAAGTAGGTGATATATATATTGCTAATTGGTGGGTCATAAATTTCTGGATGAATTTTCATTTCGAGTCAAGTCATGGGTTCTAGGTCTCTCTTTGAACATCAATCCCTGATTCATTTATTCATTCATTTGAGCATTCATGCATTTACTCAACAAGTATTTATTGGCTGCTTCACTATTTATCAAGCACAGCAGACTACAATGATAAACAAGACAAAGTCTCTATCCCAATAAGTATAAATGAAGTGTGGGTGTAAGGGCAGGGTAGCAGACACTGAAAAATAATTGTACAGAAGATGATCTGTTTACATGTGTGCTAAGGCCTGGGAAATAACAAATACCTTTCAATCTCTCTCTGATTTTCTCTGAGAATATGATCTTCACTGTCTTTATCTTCTGGAAGTCCAGCTTCTGTGATCACACTTTTGGACATGGTTGCTTTGTAGCAGAACTCCAGAAAACCACACTCATTTCTTGTGTTCTGGCATCATGTATCAGTCCTTGTGTTCTTGGCCTTCCATAGCAGTGCTTAAGGCTCTGGTCATGCCAGGGCCCAGAACAAAGAACCAGACAGAGATGTACTGGCTTCCTTCCAGGCCAAGGTCCTCCTAGACGATCCTTCTCTGTGGGATCTCTGCATACAACTCCCTGAGATCCTGCTTGACGCTGGAAAAAAAATCCCAAATTCTGAGGTCACCCACCTCTGTGATTAGATTCCAATAGCCATTGATCCTAGCCTGGGACGACTTTGAGATTCAACTTGAAAAAGACTTGACTATAAAGGCCCTTTCCTACCCAGATTTCCCTAGCTAGCTCCTGATCCACATTTATCCCAGTTTTTTCTGTACCTCCTGGTGCGGTTTCCTAGCATGATAGATGTAGCAAACAAGATTATGTTTCAAGATTGACCTTTATCAAAATCTGTACATTTCCCAGTGAGTGGTCTCAACCGAGCATATTTAAGAGGGCTCATGAATTTTTTCATCAGTTGTGACCAAAAAAGTATTGGAAAAAAAATTAAGAAAGTATAACTATTTCATTTTAACTGAAAAACCTCTCCTCAGCTTTTATTCTTTTTTTTGTTTTAAAAAGGCTTTATTGAGGGGTGCCTGGGTGGCTCAGTTGGTTAAGCGTCTGCCTTCAGCTCAGGTCATGATCTCGGGGTCCTGGGATCGAGTCCCGCATCAGGCTCCTTGTTCGGTGCGGAGTCTGCTTCTCCCTCTGCCTGCCACTCCCCCCTGCTTGTGTGCTTGTTCTCTCTCTCTCTCAAATAAATAAATAAAATCTTTAAAAAAAAGGCTTTATTGAAATATACTTTATACCATATAATTCACTCATTTAAAGTGTATACTTCATCTGTTTTTAGCATATCCACAGATAGTTACAACCATCGTTACAGTCGATTTTAGAACATTGTCATTGTCACAAAAGACAACCCTCGTTTACGCTTTACTCATCACCCCACCACCCTCCATCCAGCCTTCAGCAACCACTAATCTACACGGTGTCTGTAGATTTCCTCATTCTGAATATTGCATATGAATGGAATGATATAAAATGTGGTCTTTTGTGACTGGTTTCTTTCATTTAGCATTATGTTTTCAAGACTCATTCATATTTTAGCATGAATCAGAACTTCATTTCTTTTTATGGCTGAATAATATTCCATTGTATAGATCTATCAGACTTCGTTTAGCCATTTGTTATTTGATGAGCATTTAAATTGTTTTTATCATTAGGCCCAAGCGACTGCACTATTTTACATAACCACCAAAACTGCATGAGGGTTTCAGTTTCTCTGCATCCTTGTCCACACCAGTCACTGTCTGACTTTTTCCATTGTAAACATCATGATGGGTATGAAGTGGGATTTCATAAAAACATCCCTGAAAAGCATTTAACTCTTACCAAAATTTTAGTCTTTAGTGCTTTTTTCTAAATGGAAATTATGGAATCCAATTAACGTATGGGAAGCACAGCCTGGAGAGATAAATGCCAATCCCAGGGTCAAATATTAACAGCTTTGAAATAGTCTTTGGACTGCTGCTGAATCCTCTTTTTTTCCTGCCTTTCTCTTCTTATGAAGGAATAGGGTTTTTGATAAAGAACTTGATTGATAAACACACAAAATACACTAGTGATATAAACAAGTCATTTATCTATGGATAATAAGTATAAACAATCTAATTTAGATTCAAAAAATTTATCAGCTTTATGTCTTCCTAGAAGGAACCAAGGAGATATACATTCGGTATCAATAAATTATATTCTTAGTGAAGTCTCTCTCCATTCATCACACTCCCTGTGCTTAGCAATGTAGCTTTTATTTGAATCGGTGCAGCTTTGCCTGGCAGTGATATTATTGATTGAATTACAGACCTTCATAGAACCTCAGAGTTCACAGAGGCCAAACTCCTTATTTTACAAATGATGCTACTGAGGTCTGGAGATGGTAAATGGCTGACAAGATCACACACTAGAGACAAAAATAAAAGCTGAAATCTCACTCTGGTCTTTTCCCTACACCACTGCTTTGGGTGTTTGCAAATCCTCAAGTGAGGGGAATATTCTGAACACAAATGTTCACCTCTGCATTTCGCCTCTCTGCTCTCCTCCACAGAAACACACCCAAGAGGAGTCACAAAATCAGAAGACTTAGTTCAAAATGTTTGAAAGCCTTGTGACCTTTGGACAGTTCTTTAAACTCTAGAAGCATCGGTTCTCCAAATTATAAAATGAGGAGAATTGTGCACATAAATCAAATAGAGAGAGCAAAGAGTAAACTCAGTAATTTAGAAGAACAGCCAAGTTATGACATGGCAGATATCAAGCAATCAAGAAATACTACTGTGATTCCATGGCATGGCTTAAAGATTATACTTCTCTATGAAAATTCAAAGTTTCATAGCTGCTGTGTTTTTATAATAAGGTAAATGTTATTTAAGTACTTCTCATTTATGATCAGAGAACTTTTGATACAAATTAGGACCTATCTCATACTCTATTTTTTTAAAAAGATTTTATTTATTTATTTGAGACAGAGAATGAGAGAGAGAGAGAGAGAGCACATGAGAGGGGGGAGGGTCAGAGGGAGAAGCAGACTCTCTGCTGAGCAGGGAGCCCGAAGTGGGACTTGATCCCGGGACTCCAGGATCATGACCTGAGCTGAAGGCAGCCGCTCAACCAACTGAGCCACCCAGGCGCCCTCACATACTCTAATCTATACCCTAAATCTCTCCCATTCCAATATATGGGCCCCTTTTCCTGTGATTAAGTAAGCCATCAGTAGCTACTTCTTTACCAAAACCATATCCCTTTCAATTTATTTTCCTAAAAACTTTTGGGGGCAAATTAGTTGCCATACTGTTATGACAATCATCTAATCTAAATTTTTATGTTTAGAGAAGAAATGCCACCAAGAGATGGAACAACATGAAAAAAGTTACTTGGGTACTTAAAAACTTAATAGGACTAGAAGCCAGAGCCCAATATCTCACTTAAAAATCATACAGCTTTTTACCACTAATCTATCACTGTGTCTGTATAAAAATATCGACCGCCTTACAAGTAATTTCTAACCATTGCCTATTTTTTGGCAATAACCTGAAA
Organism: Halichoerus grypus; assembly: GCF_964656455.1. Classification (NCBI taxonomy): domain Eukaryota; kingdom Metazoa; phylum Chordata; class Mammalia; order Carnivora; family Phocidae; genus Halichoerus; species Halichoerus grypus. The sequence continues at coordinate 3,397,778 of NC_135723.1, forward strand.
ATATAAAGGTAGCACTTCTGAAATGAAATGCTGACATGTCTGTTCAAGGAAATGAGCATCTCTTTATTACTGATTTATTTAGCAGGCATTATTTCAATAATTAATATGAGGAAGGGAGAGGGTTAAGAAAGGATGACAGAGATAATTTGTGATATATTATTCTGAATAGAAGGAATCTTTTTTTTGCCAAAATCATGCATTATAAAATGTGAATTTAGCTTAAACTAATGGAGCGTATGAAAGGCAGAAAAAAAAAAGATAAATGTGAAGTAATTCTTAATGTAGGGAATCTCACTTTGAGTTTTTATCAAGACTTGTTCTAGATCAATGTTAAAGTGAATAAAGCACAGGTGTTCTTTCTGTCCCACTCATCCTTTCCTGAATTCTTTAAACAAGACCTTAGGAAGTGTCCATCAAGTATCAAGTATTGCAATAAGCACAAAGTATGGAATGAAAAGCAAGCCAGTGTCCTTGGTCCATGCTCTCAGTGTTCTTAAGGTAAGTTAAAACCGGTTCTAAGCAAATGATTAAGAATAATTGCAATATTATAATTTAGCATGTGCTACAAAGTAAGGGAAAATGTTTGCTGAGGAAAGGGGTGAGGATGAGGGGTATGGTTAGGGAACAGTTTCCTTGGGGAAATGAGCACTGAGGTCTGAATGATGATGGGGAAGGTATCCAGGTTTTCCAATGGATGGGGGTAGACTGTTGGAAGGTGGAAAGTAGATTGGGAGAACCATTCCTGGAAGAGCAAACAACATGCACAAAGACCTTTTGACAGAGGAAACATAAGGGGTACAAAGAACTGAAAAAAGGAAATGTGAGAGCCACACAGAGTTGGGAGAAAGGAGGAGGACGGAAGAAGTGGTGCTGGAGAGGTCATAGACTGGGGACTAGAAATAACTCCATGGGTCACAGTAGGGGACTTTGTCCTTCCCTGTTCAATGAGAGCCTGTGGAAGTATTTCACTGTGGCCACTGATGTGGAGCTTAATCAGATGTGCATTGAAAATACTTTGGCTACAACCTAGAGTATGAAGCTGTAATCCAGATGAGTGATGATGCTATTTCGGAACAAGATGGTATTAGAGGTGGCTAAGAAATAAAAATGGATGGATTTGAGTCTAGACATGAGGTTGATTTGGATCTGGACGTGAGGAGTGAGGGAAGAGCAGGTGCCAAGTCTGAAACCCAGGTATCTGTCTTTTGTAGGTGGAAGAATGGTGGTGCCATCACTGTCTACAGTAGAAGTCCAGAGAAGTGTGTATTTGGATTGCAGCATATGGAGTATGAGATGCATTTTTTTTATATTTAAGAGAAGACAGGCAGCTCAATATAGTCTTGAGCCCAGAGTAGGACTTAAACTTGGTTTTAGAATTACACCCTTAGTGGTATGGACAATTAAGAGGTTATGGAAACTGTGGGCATGGTTATTCCCAGGGAAAGATTATTAAGAAAGAGGACTTAAAAAAACTATAATCAAAATGTAAACATTGCCAATATGTAACATCCATCTAAATGAAAATTAGTTTTCCAAATGAATAAAGAACAATGGGTCAGAGATGGAATAAATCCAAGATAATAGGGAGCCATTGGGTTCATAACAAAACCAGTTTAAAAACAAGGGAGTGGCCAATAATGTCACCTACTCTTGAGTAACAAATTATAAACTAAAACCTAGCCATTAAATTACAACTTTTAGGAGAGTGGAGTAATCAGATTAACACATTCTGGGATCACTTTCAAGAATTTTGATTGTGGGGCGCCTGGGTGGCTCAGTTGGTTAAGCGACTGCCTTCGACTCAGGTCATGATCCTGGAGTCCCTGGATCGAGTCCCGCGTCAGGCTCCCTGCTCGGCAGGGAGTCTGCTTCTCCCTCTGACCCTCCCCCCTCTCATGTGCTCTCTCTCTCAAATAAATAAATAATTAAAAAAAAGCTTAAAAAAAAAAAGAATTTTGATTGTGACGAAGAAGAGAGGCAGAGTAATAGTTCAAAACAGAGGACAGTGACCAGGAAGGAGACTGATGGGAAGGTGGTAAAATATTATTAATGGTCTTTTCCTTGATTTTTTGAGCAGATTAAATGTGTTATCTACCCGAGGAAAATCCATCTAATTTTCTCAACTGTCGCTCAGTATAATTGTTTAAAATATTTTGTATGGAAGGTTTTAATCATGAAAATATGCAATGCAAAAAAAACTGAAGTTACTTGTTTGGGATGAGAAGGGTTGAGTGCTCACCAAATGTCGGCATTTGGCAAAGAGTGGGCTAGGGTGCAGCAGCATATGACATGGGTCTGTTTTCTACCAGAGCTACTCTGTCCACTGCTGTTTTACCTCTGCATAGGCAAAAAGTAGGGGCAGACTTATAACGGAAGGCAGAGCTCCTGGATGCCATGTTGTTCAGAGGACCCTACAAAAGGCCCCCATGGATTCCAGGAGTCCACAGGAAGTGGGGTTCTATTGGCGGGGGCAGGGGGTGGGGGGTTGGGGGGGTGGGGGAAAGAGATACCCCCACTCCAGCTTGTTCTTTGCCAAACAACATTAAAAGGGTGTATGGAGCATTCAGTGGACAATCTTACTTGTCTTTCTATGTTGGGTGAATTTGTATATAGAAAAATAATTGAAAGTCAATACATAAACTTATTTGTAATTTAAATATAAATAAAATATATTACCTTCACTAAGATCTTTGTCAGTTTGGGCTTCTATAACAAAATAGACTGAGTAGCTTGCAAACACAGAAATTTCTTTCTCACAGTTTGGGAGGCTGGAAGGTCCAAGATGGAGGCAAGGGTGAGCTTCATTGTTCAGATGAGAGCTCTCTTCCTGATTCACGGACAACTGTCTTTTTGGTTGTGTTCTCACGTGGTGTAAGGGGGCAAGGGAATTCTCTGGGGTCTCTTTTATGACAGCACTAATCCTGTTCATGAGGGCTCTTCTCTTGTGACCTAACTGCCTCCCAAAGACCCCAGACAATCGTTTCCTGATAGCAGAAAGAAACTACTGAGGCCAGTAATATCTATACACATTCTGTGGGGAACTGTGTGTCTAGAATTGTAGTCATGCACTGCTTAGGAACTTTTAAAGGAAGACTAACTGACCACAGCAGAGGTAAGCGATCAAAAAGAATTTCCCTATGGGAAGTATTTGACTCTTAGGAAGCTAAGCTTTCTGTAAGGACAACAACACAAAGCTATTCACACAAGTTCTTTGGCTATGAAAGAATTCCATTTTCATTTGTGTATTTATTCATTTACTGTTTACTGAGCATCTTTGTGTCGTCACTGGCTTGGCTCTGGGAAAAGAGAATGAGGAGTGGTTCTTCCATTTATTTGTTTATCACAGGCACCCCAAAACACAAACTGATATAATAAAATGATGTGGAGAGAATTCTGTAGTGGAGAGAGAAAGGAGGAAAGAAGCATGATAGATTTTATGTAGGTTGGGCAGTGGGTGATTCTTAATGAAAAATGACTTGAGTGTGGAAACAGGATAGCCAAGTAGAGGTTGAAACTCGAAACAAGGTAATATTTGAAGTAGAAAGTATGGTCAAAGATTTAGGTGCAAAGATCATTGGAGTAGAATAATAAGGGACTACATAGCCGAGACCAGCATCTTGGAAATGTCCATGGTCCCTGAGGCCAAAACGATGGGCCATGCTGTAATTCTGGACAATTTTTTTTGTTTTTAATCTTTTAATTTTGGGGGTAAATATAATTTATATACAATAAATTTTCCCTATGTCCTGCTCATACCAAACATCTCTTTCATCAGAAACAAGGATTAGGAATTATACAGCATCTGTTCAAGCTCTCACACTTAATCATCTTGAAATGTGAATAATTTGTATGAAAACATATACTCTGCTCTTGAGACACCTACAGAAGTGATGGTGTAAATTAAAACATGCCAATTTGTTAATATGAATTACTGTACCTCACTATAAGTGCTATTCCCTTTCTTAAAGTGTGAATTGTTGATAAAATCGGAATATTAACTCACATACCACACAAAGACATCAGAAACAAATTAGAGCCCAAGGAAAGAAAACTTGTGATAAAACAGCTTTTAAAACAATCTTATGATCATAGACAGGCCATCGGAACTAACGAAGACCCAATTTGCAAATTGTGTGTTCCTGAGAATGCTGGGTCTAGCACATCTATCTTCTCTTTCCTGGTTGTCACCTGTATTAATTTGCAATGGCAGCCATCACAAAATAGCATACACAGTGTGGTTAAGAAACTGAAATGTGTTGTCTCACAATCTGGACTAAAAGTCCAACATCAAGGTATCAGCAGGGTTGGTTCCTTCTAAGGGCAGTGATGAAGAATCCCCTGCATGCCTCTGTCCTACCTTCCGGTGGTGGCTGGCAATCCTTGGGGTACCTTGCCTTGTAGAAGCGCCACCAGGTGTTAACCTTCATCTTCAGAAGGTGTGCTCCCTGCATGCACGTCTGTGTCCACATTGCCCCTGATTGATAAAGACAACAGTCATATTGCATTAGAGAGCTAGCCTACTCTAGTATGACCTCATTCTAACGGAACTAATTATATCGGCAAAGAATCTGTTTGCAAACAAGGTCACATTCTGATGTAAGAGGCACTGGGGGGGTTAGAACTTCAACATATGAATTTGGGGGGACATAACTGTACCATAACACTCTGCCCTAAGGCCCCCCCAAAACCCATGTGCCTCTCACATGCAAAATACACTCAACCCATGTGAGCATCCCTGAAAGTTTTAACACATCAACTCAGAGTCCCAAATCTCACGTCAATATCACTGAAATCGCTGAGACCTGAGGTCTGATTCATCTTGAATTCCTCTCCGGCTATGAAGCTGTGAAACCAGACAAGGGGTGTGCTTCCAAAATGCAGTGGTGGGTCAGGCCCAGGGGAGACATTCCCACTCCAGAAGGAAGAAGTCAGAAAGGAAGAAAGGGATTGTGGGTACCAAGGAAATCCAAAACATAACAGGGCAAATCCCATTTAAGGCCTGAGAATGATCTGCTTTGGCTCCGTATTCTGTGCTCCAGGCCCAGCAGGGTGATGGCTGTACCCCCTTGGCCCACGCCCTCAGCCCATGGTGACTGTGGGAGTCCAACAGCCTCTCTATCCATGGATCTGCCCTAAAGTCATTTTTTCTTCATTCTATATCCTCTCTGTCCCACTCAATCCAGGCAGGCTGGCACTGTGGCTGCTGATATAAAATTCTAAAAACAACTCATTGGCCTCTTGTGCAGTTCAAAGCAGGCCAAATCATCGGACAAGACTGGATATTTCCTGGGTAACAGCATCTCTGCGTCTGGCTTCTGCTGAGATGCTTGATTGGATCCATGAGTCACACAGCTAATCTCTTTAGCACATGGCTGTCCAGCCACATCCTTGGCCTTGTTTCCAGAGCACGCTGTCAGGATAGACTGAGAATCTTCCAAATCATGAAGAGCTGGTTTCTTTTTAACAGATTCTTCCTCGATGTATTTCTTTCCTTCTGCATCCCGCTCTAAACAACAAGAAGAAATGAGACCACTCATGAAACACTTTGTTTAGAAATCTCGCTAAATATGCAAGTCCATAGACCAAGTACATTGTCTACCTTCCAGAAAACACCGGGACACAGTACAGGAAAGGTCTCTGCCATTTTATAACAAGAATGGCTTTTCCTCTAGTTCCCATAACATGTTCTTCATTTCTGTCTTAGCTCTCGTCAGAAGCACATCTCAATCCATGTTTCTGCTCACAATCTCCTCCAGGCATTCAAAGCTTTTTTTTCCTTATCAAGCACTTCAAAACTCTTCCAGTCTACACCCACTACCCAATTCTAACGCTGTTCCCACACAGTTTAGTATCTGTTTCAACAACACCCCACTTCCCAGTACCAAAATCTGGATGGCCATCGTGGAAAAAAAATCATGAACTTCATGTCTGTGTTGTATTTAGTCTTTTAAGAATGAAATGTAGTTATTGGTGGCACAGACTAGACCAGAAATGACCACAAACCAGCTGGCAATCAACGTAGTTGGTGTTGTAATAAATTCTATGTCATCGATTTATAGGACCTCCTCCTCCACTTTTTCCAAATGCCAAAATTATATTAAAAGTATGCACAATGACCGAGCCCTGTCATGCTAAAGCTTAAGGAATACACCTGCAGGATTCTTCTCTAATTACTGAATACATTTTTTAAAATAAGTGTCTTTTGAAGCGATATTGCACATACCATCCTGGATCAATAGCTGAATTGTTTCTACATCTCAAGTTCCTAATTTGTTTCTCTGGCTTAGGAAACTGTTTTGTCTTTGATTAATGTGCTTCTTTGTTCCCAGCAAAATATCACAGGATCCAGTGACATCCTTGAGCATAATTATCCTCTAATTCCAGTTACATCTATTGAAACACCTGGTGCTCCTTGGGGAAGCCAGAATAATAGAGACGAACAAACTCAAAGGTCAGTAGGCTATGCTGGGCTCCTGGGTACTAAAAGTCAGAGATCATTTCAGAACTTGCTTATCCACAACGCACTTGAAGAGGTGATGCGAGGCAAGTGTCCTGGCAGGCAGGGTCCATGATAAAGGGGGGGTCTGGAAACCAGCTATTGTGATTGGGTGTGAAAAGAGAAATGGGGTTTCACGAGGGTAAAGAAATCTTGTTTCAGGGGCACCTGGGTGACTCAGTCAGTTGAGCACCGGATTCTTAGTTTCTGTTCAAGTCATGATCCCAGGGTTGTGAGATGGAGTCCCGTGTTGGGTTCTACTCTCAGCGGGATGTCTGTTTGGGATTCTCTCTCTCCCTCTCTATAAAATAAAAAAATAACTCTTAAAAAAAAATCTTGTTCCAGAATTAAAGGATCAAGAGTCATGACAGCAAATCCAAAATATATGAAACGTTATCACACAATTATTACAAACCAACACTCTTGAGCTATTTTTAAGTGCAGTAAAGCCCTGACATATTTAAACCTAAAAAGTGTTTAAAATATTGAAGTATATTCAATAATATGTGTGTGAAATGTTTATAGTGACATTTACTCATGTGCAATTTATTTTATCTTGCAATGTATAAAAATGTTTGATAAATGGATAGATTTAAAAGGCTGCGTGTGATAAGACAAGTAATGTTAACAATAGGGTCTGGGTGGCTCAGTCGGTTAAGCCTTGGATTCTTGATATTGGCTCAGGTCATGATCTCAGGGTCATGGGATTGCACCCCCCCACCCCTCCACTCCCCCAACCCACCCCTCCCACCCCCCGTCGGTCTCTGTGCACTAAGCCTGGAGGCTGCTTGAGATTCTCTCTCTCTCTCTCCCCCCTGTCCCTCCCCTTCTGCTCTCTCTCTCTAAATAAATAAAATCTTTAAAAAAATAATAGGGTCTAGGTGATAGATATATGGATATTAGATATAAAATTATTTCAACTTTTGGGTAAGTTTGAATATTTTTTATTTAAAAAAAAAAAGGCTGAAAAAGTAAGCAGGTATAACCTGCTCCTTTCAGACTGATTCAGATGTAGCTTAGTTAGGGATTGGCTAAATTCCCTGGAATGGTCTCATCTCTCTTTCCAAATGGGAATGGGGCTTAAATCTGTTTGGGATTAGGAAGATCTCATCCTGCAGGGCCAAAGACAAGTCTCATAAGTAAGGTCCCTTGCTCATGACACCTGCTGCCTGTGCATCTGGAGTGGCCGACTCTGTCTTCTGTCTCTCCCTCGTTCCGTGGAGAAGGGCACATCCGGACCTCACCCGGGAAGCACCCCAGGGTGTGAACCCGCCAGGAGACCAAGGAAAGGGGAAGGAGGTGTCCATGGGTAAATCCCGAGTTGGCCAGTGACCTCTATGTGGGGAGGGGTGGCACCTATGGTGTGTATGGGGGGTGCACCCTGAAAATGCTGGGGGCTTTGATGCACTTGTTGGAGGAACTGTGCCCCGAAGCAGGGCTGTGTGGTGGGCTGGCCACCCATGCCCAGCTAGAGGGTGAAGTTTAAAAGTTAGAAGAGCTGAGCCATCTTAAAAGAATGAAATGTTGCCGTTCGCAAGAACGTGGATGGAGCTAGAGAGTATTATGCTAAGCGAAAGTAGTCAGTTAGAGAAAGATAATTATCATATGATTTCACTCATATATGGAATAGAAGGAACAAAACAGATGAACATAGGGGAAGGGAAGGAAAAATAAAATAAGATAAAAACAGACAGAGAAGCAAACCGCTAGAGACTCTTAACTCCAGGGAACAAACTGAAGGTTGCCGGAGGGGAGGGCCGTGGGGGGACGGGGTAACTGGGGGATGGGCATGAAGGAGGGCACGTCATGTAATTAAGGAGCACTGGGTATTATATGCAACTGACGAATCACTACATTCCACCCCGGCACTAATAATACACTATATGTTAACTAACCTGAATTTAAATAATAAATAAATAAATTAATTAATTAAAAAATAAATAAAAGTTAGAAGAGCTGCAATTAAGGAAAGATGGGGGATGTCAGGGTGTCCCCCACTCTTCTGGCTTCAGAACTGGCAGACAAGGCAGGACACACACCGAAGAGGGGAGCATGCCATTCTGCAAAGCTAGGCGATCACAAGCCACCATGGATTAAGGCATGCTAAGCCGGATTAGATGCTAAAAGGTGGAATCCCCGAGGAAGTGAGGAAGGGGAAGATGCTCTGGTGATCGCAGGGAGACAGAATGCCCCATGCTGTGTGATCTCTCATAAACACAAAGGGAAATTTTAAATGGTAATTGCCTTAGGCTTCTGATAATAGAGAAATACACGCCCAAAGCAAGGAGAAAACTTGCTTGCTTTCTGTCTCTTCACTTGTAAATCTTCTATCTTTGGAATGTAAACACTGCAGGAGCTAAAACTCTGCCCAGGGTTGCCTGAATCAGAAGGAAAAAAAAAAAAAAAAAGAGGCGGGGGGTGGGCGGTGGGGGGATGCTTTTTGAAAATAGAGAAGCTACTACCTTCCCCAGAGTCCATCCAGGGCTCCCTAAGATTGCTGATGAAGGGCAAATACAAATGCTAAAATTCTTCTCCACAAACGTTAGTAAAAAGCTGTAGCCCTGTGAGTGGGTCACCTTGACTCATTCTATCGGCCAGAGACACAGTTTGGATTCAGCTGTATTCATAAACCAGTGAGTTTCACATTGTCCTACTTGATTCAGAGCTAAAGTTTTGGAATGAAATCTACGGGGTGTCTGTGGGTTTAGGAATGTCTTTGGATATATGTTGTGTATAGTGATGTTTTTCGATCTCTGGAGGGTGTTTCAAAATTAATTTGTAAAAAAGATCTCTTTAACTGGCTTAAAGAGAAATAAGTTTTAATATCAATAGTATACTTATGTAAAAAGGAAACTTAATTGTCTTTCTTCTGCTAAAAGGACAAAGTTTCCTTGAACTATTGGTATCTTCTTGATAAAATTATGAAAGGGTTTTTCTTTACCTTTTAAGTAAGCTGCTTAGAAAACAAAGATCCTGTGTTTTATCAAAATAATTTCCTATGCTATGTGTTGTCTTCATCAGATCTTTGATCACTTATGAAAAGTGAGTCTCTAGTAAAAGAGCTAAGTTTTTTTTATCACAAAGCAGCCTTCTGCATTTGCCTGAAAGATATTTTATGGTCTTTTTAGTTAAAGAGAAAATTAAGTACTTTCATAAAAAGCTGTGACCTTATTTAGTCAAACTTTGATATTTTTTATATACTTCCTTAAAAAATCAAATTCTAAATGAAGTCTTTCCAACCTTTGAACTACCCTGTGATTTTCCTGGAACTTCTCAAAGGACTTGTTCTCTCTCCCTATAAAAGGAAGATGTTACACTAATCAGGCTTATTTGGTATGCTAAATGTCACAGGAAGCATTCTCGAAGAAGTGATGTGAAGCTCTCTTTAGCATGTATATTGGTATGGAAGTTATTAATATATGTGTTCCAGGAATTGTACAAAATTCCTGAGAATCTGACATGCATTGATGTAATGTTATCAGTCATAACTCTAATTATTATTTTTAAAAGGGTGTCATGGAAATAACCAAACCCCCTTGTCGATTGCATTATAATGAACTCTCATCAGCTCTTCAACAATGGTCTTTTGTCAGTTACAGATAGTTATTGTTTCCTGCAAAACTGTTTCATCTTCAAGGAGATTCATGAAAAAGACTCTGACAGGTTTTTGAGTCACATCAATTTCCCTTCGTGTAGGAGGGGTAACAAAGAACCATTCATGAGCTCCCCACAGTCAAGGGGAAAGCTGCACGGTAAGTCCAGATGATAGCCCAGCACCTGTCCCTGTTCTCCTTCCCCACATCAATAAAAGGGGCCCTTTACATGTGATGATATAATGTTAACATGGGAAAACTTGGCTCTGATGCGGGACACCACGCAGGCTTTGCTTGTGCATCTTGGAAGGAGAAGCTGGGCAGTAAGCCTACAGAATATTCAAGCCAATGCACCACAAGGTTTTGGGGAGTCTTAAAGTGTTTGGGTAAGACGTGCATTGTTGCAGAAGCTGGGATGGACAAGACGCAAACCTATTTAATCCTTTAGACTATGAAAGAGGGGCCAGCTTTTATGGAGATTTGGGGCTTCTGGAGGACTTCTCTTCTGCACCAGGCACAGTCCGGCCCTCCGTTATAACACCTGGTAAAGAAAGGGTACAGGCGGGGACCAGAGCAGCAAGCAGACTTTGAGAAGACAGAAATACTTGTGAAGCACAATAAAGCTCTTGGCGTCTTCCACGCAGGGTTGCTAGTTGAAGTAGATGTATCTGTGGCCCTAGAAGGTATGGCCTGTGGGTTGAGCATTGTGATAGAGTCAACAGAAGGAGACAGGATTTTGTCCTCAGCTCTGGAAAGAGGCAGAAACCTGATCTAACCACGTAGATCAAGAGCTCCTAATAGTGTCCACGGTGCTTCTGATGAGGGAACGGAAGGCTAGCTGAGGACAGGAGAAGCTGAGATCACGATCCTGCAAGACATGTCTCCCTCAGTTTACAAAAGTGTTAGCAATTTACAAGAACAAAGCATTTCTGTCAATGGCCTAGCTTCCAGAAGGGAATGTAGGTACAATTCAATGTCCTATAACCTGCAGCCCATTGACAGATACTTGGGTGAAGTGGGCAGAAGGTAATGTTCCTCCAGGAAGCTCCCAACTCTCTTCATGTTAATGCCTTGCTACAGGGTAAAACAATGGCAAGGCCTCTGGTATCCTGTGAGTCTTCTTTAACATACAAAGATCCTTTTGAAACCTCCCTTTTTCCTTGCCTCCCCCAACTCCCAAGTATATAATCAGCCACCCCTCACAACCCCCGGGCGCAGCAGCTCTTTCTGCCCCCGGTCCTGTCCCTGTGCTTTAATAAACCACCATTTTGCTCCAAAGACATCTCAAGAATTCTTTCTTGGTCGTCAGCTCCGGATCTCACCTATATTCCAAAACCACATCACTTCTCTGGGTAGAGCCTTTAAGGAAGGAACACGATACCATAGCAAGAATTGCCCTTCTTCTCAAGGAGTGTATTATCATGAGTAAGCCCCTGTGGGGTCAGGATATATGAGAAGACATTTGGGTCAGCTTCCAGGGGTCTGAGGTGCTCCTCACTGTTTTCCATGTCTCAGCTCATGAGGCACTTACAGCCCCAGGCTGAGGCCCTAGCCTGGGTACGAGCCCTAGCAACCTCTCTTCAGTAGATACGGCAGATTAGCTCTATAGGAAGAGGGGCCACCCTGGTGCTTGGGTGGAACAGCATATTGCCAAAGGATGCTGATTTTGCCTTCGAAATACAGTGACTTGGTTAACGCAGTAACAGCATGTCCGCTGGGTTCCTTTTTTTTTTTTTTTTTAAGATTTATTATTTGAGAGAGAGAGTGGGGGTGGAGGGGCAGAGGCAGAGGAAGAGAAAAAAATCCCACGCAGACTCCCTGTTGAGCATGGAGCCTGCCGATGGGCTCCATCCCACAACCCTGAGATCAGGACCTGAGCCGAAATTAAGAGTCGGACACTTAACTGACTGAGCCACCCAGGCTCCTCTGTCCTGTGTGTTCTAAACACCACCCAAGGCAACTGCCAAAGGAGCCTGGGGCCATCCACCAGAGTTCCCAACAAGTAAGGGATTGACAAATTGATTTTGTTGTCCCCCTTCCTCTGGGTGAGGGTTCTAAATATGCTCTGGTTCCTGTGGACACCGCATCTGGCCTCACCCAAGCTTTACCCTGTCACCCTGCAAACCAGGCTTTCACCATTAGGGGACTAAAGAAGCTGAGTACCACGTATGGATACCCTCATCAACTAGACAGTAATAGGGGGGTCACATTTCAGAGGTGATGACATGCAAGACTGGGCAAAAAACACATACATTGAACTGAGGTTCTGTCTCCCCTGTAACTCTCAAGGAGTATGATTGGGGGAAAGGAAAAACAGAATATTAAAGCAGCAGATTACATTACTAGCAGATAAAACCACCATAGACCAATGTACTACAATATTGTCCCAGAACTTTCATACATTGGGGTCCCAGGCTTTCATAGATTCGCATGATCACCTAGTAGGGCCTATTGCCCCATATGCCAGCCTGAGGACTCCTGCTGAGGCACCCAATACTATAAAGGTGTGGAAGTCCCAGGAGACAGTATTCTCACCATGGATCAGTGTTCTGTGCTGCTGAGAGCACCAAGCCCCATCACACCCGGGAGAGGAATTATAAATTCCTGGAATTTGCAATGGGACCTCCCACCACTTTGACCACCAAACAAGCCCTCTCCATGTGAGTGGAACCCCTTGCTGACTGCTCAGGTCACATTGTGGGAAAGGAGCAAGAGTAGGTCACAAGGGGTGGTGGGTTGGTGGAGGTCACCCAGAGGACATAGTCACCAGTTGCCCTACAAGCTGGACTTGGGCAATGGGGGTGCCTCCCTCCGTCTCCTGTGCTTGGAATGTATGTTCAGCCCACCATTCCCACAGTAGGAGCTGTTTCCAAGGACACAGTCTGAGAGGTAATGTGTTGTGGAGACCGTCTGGATGGTATACGTGATTAGACACAATGAAGGATTCTGTATAAACTTTTAAAATTCTGGCAGGGAGGCGAGGAGATGTACCTGTCTTGTGGCCACCCAAGACAAGCATCATAAGTAAGTTCCCTTGGCTCTTAAAACTACCGCCAACCAATCTGGAATGTTCTGCCTCATTCTTTGGTCTCTCCTTGCCCTCCACGGTATGGGGGCCAACCTGTGAACCAACAAGGACTAGATGTAACAGCTAAAGCTATAAAAAGCCCAGAAGAAAAATGAGTAAAACTTTGTGACCTGAGGCAATGTCTTAGATACAACACCACATGCACAACTAACAAAAACACAAAATAGATACTTTGGAATTCATGAAATTGAAGAGTTTCAGAGAATCCAAGGACACCATCAAGAAAGTGAAAATATAGTTCAAAGAAACAAAGAATATATTTCCAAGTAATGTATCTGATGAGGATCTAGTTTGCAAATATATACAGCACATTAAAACCCAACAGTTAAAAGACAAATAATTAAAAATGCTCAACATCATTTATCATTAGGAAAATGCAAATCGAAACCACCATAAAATGCCACATAAAATCCACTAGGGTGGCTATAATGAAAAATAGAGATAGTAACAAGTGTTAAAAAGAATGTGTAGAAATTGGGATCCTCATGTATTCACCGTGAGGATGTAAAATGGTGCAGCCATTGTGGAAAACGTAGGCAAGCTCCCCTCAAATTTAAACAAGGTAACAGATAACCCAGAAATCCATTTCTAGGTATATATCTGAGAAAACTAAAATCATAGTCACCCAGGAAAGCAGCAGTATTATTCCTAATAGTAAAAATGTGGGAATAACCGAAACTTATACCAACTGGTGGATGGATAAACAAATGTACGATAGCCACACAATGGAATATTATTAAGCCATGATAAAGAAAAAAATGGAGGGCTAACCCATGCTCCAACATGGGTGAACAGTGGCAACATGATGCTCAGTCACAAAGGCCACCTATTATATGAGTCCATCTGCTGGAAATGTCCAGAAGAGGCAAATCTATAGAGACAGAGAGTAAAATAGTAGTTGTATAGCACATGATGGGAAAGGGCCAGGAGAGAGGATCTGCATTTTTTTGAAGGATGAGCATGGATATAAATCTTCAAAATATTTCTCATTCAACATTATTGTTTTTCTGATTATTGAGAGTGAAGCATACTTCTGTATCACTTTTTGTTTGTTATAAGGGAGAGTTAATGGATGTAATCCCTTTTGTTCCATTTTTTTCTATGAACCAAACTGAGTTTCATGCAAAATATAAGTTATTTGCAAGTAGATGTTTTTAACAGGAAAGGTTTCTTCCTTTGCAATTTCAAGGAGGCTTACTGTGCATACTTACATAATCAACATCCATGTCAAGAAATTTACATTAAAAATCATTTTATCCAGGATTTGCGAATTGGAGATTTAGCTCTGTTTATCTTTATCTACCCAGTTTAGATGCTGTGAATGAGCGTTTGATGGAAGGTGACCTATATTTTAACGTAGTACATTAAGTCAACGTTTCCTGTTTTCTTGTACATCCTACCTTCCTCAAATCAAATAAAGTTTCCTCATGCCTTTTTTCTTATCAGTTCTCCCAAACTTCACCTACCAAGCACCCCGCAATACTGCTAAATTCTATCTACCTTATCCTGTTAACACCCTACCTTATTAGTGATCAGCCAGTATTTGTGGGTTCGAAACACCCTTTTTTCTGTATGCTGTGAACACAACTTCACTGAAAACCAACTTTTTGTTGTTCTGTTTTAAGGTTTCCCCAACTGGTTTTGAATAACCCCAAGACCACTAGATCCTCCCCTATCTCAATTATGAACACAAAATACCTCAGCATATTTCCCCAATTAGTCACCACCCATGATTTTAGAAGAAAAATGCAAGTTTTCCACCAGCAAACTTTTTATCTATCATTTTGATACTGGGAGTAGTAACAAGAATTAAATATTACAAGTTCCTTAATATTTTATATCAGCAATTTTTATTGAGTTATGCATCACTTGATATATAAAATTCACTATTTTCAGTATATTCACTATGTTGTGTCACAATTACCTATCTAATTCTCCAAAAAAGAAACCCCTTACATAATAGCAATTAGTCCAAATTCTCCCTTTTCTCCAGCCCCTGGCAACCACAGATCTTTTTATCTCTACGGATTTGCCATTTTGGACATTTCTTAGAAATGGAATCATACTATATGTAACCTTTTGTATCTGTGTTCTTTCAGTTAACGTGTTTCCAAGGTTCACCCATGTCCTAGCACATACTAGTTCTTATTTCCTTTTATGCTTCACTAACATTCCAATGTATGGATATATCACATTTTATTTATCTGTTCATCAACTCATGAACATTTGGATTGCTTCCAGTTTTCATCCATTGTAAATAATGCTGCTGTGAGCATCTGTGTACAGGTTTTTCTGTAAACATATGGTTTCAGTTCTCTCTGACACATACTTAGGAGCGACACTGCTGAGTCATATGGTAATTCCGTGTTTAACTTCATGAAGAACTACCAGACTGTTATCATAACAGCTCCATAATTTTACATTCTCATTGGGGTCCCTGGGTGGCTCAGTCGGTTAAGGGTCCGACTCCTGATTTCAGCTCGGGTCATGATCTCCTGGGTCATGGGATCAAGCCCCATGTTGGGCTCTGCGCTCAGCAGGGAGTCTGCGTGAGATTCTCTCCCTTTGCCCGTCCCCCCCACCCATGCGTCTGCACGTGCTCTCTCTCCCTCTCAAATAAATAATAAATCTATAAAAAATCTCATCAGCAGTGTTGGAGTGTTCCAATTTCTCCACATCCTTGCCAATACACTGTTATCTGGCTTTTTGATTATAACCATCCAGGTGGGTGTTATGTAGTATCTTATTATGGTTTTGATTGCATTTTCCAAATGATTAATGATTTGAACATCTTTTCAAAATGTGTTTATTGAGTATTATTTTAATGTATATCTTCTTCAGAGAAATGTCTATTCAAATCTTTTCCCCGCTTTGTATTTGGTTTATTTGTCTTTTATTGTGGAGTGTTAAGAGTTCTTTATGGGTTCTTTATGGATTTTGACCAGCATTTCATTGAATATCTAGATCACTTTGGGGAGCATGCCATCTTAACAATATTAAATATTAATATTTGTGAACACAGAACATCTTTCACTCATCTTCCCTAATTTCTGATGTTTTGTAGTTTCCACCTGTACAAGTCTTACACTTGTTTGGTTAAACTTATTCCTAAGGGTTTTGTATTTTTTTTATGCTATTATAAATGTATTTTTTTTTTTTTAGATTTTATTTATTTATTTGACAGAGAGAGAGATAGCGAGAGCAGGAACAGAAGTAGGGGGAGTGGGAGAGGGAGAAGAAGGCCTCCCGCCGAGCAGGGAGCCTGATGTAGGACTCGATCCCAGGACCCTGGGATCATGACCCAAGCCGAAGGCAGACGCTTAACGACTGAGCCACCCAGGCGCCCCTATAAATGTAATTTTTTTAATAATTTAATTTTTGAGAGTTCATTACTAGTATTTTTACAAATAGAACTGACTTTTGTTTATTGCTTTTGTACAACCTCGCTCAACTCATTAGCTCTAATCATAGTCTTTAGAAGACTCATTAGTCATTTCTAATTTAAAATCATGCCATGTGCCAAACAAAAACCCAATGGCAAACACTTAAAAAAAAATCATGTCATGTGTGAATAAAGATAATTTTACTTCTTTCTGTCCAAACTGATGTTCTTATTTTCATTTCTGACCTACTGTTCATGATTAGAACCTAGTACAATGTTTAGTAAAAATGGTGAGAGTGGACATTTTTATCCTATTCCTGATCCTAGAGGGGAAATTTTCAGTTTTTACCCATTAAGTATAATGTTAGCTGTGGGTTTTTCATTGATGTCTGTGATCAGGTTGAGAAAGTTCCATTCTATTCCTAGTTTATTGAGCATTTTTACTTTTTGAAGGTGTTAGATTTTGTCAAAAGCCTTATTTTGTGTCTGGTGATCTTTTTCTCCCCCTCCATTCTATTAAGATGGTGTATTATATTTATTATTTTCATATGTTGAACCACCTAGAATTCCTAGAATAAATCCCACTTGGTCATGGTATATAATCTTTTTAGTATACTAATGGTTTCAGCTTGCTAGTCTTTTGTTGAGAAGCTGTACATCTATATTCATTAGATATATTTGTCTGTACTTTATTTTTGTAAAGTGTCTTTGTCTGACTTCAGTGCAGGGTAATGTTGGCATAGTCGAATGAGACAGAAAGTATCCCATCCTCTTCTATCTTTTTGAAAAAACATTGGGAAGATCAATGTTAATTCTTCCTTAAGTGTTTGGTGGAATTCACCAGTGAAGTCATCAGATCCTGGGCTTTTGTTTGAGGTATTATGATGACGTATTAAATCTCTGCTTGTTGTAGTTTCTATTGAGATTTTCTGTTCTACTTGATTCACTTTTGGTGGTTTGTGTACTTAAGGGATTTTTTTCTATTTTATTTGGGTTATACAATCTGTTCAACTTAATTGCTCAGAGTATTCCTTTATGTTGCTTTTTATTTCTTTTTTTGTTTTTAAAGATTTTATTTATTTATCTGACAGAGAGAGACACAGCGAGAGAGGGAACACAAGCAGGGGGAGCGGAAGAGGGAGAAGCAGACTCCCCACTGAGCAGACAGCCTGATGCGGGGCTCGATCCCAGAACCCTGAGATCATGACCTGAGCCAAAGGCAGATGCTTAACGACTGAGCCACCCAGGTGCCCCTGCTTTTTATTTCTGAAAGGATAATAGTAATGTCCCCACTTTCAGTCATGATTTTGCTAATTTGAATCTTTTCTGTTTTTTTTCCCACTTGGGTAAATCTTGTTCAAGGTCAGTTAATATTACTGATCTTTTCAAAGAAGCCACTTTTGCTTTTATTTATTTTTTCTATTGTTTTTCTATTATCTATTTTATTTATCTCCACCCTAATCTTTCTTATTTCCTTCTTTTTGCTTGTTTTGGTTTTAGTTTGCAATTTTTATGTTTTTTTGTTGTTGTTGTTGTTAAGGTGGAAGTTAAGTCATTGATTTGAGGTTTTTTTTTTTTAAAGTAGACATTTGTAGCTATAGATTTCCCTCAACTATTGCTTTCACTTCATTCTATAAGTTTTATTTTGTTGTGTTTTCATTTTTTTTTTAACGGTTGATTTATTTATTTTAGAGGGAGAAAGAGAGAGTGGGTGTGCACATGAGCAGGGGGAGGCTCGGGCAGAGAGAGAGGGAGAGGGAGAGAATCTCAAGCAGACTCCCTGCTGAGATTATGACCAGAGCCAGAACCACGAGTTGGACACTTAACAGACAAGCCACCCAGGCATCCCTTGTTGTGTTTTCACTTTAATTCATCTCAAAGTATTTTCTAATTTCCCTTCTGATTTCTTCTTTGATCCATTGATTATTTAGAATTGTGTGGTTTAATTTCTGCATCTCAGTGAATTTTCCATATTTCCTTATTTTGTCATTTTAATGATTAAAACTTTTAATTCATTGAAATTAGTTTATGGTTAACTCATGTCCCATCCTAGAGGATGTTTCATGTGCACTTATGAAGAATATGAATACTAATGTTCTCAGGTTGAATGTTCTGTAGATGTCTATCATGTACATGTGATTTATAGTGTTGTTCAAGTCTTCTCTTTCCTTGCTGTCCTTAAATCTACTCGTTCTATGCATCACTGAAGGTGAAGTATTAATGAACTCTTTGATTACTAATTTTGAACTATTTCCCCCTTCAACTTTGTCAGTTTTTACTTCATGTATTTTGGCGCTCTATTGTTATGTACATTTATAATTGTTATATACTGTTGGTAGATTAATCTTTTTGTCATTATCCATCCTTTTCATCTCTCATACAGTATTTATTTTGTCTGATATCAATGTAGTCACTCTGGCTCTGTTTTTGTTATTATTTTCATGGAATATCTTTTTCCAAACTTTTGCTTTCAACCTGTTGTTATATTTGAATCTAACTTGAATATCTTAAGACAACATATAGTTGTTCAGTGACTTTACTAAACTGATTTTATAAAGCATGTATTCTTTGTTGGATGTAGTCACTGACATCTCTGTTTTACTAGTTAGTGGTCAGCTAGTGATTGAATATTCTATACATGGGCTCTATATTTGTTGGATCTTGCTTTTGGCATTCAATCAGACAGATTTCAACTCTACCTCAGTCTTCACTTTTTGCTTGCCCAAAGCCTGAATATCATCTAGAGGTGAGAGTGTAGGGCCTTCTTATGTCTTCCTTGAGCACGCACACATCCCCGAGCATGTATACGGCCCTTGGCATGTGCATGACTTGCAGATTATCAGGAATGTGTTGAAATACCTGAAAGCTCTTATTCCCCAAAGAATCTCATTCTTCAACCTTTTCTTCCAAGCTTTTTGGTTACTGTATTGTTTTCCCCAGCTGTTATTTGTGGGTCCAGCCAGCAATGACTGATACATTTACTTATACATATTTTCTACAAATCTTCCCTGGGGAGTTGCCTCAGAATGTTCTGCGTTAAGATGAGAGAAAAGCAAGTCCTTTGACCTGGTCCTCCAAGGAGCTATGAGACAGGTGGGAAAAAAGACCCAAACTGCAATTCTTTGCAAATGAGGTCTGTTCTGCTGCTTCCAGTGCCAGTATCCATATTGTGAGTGTGGGATATCATCTTAAAGGCCACCACCAATCTGGGGAGCAGGGTATAACACCAGAGTAAGATAAAATAACATAAATATGCTGTTCTTAAGATTCAGGTGTTAGATTTTTGCTTTTTGCTTTTCTTCCCTCATTAATTGCTCCCCTGGTTGCTATAAGCTTCTGGTTAGTTTATAGAATTCTGAAAATAGTAATTCTAACAGTTTTCCCCAATTTTTTATTGTTTTGCTGGCATCGATCTCTGATATATTTTTGAAACCAGGCCCGAAATTATTTTCTTAGGTGAACAACTAGAAATAATGAGAGGTTTTCTCCGATATCTTAACAATTTGCAAAGATTTTAAGACAAATTCAGTGTGATTTTAGAAGTTTAAATGACAGATTTCTTTTTAAAATATTTCTTTTCTTGTTTGTTTGTTTGTTTTTAGAGAGGAGTGCATGCTAGGGGGGAGGAGGGTCAGAGGCAGAGGGAGAGAAAAACTTAAGCAGACTCCCCACTGAGCATGCAGCCCGACTTGGGACTCTATTTCAGAATTCATGATATCATGACCTAAGCTGAAACCAAGAGTCAGATGCTCAGCTGACTGAGCGACCCAGGTGTCCTTTAAATTACAGATTTCTTATCAAAAGTGTTGTGCCTCTTAGATATGATGTTTCACACTAAGTTTTCCTTTCTTGCTGTTGAAATCTTAAAACACTCAGTTTACATCTTTCCTCACAAGTATAGTTAGCATCAGGTCCCAAAACAACATGTCCCCTTTATTTATTTTAAAATCATCTGGTATTTATTTTTCCCTTGGAATTTTGTATGTGAAGGATGATCTTGGATCTTTGAAGTTGATTTTATACTTTTAAATATGCCTGTCAATTTGCATATCCCTCACTAGAAAATGCCTTTTTTACCTCCAAAAGCTGTCTGATTACTTACCTCCTTTTTTCTTTGAGGAAGTAGAGCTCACATTTATTTTTTGCAGAGGCTGACGGTTATACTTTGAATTGGACTTTATGTAATTGAACTGACCCCCTTTTAAAGCAAAATTCTTACTTGTGTTTTGTTGTGTTAGATGGGATAATTTGTATTTTGAAAAAAAATAAAAATATTTTTAAAATCTCTTCAAAAATAATTGGATTGGCAAAGTTACCGTTAGAAAGCTTTCACAAACCTTGACATTGGAACTTGTCCAGATGGTCATAGCAGCTAATTGCCAGAACATTTTCTGTCTTCATGATTGGTAATATTTTTTAAATACAATTCAGTTCAACAAATAGTTGTTGTGTGCTTTCTATGCATCCATTGCTGTGCTAGGCACCGTTGGAAATCACAGAAGAAAATACATAGTCCTTTTGTTCAAATGAACATGCTCTCCGATAAAGTAGGTAATTTAATGAAATAATTCAGTGCAATAACATTTCATTAGCTACAAGTGCTTAAAGCAAACAATGAACACAGGGTGAGAGGGATTCAAGAAGGTTGTTTTTCCTTTCATTTTACAATTGTTATCTTTTTCCTTTCTGTGATTGGATTTAATTAGTCCAATCTCAGATATGTAGTGTTTATATAATGTTGAGATTTACCAATCTTTGAGGAGAATAGAAGTGTACCCTTCCCAGTACTTTGCACCTAGCTGTCAGTGTCATAGTGAAGGAAAACATGCCCAACATGGGTTGGGACCAGAAAGGGTGTGACTAGAGTCAAGAAAGAGCAAGAAGTGGTGGGCAGAATTTAAGGTGGTTTGGATCAGGTGCAGTGATCTTAAATGGGTAGACTCCCTACATCTCTGAAGTTAGAATGAACTGGGTTTCCTGGTGCCCCGGATGTGATACTAGAAAGAAAGCAGAGTCAGTGTTTGTAATGAGCAGCTGTAAAGATGGACTTGCCATCAACGGAAAAGGCTGTGGTAGGGAGACGCTGGGCTAACATCAGGAGCTCATTTTGTGACATTAAATTGGAGACTTGGTCAGAGTCCCACTGGAGCTTCAATTTGACAGTAGGATTTGGGAAGCTAGGGTTCAAGGTAGAGGTCAGAGCTGAAAATATAAATTTTAGAGGCATCAGCATGTAAATGGACATGATCATTGAAGCATGAGTATAGATGGAATCAAAGGGAGGAATTCAAGAACTCATCCCAGTGGCATATCCGTTTTTAATGTCAAGAGATGAAGGAACAGCAAAAGATAGAGAGGCTAGTATGGACCTCCCAAAAAGTGAGAAAAAGAGAGAAGACTGCATGATGTCTTCAGTCAAAAATGAATCAAGTGGTTCCAGGACAAATGAGTGATCATCTCAGTCCTTTGCTGATGACCAAGACTTGACAGTGTGCATGACAATATGGATATCATTGATGATGTGACAAAGACACCATTTGTGGAGTTATGGAGGCAAAAGTTGGTTCAAATGAAAATTGGAGGGGAGGGGCATCTGGATGGCACACTCAGTTAAGCGTCTGACTCTTGATTTCTGCTCAGGTCATGACCTCAGGGTCATGAGATCGAGCCCCTCGTCAGAGGCTCCACACTCAGCAGGGAGTCTGTTTGGAGTCTCTCTCCCTCTCCTTCTGCCCCTCCCCTTGCTCTCGCTCTCTGAAATAAATAAATAAATATTTAAAAAAAAGAAAATTGGAAGGGAAAAACTGAACACAGAGAAACAACATTGTCTAGTTATGTTATAAAGCACATTTTTAAAAAACAGAGAAATAGCAGAAGTTGGAAATGGGATCAAGAATGTTTCACTGTTTTTACGATAAGAAAAATAGGGATGCCACATAGGGAGAGATGTTTCCCTTGGAGTTAGGAGGTGAAATCAATGCCCAAAGCTGAGTTTAAGGACACAGGAGATTTCCCTGATTGTTTGCCTTGAATTCCAGAACGCTTGGTGGAAAGATTTTGGGAGTGGAGGGTGAGGACTGTGAAAAAGGTGATATGCAGAATTCATGGAGAAGGAAGGAGGGCTCAGGGGTCTTGGGCATCTTTTGT
The DNA here is from genome assembly GCF_964656455.1 of Halichoerus grypus. Lineage (NCBI taxonomy): Eukaryota > Metazoa > Chordata > Mammalia > Carnivora > Phocidae > Halichoerus > Halichoerus grypus. Next base: position 3,420,484 of record NC_135723.1, read on the forward strand.
TTACTTACATGGACAGAGGGTGTGATGAACTGGATCTACTTCCAGTGCAGACAGTGGTATTGTAACCAAACTGCCCTAAGTTCTCACCTTGGTCGGGTACCAGTGGGGGCTACACCTGGTGTTGCCATACAAAGTAATCTTTATTTGCAGTCAAGGAAGAGATCACAGGGCACAACTTCCAAAGCAGTGATTCCACAAGCAACAAAACTGGGCAAGTGTTAAGCTAAGGATGTGTGTCTATTTGGGAAGGGGTCTGGCAAAGGAGGGCTCGGGATAGAAGTGAGGCAAAGGTCATGGTAAGTGGACAGGGTCCAGGTCCTCATTGATGGAAATCACAGGCCAGCAGGGTTCAGTATCATCAACTGTCTGGTTCCAGTTAGTCTGATGTGCAGGTGCTCAAAGGGGTTTAAATCTTCCAAAAAGAAAGACTCAAGAAGGTGTGTTGGGTCAATCTCTACTTTTGAAACAGCACTGGGCCTTTGATCACAGATTTACTGTCTGATATGGTTAGGTTATTTCCTGGCCTGGTAGAGACTATGCATTCATTCCATTTGTTTCCTTAAAATCCTCAACTCCAGAGATTTCTACATTCCTTTGTGATTCCAACACTTCCTAGGAGGTTCTGTAAGTGGCATGCTGGGCCAAATAGGGCCAGTTGGGCATATGGATCTCAAAAATAGCCGAGGGATCTAACATGATTTCTCTTATATCCCGAAAGTCTCTGCCTCTGTTTTCTTTCTTCAGGGACCCCTAACTCTTCCTGCTTCCGGGATATACCATTTGAGAAGACTTGAGAATTGGGAGGTATGGGGTCCTGCAGAGAGGTGGTTTCCCCAAGAACCATGACTCCCTCTTGTCCTCTGCTTCCCTCCATGGCCTTCAGGTCAACAGATGAGGTGTTGGGTGGTGAAATAGGCTATCTTTTGACTGTCAGCTGTGATCTGCAAAGAGAAGTTCTCTGTCCATGACCATGAGTACCCTCTCGAAGCCCACATTTACCTTTTTTTTTTTTTTTTTTGGAGATTATGCTTTTATATATAAGTAGATATAAATTTGCCCAATCCAAAATCATTAAGATTTTCTCCTAATTTTTAAAGAAGTTCTGTAATGTTGATGCTTATATCTATAATCGAAGGTTGGTTAATTTTTCTACATGTTGTACAATAAGGGTCACAGGCCACTTTTTATCCAGATGAAATCAATTGTTCCAGCACCATTTTTTGAAAAAAAAAAATTTTTTTAATATTTTATTTATTTGACACAAGCAGGCAGAACGGCAGGCAGAAGGAGAGGGAGAAGCAGGCTCCCTGCTGAGCAGAAGGCCTGACTCGGGGCTCGATCCCAGGACCCTCGGATTATGACCTGAGCCAAAGGGAGACGCTTAACCAACTGAGCCACCCAGGTGCCCACATTTTTTGAAAATATTAAGCTTTATTCCATATCATTTGATTTTGCACCTTTCTTGAAAATCAGTTGACCATATATGTGTCCATGTGTCTTCTATCTGCTACTCTGTTGTTGAGCAGTTGTCTCTCTTTACACCAACACCACACTCTCTTGGTTACTTTAGCTTTATGGTAAATCTTAAAATCACAAAAGATGCCTTTCAACTTGGTTTTATTTTATCTAAATAGTTTTGCCTTTCCTGGGGAATTTTTAAACACTGATCATTTTCTTTTTTCTTTTTTAATTTTTTATTGTTATGTTAATCCCCATACATTACATCATTAGTTTTAGATATAGTGTTCCATGATTCATTGTTTGTGCATAACACCCAGTGCTCCATGCAGAACGTGCCCTCCTCAATACCCGTCACCAGGCTAACCCATCCTCCCACCGCCCTCCCCTCTAGAACCCTCAGTTTGTTTTTCAGAGTCCATCGTCTCTCATGGTTCTTCTCCCCCTCCAATTTCCCCCCCTTCATTCTTCCCCTCCTGCTACATTCTTCTTCTTCTTTTTTTCTTTCTTAACATATATTGCATTATTTGTTTCAGAGGTACAGATCTGAGATTCAACAGTCTTGCACAATTCACAGCGCTTACCAGAACACATACCCTCCCCAGTGTCCATCACCCAGTCACCCCATCCCTCCCACCCCACCCCCCACTCCACCAACCCTCAGTTTGTCTCCTGAGATTAAGAATTCCTCATATCAGTGAGGTCATATGATACATGTCTTTCTCTGTTTGACTTATTTCGCTCAGCATAATACCCTCCAGTTCCATCCACGTCATTGCAAATGGCAAGATCTCATTCCTTTTGATGGCTGCATAATATTCCATTGTATATATATACCACTTCTTCTTTATCCATTCATCTGTTGATGGACATCTTGGCTCTTTCCACAGTTTGGCTATTGTGGACATTGCTGCTATAAACATCGGGGTGCACGTACCCTTTTGGGTCCCTACTTTTGTATCTTAGGGGTAAATACCCAGGAGTGCAATTGCTGGATCATATGGTAGCTCTATTTTCAACTTTTTGAGGAACCTCCATACTGTTTTCCAGAGTGGCTGCACCAGCTTGCATTCCCACCAACAGTGTAGGAGGGTTCCCCTTTCTCCGCATCCCCGCCAACATCTGTCATTTCCTGACTTGTTAATTTTAGCCATTCTGACTGGTGTGAAGTGGTATCTCATTGAGGTTTTGATTTGGATTTCCCTGATGCCGAGCGATATTGAACACTTTTTCATGTGTCTGTTGGCCATTTGGATGTCTTCTTTGGAAAAATGTCTGTTCATGTCTTCTGCCCATTTCTTGATTGGATTCTTTGTTCTTTGGGTGTTGAGTTTGATGAGTTCTTTATAGATTTTGGATACTAGCCCTTTATCTGATATGTCATTTGCAAATATCTTGTCCCATTCTGTCAGTTGTCTTTTGGTTTTGTTGACTGTTTCCTTTGCTTTGCAAAAGCTTTTTATCTTGATGAAGTCCCAATAGTTCATTTTTGCCCTTGCTTCCCTTGCCTTTGGCGATGTTTCTAGGAAGAAGTTGCTGCGGCTGAGGTCGAAGAGGTTGCTGCCTGTGTTCTCCTTTAGGATTTTGATGGACTCCTGTCTCACATTGAGGTCTTTCAACCATTTGGAGTCTATTTTTGTGTGTGGTGTAAGGAAATGGTCCAGTTTCATTCTTCTGCATGTGGCTGTCCAATTTTCCCAACACCATTTGTTGAAGAGACTGTCTTCTCCACTGGACATTCTTTCCTGCTTTGTCGAAGATTAGTTGACCATATAGTTGAGGGTCCATTTCTGGGCTCTCTATTCTGTTCCATTGATCTATGTGTCTGTTTTTGTGCCAGTACCATACTGTCTTGATGATGACAGCTTTGTAATAGAGCTGGAAGTCCGGAATTGTGATGCTGCCAGCTTTGCTTTTCTTTTTCAACATTCCTTTGGCTATGCGGGGTCTTTTCTGGTTCCATACAAATTTTAGGATTATTTGTTCCATTTCTTTGAAGAAAGTGGATGGTATTTTGATGGGGATTGCATTGAATGTGTAGATTGCTCTAGGTAGGATTGACATCTTCACAATATTTGTTCTTCCAATCCATGAGCATGGAACGTTTTTCCATTTCTTTGTGTCTTCCTCAATTTCTTTCATGAGTATTTTATAGTTTTCTGAGTACAGATCCTTTGCCTCTTTGGTTAGATTTATTCCTAGGTATCTTATGGTTTTGGGTGCAATTGTAAATGGGATCGACTCCTTAATTTCTCTTTCTTCTGCCTTGTTGTTGGTGTATAGGAATGCCACTGACTTCTGTGCATTGATTTTATATCCTGCCACTTTACTGAATTCCTGTATGAGTTCTAGCAGTTTTGGGGTGGAGTCTTTGGGATTTTCCACATAAAGTATCATATCATCTGCAAAGAGTGAGAGTTTGACTTCTTCCTTGCCAATTTGGATGCCTTTGATTTCTTTTTGTTGTCTGATTGCTGTGGCTAGGACTTCCAATACTATGTTGAATAGCAGTGGTGATAGTGGACATCCCTGCCACGTTCCTGACCTTAGGGGGAAAGCTCTCAGTTTTTCCCCATTGAGAATGATATTCGCTGTAGGTTTTTCATAGATGGCTTTTATGGTATTGAGGTATGTACCCTCTATCCCTATACTCTGAAGAGTTTTGATCAAGAAAGGATGCTGTACTTTGTCAAATGCTTTTTCTGCATCTATTGAGAGGATCATATGATTCTTGTTCTTTCTTTTGTTAATGTATTGTATCACGTTGATTGATTTGCGGATGTTGAACCAATCTTGCAGCCCAGGGATAAATCCGACTTGGTCGTGGTGAATAATCCTTTTAATGTACTGTTGGATCCTATTGGCTAGTATTTTGGTGAGAATTTTTGCATCCATGTTCATCAGGGATATTGGTCTGTAATTCTCCTTTTTGATGGGGTCTTTGTCTGGTTTTGGGATCAAGGTAATGCTGGCCTCATAAAATGAGTTTGGAAGTTTTCCTTCCATTTCTATTTTTTGGAACAGTTTCAGAAGGATAGGTATTAATTCTTCTTGAAATGTTTGGTAGAATTCCCCTGGGAAGCCATCTGGCCCTGGGCTTTTGTGTTTTGGGAGATTTTTGATGACTGCTTCTATTTCCTTAGTGGTTATAGGTCTGTTCAGGTTTTCTATTTCTTCCTGGTTCAGTTTTGGTAGTTGATACATCTCTAGGAATGCATCCATTACTTCCAGGTTATCTAATTTGCTGGCATAGAATTGCTCATAATATGTTCTTATAATTGTTTGTATTTCTTTGGTGTTGGTTGTGATTTCTCCTCTTTCATTCATGATTTTGTTGATTTGGGTCATTTCTCTTTTCTTTTTCATAAGTCTGGCCAGGGGCTTATCAATCTTGTTAATTCTTTCAAAGAACCAGCTCCTAGTTTCGTTGATCTGTTCTACTGTTCTTTTGGTTTCTATTTCATTGATTTCTGCTCTGATCTTTATTATTTCTCTTCTCCTGCTGGGTTTAGGCTTTATTTGCTGTTCTTTCTCCAGCTCCTTTAGGTGTAGGGTTAGGTTGTGTACTTGAGACCTTTCTTGTTTCTTGAGAAAGGCTTGTATTGCTATGTACTTTCCTCTTAGGACTGCCTTTGCTGTATCCCAAAGATTTTGAATAGTTGTGTTTTCATTTTCATTGGTTTCCATGAATTTTTTTAATTCTTCTTTAATTTCCTGGTTGACCCATTCATTCTTCAGTAGGATGCTCTTTAGCCTCCATGTATTTGAGTTCTTTCCGACTTTCTTCTTGTGATTGAGTTCTAGTTTCAAAGCATTGTGGTCTGAAAATATGCAGGGGATGATCCCAATCTTCTGGTACCAGTTGAGACCTGATTTATGACCTAAGATGTGATCTATTCTGGAGAATGTTCCATGGGCACTAGAGAAGAATGTGTATTCCGTTGCTTTGGGATGGAATGTTCTGAATATGTCTGTGAAGTCCATTTGGTCCAGTGTGTCATTTAAAGTCTTTATTTCCTTGTTGATCTTTTGCTTAGACGATCTGTCCATTTCAGTGAGGGGGGTGTTAAAGTTCCCCACTATTATTGTATTGTTGTCAATGTGTTTCTTTGCTTTTGTTATTAATTGCCTTATATAATTGGCTGCTCCCATGTTAGGGGCATAGATGTTTACAATTGTTAGATCTTCTTGTTGGATAGACCCTTTAAGTATGATATAGTGTCCTTCCTCATCTCTTATTACAGTCTTTGGTTTAAAATCTAATTTGTCTGATATAAGGATTGCCACCCCAGCTTTCTTTTGGTGTCCATTAGCATGGTAAATGGTTTTCCACCCCCTCACTTTCAGTCTGGGGGTGTCTTTGGGTCTAAAATGAGTCTCTTGCAGACAGCATATCGATGGGTCTTGTTTTTTAATCCAATCTGATAGCCTGTGTCTTTTGATTGGGGCATTTAGCCCATTTACATTCAGGGTAACTATTGAAAGATAGGAATTTAGTGCCATTGTATTGCCTGTAATAAACACTGATCATTTTCTACAAAGAAGCCTGATGGGGGTTAAATTGGGATTACATTGAATTTACAGATCAATTTTGAGGGCTGACACCATAACCATAATGAATTTTCCAACTGTGCCCACAGTATATTTTTCCTTTATTTAGATCTTCTTTAATTTATCTCACTCATATTTTGTAATACTTTGGTAATATTCAGTTAGTACTTGTTAAAATGATTTATTTGTTCTAGTACCATTTTTGTAGATTTAGGGGGATTTTCTCTGTAGATAATCACATCATTTGTGATTTTATTTTTTTTATTGTCCTGGCTAGAATCTACAGCACAATGTTCAACAGAAGTCATGAGAGCAGACATCCTTGACATGTTGTGATCTTAAGGGGGAAGCACTAAATTTTTTACCATTTGGCACAACGTTAGCTGCAGACATTTTATAGATGCTCTTTATCAGCTTTAGGACATATGCTTAGATTCCCACATTTCTGAAGTTTTATAACATCAGAAATTGATGTTGGATTTTTTTCAAATTATTTCTCTAACTCCTCACATGATCACTTTCTTTTTCTTCTTAGGTTATTTACATGATGAATTGCATTAACTGATTTTAAAATATTAAATTTACCCTACATTCCTAGAATTAACCCCACTCAGTTGGATTTGATTTGTTAAGACTTTTGTTTAAAAAAATGTACATCTATATTCATGAGAGATAATAATCTATAGGTCTTTTTTTCTCATACTTTTCCCCTATTTTTGTGTCCAGATGATTCAGGTTTCATAAAATACACTTGAGAGTATTCATTCTTTCTAAGTTTCAGGAATATCTTGCATAAAATTCATATTATCTCTTCCTTAAATATTTTGTATAAGTCACTAGTAAAGCCATCTTTGTGTAGAGTCTTCTTTATTGGAAGGTTATTAATCAGAAACAGGTTTTAAAAAAAAAATAGATATAGTTCCTTTTTAGTTTTCAATTTCTTCTTGAGTGAGGCCTGGCCTGGAGGTTTGTATTTTTAAAGGATGTGTCCATTTCATCTAAGTTGTTGTTGAATTTATTAGTGAGAAGATGTTTATGATATATAAAAAATGATACCTCATTTTTTATGTTGATAATTCCTCTGCCGTATTTTTTTTCTTCATACGTCTAGCTAGGGTTTTTATCAATTTTATCAATTTTATTTATCTTCTGAAAGTATCAGCTTTTTGGTCCATTTATTTTCTTTATTGTTCACCTGTTTACTCTTTCATTGACTTCTTCTCTGATCGTTATTATTTCCTATCTGCTTCTCACCTGGTGCTTAATCTGGCTTACTTTTTCTAGTTTCTGGAGTTGGCAGCTGAGATAATTGATCACTCTTCTTTTCTAGTGCAGTCATTCAGTGCTATACATTTCATTTTTAGCACTGTGCCCCACCCTTTCTTTTTTTTTTTTTTTTAAAGATTTTATTTATTTATTCATGAGAGACAGAGAGAGAGGCAGAGGGAGAAGCAGGCTCCCAAGGAGCAGGGAGCCCAATGTGGGACTCGATCCCAGGATCCTGGGATCATGACCTGAGCCGAAGGCAGACGCTTAACCATCTGAGCCACCCAGGTGCCCTGTGCCCCACCCTTTCAATATGTTGTTTTTCCATTTTAATTCAATTTAAGTCTTTTCTACTTTTCTTAGATCCATGTTTTATTTTGTTTACAAATATTGAGGATTATCCAGATATACTTCTTTTATTGAATTTTAATTTAATTCCATAGGGATAAGAGAGCACAATTTGTATGATTAGAACCCTAGTACAATTGTTGATTCTACCTGTAGCCTGCCTTTGGCTTGAGCTGCAAAATCAGTTCTTGTCAGTTTCCAACCTGCACTGCAGATTACAGGTTTGCAGCCCCGACTGCCCCCAACCCAATTCTGTAAGATCTCCCCTGCTCTCTCCTCCTCCCTCTCAACACACACACACACACACGCACTCTCTCTCTCTCTCTCTCATTCTCTCTCTCTCAGTTCTGTTTCTCTGGGAGAACACTCATAAATACAGATTTTGCTTTTATGACCAGAATATTGGTTATCTTGGAAAATGTCCCATGTGGACTTTAATAGAATATGTATTATTCTGTTTTGGAAAACATTGCTGCCTTATTGTCTATTAGGTCATTCCAGTCTTCTGTGTTCTTATTTATTTTCTCTCTTCTGTCCATTATTGAGAAAGTAATGTTGAAGCAGGCGACTAGGGGCACCTGAGTGGCTCAGTTGGTTAAGCGTCTGACTTTTGATTTCAGCTCAGGTTATGATCTCAGGACTGTGAGATGGAGCCCTGTGTCAGGCTCCATGCTTAGCTGGGAGTCTGCTGGAGGTTCTCTTCCTCTCCCTCTGACCCTCCCCCACTCGTGCTCTTTCTCTCTCTTTTAAAGATGTATAAATAAATACATCTTTAAAAAAAAGAAACATGCAACTATAATTCATCTCCTTATTACCATTTTTACCAGACCTCATGTGTTTTGAACTCTGTTATTAGGTGAATACACATTTAGGATTATGTCCTCATGACAAATTGACCCCCTTTTCATTTAAAAAAAAGACCCAGTTTATTCCTGACAATATTCTTTTTTCTGGAAACTACTTTCTTTCATATTAATGCAAGAACTTCACACTTCTTTTGATTAGTGTGAGAAATGGTATGTATTTTTCAGTCATTCTAATTTTAATTTCTCTGTGTCTATATTCAAAGTTGATTTTCTTCAAGCAGCATATAGTTGAATCTTACCTTTCATCTAATGTGAATGTCTCTGATTATTAATCTAGTATTTGGATAATATTTGTATTCATTGTGATTATAGATACATATGGCCTAGTTCTACCATTTTGCTATTTTTTTTTAAATTGTCTCATTTGTTCCTTTTTCTTCTTTTCCTTTCTTTCTTTGGATAAACAAGCTTTTTGTGATGACATCTGACCTCCCTTTTTTGGCATATTAGCTATTGCTAATTAGTTGTCTCACTGGTGGTTTTAGGGTTTCTTTTTTTTTTTCTTTTTTTTATTATTATGTCTAGCTTAAACATAGTCTACTTTCAAGTGATATTATACTTCCTTATGTACTTATAAAAATTGTGCAATGATTTTGTTTCTCCTTCCCAAAACTTTCTTATTGTTTTGTATATTTCCATATATGTTATATACCTCAAATGCATTACTATTTTATCTCCTTTAAATAACTGGTCATATTTTATTTTATTCTACTTTATTTATTTATTTACTTAGAACCCATAAGTGGGGGGTTGGGAGGGTTGCAGACGGACAGAGAAAGAATCTTAAGCTCAGACCAGAGTCCGACGTGGGGCTCGATCTCACGACCCCGAGATCATGACCTGAGCTAAAATCAAGAGTCAGTCACTTTAACCAACTGAGCCACTCAGGCACCACTAAATAACTGGTTATATTTTAAAAGGGATTTTGAAAATCGGAAATAAAGTTTTCTATTTTCTCATATAATTACCATTCCTTGTGTTATTTATCTTGCTGTTTAAATCCCAATTTCTATGTGGGATAAATGTGTTTCTTTCTTAAGGACTGCCAGCAGTTATTTTAGCACAGGTGACAGGTAATGAAATCTAAGCTTTTGTAGGTCTAAAAAGTCTTTGCTTCCCTTTGCCTTTTGAAAGGCGTGTGACTGGGTGCCAAATTCCAGTGTGACCCCCCCTTTCTTTCAGCATTTTAAGGCTCCACTCTCTGTTGACTTGAATTATCTGTGGTAAGAAGTCTGTTTCTATCCTCCAAACTTTGCACCTCTGAATATAATGTCTTTTATTATCTGACTGCTTTTAAGGTTTTCCCTTTATCATGGATTTTATTTTTTTTTAAAGATTTATTTGTTTGAGAGAGAGAAAGCGAGCAGGGGGAGGGGCAGAGGAAGAGAGAAAGAGAATCCTCAAGCAGACTCCCTGCTGAGTGTGGAGGCCGGTGCTTGGGGGTCGATCCCAGGACCCTGAGATCATGACCTGAGCCAAAACCCAGAGTCCAGCACTTAACCAACTGAGCCATCCAGCTGCCCTTTTATCATGGATTTTAAGGAATTTGATTATGATGTGACTTGGCGTCATTATTTTCTTCCCCCTGAAGGTTTTCTTACGTCCTACATGCTTCCTTCCCCTGGGATTTACAGTTTTTGACAACCTTTGGAAAAATCTACACTGTGATTTCTTCTAATATTTGTGCCCCTCTTTTAGAGACTCTAGTTACAAATTCAGTTGTCTTCTTGAGGTGTCTTATTGTGTAATGATGCTCTGTTGATTCGATATAATTGTTTCTTTCCATTGTGTGGTTTTACTTTGAATAGGGCTTTCAAGTCCTTCTTTGAGGCAGGGGCAGTCCCCCTTCTGTGACTGCTGCCCCCCCCCCGCCCCATGAGTCAGGGTACGGCAGGTGTCTTCCAGTGATGTGCTACTTGCTCACTTGCCTCGGTGGGACTTGAGGTACTCTGCTACTGTTTTGTACCTCTTGTGTTATTTCCGGTATTTGTATTAGTGAGGAGGGGTAGGGAAAAACCAATTCTAGACCATTTTGTCTGGTTTTGGGTTCTCCGCACAAGCCTTTTCATTAGTAAAATGGGTATGATAACAGAATGTGCCTTACGAGGTTCCAGGAAAGATGCACTGCCTGGTGCCTGTTCAGAATTCAGTCATTGTTCAGTCTTGCTTTCCGATCCTCCTCACCTCGTCGGCGTGTGCCATCCTGCCCTTACTATCTGGTCCCTAACTGTCCCCACCTAAAGGGCTATACACCGTGTCACAGGGTCTTCATTGGGCAAATACCCTATCAGTATTAGCCTATTTGGAATTTTTTTAAAATTTAAATTTATTATTAGTTTCAGGGGTAGAATGTAGTGATTCATCAGTTGCATATTAACACTCAGTGCTCATTACAGCACGTGACCTACTTAATGTCCATCACCCAGTTACCCCAGCCCCTCCACCCCCTCCCCTCCAGCAACCCTCAGTTTGTTTCCTAGAATTAAGAGTCTCTTATGGTTTGCCTCCCTCTCTGATTTCATCTTATTTTATTTTTCCTTCCCTTCCCCTGTGGAATTTTATTAAAAGTATTTATTAGGGCTGGAAGGATAAAGAGAGAGGGACACGAACAGAGAAAGTTTACCCTTGGTTGCGTTCTCACACTTTGTTATGAAGCACCTGTGACCTCTAACCAATTGTTTTGCTGTCTTTACCACATTTCTCCTGTGCCCTGCAAAATGCACATAACTGAGTACACTAGGTGTTAAACTGGAATCTTTGGTCAAATAAGACCAATTAAGGGTTCGTCTGTTTTGTTTTGTTTTGTTTTGTTTTTTTCACTTCCATGGATGTTCCTTTCATTCTTCGTTTCCTTTTTCTCATCATTCTTTTTTTTTTTTTTTAAAGATTTTATTTATTTATTTGACAGAGAGATAGACAGAAGAGCACAAGCAGAGGGAGAGGGAGAAGCAGGCTCTGCACTGAGCAGGGAACCCGATGCGGGACTCGATCCCAGGACCCTGAGATCATGACCTGAGCCGAAGGCAGACGCTTAACCATCTGAGCCACCCAGGCGCCCTCTCATCATTCTTTGCAGCTTTGAACAGAAATTTTAAGAACCCAAGTGCAGATATAATGGGTAATAATTTTCTACTCAGAAAATTGTTTTGAATGATAAATTTTGCTCAATATTATTTTGGAAATCAAAGAAATAAACAACAGATAGGCTATAAATGAACTATTAATGATTTTCAATTTATTAAGTCCCAAAAAAGGGATAAAAAAGATTCCTAACATAATTAAGTGACAGAGAAAGAATTATGTCAGACATTAAAGATGCCCTGATACCCTGTCACTTGATATTGGTTTTCTATCTCAAGTGCTGTGAAGTGTGTAATACATTCTGATGGGCAGATGGATGTTGGAGTTTGATATTTTGACACAACACTAATAACCCAGCAGGCTCCAAGATTAATGCACATTATGTTTAGTGAATGCAGACACCATTCATCACGTGCCTACTTATCTGAATGCAAAAAGAGAAAGAATAAAATGTAGGTACCTGAGAACTTCTTTTTTTAAGTAAGTTAAAAATATCAGTTTTTATAAATAATTATTGGTAAAGGACAATTAAAACTCCAGTGGCAAAAAAATCCACATTGGTTCTTATGATTAATGAAACATATCCCTATCTCTGAAGTAGAAGAAAGATTATATATACATATACATACATACATACATATATATATATATATATATATATATATATATATATATAATGAGTTTTAGGAATGTATTAAATATCTGAATTTCTCTCAGGACTTATATTTAGTATTTCATTTAGTTCTCTTTCACAGCAACACAACAAGATAAGGGTATTATATTGGCTTAACTGAAAAGGAAATTAGACTCAGATCAGGTAAGTGAATTTTTCAAGGTAACACAGTATTTAAATAACAGATGTAGTTTATAACTTTTAATGTTCTGAATCAAAACTCACAGCACTTGAGGAATGAACAATGACCAGCCTAAGGCAGGAAATATGCAAAATAGTGTAGGTTGTCTTATAATGCTATGAAACAAAGAATCAGGCAAAATGACATAGGCAGGGGCACCTGGAGGCTCAGCTGGTGAAGCGTCTGCCTTCAGCTCAGGTCATGATCCTAGGGTCCTGGGATCGAGTCCTGCGTCGGGCTCCCTACTCAGCAGGGAGTCTGCTTCTCCCTCTGAGCTCCCCTCCCCACCTCCCGCTCGTGCTCACTCCCACTCTCTCTCTCAAATAAATTTTTTAAAAAATCGCAAAGTGACATTGGCACCTATATCAAGAAGCTTCATTGGACAAATATTGGACAATATGAGCATTAATGAATGCAATTGATAATGAATGCAATTTTATGAGAACCTTATGAGTGAAGAAGACAGTTCTGCTTTCAACCAAGTTGGAGTAATGGATTCACTCCCCCTCCTGAAATCATCCTAATGATGACGATGATGATGATGGTGATGATGATGATACAGATACAACCCAAAACAGCGGCATTCAGACATGAAACATGATACAGAACAGTGATGTATGAGAGTTGAGGAAATAAATGAGGGAAGCCAGTGATGGCCCCGGCTTACTGACTAGAGAGTTTGGGGACACCTCACAAATAGCAGAAGCCAGGGAAGGTACAGCGGTTCCTTTGAATGGAGAAGGCACAGAGGTCTACTAAAGTTAAGTGGGTAGAGCTCACAAAGCAGAGTATTGGAAGAAAGAAACCTGCTGGGACAGAGTGCTTTGGAGATCTGCAGAGTTTCTCCCAAGTCTTCTGCGGAGAACTACTCGGTGCCTGCACGTGAAGACATGAGCAGAGGTCTGTGTCAGACCCGTCTTCAGTTACAGGAAAAAGTCTCAGAACTAAGTCAGGGCTAGAAATAGTTTGTGTTCACTGTAACTAGCATGTGTCTCAAAGCCAAGAAAAGGACCAAAGGAATGATTATAGATAAAATGCCCAAAGAAGGGGCACCTGGGTGGCTCAGTCAGTTAAGCGTCCACCTCTTGATTTCAGCTCATGGTCAGGGTCCTGGGATGGAGCTCTGCATCAGGCTCTGCGCTGAGTGTGGAGCCTGCTTAAGATTCTCTCTCTCTCTCTCTGCCCCTCCCCCAGCTCACACACAAACTGTCTCCCTCAAAAAAAAAAAAAAAAAAAAAAAAATGCCCAGAGAAAACAGAAGATGAGGAATAGCCCATGTTTCCAGAACAGCAACATCGAGTAGACTACTCAGAAGGTTATTGCTCTAATAGTGGATTATAATTAGTCCTAAACTAAATGCTATGCTGGTCTTTCCTAACAAAGCTTAAATGCAAACATTAAAAGGATCAAACTATATCCAAATAAGTTCATTGAATCTGAGAATAAAGTTCAATAATATTTATAAAATTACCACAAAGTATCTACCATCCAACATGGTAACATTCACAGTATCTGCCAACCAAGAAACAATTACCAGTCCCATAAAAAATGCAGCAAATAAGAACTATGATGAAAGAAAAAAGCAATACCTTGAGCCTAACCCACAAATGAAACACTTGTCAGAATAAGTAGACAGAGACATTAAAAAGTTTCCCTGTTGATAGTGAAATTCAAGATTAGCAGCAACGGAGACCATCCAAAATGAAATGCAGAGTGGAAAATCTGAAAAAGTCATCCAGGCATCATTGAACTGTGGGATAATGCAAAGACCTAAATATCTTTGTGATTTGAGTACCCAAAGGAAAACAGTGACAAGCATTTGAAAAAAAAAAAAAGTCAGAAATTTCCCAAACTTGTATCTCTTGAAAATAACGATAAGATAGCAAAGCAGTAACACTTATAAAAAAGAACTAAGTAGAAACTGTAAACTGAAAATTACAGTAACAGCAATGTAAAAATCATATGAGATGGATCAGAAGATAGGACAGAAGATAATCAATGATTATCCCACTCTGAGCAAGAGAGAGCACAGAGTTAGCTTATAGGGCAATGCCAGAACAGCCACCATCAGTGCCAGAGTCCCAGGAGAGGAGCTGAAAGAGAATTTGAAGAAATAATGGTGGAGAACTCCCTACTATGGCAAAAGGTACAAAATCCCAGATTAAAGAACCTAAGGAAGCCCTAAACAGTATTAAACCAAAGAAATTCACACCAAGACATCTCATGATTAAATTTATAAAAATGAAAGACGAAGGGAAAATCCTAAAGGCAGTTTGGGAGAAAAGATGGATTACCTACAGTGGAATAACAATTCAAATGTCAGTGGATATCTCCTCTGAAATGACAGAGGCGAGAAAAAAGTGACCCCAGGTTTTTAAGTATTAAAAGAAAAGAACTGTCTGCTGGGAATTCTATATCTGGCAAAAAAAAAAAAAAAAAAAAAAAAAATCCTTCAAGAATGAAGAGGAAATAAAACATTATCAGATAAAAGAAAACTTTAAAAATGTGTTACCAGCAGACCTAACCTTAAAGATTAATTAAGGAAGTTTTTCAAAGAGAGAGTTTAAAAAGGAGAAAGAGAGTCTTGGAGCATCAGGGAGGAATAACAGAACAATCAGAAATGTGAATACATAAGCTTTTCAGTACGATAGATTAACCTTTACTCATCAATTTTATAAATCATATTAGGGACTGAGACAAAAATATTAACACTGTGTGACACTCAAAACAATGATATTTAAAAGTGGGTAAGGTAGCGAAGCCTAAATAGTCATGAGGATTTCACCCTTAACTCAACATGGTAAAATGTTGACACCAGTAGACAATGATAAGTCACATATGTATATATAATCATATATATATATATATACATATAATTCCCAGAGAAACCACTACAAAATATATACAAAGAGATACATTCAAAATATCAAGATGGAATCTTACATTGCATCATGTTAAGTAATACACAGGAAAGCAAGAATAGGGGAAGAGAGAAACAAGAATCAGAAGAAACACACAGAAAACAAATAATAAAAGGCAGAGTTACAAAATAACCTATCAATATTTACCTTTAAATTAAATGGTCTAAACGTATCAATCAAAGGACAGAGGTTAGCAGAGTAAATAAAGATCACCGAAATTTATGCTTTTTATAGGAAGCTAGAGTCAAATTCAATGGCATAGGTACATTGAAAGTGAAAGAATGGAAAATTATATACTAATCCAAAATTAATAAAGGGAAAACAGGAGAGAGGATATTAATATCTGATAAAGTTGACTTTGGAGGAAAGGAAATTACTAGAAGCAAAGAGAGGTACTACATAATAATAAAAGAATCAATCCATCAGGGAGACATACCGATTTTAAATGTGTGTATACCAAACAGCAGCAGGGCAAAAGATGTCATGTCAGCAAAAGCTGATAAACTCAAAAGAATAAGTAAATGAATCCATAACCATAGTTGAATATATTAGCAGTTCCCTACCAGCAACTGATGGAACACCAGACAGAAACTGCAAGAAGCAAGATCTGAACAACACAACCAACCAACATCATCTAATGCATATTCTTAGAACACCCCACCCAACAACAACAGAAGGCACTTTTTCTTAAGAACCTACAGAACATTCATCAGAGCAGAACATACCCCAGGTCATTAAAAAACCTCAACAAATTTAAAAGAACTGAAGTCATATGGAGCGTATTATCCTAGCAGAGTCAAACAAGAAATCAATAACAGAAAGAACAGGAAAATCTCTAAACCTGCCAATTCAATACATTTCTAAATCATTCTTGTGTCAAAGAAGTTTCAAGGTAAATAAGAAATTACTTTGAGCGGAACTAAAATGAATACAAAACTATCAACATTTGTGAATTTTGTCAATTACACCTTGGTAAACTGGTTAAAAAGCTGTGGGACACAACTAAACGCTGAGATGGAAATTTATGGTATTGAGTACCTAATTTAGGGAAGAGGGAAAACCCATTGACAATGTAAGCTCTCACCTCCAGAACTTAGGAACAAAAGCAATATAAACCCAAAACAAGTAGGAGGAAGAAAACAGCAATGAAGATAAGAGTAGAAATGAATAAAATTGAAAATAGAAAATAGAGAAAAAAAAATCAATGAAACAAACAGCTAGTTCTTTATTTTTTTTTTTTTTTTTTAAAGATTTTATTTTATTTATTTGACAGAGAAAGACACAGCGAGAGAGGGAACACAAACGGGGAGTGGGAGAGGGAGAAGCAGGCTTCCCGCCGAGCAGGAAGCCTGATGCGGGACTCGATCCAGGGACTCCAGGATCATGACCTGAGCCGAAGGCAGTCGCTTAACCAACTGAGCCACCCAGGCGCCCAAACAGCTAGTTCTTTAAAGAACTCTTCCAGTGAATTCATGCTGGTTCTAGTAAGACAGGCAAAAAATAAAGGGAGAGAAGACAAAAATCAGAAATATAAAAAATGAAATAGAGAATATCACTATAGTTCCTGAAGATTAAAAAGTTAAGGGAATGTTATGAAAATTTTAATCTCATAAGTCTGTAAACTTAGAAGAAATAGAACAATTCCTGGAAAACCAAGAACCCAAACTCAGCCATATGAAATAGGTAATCTGAACAGCCCCATAACATTTACAGAAATTTAATCCATCATTTGAAGTTTCTGATAAATCTCCAGGTCCCGATGATTTCACTGGAGGATTCTACCAAATAGCACCAATTTTAAACAATCTTATCCATCAAACAGAAGAGGAGGAAACACTTCCCCAACTCATTTTTTGAGACCAGTATTTCCTTGACACCACAAAGAGGCAAAGAGAGTACAAAACAAATCTGTATCTGACATGAACTTATGTGCAAAAATCCACAACAACATATGTGCAGATGAAATCCAGCAATGTATTTATATATATATTTAATATGTTATATATATATATATATATATTAATTAAAATGTACATATGTACACCATGACCAAGTGGGCTTTGTTCCAGATATGCATGTCTGGTCTTAAAAGCCAATCAATGTCATTTTCCGTATCAACAGGCTAAAAAAGGAAATTCCTATAGTCATACCATTTATATAGAAAAGCATTTGACAAAATCCAACACCCAATCATGATAAAAACTCTTAGCTAGGAGCTCATGGGTGGCTTAGTCGGTGAAGCCTCTGACTCTTGGTTTCGGCTCATGTTAGTTATAATCTCATGGTTGTAAGATTGAGCCCCGAGTCGGGCTCCATGCTGAGCATGGAGTCTACCTCAGATTTTCTTTCCCTCTCCCTCTCCCTCCCCCTCTGCTCCTCCCCCTGCTCGCTTGCCCTCTCTCTCTCTCTAATAAGTTCAGGAATAAGGCAAAGATGCTGTTCTTGCCACTCTACTTCAACAGACTACAGCAAATACAAGTTTCTGGGTTAAGAAAAGGAAAAAAAAAAAGATACAGATTGGAAAGAAAGAAGTAAAACTGTTTCTATGAGCAGATGACACCATGTAGAACATTTCAGGGACTCTACCAAAAAAATAAAATATCTCCTAGAACTACCAAGTGGGATATAAGATCAAAACACACAAAAATAACTACATTTCTATTTGCTAATGTGAACATGTGGAAACCAATTGTAAATACACGATACCACCCTCATCACCCCAAAGTTAATGAAATATTTAGGTATAAAATTAACAAAACATGTAAAGAATATGTATACTGAAAATTACAAAATGCTGAAGAAAGAAATCAAAGAAGACATAAATAAATGGGGACACATAGTAGTGTTTTACGGATTGGAGGATTCAACATAGCGAAAATTAATTCTCCCTAAATTGAGCTATAGGTTTCATATCACAATTCGACAAAATTTCTCATGGACATAGTCAAGGTTATTCTAAAATTTGTATGGAAAGAAAAGGGAGTAAAATAACTAAAACAGTTAGACAAGCGTAAAGTGGGCAGCATTATTCTACCCAATATCAAGGCTTACTACGTGGCTATCATAACAAGACATCATGGCATTAACTCTATTAATGGAGAAGAACAGAAAATGCAGGAATAAACTTCCATAAATATGGCCAACTAATTTGTGACAGAGAAACAAAATATTTTAATGAAGGAAGGTAGTCTTTCAACAAACGATGTTGTAACATTTGGAAATTCCTGTGCAAAAATAAAATGAATTTTGACATAAACCTCACAACTTACATAGAAATTAACCTAAAGTGGATCATAAAGTTAATGTAATATGTAAAATTATAAAACTTTTAGGAAAAGGCATAAGAGAAAATCTTCATTACTTAGGCACAAGACATAAAAGACAAAAAATATAAATTGGACTTCATCATACTTAAAAACTTTGGCCCGCAAAAGACTTGGTTAAGAGGATATCAAGTCAAATTACAAACATAGAGATTTTTTTCTGAATCATATTTTTATTAAAGAGTCATATCCTGAATATATAGAGAGCACTCTAACCCAACAAGAATACAAACAATTGGAAAATGGGAAGATATACAATGGCAAATAAGCATACGAGAAATGGTCCACATGATGAGCCATGAGGGAAACACAAATTAAAACCACAATGAGGTAATCACTACACACCTATCAGAATTTACTAAAATTAAAAAAAAGCACTAACAGCCAAATTCTGGTAAGGATGCTGAGAAATTCTTTCATCCACACATTGCTGCTGGAAGAGTAAAATGGTGCAGCCAATCTGGAAAAGATGGGCAATTTCTTATAAATTTATGTATGTAATTACCAGATGGCACAACCTGGAAATTGCATTTCTGGGCATTTGTCCCAGATAAATGAAATCTTATGTTCACACAAAAACCCGTACATCCATGTTCATAGTCGTTTCATTTGTAATAGCTCAATAATGGAAACAGCCCAAATGTCCTTTGATGGGTGAATGGTTAATCAAACATTGGTACAAACCAACTATGGGAATCTACTCAGCAATTAAAAGGAACAAACATAATACACACAACAGCTTGGACGAATCTCCAGGGAATAATGCTGACCGAAAGAAGCCAATCCCAAAAGGTTACATATTGCATGATTATAGCATTTTAAAAACAATATCATTTTGGAAATGGGAACAGATTAACGTCCATCAGGCATTAGGAATAGGAATGAGGCAGAAGAGAGGTGCACAGTTATCAAGGGCGGGCACAAGGAATCCGTGTTGTGACGAATCTGTTCGGTATCTTCACTATGTGGTGGACACAAAAACCCGGTTACGTGATAAAAGTTGTCTAGCGAATCAAATACAAAAAGAAATACACAAAAGTAAAGCTGGGATATTTGAATAAGGGAGGCAGATTGTGTCCATGTCAACACCCTGGTTGTGATCTTATTACCACCCTTTTACAAAATAGTTCCTGTTGGAAGAAACTGGTAATATGTACCTAGAATCTCTCTATTTTCCTTTGTATAATTTCATGTGAATCTATATTTATCTCAATAAAAATTTCAATAAGTGAAAAGAGACAGTGCAGCTTAATTAAGTCTTTCGAAGCAAACCCATAATACAAAACCAAGAAGGCTGAGTCCAGATGGTCCACGTCTAAACTTTGTTATTCTGCCTCCATGGGTATGCTAAAGAGAGCAAGTCCTTGGAAAGGAGATTAACTTCAAACACACACATCCTAACCAAGTCAATCCCCTGTGCTCGGGACTTCTTGCCTGGGAACAGAGCTCAAATACCATTTATAGGTGAAGTATCTAAACCCAGCGAAGCCTTACCTAGAGATGTTGAGGGACTTGGAATTATTATGACAATCTTGAATATTTAGGGCATCGCTCCCATTTTGTGGATGAGATATTTGTGGCTTGTAAAGACTACAAAGCTAGGAAGTAGTAGAACAGTGATTTTTGTGGGAGAGGAAGCAGCTTGAGTGCTATCACAGAAGTGGACCCTGCATCATCCAGCGTGTCTGGGGAAACTTGAATCCATGGCATTGTACGTAGCCTACACAAGTCTGTGCTGAGTAAGAGAGAAGAAGCCAGGTCTGCAGCTAACAAGTGTGGGTAGGTTCTGAGTTCCCCAGAGCGGAGGGGTGAGGGAGACGAATGCACACATTTCTTCCATTAGTACTGGCTTGGGAACTGAGCCTCCGGTTGAGAACTTGGAAGAATTCAGCTTAGTTGGGTTGGAGAACAAAAGTCCGTGGAGAAATTAGTCAGAGCCTGATAGAAGTGGATTTTATTAACAGCTTGATTGATATATCATTGACATAAAAATATTGTATTTATTTAAGGTATAAGACATGATGTTTTGATAGGCGTATACATTTGGAAACAATCACCATAATCCATTTGATTACATCACCTCCACCTAGTTACTATTTGTGCGGGAGTATAGTGAGCAGATCACCCTTAAGTTCTGTCCTCCTAGCAAATTTCAGTCACACAATACAATATTGGTGACTATCATCGCCTTTCCAGAGCTTTTGCGATTATAAGCACCAATGTTCATTTTTGTTTGTTTTGCAGTTTCTGCAAAGATTCATTTGTTCCTGTGCACAAGATGAGCTATTTGAATACATACATGAGTTTGTGGAAGATCAGGGCAAGACAGACAAAGAGAAGCGGGGTTTGAGTTACCCCAGATGACCTTAATTTCCACCCCACAGACCGTGAAGGTTTTCTTTTGTGCAAGAATTAAAATCAGTAAGTTCTTAGGTCTCTTAGTAGGACTTTCGGATCCTTACATTTTCACAGGATTGCCTGATCTGTAGGCTTTCCCTATACACATATCTGGCTTCATTGAAATGCTTTTCATGGTAATATACGTAATGCAAATTATAAGCATGAAAATGGATTCCTTCCAAAGCTTTCCCGGCCCCCACCCCGGCACAGCAGTGGGCGTTCACCTTAGGGAGCTTGTGAACAGCAAATATTTATTTCTCACAGAGTGGATCTGGAAGTCCAAGATCAGGGTACCAACGTGGTCAGGTTCTGTGAAGGCCCTCTTCTGGATGTAGACCATCAACTTCTTGCTGTATCCCCATGTGTTGCAAGGAGTGAGGGATTTTTTAGGGCACTAATCCTATGGTGAGGGCTTTACCCTCATGACCTAACCACCACCCAAAGGCCCCACCTCCTAATATCATCACAACATCGGGCATAGAATTTCAACATGTGAATTTGAGAGGGACACATTCAGATCAGAGCACGGTGTATGAGCCCATGCCTAATTAGCAAATCAACTTCTTCATTTCCATTCTTTATAAGACTAAGAGCAGGGGCAAAATTGAAGCAGACTTGCTAACTGACATCCTCAATGCTGTGAAACTCATTAGTCTATTGATTCTATATTAAACATTCACACATCACCAAAAAATTAAATGTAGCATGTTAATAATGATTCACATAGAGGAAGATACATACATCTATAAGAGTCCATCTGGAAACCATGAAATATGTCACATATTTGTAATCTATACATTTTTACTTTTATTTTTATTATTTTTTAAAGAGTTATTTGTTTATTTTAGAGAGAGAGAGAGCAGGGACTGGAAGGAGCAGAGGGAGAGGGAGAGAGACTCTCAAGCAGACTCTGTACTGAGTGTGGGGCATGACGTGGGGCTCGAACTCACGACTCCTGAGAACATGAGCTGAGCCGAAATCAAGAGTGGGGAGCTCAACCAACTGAGCCACCCAGGCACCCCATTTTTTACTTTTGTTTTAAAACACATCGCAGCATGCTATCGTTTTATCATTTCATATTGAATATTCCTACATAGAATTTCATAAATGAGTATGAAATCCACCTACTTTTTTAGTCATACACTAAGCTATAAAAATATTATATACTGTGAAAGCAATTATACTGTGATTAAAATAAGATAAGCTGTAAATAACAATAAAAAAGAATGTTCATTTCGAGTTGCAAAGCTCAGTAGAAAAATGAGCTAATTGACAATCATTTTGTTCTGGTTTTGTTTGTTTGTTTCCTGAGACACATAGGATATTTCCATTCAATTACCTTCCATTCACACATTTATAATTTCCTTAGTCCCCTTCCCAGCATGTGTTGCAGATAGCAGGATAACTGGTAAGTGGGGTACTTTATACAATCAGCCTCTATTCTGTGCCCAGTAAGGGTTAGATGCTGCCTTAAGCACAGACTGTCAGAAATAAACCTGATTCAGAAGACCCAGTTCTTGTTTTCAAGGAGCACCAAGCCCCGGGTCGTGTGCGAGATAGACAGCCAGACACATTTACTCCATATAGTTACTGCTGACGCACACAGAAGCTCACACTGTTTTGCGGGCTGAATAGGAAGTTAGGAAAAATATGTCAAAGTGCTGATTTTGGGACATAGCAGAATGGGTAGAAGCAGCTTGCACACAGGTGGGTGCGAGAGAGGAAAGAAGTGGTCATTTAAGCCACATCACTGGGTGGTCAGGATAAAGCACAGTGATTCGTTAATGCTTAACAGAGTCGTTCATGCTGAGAAAACGCCTCAGCAGGGAGTAAAATGACTTATCCAGAAGCTTCACAGCCACAGAAAGGCATGCGAAGTCGATGCTAATTTAGCTAATGCCCTTTGGGAATTCACAGGGCTCTTGTCTATGGCTCTGGTCACTATAAAACGAAAAAAAAAAAGTCAGGAGAACCAGTGACACTAAATTAATGTGTATAAGAAAGTATCTGCAGGATTGATAACAGAAAGCATCTCCATTTCAGGGTACTTTGGTGCAAACCTGATCCTCTCACAATGTTGAAGAATGTGTTATGCGACCACACGTGAATTGAGCCAAAAAGGACACGTGATTAAAGAAAAACAATGAGAAGCAGTTTGCCAAGGTATCAGAGAGACCCTTACTCGTGAACTGCCTGATTCAGAAGGAAGCTGCCTCAAGCAGGGGGAGGGGCAGTGCCCAGGCTGTGTGGACGCTCAGGCAAGCGTCAGTCCCAAAGGCCCCTCAATGGCTCAGCTTGAAAGGGGCAGACACACCGTCATCACATATACTGAATGCAATTCATTTATAAGAACCTAAGATATTTCACACTGAGCCAATCTGAAAAATCAGCAAACCTAGGTCATGATTCACTGTTTACGTGGAATAAAGTGATGGCCTATTGGAAAAAAATGTTTTGCTCCAAAAGAGTAACTTAACACTTTTGTTTTCCCCAATAGTCGGCGGTCACGCTAAGAAAGCTCCTTCACATTTCCTACTTGTTAGATGATAATTGATCATATATTTAATCCTTTCTTATTTGAGTCTGCAAATTGTTACAAATTTCAATTTTAACGCCTTGTAGTTTCAATGTAAGGAATTTTATCTTCACTTTTACACTGATATTGGAAACAGAATGCTACTTCTAAGTACAGTGCTTTCCCAGCGTATGTGCCTAGATATCAGTCTTCACTTTTCATCATTAATATTGTTATTTTATTTTTAAGGAGGTTGCACCCCTGGTGTGGAGCCCAACGTGGAGCTTGAACTCATGACCCTGAAATCAAGACCTGAACTGAGATCAAGAGTCGGATGCTTTAATGACTGACCCACCCAGGCATCCCTCATCATTAGGGTTTGAATTAGATCACTAAATACTATTTTCAGTAAGTGCTTCTAGATTGAACATAAATTATAAAATGTTTAAGAAACTATTCAGGTGGGGGGCGCCTGGGTGGCTCAGTCGTTAAGCGTCTGCCTTTGGCTCAGGTCATGGTCCCAGGGTCCTGGGATCAAGCCCCACATTGGCAAGAAGCCTGCTTCTCCCTCTCCCACATCCCCCTGCTTGTGTTCCCTCTCTCACTGTCTCTCTCTCTGTCAAATAAATAAATAAAATCTTAAAAAAAAAAAAAAGAAACTACTCAGGTGGGGTGGCTGGGTTCCTGAGTTGTTTGAGGCGCTGCTGACTCTTGATTTTGGCTCAGGTCCTGATCTCAGGATGGTGGGATTGAGCCCCTCCTGGGGCTCTGTGCTCAGCAACGAGTCTGCTTGTTTCCTCCCCCTGCTTGCACTCTCTCTCTCCTCTCTCTCTCTTAAATAAATAAGTAAAATCTTAAAAAATGTACTGAGGCTTTTCTCACAATTGAAACAAATATTTCTGGGCATTAAGCTTTTAAATCACAAACCTTTCCCATAACACACAGTGCTGCACTGCATTAGGGCATGACCTTTTAAAAATTTAGAGAAAAAAAAAAAATCAAAGGAGGACTTCTGCTTCCTGGTTTTTGGAGTAGACCTGTCTGTCCTCTGCTTCCTGCTAAACACAAGTACAATCCTTACACATTACAGATAAAAAAAACATTACAAGACTGCACAAGTTCATGTTCATGGGTTCCAAAGAACATCGCAAAGGTGAATGGCCTCGGGTTTCTGTTTTGCCTCATGTATGGAACTGAAGGAACCAGCCACCTGGAACTGTCGATGGGTGTAGACATAACAAGCCCCAACGGAAGCCTGCTCTTTCTCACCAAAGGGTCTGGAAAGGGGCAGCCGAGAAAGACAACTTTCAGACAGGAACAACTCTACCCCAGCCGACATCACAGATGAAACTGTGTCCTCCCACCTGCACCCCCATACACTGGGGCTGAGTGGGCAGCCTAGAGTAGCATCCTCCCGGAGCTGCAAGGAAGCATCCACAAATCCCTCCTGAGCTGGTGTTGGAGAAGATGATGTTCATTCCTGCCAGCCAGTGATGAGGTCCCTCCCAGCCCCACAGCGCCAGTGGAGACCGCATGGAGGCCGGGGGGGCCGGAATTCTACCTACGCCCGGCATTATGGCCAGGTGCCTCTCAATCCCTGCTGGGTGGTGTTGGAGAGGGTCGAGTGGCGAGCCACGAGACTTTCCACCATGATGAGGCTGCCTGCACTGCAGGGTCTGCTCAGAGACAGTGTGTGGAGCTGGAGAATTCACCCCTGCCCAGCAGTAACGGGGACCCCCTTCCTTGGTGCCCAAGAAGGCAGAATGGGGAATCTAGACTTCTAGGACCATCCGGCAGCAATGAGACTGGGCAAGGGGTGAGGGTGTCAGAAGAAGCCCCCTAAAACTGGACGTGTCAATACTACCCAGAGCCTCAAAATGGAATGCAACGCTTTCTAGGTTTTAGCAGAAACTCATCTACCAAGAACCAGGAAGATATCAAGCAGAATAAAAAAGGATAATAGAAGCCAACACGGAAATGATGAGGATGTTAGAACTATCTGACAGTGAATTTAAAACAGTCATAATAAAAATGCTTCAGTGAGCAGCTGCCAATGCCCTTGAAACAAATGGAAAAAAAAGAGAGAATTTCAGAAAAGAAATGGGTCTTCTGGGAAAATAAATAGAAGATACGGGGGGTCTGGGTGGCTCCGTTGGTTAAGTGCCTGACTCTTGGTTTCTGCTCAGGTCATGATCTCAGGGTTGAGAGATCGAGCCCCGCACTGGGCTCCATGCTGGGCATGGAACCTGCTTAAGATTCTCTCTCCCTCTCTCTCTGTTCCTCCCCCTGCTCATGCTCGTTCTGTCTCTCTCTCTCAAAATATAAATAAATAAATAGATAAATAAGTAGAAGATAGGAAGAACTAAATAAAAAATATAGAATTGAAAACTTGTTTTTCTTTCTCAAATTCCTAATGTAGCTTAGATTATGGATTTTAGATCTTCATTTTTATCCGACACATGCATTTCATTGATATACATTTCCCCCCAAGTACTGCTTTTGTATTTTCACATTCACTTATTTCAAAACATTTTTTAAAAATTTCTCTTAAGATTTCTTATTTGACTCATCTTATTTAGAAATGTGTTCTTCAATCTCCAAGTATTTCAGGATTTTCCAGCTATCTTTCTTTATTGAATTCTGCTTTAATTCTGTTATGCTGTTATGGTCTGAGATTAGACACTGTATGATTTCTTTTCCTTTACATTTGTCAAAGTGTGTTTTATGGTCCAGAAGGTGGTTCATCTTTGTGAACGTTGTGTATGCGGATGAGAAGAATGTGTAATCTGCTCTTGGTGGATGAGATCGTCTGCAGACATCAATTATACTCGGTTGATGGTGGTATGGAGCTCAGCCATGGCCTTCTGATTTTCTGCCTGCCGGATCTGCCCACTGCTGATCGAGAGCCGTTAAAGTCCCCTAGCATGATAGTGTGTTCATCTATTTCTCCTTGGGGTTCTACTAGTTTTAGCCTCATATCCATTGGTGCTCTGTCCTTAGGTGCATACACATTAAGTGCAGTGAAGACATTCTTGGAGGGACGCCTGGGTGGCTCAGTGTCATGATCCAGGGGTCCTGGGATCAAGTTCTGCATCCCTGCTCAGCAGGGAGTCTGCTTCTCCCTCTCCATCTGCCCTTCCCCCCTGCTTGTTTTCTCTCTCTCTCTCTCTCTCTCAAATAAATAAAATCTTAGAAAAAAAAGACATTCTTGGGTTATGACCCCTTTATCATTATGTAATGGTCCTCTTTATCACTGGTAACTTTCCTTGTTCTGAAGCAAACTATTCTTTTTAATTGTTCTAGTAGTTTCCATAGACTTTGCAAATACATATTTGCAACTAATCTGTGTCTTCGTTCAAAGACCACTATAACGACTGACAGGTAGTATGGGTGCATTGTAAAAGAGTGTTCCAAATTCCTCCATCTTGTCTCTTACTCGTTACTATCATTTATTTCCCTTACTCATAAGCATTGATCACACAATCCATTATTATTATTACTTTGAATAAACATTATCTGTTAGATCAACTGAAGATGAAAAATAAAATGTTTTATTTTACCATCATGTCTTATTTCTCCAAAACATTTTTTTTTTTAATGTACATCCAAGGTTCTGACCTCGATCATTTTTCTTCTCCCTGAAAAATTTCTACTCTTTCCCGTGGGGCTGGCCTGCTGATTATGATTTCCCTCAGTTTTTTTGTTTGCTGAGAATGATTTTATTTCTCCTCTAGTTTAGAAAGATAATTTCACTGGATGTAGAATTTTCTGATGGTGAGGTTTGTTTTTTTTTTTTCTTTTTAATATTTCACTTGACTCGGTTCCCACTGGCATGCTTTTGGATGAGAAGTCTACTGTAATTTGTATCCTTGTTTCTCTATAAGTAAGATCTCCCCCAACACCCTGCAAACTGATGTTTTTCAAGATTTTCTCTTTGTCTTTGTTTCTCTGCAGCTTGCTTATGATCTTCCCAGGTGCTGAACATGGGGTGTGTCTCTTGTTTCATATTTTCTGGGCTACCTGATTCTATAGGTTGATATCTGTCATTAACTTCCCAAATTTCTTGGCCGTTATTCTTTAGAATATTTCTGCTTCATTGTCTCTTTTTCTGGTATTTCAAGTATTAATATCTTATACCATTTGTAATTGGCTACAATTATCCAATAATTGTTCTTTTTTTTAAATTTTTTTCCTCCATTTATTTCAGTTTGGTTAGTTTCTTTTGTCATATATTCCAGTTCATAGATTCTTTTCTGGGCTGTTTCTAGTCTATTAATAAGCCTATCAAATGCATTCTCATTTCTGCTACACTGTTTCTGTTTTCTGTCATGTTTCTTTTGATTCTCTACACCCAACATGGGGTTGAAACTCACGACCCCTAAATCAAGAGCTTTGTGCTCTACTGATTGAGTCAGCCAGGAGCCTCTCTTTTGATTCTCTAGAAGAATTTCCATGCATCTGCTTCCCTTACATATCTGTTCTTGCATGTTATCTACTTTTTTCATTGTATTTTTTGAGATATTACTCAGTTATTTTAACTTCCTGGCGTGATAGAAATCTGCACCTTATGTAACTTTGTTCTGATGCATGCTTCATCTCTTCAGACTGTTTTTCTTTCCTTTCAGTATAACTTGTAATTTTATTGTTTAATCAAAATCTAGATATTCTATATTGATAACAGGAGCTGAAATAAATAGGTCTTCAGCATGAGATTTTATAATAGTGTGGCTGGAAACTGGGTGTCTTTAACATTTACTGTAGCTTTTGGTGCCAGAGCTTTCAAATTCCTTTAGTGTCTTTGTTTTGGTTTTCCTAGTTTTCTTTGGATTTCCCTAAGAACTCCTTCTTAAGTAATGTCTGAGTCTCTTAGCTGCAGCCCGCTGTTATTATACCAGAGTTAATGTGTGGTAAGGAGTGGGAGGGAAGCATTTTATAATCTTACAGTTGAATCTTGGTCTTTGAGTAAGCCTGTGTTCTCACAATGTGACCTTCATAAATCTTTCTTACCCTTGAGTGACTCAGGAAGGTTTGGGGAGCTAGAATTGGTAATTTCCCTTCTGACTACATGAGCTATGATTCTGGTGAAGTATTTTTCACTGGAGAGTAGGCCTTTGTTTTGGAGAATGTACTAGGCATAATTCAAAATAGTTATCTTCTCTCCCTGCCAAAGACATGAGTAAATTTTTCTTGACTCTTTAATGTGAGAACCCAGTGAGTGTCCTGGAGGTAAAACCCATAAATATGTTGTTGTCCCTCGGACTGAAGCCCCCTAGAAGTTTCTCACTTTCAGACTGGTCTAAACTCAGCCTCTAGGAGTTTGCCAAATGATCATTTCGGTGTTCTTACCAGTTTATGGCTCAGAGACTTCTGCTCCAGGCAAGTTACTCTGGGCTTCTTTGTATTTCCCCATTTCTCCTAGATTTTAGCATTTTGATTTGCTCTGAAACTTCAATTCTCTGAGTCCAAGGAAAGTCACTGATTTTAGGTTCTTCAGCTTTTTTCATAAGAACGGAAGTGAACATTCCAAACTCTTATCTTCGTGGAGTGTTTGTGCAACATCTGATAAACTGTATTCTCCACCTAGTCGTGGGTATATGTGTGTGTTCATGTGAGCACACATGTACATGAAGGAGACTGAAAGAACATTTAATTTCATAGGAAATTATCTGTCTGGATTTAATAACCTTTGCATATTTCTCTGTCACTTTAAAGGCTACTTCCACACTCAATAGGTTCTACGGTAGACAGTTAAATTGATTTTTGTACCTTTGACAAGAGTTTCCAAAATCAAAATCATTTTCATTCGAAGTAATAAATACAGTCTGAAGTAGGATTCTTCCCAAATTTAACACTCTCTGAACACCTGAACTACTCGGCTGTCGGGAACATATATGGCAATAATCGCCTCATTTTCCTGTTGTTTAATGGATAATGGGAGAAAGAAGTTGCCTGGTCAATGAGTAATAATTTTCTTTTTTTTAATTTTATTGAGGTATAATGGAAAAACTTGTTATATATTTAAAGTGTACAACATGATGATTTGATATGTGCACACATTGCAGAAGGATTTGTTCAATTAAGTTGATTAACACACCCATCACCTATTTACCTGTTTTTGTTTTTTTCTTTTTTGTTTTTTGTTTTGGTGGGAACACTTAAGTTCCACTCTCTTAACAAATTTTAATTGTAAAATACAGTATTGGGCCCCTGGGTGGCTCAGTCGGTTAAACATCCAACTCTTGATTTCAGCTCAGGTCATGATCTCAGGGTGATGAGATTGAGCCCCTCATTCGGCTCCATACTGGTTGTGGAGTCTGCTTAGGATTCTCTCTCCCTCTCACACTGCCACACCCAACCCTCCTCGCACTCTCTTTCTCTCTAAATAATAATAATAATAATAAATATAAATAATAATAAATATTTATTAAAAATAAATAATAACAAATAATAATAAAAATAATAAATAAGTAAATTTTCTCTAAATAATAATAAATAATAAAAATAAATAAATAATAAACAAATAGATAAATAATAACAAATAATAAAAATAGATAATAAATTAATTAATAAATAATAATAATAAACAAAATAAAATAATAAATAAAATACAGTATTGTCAACCTTATTCACCATGTTATACATTTTTTAAAAGATTATTTATTTATTTATCAGAGAGAGGGCACACAAGCAGGGGGAGTGGCAGAGGCAGAGGGAGAAGCAGACTCCCCACTGAGCAGGGAGCCCAATGTGGGGCTTGATCCCAGGACCCTGGGATCATGACCTGAGCCAAAGGCAGACACTTAACCAACTAAGCCACGCAGGCACCCAAGTATTTTCATTTGGCAGGGTTTGTTTGTTTGTTTGTTTGTTTTTTCCAGAACTCTTAATATATCATCCCACTTTCTTCTGGCCTACAGTTTCTGCTGAAAAATCTGCTTATATTCTTATATGGGTTCTCATTTATTTAAGAAGTATGTTTTGGTTGTTGTTATTTTGGGGTTCTTTTGTCTTCCCTTCTTTTTCTGCCTTTTTTGGCTTTTAATGCGCTTTTTATATAATTATATTCTTTCCCACTTAGTATATCAAGTACACTTCTGTTTTTTTTTTTTTTTACATTTTTAAGAGATTGCCATAGAATTTGTAAAACACTTTTAGAACTAACCCAAATCTACTTTCAAATAATACTATACTACCGTTTTGATAAGGATTATGTTTAATACATAAAATCTAGTTCTTTGACTAACACAGAAAATTAACTTGATAAACTCAATGTTATTATTTGTGGGTAAGAACAGGTTTAAATAACTGTACACACTTTTACAATTTGTAAACCTTCTTTTCGTTAAAATTTTTTTTTGCAGATCAGAATATAAAATAAAATTAGTCTACCTTATGCAAGTACTCGCATACATTAAGTGTTTATTATAAAGGAGCTGTTTAAAAAGATATTTTTTCGTTCCAGAGTACCTAACACAAAACTCGGCATTTTACAAATTATACTCACCCATTTCTGTAGTATTAAAAAATATTTTAAAGTTTCAGGGTAAAACAAGAAAAGACAAAATGTTTCCCCCAAATCCCAGAAAAATCAAGTTGTTTGTTGTTGCAACTCAACAGTGCAGACTTATTGCAACTTTGTCACTAACTCTCAGTCTTCCAAATTCATACTGATAGAAACCATAGTATGTATCTATCCCCACCCCCACACACAGGGGTGAACGCCCCATAAGGCAAAGGACATTTGTGGGTAACAAAACAAAAGAAAGCCAGTAGGCTTGAAGTAATTGTTTTCCTTTCTCGGAATAAAAGCTGGATCCCCTCCATTCGTGCCATATCACAAGTTCAGTAGAAACAAAAATTCTTTGATTTTACTATATTGAAATAGTCCCCTGTTATAAAGTATTTGAGAAAGTCGGTTCTCAAACTCACGTGTCTCATCAAAGTTTTTTCTTGCCATTCACAGCCCCTGCTTCTGTCTGGTTTTGTTCTCTTTTGTTTTCTCTTTTTTTTTTCTCTCTCTCTTTCATTTCAGTTAGTCAAAAGAAGAAGGTTAAGGGGGGACCACATATCTTATTTTCCTAGATATCCCAACATTAGTTACTCACATTTTTCTTGCTGGCAGTTGGCCCAGCACTTCCATCGGAACATTCTTCCTCCCCCACAGGCCAAATGACATGGTCCCTGCTTAAAGCTTCCAGCGTTGGCCCGTATCTTAGTACAGTCTATATAATGCTTCCCTGTAACTGAGACTATGTTTACTCTAAGACCTCAGTTGCAAGCTTTTCAATGAAAAAAAACTAGAACACTAACGATTCTCTTGCATCTAATCTGATAATCACAAGCAAGAGTTACAAGTAAACGTGTTAAATATAATACTACGTTTCCTTCTACAAATATGGTGTAAAAAATTCTAACCGACTCTTAAAGATAAATGCATGCTCACTCTACAAGTTCACATAAGTAGTACCTGTACAAAAATTATGGGATAGAAAATAAATTATTTTATTATATTATTATAAATTATTATTTATGATATTATTTAACACAAAATGACCAAATGGCCATGTTAATAAAGTTTGATATAGTTTTTGTCTCTAAAGTAATTTTTTTCTTTTTCAAATGTTAAAACAATAATTTGACAACACCAATCTATCATAAACTATCTTTCACTATATTTTAAAGTAAATTTGATTCTAAGATTTGGTTATTTTTTCCTCTTTTACCATATCTGCTTTGCAGATTAAGATGAGTCAATGCAAGACATTCTGGAGCTATTGATCCCCATGAGGGGCTTGTGATGTAAGTACAAATACAAAATAAATTTTGGATAAGATTTTCAATGTCCTGATCACATGTTTTTCTCTGCATGCCTTCATTGATTTTTTCCAAATAAGTCATATCATAGCAAATAAACAAAATAAATATCTAAACAAGTATCTTCCTGAGTGAATATATATATATTTATTATAAATACAAACACTCCATATTTGAAATGCTTATTTGGAGCAGCTTGATTTAAATCAATTTAGTATGAAATACATTTTGAATGTTCCTGGGGCAAAAAGGAACTAAACAGTCATTTCCTAAGTGAAAAAAAAATAGTTTAAAAAGAGGCACTTCTGGGAAGGCAAGATGTATACTTGAATAAATTGTGGAAGGGGGAAACAAATACTGATTTAAAATATAATCTTCAGGGGCACCCAGCTGAGTCAGTTGGCAGAGCATGCTGGGACATCAAGCTTACTTTAAAAAATTAAAAATATTAAAATGTGATCTTAAAATGAAAAATCACAAGGGTAGAGCTCCCTAGTGCAGTCCTTGATTTGCAATTAAAACACTTTATGGGGCACACTACTCAAGTTAGACACTCAAGAAGATCTATTTATTTAACAGAAACTCTCCAAAACAATCACGGGGCTAAATATGCACAGATAGAGCTCAAAAATTAAGTCCAGGAATCATTCTGTCCCCTTTACAGGTAGCCACAGCTCAAAGTGTAGGCCACACGTGGGGGCTTGGCTTGTCATCTCCTTCATTCGACATCCTTTCTGTTGTGATATATTCCCTCTGCATTTCCTGACTTTCAAGCTCTTTCAAAACTGTATCTTCCAAATGATAGACCTGGAGTCCCTGGTAGGCATGAAGAAAATCCTATGTATTAGGCAAGATTCCCTCCGACAGACCAAGTTGAGCTCACAGTCTAAAATTCCAGAATTCATAGAGACAGGAGGCACAAGGAATGAGTGTCATTATAAATGATTCATGGTAGGATTAGATTTATAAGTAATCTAGCATATGGAATTATGAGATAGAAAATGTAAACCATGTTGAATTTGGAAGGTTTATAATAATAAAATACAGTGTAAAAACATAAAGAAAGAGGGTGCCTGGGTGGCTCAGTCAGTTAAGCGAAAGACTCAAGTTTTGGCTCAGGTCGTGATCTCAGGGTTGTGAGATCCAGCCCCTCCTCAGGCTCCACACTCAGAAGGGAGTCTGCTTGGGATTCCCTCTCTCTCTCCCTCTGCCACTCCTTCTGCTCACACTCTTTCTATCTCTAAAATAAAATAAATAAATAAAATCTTTAAAAATAATAAAAAGTAAAATGAAAACATAAAGAAGGGACAAGACAGTGTTAATAAAGATTGTGTTCCTTTTCCAAGTCATTGGGTGAAAAGCTCATCCAAGGATCATGTAATTATTTAGGGAAACATACCTGTCTGTGATTTGTTTTTTACCTTGTTAGAGCCCAGACACTGTGAGGCTCTGTGTTAACTTGTGGACTTATGTAGGTAGAAATAATCTCCAATTATTGTTATTTCCCTTTAGTTTTGTTTTGTATTCCACCTAGTACTTTTATTCTAACATTTCTTTATTAAATTTCCTACAAGTACTCACCTCCTCAAATATTCTTTGTATTAGGGTTCTCCAGAGACATAGAACCAATTGAATGTGGGTATGATAAGGAATACATGAGATTTGTTATAAGGAATTAGCTCACACCATTATGGAGACTACAGTTACCCAGATATGTAGTTACCAAGCTGCAGATCCAGGAGAGCTGATGGTGTATTTCAGTTTGAAAGCCAGCAGGTTCAAGATCCAAGAAGACCCAATGTCTGAAGGCTAAAAAAGATCAATATCTCAGCTTAATTGGTGAGGCAGGAAGAGTTCCCTCTCACTCGGCCTTTTTGTTCTAATCACGTCTTCAACTGATTGGATGAGGCCCACCACATTGAGGAAAGCAATCTGCTTTACTCAATCCACCAATTCAAATGTAAATCTCATTTAGAAACACCCTTACAGACACACCCTGGATAAGTTTTGGCCAAATGTCTGGGCACACCATGGAACAGTCAATTTGGCATAAAATTAACCATCACACTTTGAATTCATTTTACCGATATGCACTTGCCTCATTAATTAATGAGTTGAATACACTAAAAAGTGACTTATCATTTTATTTTATTTTTTTTATTTTATTTTATTTTTTTTTAAAGATTTTATTTATTTATTTGACAGAGAGAGACAGCGAGAGAGGGAACACAAGCAGGGGGAGTGGGAGAGGGAGAAGCAGGCTTTCCCGCTGAGCAGAGAGCCCGATGTGGGGCTCGATCCCAGGACCCTGGGATCATGACCTGAGCTGAAGGCAGACGCTTAACGACTGAGCCACCCAGGCGCCCCAAAAATTGACTTATCATTTTAACCAATAGATGTTTAATCACAGTTCCAGTGAGATCGCAGTTATAACTGAGATTTTTGTAGAAATTGCAGATTGTCCTTCCAAATCCAATTCCCCTCTTCCATAATAATAGAATTAGAGCTGGACATGTGGGTGAAAATGACTATATTCCCATGCCCCAGTGCAGTGTGATATGAGTACAGGACCAAATCATTACTAATGAAATGTGAAGAGAAGTGGTCTCTGTTTTTCCTAAGTCTGGGCCATAGGACATTATATTATATTCCCCCATCTTGCTTCCCCTCTAATGAGCTATAACACGAGCATGTCTGTGACCCAGTTTTGACAAAGAGATGAGATGAGCTCCC
This sequence comes from Halichoerus grypus, assembly GCF_964656455.1. NCBI lineage: Eukaryota > Metazoa > Chordata > Mammalia > Carnivora > Phocidae > Halichoerus > Halichoerus grypus. The sequence goes on from NC_135723.1 coordinate 3,455,614, forward strand.
TAAGAGAAACAAGTCTCGGAATGCAGAACATATATACAGTACAATGCCTACTTGCCCTGGATTTTTCCATGAGAAAATACATACAATTGTTTGTCATTTGGGCTAAAAAAAATTAACATTGTATATTAAGCTATTTATGATGTGGTTTCTTCCTTGTATTAGTTTCGTATTTACCTTAACTCACGGAGAAATCAGTATACCTTCCAGTGAGGGCCGGGGCAGGGGTATAATACCGGAACCTAAACTATGTGGCTTAGGCTAAAATAAAGCTCTAGAGAGGAAACGGATATGGTAAGCTAGCTAGCTGGTGGGACTTTTCAATAAGCCATGCAAAACATTTAGTAAAGCTTTTGTGTTTTACAACTTGGAAGGACCACGTGTCTACTCAAGAGAGCAGACTTTGAAACTATAGAGACTCTAAAAGGAACTTCTCCTCCCATGTATACATGGCCCAAGAGGAAAATGAACCAGGAAGAAACTCCCAGTGGGCAAGACCAAAGACTGTAGCAGAAAATCGACAAGGCACAGAACCCAAAGCATTCAAATGGTCAAAACAAGAAAATCCCTCTCAATGTCAGCTCCTGAGCTGAATTCCTTATTGCTAGGAATCCATTACTGCTGAGTATTTTTCAATAGTTTCTTCTCCAAATGGTAGTTACTTTAGCCCCCTACCCCACCTTATTTTTTTTTTCCAAGTAACTTATTGTTGACTGGGTATTGGGCATTTGGGTGGAGGGAGAGTGTCCTAACTTGTCTTATTTATGTTATCAGCCTGCAAGAGCTCTATGCTGACCATGTAGAGAATAATAATCAGTAGACAGGTTTGGGGTCAGCTTTTTGGAAAAAAAGGTGAGTCAGTTCTGTTTGTGGGAAGGTGCATGCACATAAATAATGCAGCCAACCAGAGAGGCAGCCTATAGTAGAATCTGCTAGTTTTTCGCCGGGAAATCTTTTGTCTTTCTTTGTCTATTGCCTTAGACTCAGCTGATGCAAAAATAAAACTTTCCCCTCACAGCAGCATTTGCTCAAGAGATAGAAAAACCGAGTGCTGTGCTCCATCAACACTTAATTAATTAACCATGAACACTCAACACCCGCCACTCTTCACTAGCTCCTAAATTTTTTTTCACTTCGGTGAACTACTAAGTAAATTTATTACTGGAGTCTGTCCCTTTGCTTTTCAAGTAAATACACTGAATGCGCATTTGTTGTTTATTCTCCATTAGTGTGGAGATCCCACCAATATTTGCCCCACCTGGATCACTGAATATGAAACCTTGAGACCCAAACAGCAAAGAGCACGTTGATCCCATAATTCTGAGTGTGTTGCTTGGGGTGAGAAAGAAACCTACAACTCCAGGGCTCTTTTTGACATATAGACTCATTACAATCCTAATTCCTATGACTATATGGCAGTGTGTCAGCTTTTCACTGAGATCATTATTGTTGTTGTTGTTGTTTTTAAGATTTATTTATTTATTAGAGAGAGAGAGAGAGGCAGGAGGAGGTGAAGAGGGAGAGGGAGAGAGAATCTTAAGCAGCTTCACGCCCAGCCTAGAGCCCGACGCAGGGCTTGATCTCACAACCCTGAGATCACGACCCAAGCAGAAATCAAGTCAGAACCTAATCAGCTCAGCCACCCAGGCGCCCCTCACTGAGATCGTTTTGAATTACAATGTCCAGAGTGGAGAACTGAATTTATTAAGGTTTCACACCTCTCTGGAGTTCTAGAACACAAAGGCAGGCAAAATTTTAGTTCTGTCATGGTCAGGTTCTTAATTGTTCATAAAATCTGAAACATTGGGTGTATGATTTTTATTTTTTTTGGAGATTTTATTTATTTATTTATTTAAGAGGGAGAGAGAGAGAACACAAGCAGGGGGAGGGAGAAGCAGACTTCCTGCTGAGCAGGGAGCCCGAAGTGGGGCTTGATCTCAGGACCCTGAGATCATGACCTGAGCTGAAGGCAGACGCTTAACCAACTGAGTCACCCAGACTCCCCTGGATGTATGATTCAAATATTTAGTCCAAATAGACTGACATAAAATCAAAATAAGAGAATCCATGACTCACATCATAAGGCCTCTTAAAAGACAGGAGCCATAATGCTGATCAATTTAGAAACTCATAAGAATATATGAAAATTGAATTGCTAATGCTTTAGATGTGATGGCACTTAAGAAATTCTGATTGTCACTCTGGTTAATGAAGTAGCCAACTTAGTGATCACTTGTTATTGTTAGAGCCATTGCTGGTGGGTCTATTTGTTATTTTATTTTTCAAACTTAATATCCCAAATTCAAAATAATAGAATATCCAAGGTTTACTTTATATCCAAAATATCAATTTGAAGTTTTCTCATTGCCCACTAGAGCATGAAAAAAGATGTGTTCTTTCCCTTTATAAAAGGAGCAATAATAGTATTTTCCCTAACTCATGGATTCTATAAAATTTAGTGACTCAACACTATTGCAAGAGGTGCTTTAAAAAATCCATTCTATAAAAAGGGGAATATTCAGGCTTCTTAAAAGTTAATTTAATTAACTTATTATACAAATACATTTTAATGATTCCATACTATTCACATTAAGAAGAGATGCACTTGTATTCATTTATAAAGACAATAGATATCTAAAAGTCTTTTATTTTAGAAAGATTTTGTGTTTAGGTCTAATACAGAATAATTATAATACCATTTAAAGCAAAAACAAAGGGCTCTAGAAATGTTGTTAATATGCAAACCACCCATAATGGAAGCTTAATCAATATAATTATTAACTAAATCCTTATAAACTGATATAGCATAACTCAATGGTTTGATTTCACATATTCTGGTTTTCTTGGTTGTTATAATAAATAGTCTTAGCTCCACAGATTATTTCCTATTTTTTTTCTTAACACTGACTGAAAGGCTCTTGGTATCTCCTAACCATTAAAACATAATTAACATACCTAAATAAAGACCATATCATAGACTTATCTTTTTGTTTGTATTTGCTTAGTATTTTAGAACAATTTTAAACTTACAGAAAAGTTAAACAAAGATTTTTTTTTTTACTTGAACAATTTGAAAGTCATTTGTGGACATGAAGTTCTTCCCACATCTTACTATGCACATTCTACAAGCAAGGATGTCCTCGTACGCGGCCCATATAAAAGCCAACACCAGGCAAGGGATGCTGTTATAATGCTGTCATCTGATTGTCAGACCCGCCCAGGTTCTGCCATGTTTTCTGTTTGGGGAAAGGTTCCGGCTGATAATTACAAATTGCACTTAGCCGTCATCATTTTCACGATCTTCAGTCTCAACTAATCTTTCTTTGACTACCACACTTCGGTACTTTTGAAAAGTAGAGGCCAGTTATTCTGTATGATGTTCCCCAGTTCATGTTTCCCTAAATGGTTCCTCATATTTATTGACATTCAGGTTATGCATCTTGAGCAGGCATGTTTCAGAAGTGATCCTATGTTCTCATCTCATTCTCTCCAGTAGAACACAGTCACAATCTATCCAATTACTGGTAATGCTTTGATTAAGGGGTGGTCTGCCAGGCTTCTATGCTGAAAGGTACTCATTTTCCCTCTATAATTAGTAAGTGCATTGTGTAGACTTGAGACTATTTATTTATACCAGATGGATTTATGAATCCAACATGTAGTCAGTGGGTTGTAATCTGTTACTATCAGTATTTATTTCGATGTTTAAATTGTCCCAGAGTTACACAGTGGTGCCCCCTTACATTGGCTTTGCATCCGCTGGTGTGTCTTCTTAGTTCTTTGGGTGCTCTCTCGCTTTCGGGGTGAACAAGATGTTCAAGCTCATTTTGTATCTTCTCTGTCCAACACTGGGTTCTACCACTTCTCCTGTGAGGTCTTGTTTCTTTTAATGAAAACTTGCATTACTTACTAAGGCCTGGGATTAGATGTGGTCATTATTATTGGGCTCTCATTTTTTGTAAGCTGTATCCTTAGACAGAGTTAGGGAACGAATGTGTGTGTTGTCAGAGAAAAAAAATTATTCTGACACTGTTCATATGTTCAGTACTATTGTAATAGGTGTCAAGACTATCATGACAGGGAGAGAGATGAACTCAGCTCAGATCCAAATACAACAGAGACTGCTGAAAAGTTATAGTCAAAGAAGAGTGAGAAGGGCAGTCAGTGGATGGACAGTTAGAGAGGGGACATGGCTGGGAGGGGGGATTCTTGCTAAACTGATGTAGTAGGATTCTTGCTAAAGCTGGACTTAGCAGGCCGAAGACAAGGCCCAAGGACAAGGCAAAGTTGCCAAAAAGGCTTAGAAGAAACTGTCTAAAATTTGGTCAAGGAGAGAGTTTGTGTGTGTCTGTGTGTGTGTGTTTATTCATATGAATAGAAAACCATTTGTTCACACTGATGTCTCAAATTCTAATCCAATACCACAAAGTGTTCATTTCAGTATTCTCACCTTCTGTAGTTGTGATGCTCTAAAAGTGATCACTTGTTTCATCAGTCCCTCTGTATTTTACAATCTGTCATCATGGCCATAGAGTCCCCTGCCCAGATCCACCTGAGCCGGGGGGATACCCTCTCAACCTGCTTGGGCTCAGATCCCAAACACTAACTTTATTCTACCTTGTCTCTAACACCCTGCAACAAGCTACCCCCATCTAGACTCTCTCATTCCCCCATTTGGTTTTGACACCTTGCAATAGTTTGTTACTCCTGCTGCCAATGCCCCCGTCATGTGGACAGCACTTTATATCACTTCGTTTGTGTGATGATTAATTATACGTGCCGACGTGGTTAGATCATGGTGCCAGGTCTTTGTCAGACATCAGTCTAGATGGTGTTGTGAAGATATTTTTAAAGATACGATTACCATATAAATCAGTGGACTTTGACTAAATCAGACTACCCTTCGTAATATAGGGTGGGCCTTGTCCAATCAGTTGACAGCCTTAAGAAAAATGACTAAAGTCCCTGAGAAATTAAAAAAAAAAAAAATTCTGCCTCCAAACTGCCTTCCCACTCAAGACACAACATCAACTTTTCCCTGTTTCACCCTGCTGGACAGTCCTAAAAATTTCAGACTGCCAATCCCCACAATCACATGAGCTAACTCTCAAGAATCCCTTTTCCCTGCACCCTATTCTCTCTCTGTCTCTCTCCCACCACCTTCTGAGATAGAGATAACTATCTATACTATATATATCTCTGTATATCTATTTATATCTATCTATTTATCTATCATCTATCTATCCCACTGGTTCCATTTCTATGTAAAACTCTTACTTATAATACAGTTAATGACATCTTTTCAAGCTACTGCCCCCACTCCCCTCCCTAACACTCACCAAAAGGGTAGAATTATTTCTTCTGAAAACAGCCTTCCCCAGTATACGTTGACATCATTAATGTGAACAACCACTTGGCAGATTGTGTGAAGTTACTGAGTTAGGATTTCTCATGGCTCTTCTGGCCCAAAATAAAAGACTTAATGGAAGCAACCTCTTTATAGAAGACCTTCAGAAGAAATTTGGTATACGCTACATGGTAACTGATTTTTATCACCCAGAAAGGTATTTTTAACTTGCATGGTAAATATGTTTAGTCGATAAAATATGAAATTTTATTTTTATAATGACTTTTTTATGTTCAACTCATTCGTTATATTTAGAAAGCCTATAGCTGCATTACAAGATTTAACTGACTATAAGGTTTGTCAAATTTTCCTGATCTTCCAAGAAGGACAAGTATAACCATCACTCCTGTGAATAAGGTATAAATAATTTAGCTATAAAAATGATTATTTTTTTTATTTGTAAAGATACATAATAGAAAATCGTGCCAATGGTATGACATCACAGATAATAAGCAAGAAAACTCCTTAGACTCAATAATTCATCAAGGAAATTCCCCTCCTGTGGTTGAGCTAACTACATTTTTCTATTTTGACCTACTATATGTGTTGCTCTAACAATCCCTGAATTTTGAGATATTACTTAAAAAATAATCAAAATTACTCAGGCTGTGCACCTGTGGGTTTCTGGCACTTATGCCAAGGTTCTATCAACCCACAGTGAGCGCGTTGGAGAGAGAGGAAGGGGTCTGCCATCTAATAAAGTTTGAATACCTTGAACACCTTTGCTTCTACACTCCCTGGTGGTATCTTAATTGACCAAACATTCACTCATTGATGTGCTTACTGAAGTGTAGCTCTTCCAGAAGGTGTGAGAGACTCTGTTTCCATTGTTTTATGTGTGGATTACTCCCTTGTCTTGGGGTCACTGAATTAGAATATACAACGTGTCCTTTTCAAATGCAACCATGAAATGAGTCTGTACAGAAGGTCAAAAAAAGAATCTTATCTGCTAAGGTGGTGATTGACTATCAGTTACCGTAGGTCATCTATCAGCAGGAACATCTAGCATTGGCATGATGGCTAACAATGCCTGTTGAATGTGGGTCAGTGTTTTCAGTTAACTAAAGAAGTCCTGAAAACAGTAAGAAAAATTAACAATGAGCCAGCTCTTTGTCTGATATTGGACAGAGCACACCCTGGGATCTACTCTCATGACTCGACGTGGTGTGCTGTGTGTTGTTCCATAAATATTAGTGATGATGCTTTTCCCCTTGCTCCCAACCATCGCTGTTTGCAAGTTTATCATTCATAAGGCTCTACATATCACAGTGTCTCATCAATCCATATATCTGCTGTTTCTGTATACAAAAAACTGAAGGAATTCTGATACACTCAATGGAATCTTCTACAAATGACATGGAAACAGGACGATTACATGAAAGACATGTAATTGGATTCATATGGATTCCACGTTGACATGAAAACCTCATGATTTGTGTGTCTTTTGTGTGCCCATTCTATCATCCCAGCCTGAGAGAGGGGGGCAAGAAGAGGAATTGCAAAAGGAAAACCTTTCCATTTACCCCAGTGCTTGCCTAGAAAATCACAAAACCAAACACTCTTTTCTACAAACACATGTCTCATCGGGTGCCTCTGTCTTGAGCAAGCCCAGACAGTTGTAGTTATATAACTGCTGCGTCTGTTAATCATCTGAGAACTGTGCCCCCATAAATAGGAAACCAGACTCTCAGAACCCAGTCAACTAATGAAAAATCACACCCTACCAACTTACAGACTTGCTTGGCCTTTCTGGACTTCTCTTTCTCACCATTCAGTTAGCATTCACACCAAGGAGACCTCCCACTCCTTCTAGGACTTAGACGCCTTAGTGAATAATTTGGTGATTTTTGAGGTTCTCTTCAGTGATATGCAGGTGACCGCGCTGCGTGTCTCACGTAGGAAGCAGAGATGTTTGCGATTCCGTTTCTTTAGATCCTTCCTTCCTGTTGGTAGAACTATCGATCTGTCTGCGGCTGAACATCAACCATGCAGATGGGATCCATCCCGTAGTCAATGTCAGGTGAGAAAGGTGGGAAGAACATGGTAATGCTGCCTGCTTGCACCAGCATGCTCTTTCCTAAACTACTATAATTTAGTTTCTCTGTTATGGGACCTAAACTGTTTATTGTAACTAATCAGTGTTTTGCAGAGAAGTTAAAAAAAAAAAAAATCCCCAATTTTTTCCACATTGATGAAAAATGTCAATCCTTAAAATTAAGGAAGATAAATTTAAATCCAGGTAGAAAAACAGATATGTATTCTTCAAACATTGTAATGAAATTACAGGGAAGTATAAAATTAAAGAAAAACTACTAAAATTATTTAAATAGATCATAAAGAAATAAGAATTAGACTGATGATTAATTTCTAAGAAAAAAAAAAAACACTATGAAAATCATGAGATTAAAAACGACTCTCAGGGGCGCCTGGGTGGCTCAGTCGGTTAAGCCTCTGCCTTGGGCTCAGGTCATGATCTCAGGGTCTTGGATTGAGCCCCACGTCGGGCTCTCTGCTCAGGGGGGAGCCTGCTTCTCCCTCTGCCTCTACCCCTCCCCCTGCTTGTGCTCTCTTTCTCTCTCTCTGTCAACATAAATAAATAAAATCTTTAAAAAAAGTTTCTCTCTAAAAAAATAAAAAATAAAAAATAAAAACAATTCTCCATTTATAATTAATAGTTGTCATTGAAGAACAAAAAAGAGTATTTTGAAAAACGGATTTGAAGTACAAAATAATTGATGGAATTTACAGCAGAAACTTACTTCAGGAAGAAGAAAAATGATCCCAGAAAGACGTCCCATCATATAAGTAGAAATTCTGAGTGCATGGATTGGTTAATAGAGTTAAATAAAATTAACCCTCAGAATTCTAGGCGATAATCATAATTCCTATTTTGTGGAGTTAAAATTTGGAACTCAAGTTTGGGATATCAATAGGACATAAGGCAAGCTAACCACTAAAAAAAAGACAAGTAGTGGATAAATTCAAAACTAGTGGAAGAAAAATAAATAAGGCTAAGAAAAATTGAATTAATATAAAAGAATTAATATAAAATCACAAATTAACATAAAAGAGAAATATAGTAACATTTAGAAAAGCAGCATAAAATAAAGCAGCAGAAATAAACTACAATATATCCATAAATATAAATGTATGTATTGTTCTAGGAAAAGGACAAAAATTAAAAAGGCAGATTATCATACAGATGAAAGGCCAAGTCAGCTATCTGATGCTTTAGGTTATGTACCTGCAACATTTTACTTACAGTATTTACAAACAAATGCTAAGGAAGCATTGGCAGATGTATTATCATATGGACAAATTTTAACAGCTTCTTCAACGTAACAATTTTTAACCGGGGGGGGGGGGGGGGGGGTGAGTGGAAGGGAAGGCTGACCTGAGGATCGCAGAGAAACTGAAGACAGAATTACTAAGAAGAGACACGAAGAACAAAGAGAAGATCTTAAGAGAGATTTGAATGAAAACACATTTTAGCTGTGAGGAAGGAAGTTTAGGTAAAGTATAAACTTCTTAACAGCAGAAAGGGAACCAGAAGACAGCAGTAGAGAATTTCATTGTGTCAGACAGATGCAAAACCACAGCAGAAAGAAGTATATCCATGCTAAACTGTTTTCTAAGAAGTGTAGACAGAGATTGAAACCAACAGACCACTCCTAATGGCATTTATAAGGAAGGTGAAAGTTACTTGAGGCTTTTGAGAAAATAAAGTGGTTGCAAAAAGTGGGTAAGTACACAAAGGAAAACAAAAAGCCCTTGGCCACATAAAATAATAATATCTAACGTTAAGAGAACATAATAGAACATCTTGTTCAGCCAACGAGACAAAAATAAATTTAAAAAAGGAAGGTTCCCTCTGGCAAAATCCAGGACAAGTTGAGCATTAAAGTGCACCTTGATAGAGACACCTTGTAACCCACTGAATAAATGAGCAGTCCATGCGTTCACACTGATACAAGCAAAGAAACAAACAAATACAAAGTCGGAGAGGAAGAGATATTACATAGTTTCAAAGGAACCCCCCACAGCTAACATTAAGTGTAAGGAGAAAACAGATAATTTGAGGGAAATGATGGAAGAGGTCATCGAAAGGACATGACAGCCAGTTGACCGGTGGCTGGACCCTGGTGATCTAGGCTCCCCACTCCCTCCCCATCCTTGGAGTGGGCATCCCGCTTGCTTTCCGGCTCCCAGAGGCCACCCCCAAGGACACCGCCCTGAGAGAGTGACGTGGTGCTAGGATCATCCATGTGACTGAACTTTGTTAAAGCCTCTTTAGAAACTTTAAGATTTGGGGGTGGGGTGGAGATCATCTTGGGGGCACCGAAGACAAGCCTCAAATGTAAGTTTCCTTGCTCCTTACACCTGCTGCCTACCCCTCGGAGCGGCCGCCTCCGTCTTCCGTCTCTTCCTGCCCTGCACCCCCAGTGGTGGGTTTCAGATCTCACCCCGGGAGCTCCCCATTGGCTGTATGAGAACAGGGACACCCTGAAAACTCCAGTGGCTTCAGTGCACTTGCTTGAGCACGCTGCGGCCAAGAGGTGCCCGGGGAAGCGAGGACAGGGGAGGGGAGGGCATTGTGGTACCCGACACAGACACGGATGCCGTGCCCTGAGCCTCTCCCCACCTCCGCCTCTAATACAAGGGAAAGCAAAAACACAGTCAGCCGGGCAGCCCCAGGCCAGGAAATGCTCATGATGACAGAAAACATTCCCTCGGAACTCACTGATACAGCTACCAAGTTCCAGAAAAATGCTGGGTCATCCATGTGTGGTAGGTGTGGCGATGGGATATGGGGGCCAGGGGAGGGGGCATGGTGGCATTTCTCTGATGAGGCAGGTGGTGGAAAAAGTGAGCAATACCACCACCCACCTGCCCTCCAGCAGCACCTTCGAGGTGCTCAGGGGGCTCACAGGACTCACTTCCTTATAGGTTGGGTCATTCTAACCTGCTCCAGCCAGGCTTGACCCAGGGACCTTCCTATGCCGGACCCTGGAAATCCATAGGGAGTTACGACAAAGTCTCAGGGAGCAGGAAATGTGACAGACCCCTGTGTCTGAAGGTCCTGATGGGGCCACATTCACTGCAGGACCAGAGCCAAGATTCTCCAGTTCCTCCCCCAGCACCTGGTATGCGATGCTGATACCCATGCTGAGCACAGTCATGCGACAAGACATTTATGATGTTGGGTAATTCGCTGTTGATCTAGAGGAACCGATAAATCCTGGGAATGGGCACAGGTTGTGGGAAAGACCCAAGAAAGAGAGAAAGTTCAGAAAGCCAAAAACCTTCCCAGTCAGCTATAAAGGACTGGTAAAAATAACCCGGACGTCAATGTGGTTTGACCTCATTGCTGCAGGGACCCCACCTGAACATCTAGATGGACAACCCAACTCTCTGTCGGTTGGCCTGTGGGAAGCCTTAAAATCTGAACAGTTCGGACCTGCGCCATCTGCCCTCCCATCCCCGATGCACCACTTGCTCCAGCAGAGGCCTCGCCGATCCATCCCATCAGGGTCAGGTGAGGGTTGCCAAAGACTGGAGCTGATTGGAGGCCTCGTGCTGAGCTCGCTATTCTCTGGTCCTCCAGAAATGAACAAAAGGCAGGACTCTGATGGATGCTAGAGCTGGATGTCCCCTAATACATGGTACCCCTCAGAAGTTTTCTGGTCCCCTCAGCACCACTGGTGATAATGGGGGCAAACAGTTACAGACAGGAAGGTCCTCTGACACTGCAAATTGGGTGTTCTTCCCTCTGAAAATCCGACATTTTTACTTCTCTAATACCAGAGAACCTGCTGGGCAGGGTTATCCTACAAGGTCAAACTCTGCAAATCTCTGTCAATGAAGTGTTCCTCCAGGTTAGAGTAATCAAACCAGAGCTGAGGGGTAACGCCAGCCAGGAACCAGTAAGCCTGCCAACCCCATGAAGCGTGGTAACGTCAGGCAATATAAGTTGCTTGGGATGGGGGGCATGAAGAAATGGGAGAAACTAAAAACTGTACTAAGTGGGTACTGTACCCCCTTCCCGTAATGTTTTCAACAGCCTGGTGTGGCCAGTGACAAAGCCAGAGAGCTCCTGGTGGGTGATGGTGGCAGGACTACTGAGAACTGAACAGGGCAGTGCCCCTTCCATGTGGCTGTGCCCAACGTTGCCGCCATCTTAGTTACCTTGGCCACAGTCCTGGGAGTGGACCTGCTAGTCTATCCTTCACAAATGCCTTTTGCATTATACCCCTGACCACTGAGTCACGAGATCAATTTGCTTTCATGTGGCAGGACAACGGTGGACCTTTCACGTGTTTCCCCAGGGATATTGGCCCAGTCCCGCCATGGATCATAATGGCAGCCCAGGACCTATCTCTGTTCTCCTTCCCCAGATCATTAAAACAGGCCCAATTACACTGATGATAAAATGTTAACATGTGAAGACTTGTCTCTGCTTCAGGACACTGTAGGCTTTGTGGGAGCATCTCTGAGGGAGAGAATGGGCCATGGACCCACAGAAATGGGTCCACCTTAAGGTTTGGGAGTCATATGTTTGGGTAAGATGCACTGTTGTCCCAGGAGCTGTGATTGGTAAGGTGCAAACCTATCTGACCCCTGAAAACGTGAAAGAGGTGCAGACCAGGGGGGTGTCAAGTGCCTTATGAGTGGTCCCCTGGCAATCAGGAAGTCGAAGCCCTAGCTGTGGTACCAACCCTAGACACAGACCCTTCAGTAGACATGGCGGATTGGGTGCATAGGAAGAGCGGCCTTTGTTGTCCCCAGGTGGGATGGCACACTACCAAGGATTGCCCTAGAAATACAGTAACATGGTTAATGCAGTAACAGCATGTCCCGTATGTTCTAAACAATGTCCAAAGCAACTGCCAAAGGAGTCTGAAGCCATTCACCAGAGTTCCCAACAAGTAAAGGACTGGCACAGTGATCACACTGGCCCCCTCCCTCTGAGTGAGGGTTCTAAATATACCCTGGTTTGTATAGACATGCAGAAGAAGCTGGGAGACGCTGTGAATTGTGCAAGACTGTTGAATCTCAGATCTGTACCTCTGAAACAAATAATGCAATATATGTTAAGAAAGAAAAGAAGAAGAAGAAGAATGTAGCAGGAGGGGAAGAATGAAGGGGGGGAAATCGGAGGGGGAGAAGAACCATGAGAGACAATGGACTCTGAAAAACAAACTGAGGGTTCTAGAGGGGAGGGGGTTGGGAGGATGGGTTAGCCTGGTGATGGGTATTGAGGAGGGCACGTTCTGCATGGAGCACTGGGTGTTATGCACAAACAATGAATCATGGAACACTATATCTAAAACTAATGATGTAATGTATGGGGATTAACATAACAATAAAAAAATTAAAAAAAAAAAAAAAAGAAGAAGCTGGGAGAGATGTAGATCAGGAGCTAGCCAGGGAAATCTGTGTAGGAAGGGGGCTTTATTCACATTGAATCTCAAAGTCATCCCAGACTACTCAGTTTCTGCTGGGAGCCCCTTCTCTTGTGGCAGGTGGACCTGCTGAAACACACTACGCCTAGAATGGAAGGCATATCACTGAAGGAGGGAAGGTGGTGGGGGCCCTGGTCTGGCACATCCACCCCCAGCCCGCCTCCTCACACCTGACAATGCTGCGTCCCCACCCAACATGTTCTGTATGCACAGCTAGGTCAAGTTTCTAAGACTGCCAACCTCCTTCTTCCCTTTTCCTCAGGGCTAGGTGGGCTCATTCTGTTTTCCACATATACTATCATTGGCCGTGGTTTTTGTTTCCTCTACTGGCGTGGAGGACTTTATAAGCACACATAGAACACCTTACTAACTTTACCCAACAAGACTTGAATGACAGACAACAAAGCCTGTCCTTCCAGAACACTGAAATGTCTCTAATGAGAAAAGCTGTCCTCAGAATAGGATGGCCTTATTGCCTTTCAAGGAGGCACTTGTATCATTATCCAAAGAAAATGTTGTGTGTTCATACCTGATGAGTCTGTTAATGCATCATCTTTATCAAATTACATGAGGACTCAAGTGATCGCCTTGAGGGATCGGATCCCCAGCCTAGGGGACTTAATAAATCAGTGGTTCACATTATGGAGCTCTTGGTAGAAAAAGTTGTCCCTGATTTCAGGAATCATTGCCTTAATCTGTGTTTTCTCTTGTTCGTGTCTGCATCGTTGCCGTGACATCTACTTCTAATGCAACCAGACGGCCACCTCTTTGCTAGTGACACCCCTTCCTGAACAGTTGGGGCACACTGCAAAAGAGAGGCGCATATAATATTGTAAAAGCAGGTCATGAGGGGTGGAGTGTTGGGAGAGGTCGTGGAGAGGACATGACCTTGGTTGACCCTGGAGCTGGGTCTGTCTCCCTCCCCTGTCCTAGGAATGTGCATCCAACTTGCATTCCCTGCTCCCAGAAGCTACCCCCAAAACACAGCCTTGAGCTAGTGATGTGGTTCTGAGACCATCTGGATGGTACACGTGACTAAAGCCAGGTAAGACCTTCGTAGAAACTTTTAAGATTTGGTGGGTGGGAGTAGAGATGTCCTCATCTTGCTGTTGTTCAAGAGAAGCCTTGTGTGTAAGTCCCCTGGATTGTTAAACCTGCCGCCTGCCAATCTGGAGTGGCCTGCCTCTTCCTTCAGTCTCTCCCTGCCCTCCATATACAGAGGCTGATTTGAGATCTTACCTGGGAAGCTCCCACGGAGGTTTTGAATCAAAGGAAAGTATGACAGGCCCTCATCAAATGATCACCAATAATGGGGTGAATCCCCTGAGCTACCTGAGCAGATGCAAATGTCCATCAACACAACAACGGCTAAATAAGGTGGAAATCTACACAACAGTGAAAGTGGGTTAACTACAAAAACAGCTAATATTATGAAGGAATTTCAAAAAATACGTTGACTAAGAAATCACTGAAGAATATACATCGATTCCATTTTGGATGGAACTAGAGGGTTTAATGCTGAGCGAAATAAGTCAGTCAGAGGAACACAAATACTGTATGATTTCACTCATATGTGGAATTTAAGAAACCAAACAAATGAGCATAGGGGAAGGGAAGGAAAAAGAAAATAAGATGAAAATTGAGAGGGAGGCAAACGCTGAACTCTAGGAAACAAACTGAGGGTTGCTGGAGGAGAGGGAGGTCGTGGGGGGATGGGGTAACTGAGTGATGGGCACTAAGGAGGACACTCGATGTAATGAGCACTGGATGTTTTATGCAACTGACGAATCACTGAACTCTACCTTGGAAACTAATAAAGCATAAAAAATAAAAAAAACTTGAAAAAGGAAAGCCTAACCACATATATGCATTTGGGTTTCCTGTGTGCAAAATCATAAGGACTAGCAAGAGGTATTAATGCAGATACTTGGCACAGTGATGTTCTTTGGGAGGAAGAGAGGAAACTGAATAAGCATGGACATACAGAGGATTTCAAATATAGTAGTAAGATTTCATTATTTTAGCTAGGATGTGGTCCACCATGCTGATTATATAATTACTTAAACCCATTTATATATCTGAAATATACCAGGATATGTTTTTGAAAGATTCCTTGAGCTGTTGGATGGATTATTGGCAACAAGAGTAGAAGGAGGAATGGGGGCTCCAGGGTGATTCAGTTGGTTAAGCCCAGACTCTTGATTTTGTCTCGGATCATGATCTCAGGGTTGTGAGATCGAGCCCCATGTGGGGCTCTGCACTGGGCTTGGAGCCTGCTTGGCATTCTCTCCCTCTGCCCCTCTCCCTGCTCACACTTTCTCTCTCTCAAATACATAAATAAATCTTAAAAAAAAAAGGTGGCAGGAGGAAGACCAGCTGGAAAGGCACTGCCGTAATCCTGCCAGGAGATGATGTTGGCCCAAACTAAGGTGTTGGCAATGGACACAGAGGGACGTACATGGTGAAAGCGTGTATTTGGAAGGTAGAATCGATTGATGTTCCAGATGAAATGATACAAATACTGAATAAAAGGGAGATGTGCCAGATGACTCCAAGTTTTTAGCTTTGGTGACTGGAGGGTATTATCCTGTTGGAATTAATTCATTACAGAAAAATTGACAAGCAAGAGAAAAGAAGTGACAGAAGAAATGAAGTTCTCATGAAGGGTACAAGGGATGGAATCTAGAGTACAGACTGAAGAATCGGCTTTGGATAGGAACAGACAATATTTCCAGAATACAACAAGAGGAAAGAGGAAGGAAGAAGTCCCCACTTAAAAACTTCCGTTTTTGTCAATGAAACATAAGGTGAACCCATCATCTGATAAAAGGGAGCAGTGCGAGGTTTGAAAAAAGAGGAGAAGATAGTTATAAATTTTTATTGTTTTTATCAATTTCAAATGATTATTGGATTCATCTGAGTCCTTGTGATCAATATTAACTAAACTTTATCCTGTAAGATATTTTCAGGGACAGTGGTTCTCAGAGCGCAGTTGAAGGACACGTGGGGGCTATGAGCCCTTTTCAGTGAGGTCAAAATTATTTTGTTAGTAACACTAAGATGTCATTGGCATTTTCCTACCCTTGTTCTCTCACGAATTTGCAAACGAGTGTTCCAGAAACTTAATGAGGTGTGATGATGTCATTGCTCAGATGAATAGAGGGATACGTATTTGTGTATTCTAGTGTTTTAATTTTTAACATAGTAAATATCAACAGATGTAACCTACATTAATCAAATCTCTTTAGGGTCCTCAATAATTTTAAGAGTAGAAAGGGGTCTTGAGGCCAAAATTTTGAGAAATACCGCTTTAGGCAAATTACTTTGTCCTTAACATTTGGGAAAAGTTTATTTCTTTAAGAAAAATGTGTCTTTCAGCTAACAAATTTTTATATGAGATATATACTGTCCAAAGCCGTATTTGAAATACTAATGCCTAGTCATTACATGTTTTTAGGTAAGATTGCTTGCCTAGGCCTCCCTAACACTTATTTTGCAGGCTCCAATATTAATTTTTGCAAGAGGTCTGTTGGCTTTTCCTGGAATCATTTTCATGGGGATTCTCTACTTCCATACTTGAGTGTGTTTTCATGCAAATACTTTAGTGCCACCTTGACTGTGATGCTTTATCTGAGCACCATATTTCATTTTACTTTAATTAATTAGTTAATTAATTAATTAATTTTTTAAAGATTTTCTTTATTTATTCGAGAGAGAGAGAGAGCACAAATGAGAGAGAGAGCGCGCACGAGCGGGGGGGGAGGGGCAGAGGGAGAAGGAGAAGCAGACTCCCCGCTGAGCAGGGAGCCTGATGGGGACTCGATCCCAGGACCCTGAGATCAAGACCTGAGCCGAAGGCAGACACTTGACCGACTGAGCCACCCAGGCGCCCCAGTGAGCACCGTAATTTAAATGACTAAACCAATGTCACTTCTTCCTCATCTTCTACAACTCAACCCAGTCTGATACGATTTACCCCGAGATAGCATCAGACCCCACAGGTTAATGGCTCAGGCCTATGACTCCCCAGCATCCAATTCAAATGTCCATGTCGTCACCTGTGCTTCTGACCAACAGGCTATAGACTGGAGATTCCCATGACCCTCTCCTGTGGTTGGATTAACATGCTAGAGCTGCTCACGGAACTCAGGGGAACATTTTACCCTCTAGATCACCAGTCTACTGTAAAAGGCTGTAACTCAGGAACAGCCAGATGGAAGAGATGCACAGGCCATGGGAACAGGGCCTTTTATGCTCTCTCCAGAGCACCACTCTCCCTGAGGTTCACCACCTCAGAAGTTCCCTGAACCCCATTCTTTTGGGTTTTTATGGAGACCTCGTGAACAAGGCATGAATGATTCAATCATTGGCCATTGGCCATTGAATCCTACCTCCATTCTCTCCCGCCTCCCTTGAAGTCACAGGGGGTGAGGCTGAAAGTTCCAGACCCCTAGTCACATGGTTGTGTCCACCGGCAATCAGCTCCAGGTGAGGTTCAACATAACAAAAGATACGTTTATTGCTCTCATCTCTTAGGGGATTCTAAAGTTTTAGCTTTGGGCCCAGAATAGTCGAACACCAAATATATATTTCTTATTATAAATCACAATATCACACCCCCTTAAAGTGTTTTTGAGCTGTGGTGAGGTGAGTTCAGTTAGGCAAACCAGAGACAGACTTTGGTGTCAGTTGTTCACGTGGCCTCCAGACAGGTGACAGAAGCCACAAACAATAGTATGTTAATGTGTTCTGCTCTTCTGCCTCTGGAACTAAGGACCAGTTTCCCACTCTGGGAACCGTGGGCCAACATCTTCAAGACTGATGTCACCTCAGGGTATCTGACAAAGTGAAAATGCCACAAGGCTTTCCTACCATTTTCATGCTGTTTTTTCCTAAATTCAGCATTTGCTTGGTTGCTATAAACCTTTGACGGCTTTCTAGAGTTCTGACAAAACTGGTTCTGATCGTTTTTGCTTGTTTTTCAATGTTTTTGTGGCAGGTTGGAATCTCAGAGCTGCCTACTCAATCATTTTGCTGACACCACTTTGCCAGTGATTTTTAAGTGGTTTATATTCCTGTGTCTTGCCAGGAAACT
Source organism: Halichoerus grypus (assembly GCF_964656455.1). Taxonomy (NCBI): domain Eukaryota; kingdom Metazoa; phylum Chordata; class Mammalia; order Carnivora; family Phocidae; genus Halichoerus; species Halichoerus grypus. Next base: position 3,473,576 of record NC_135723.1, read on the forward strand.
GGGATTGGAGAAGGTCACTCAGGATTGAATACCATAAGGAGTTTTACTAACATTAGATATTTCAAAGATACCAAACGCACTTCTTTGGGGAAATTTGCTTATGGAGAGTCCACTTAATATAGGGTATGATCGTTGCAACAGCAAGCACTCCAGATTTAAACTGAACAGAACTGGTTATGGTCCCCCTCCACTTCCTGAGGGAGCTTCCATAAGTCACTAAACCTTGTGAGCCTGTTGTCTCTAAGATGTTGGTGATCATAATTACCTAATGTTATTCTAAACACACGCTGGAAATGATGAAGAGAAAAAAAACTGGGATGATTATTAACATAAAATGTTCTAGTAAGATAACTTATAAAAATAATAACAACAATGATATTCTTTTACCTAAGTGTTATCTCAATTTCTATCATAGTGTGTCACTTCTTTTTTTTTAAGATTTATTTATTTATTTGAGAGAGAGAGAGCGTGAGCTGGGGGTGGGGGGGGGAACATAGGGAGAGGGGAAACAGACTCCCTGCTGAGCATGGAGCCCGACATGGGGCTCAGTCTCATGATCCTGAGGTCATGACCTGAGCTGAAACCAAGAGTTGGATGCTCAACCGACTGAGCCACCAAGGCACCCACACGTCACTTCTTCTATCATACTTTTGGATTTTTAAAATCAAAGTGACTTTGTTGAAATCACAGTGTTTCTCAGGGAAAGATTCTGGTCCACTTACTAAAATGTCTACAGGTAGAAGAAAGAAATAAGTAGAAGAAAAAGCCCCAGTGGATCTGTCCTAGAATCTATGAGTCCATTGGTTTTTCACACGTTGACTCTATTTTCCATGGGTGCCCACAACTAAAAGAAAAAAAATAATAACTCAATAATGTCAGCACCAGTGAATTATTTAGGTTTGGTTCAGAAAAGTTCACTTTATTCCATGTAAAAGTATTCAGAGACCTTATCTCAAAAAATCTTTGCATTTAACTAGACAGCTTGAATGTTCGAGTTCACATAGGGCAAACCATCCCTTCGCACATGAAGGAAATCAAAGGTAAAGGAAATTTGCTCATAAAATGTGCAAGACAAAAATATCCATGAGACAATTTTAATGCAGTAAAAATACAGTTTTGAGTTTCTAAATGAGTTCAGTGTATGAGGCATTAAAACAGAGCTTCTGTACCTTTACTGAGGTGTGAATTGGTCAAAAGGATTCTCAAACTTGAGCTCACCAGGAAAAAGTTGGCCTGTTTGGGTGAAAACCTCAGAAGTGACCATTTCTAGGGGTAAAGGGCACAGTTGGCAAACTAGTGTTACACTCTAGCAATAAAAGATAATTTTAAAATGTCCTGCTTCGGGACGCCTGGGTGGCTCAGTCGGTTAAGTGTCTCCCTTTGGCCCAGGTCATGATCCCAGGGTCCTGGGATCGAGTCCCACATCGGGCTCCCTGCTCAGTGGGGAACCTGCTTCTCCCTCTCTCTCCCTCTGCTAGTGCTCTCTCTGTCAAATAAATAAAATCTTTAAAAAAATAAATAAATAAAAATTTTAAAAAATAATAAAATGTCCTGCTTCAGGCACGTTTTTCAACTTAACTAGAAATTTTCACATTTCTCTCTATCAAAATGTAGAGAGAACAGTGAAAAATAGATCCCCACTAATCCACCACCAAGATTAACAATTATTTGCACTTTATGAATCTTATTTCATCTAGACTCCCGCGCACTCACACACAGTAAATTATTTTGAAGCAAATGCCCGTCTACCAAATCATCAATGAATACGTCAGACTGTTTCTTTTAAAGATTCAATATCTATTTTAACAAAATTTGAACACCATTACAACAACTAAAAAATAATAATCCTGTAGTATCTTTAAATACTCAAACAGGATTAAGGTTTGCCCGTTGTTTCATTTTTAAAAAAATTGATCATTTGGATCAGAATCCAACTAAGGTTCACATATTACATTTGCTTGATGTGTCTAATAAGCTTATTTTAATCTACCAGAGTCTCCTTCTTTCTTTATTTGACCTCGTAGTTTATTTATTGAAGGTACCAGTCCTTTTTCTTGTAGAACTTTCCACTCACTGAACTTTACAGCTGCACATGTCCTCATGTCATTACCAATTCCTGCGTCACCTGTGTGTCGTGTAAACTTGTAGTTAAGTGTATGTTCTTGAACTAATTCAGGTTGATTTTCATAACAAGGAGTTCTGGCGTTACACTGAGTCTCAAAAGTGTAAAGTATCAACTGCAAACTTGAGTAGATCGTGGATGAAGGTTGATCTAATTATAGGGTCAAGATGAAATATCAACTCAATATCTGGGGAGAAAAAAAAAAGATGATCCATAGAGAGGTTGCAAATCTTAGTTCACAAACTCAAAGTTACAAAAGATCACCTTTCCGCCCCCCCCCAAAAAAATCAGCACAAATTCTGACTTCAAGCTCCCTGTCTCCAGGCTGGCAAAAACATTAACTACGATTTACCATCAGTTTGGCAGAATGAGAACTTATAGTCAAAAATAAAGTTTATCAGAAAGAGGAAAGAGATGTCATATTTCCGCACATTTGCATTTGCAAAATGAATCATGCCAGCCCTTAAACAATGATTCCCTATATCCTTCACAAATCCCCTTGTGCATATTTGCATATGCTGGTGTAATTAATACCTAGAAGTGGGGCTGCCGGATTTCAAAGGTTGTGAATCTAAATATTTAGTGATCTTATCTAATTCCCTCGTGGAAACTTGCTTTGGCTCACACTTCCATAATTGGCCCCATTTTTGGAAACAGTATGCACTGTCGAATTTTTAATCAGAAAAGAAATTACAAAGCGCTGGTTGCTTTCACATACACAATCTCGTTTTATTATTAAAATAATCCTATGAGTGAGGTGGGCCACTGTGAAGCCAATGTGCCACTCCACACAGCTCCAAATTAGAAACTGTTGGCTGGACTTGAATCTGTCCGACTCCCAAACTGGTTCCCTTGGTAACGCCTGGGCTGCTCTCCTAGGAGCAAGCCCTAGAGATGGCTTTTTGATGATAGCAGACAAACAGCCGAGACTTTTAGCAATTGCTGAGAAGTAACAAGGTTCAAGTGTGTAGGTTTATAGATTTCTACAGTGTGGGGGGCCCGAAACGATAGTAATGATCTAAATGACCTTTATCTGAACTTCCAGATGGCATTTCTAAGATGGCGGATGTAATTCAAGAATCAAAATTCACAAATTCACATAACAAGACTTAAAGAGATTTTCATCTTACATATTTTCGGGCCAACAAAGTTGTGTGTGTGTGTGAATGTTTAAAATAATTAATGCTTTATTCCCTCAAACTGCAGCTCCTTTTTCGGTTACTTTTTGAAATGGGTGTTGTTTGAGGAACTTCATGCTGTTTTTTGTTATTTGTCCCTACAAACAAATCACTCTTTCCCAGCAAGTTCCGCGTTCCATTTGTGACAAATTTAAAAACCTGACTCACTGAAAAATGGGAGGGTTTATTTTTCTTTCCCTTTTGTGAATGAGGCATTAAGTCTGAAATTGCCTTCTGTGACAAATTCCTTTCATCCCTAATCCCTCATAGAAATACCTTAGTGAACTACAAGGGACAGAGGCTTCAAAGAACCAGGTGATCTCAGCCTTGTAAATAAAACCCATCTTGAAAAATAAAAGTAACAGAGAGATGTTTACCCTATAGATTTTTTTTAATTGGCATTGAGTCTTCTAATTATTTTCTCACCTATAATTTGCATAACATTCCATTCACTCACTTAAAAATGTACAACACAATGCTCTTTGGTAAATGCCATTATTTCTTTTTACATTATTAATTTTAAGAACTTGTCATAAAATGCATACAGCATAAGTTTGTCAATTGTACTGGTTTTTTGGTATGCAATTCAGGGGCATTGATTACATTCCCAGTGCTGTGTAACATCACCACTGTCCATTTCTAAAACTTTTCATCACTCGACACAGAAACTCTGTTACCTGTAAACATTAGCTCCCCATGTACTGGACTTTCTTCCCTGTACTTTCTGTCCTTACAAATTGCCTATCTAGGTATTTCACACAAATGAAATCACTTATAAGTTGTGTTATAATGTGTTCTGTTTCCATTCATCTCAAGGTTTTTTCTAATTTCCTTTTTTAAAAGATTTATTTAGTTAGTTTAGAGAGAGAGAGAGAGCATTAGTGGGAGGGGCAGAGGGAGAGGGAGAGAGAATCTCAAGCAGATGCAGCACTGAGCGGAGAGCCCTGTGTGGGATCCCGAGATCATGACCTGAGCTGAAACCAAGAGTCGGATGCCTAATGACGGCACCACCCAGGTGCCCCTGCTAATTTCCTTTTTGATTTATTCTTTGACTTACTGGTTGTTTAAGAGTCTGTTAATTTACACGGTTTTGAATTTTCCCCTTTTCTGTCTGTTACTCATTTCTAATTTAATTTTACTGTGATTGAAGACAATTTTTAATTTTTTTCAATCTCTTTAAATGTATTAAGACTAATTTGTGTCCTGAAATGTGATCTATTCTGAAGAATATTCCATGTGCATGAGAAGAATGCATACTCCGCTGTTGGGTAGAGTGGTCTGTTAGGTGTGATTGGTTTGCAGTGTTGTTCAAGTCCCTATTTCCTTAGTGATCTTCTGTCTGGATGGCTTTTCCATTACCAAAAGGAGGGTACTGAAGTCTCCACAATTATGATGTTACTATTTTTCCCTTCAATTCTATCAAGTTTTGCTTCATATATATTGGGGCTTTTTTGTTAAGAGTGTATATAATTCTGTATCTTCTTGCTATATTGATCCTTTGTCAACATACAATGTCCTTTTTTGTTTATTGTAAATCAGCTTATTCAGAGTCCATTTTGTCTGATAAAATACAGGCACCACCACTCTCTTTCGTTACTATTTGCATAGAATATCTTTCTCCACTCTTTTACTTTCAATCTCTTTGTGTCCTTATATCTAAAGTGAGTCTCTTATAGGTGGCATACAAATGGATCTTGGTTGTTATATTTTAATCTAGTCTGTCAATATATACCTTTCAATAGGAGAATTTAATACATTTGAACTGAATGTGATTAGCGATAAAGATTTATATCTCCCATTTAGCTTTTTGTTTCCCTTATATATATTTTTCTCAATCTCTTCATTCTTTTTGTACTTTCTTGAGTTTTTGTGGTATCCTATTTTGATTCCTTTCTTCTTCCTCTTCTGTATATTTTTTAGTTATTTTCTTAGTGGTTAACGGGAGGTTTACAATTGACATCTTAAACATATTAATGATCTAGTTGACTAATATCAACTTAGTTTTAAGAGTATACAAAACACTCTGTGCCTGGCTGTCTCCATGCCTCCCCCTTTATTCTATTATTTTCACAGATGGTCGCTTTATATATCGTACAGCCATTAATGTTGGCATAATCTAACATCTTCACCTCTTTCAAACTTTTTCTTTAAAAGTACTCCAAAGCTTTCTGGCATTAGATTTTAAAAATTCTTTTGAGTGCATATTTCATTTAGTCTGAAGCTTCTTAAATTATTAAATAGAATACCATGCATAAATTTGACTTTACTCCATGAACAAGTTAATTTATATCCCATTAAATGGGAGACAACATAAAGCCTGTGACATAAAATGAAATCACTATTTTACCCATCACATTAATATTCTTCTTAGTTTGAAAAGTTTCCATTAAATCTGCACATTATCAGGAAGAAATAAACAGATGATGAAAGGATGTTACAAGTTATGTATGCATGAAAAAATGGAGCCATAAGATGGTAATTAGAGTACAATACCAGCCCTACTTCTTCAGGACCTGAAGGAAGAGATTAATGCTGTCAAAATTATGATTCTCTTTAGAAAACACAGAAAGAAAGTTGTAGAAATAAGGAACTTTAATGGACTGTCAATGTTTCTTCTAGGTTTATACATCCTTAGATCATATCAACTTTCGATGACCATCCTAAATGCTCCTTTCATGAGAAACTATGTTATATTTTTGCAAATGTTTACTTCTGCAGGGGGCAGATAGTCTCCCTTTATATATCTTTATTTTTTATCCCAACCCAACTCTACCTTGATATTCTTACCTAGAACTTAGCAGAATTCTTCCTCAGTAAATCCATGAATCAAGTGTGTATTTGTGCCTGATACTTATTGTTCAGAGAAAAATCCCGGACTTTTTAAAATGCACTGTTAGAATCATATGATTCATATATTTGGTTTTGTTGGGTTTCCAAACATGCTACTATTGGATGAAAATCTCTCCTAATTGCATTTAAGACTTACAGCCATCTCTCTCGAAGAAAGAAGTTTGATTTCACCAACTGTGTTTTGTTAGTGTTGATGCTTTCCAGTAAATTTAATTCAGTGTGCCCCAGAAGCATCATGCTGAAGAACCCTTGGGCAGTTTCCTCAAGCTTTCTGAATATTAATATTGAAACCAAGAAAAAAGGCCCAAAATGGAGTTACTTATGCTAAGTCCCAAGTGACCAAAATCAGACTTGCCTAAATTGCCATTTGGTTCTCCCTGAAATTGAATCTTAAACCAGAGAATCAGGAATTGCCTGATCAGCATTAGTAGGAAATCTGCCTGATGGACATCTGCCACCCTGGAAGGAAGGTGACCCTGCATTACCCCCTCTGCTTTTCTGCCTAACACAAATTCGTTGCTCCTGTGCCCTTCTGCTTATAAAATTGCTTGCCTTGTATAGCTTTTTGGAGCTTCTGTCTGTCTGCTAGATTGGATGCCACCCAATTCATGAATTATTGAGGAAAGTCAATAAGATCTTTTAATTTTATTTTTTTGGTATTAGCTTGTTCATTTCTATGGAGTTAGTGATGCTAACTTCATGGTGTTGCAGGTGACAATTAAAATATATTGTAACACAAAATGTCTAACACTTGTGATTACTATTATTCAAGAAATGTTTGTTTCATTTCTTTTTGGTGATTCTCACCACTCTCAAGAGTTTATAGCATTTCTGTTTTCAATGTGGGAAGGGGATGTCAGGGAGATGGTGAGGGAGATCATCAAATTACTGCAGCTCAAGGAATGAAGCATGTCAGTAATCCATGAGGTTGGAATAAACTCTTAGCACTATGTGACATTTCTTGCAAAATTTGGCTGAATGTATGTAGCTAAGCAATCACAGATGAATAATTTACATTCTAATATGGGAATAAAAATTTTCTTGTTTCATAACACAGTTTTTTAAAATTATTTGACCTGTTGGGCTTTACACAAATGTACAGTCTTTTAAGCTAATCAATTAGTCATGGCATCAACATTTCTGAGAAAAGTTCTATAAAATGAGAGCTACAAGCTGTTTTAGAACTTTCAGAGAACAAAACAAAACAAAAAAAAGCAAACTGTATTTGAAACTAAAAGGATATATTTTTGGTCAAGTGTTAGATGTGTAGAATGATAAAATTCCTTTCTTCAAGCTATACCACTTTCTATGTTAATCTAATGCTTATCTTAGCACATCATGAACACATACTTGTGGAGCTGAACTGAAATCAATTTAATTGAATTGAGAAAGAATCAATACACAGTTCTCCAGGGGCAGCCACTCCAGGGTCTGAAAGCCCAGGTACTAATTTTTAAAATATCTTCCTTGTTTTTCAAAGCACAGGTTAAAAGCTGCAACAGTACCTTGTTTGATTTTTGTTTTCTTAAAATCCTGATTCCAGAGATCCATCAGAGACAAGGAATCAAAAGCTCTGGCCATCAGCCTTTTAACAAGCTCCCCAAGGTGATAATTTGACACAGAAAAGCTTGAGAACCATGCCCTCACAGAAAGAATTGCTTTCACGGCGAAATACCATGCTCCCTTCCTTGACAAGAGCCATGATGCTAGGTCAAATCATAATAAAGGTCACACCTTAAAATCCCTACATATTTACATTCATGCGAGTGTTTCCTGTGACATCTAAATATGATCCTCTCTTTCATATGTCTTCATTTTTTTCTTGTGCTTTCATTTTCTTTAAATACTAATCAACACAAGCAGTGCTTCTGCTATTGGAACCATAGATCAAATCCGCAGCTGGATGCTCTTGAAGCTGTTATTCGCTTTGAGATGAGGTAGACTCTAATTTTTAGGATGCAAACTTATAGTCAAGTGGAGTAAATTCAACCAAATATGCGGAGTTGTTTCCCAGGCAAATCAGAGCATCCTGAGTTTGGACTATAATCTAAGACCTGACTGCTTGTCGAAGGGGCGACTTGTCGGATAGAGGAGTTGGAATAAAGACATGAGACAGAACTTCATAGTGGGTTCATAGGATGAGATGTGAATGATCACCTCCACAACTCCTACCACCGAGGGTTGTAATTCTATGCTGACCTCCGTCTGGTCCCCTGGTCCACATCAGCATCTATCTGCAGGACACCACTAGGAGAACAGCCTACCTGATCATTTTCTTACAACGCAGGAACCTGCTCCTCCTCATGACTTCCTGATTTCTTTTTAGTCAACTGCCACTCAAAAGATCATCGCATTTTTAACACATTTATTATCATTATTTAAATTAGTAGATTGGGGTACCTGGGTGGCTCAGTCTGTTAAGCATCTGACTCTCGGTTTTGGCCCAGGTCATGATCTCACGGGTCATGGGATGGAGCCTCCTATCAGGCTTCCCGCTCAATGTGGAGTCTGTGAGATTCTCTCTCCCTCTCCCTCTATCCCACGTCCCTCTCCTCCTTCTCTCTCAAATAAATAAATAAAATCTTAAAAAAAAAATCAGTAGATTTTATTCTTTGGACACTTTTTGGCTTATGGAAAATTGAATGAAAATTACAAAGAGTTCCCAAGTACCCCATCCCTCCCCCCCCTTTTCCCCTATTCTTAACAACTTGCCTTAATGTGGTACAAATGTTATCAATACGTTACCAAATGTTACCAATGAGCCAACATTGATAGCCTTTTCACATTGATTTGTTATACTTAGCACTATGCTTTCAAGGTTTCTCCCTGTCTTTTCATGGTTGGATAGCTCATTTCTGTTTAGTGCTGAATGATCTTCCATTGTCTGGATGGACCACAGTTTATTACCCATTCACCTACTGAAGGACCTCTTGGTTGCTTCCAGTTTGGCAATCGTGCACGCAGCTGTTATAAACATCCGTGTGCAGGTTTTTGTGTGGACATATATTTTCAATTCATTTCAGTAAATACCAGGAGAATAATTCCTGTCTCCCAGAGGGTATGTAGTTTTATAAGAAACCACCAAATTGTCTTCCAAAGTGGCTGCACCCTTTTGCATTCCCACCAGCAATGGACGAGAGTTCCTGTGGCTCAACATCCTCACCAGCACTGGGTGTTGTCAGTGTTCTGGATTTTAGCCCATTCTAGTAGGTGTATAGTGATAATTCATTGTTTTAATTTGCATTTTCCAAATGCCATATAATGTTGAGCTTATTTTCATATACTCATTTGCCATCTATCTTCTTTGATGGGGTGTCTGTTCAGATCTTTTGACCATGTTTACTTATTTTCATGTTGTTAACAGTTCTTTGTATATTCTGAAATCCAGGTCTTTATCAGCTATGAGTTTTGCAAAGATTTTTCTCCCAGTCCATGGCTTGTCTTTTCATATATTAACAGTGGTTGTTTTTACAGAAGTTTTTAATTTTAAAAAGTCCACCTTATCAATGTTTTCATGGGTTGTGTTTTTGCTGTCACATGTAAGAAACTACTGCCAAGTCTAAGGTCATCTAAGATCCTATATTATCTTCTAGGGGTTTATACTTCTGCATTTTTACATAGAAGTCTATGACCCATTTTGAATTAATTTTGTGAAAGAAGTAATGTCTGAGTCTAAATTGTTTCTTCCTTCTCTTCTCTTCTCTTCTCTTCTCTTCTCTTCTCTTCTCTTCTCTTCTCTTCCTCTTCTCTTCTCTCTTCTCTTCTCTCCTCTCCTCTCCTCTCCTCTCCTCTCCTCTCCTCTCTTCTCTTCTCTTCTCTTCTCTTCTCTTCTCTTCTCTTCTCTTCTCTTCTCTTCTCTTCTCTTCTCTCTTCTCTTCTCTTCTCTTCTCTTCTCTTCTCTTCTCTTCTCTTCTCTCTTCTCTTCTCTTCTCTCTTCTCTTCTCTTCTCTTCTCTTCTCTTCTCTTCTCTTCTCTTCTTTTCCCTTCCCTTCCCTTTGCTTCTCTTTTGTCTTTTTTGCATGTGGATGTCCACTACTTCCAGCATCATTTCTTTTTTTAAAAAAAAGATTTTATTTTTTTATTTTAGAGAGAGAGAGAGCAAGCATGCAAGGGGGGGGGAGTGGGACAAGCAGACTCCTGCTGAGCCCAATGTGGGGCTCAATCTCATGACCCCAAGATCATGACCTGAGCTGAAACCAAGAGTTGGATGCTTAACTGACTGAGCCACCCAGGTGCCTCTCCAGCATCATTTCTTAAAATGACAATCTTTGTTGCTTCTCAGAGGTAAGTTGACGATATATGTGTGGTCTATTTCTGGGCTCTCAATTCTGTTCCTGATCTACTTGTCAATTTTTTCAACATACTGTCTTAATTACTGTGGCTTTATAGTAGTAAGTCTTGAAGTTAAGGGTAGTGTAAATTCTCTGACTTTGTTCTGCTCCTTCAATATTGTGTTGGCTGAGCTGGGTCTTTTGCCTCTGAGTGTAAACTTTAGAATCGTTTTGTTTCTATCTACAGAATAACTTTCTGAGCTCTAATTAGTATTGCATTCAATCTGCAGATCAACTTGGGAAGAACTGATATCTTGACAAAAGTCTAAACATTCAATATTCATTTTTATTATATCTTTCCAACAACTGAAATGTAAATTTTGTAAAGAGAGTATTTTGTTTTTAAATCTGTTTTGATTATTGCTCTATCCCCAGATTGAGCCTGGCACGTATAAGGTACTTAATAAATACTTGTTGAATGAATGAATATCACTTACTTACTACTTTGGATTCTATAACTCTGTATATATGTCTAAACTCATTGTCGATTTGTACATTTATTAAGGGCAAGGCTGTGTTTTATGCCAGAATGTCTTCTTCATATCCTGATGAATAATCAGTATGTACTGAATACATAAGTTTAGTAAGAAATGAGCCAAAACATTTCTGATTTAAAAAAAAAAAAAAACTGGTATTTTTAAATCCCAATAACAATACTACATTTGCCAAAACAAAGTAACAATAAGCAATAGCATTGTTTCTATGAGAATAATGCAAAGCCAATACATATTCACATCTTATACTTTATTTGGAGGTTGGGCTTTTCATATATTCTTATAATGATCTGATTTTCCAGTAGCTTCCAAGATAGGCTCTCTGTAAGCATGTTTATACCCACGCAATTATTTATCGTTTCTTTCCAGGGCTCTGCCCTCACATCCTTCTTTTCTCTAATGGCATCTCTTCTAATGAGGCAGCATCCAAGTCAGGAAGTCCAGGAAGACCAGACATCGTTATCACCTTAATTTGCAAAAATGCACTCAAATCTACATTACGCATCCTGCTTAATAGCTTAATTTCCCTTTTGGTAGGATGCCAAATACTTATTGATTAGCATTTCAGTTCTGCGGATGGCACGCCTGTGTCCGCTGCGTTCTCCCTCCTGCGCCAATACCTTCCATATTCTACGCTCAGGTGAGGGAACTCACTGGGTGGGCTTCTGCCCTATTAGCTGAATTCATTGAAAATGGAATGTGCTGTATTCATCTCGGCAAGGAAGGACCTTTCTGTTGCCAGCTCTTCTATAACAAACAGATGCGATATTTGCAGCAAGAGCAACTTCCATGGCTTCAAATAGAACTGTTATTACCAAACATCCTTTCCCTGGCAGGTCCTACCCACACCCCCCACTAATATCTCCGAGGCACTAGGCAGAGAAGGAAATGAGTGCCTTTTGAATATACGTTTTGTGCCAGCCTTCTATGAAGTTCAGAAAGGGGGCACTTCCTTCTGCTCTTAAGAATGGTGGAATCACCTCTTCTCTACCTGTGTTTAAAAGATGTCTCTGAGGGGCGCCTGGGTGGCTCCGTCGGTTAGGTATGCGACTCTTGATTACAGCTCAGGTCATGATCTCAGGGTTATGAGATTGAGCCCCGCATTGGGCTTTGCAATGGGCATGGAGCCTGCTTGGGATTCTCTTTCCCCTCTCCCTCTATCTGCCCCCTCTAAAAAAAAAAGTCTCTGAAACTTATCTCACACATGACCTTAAGTATGGTTCTTATTCCCCCCCCCCCGTGGCTTGCATTTCTTTTATTTTTTAAATTTTTTTATTGTTATGTTAATCCCCATACATTACATCATTAGTTTTAGATGTAGTGTTCCATGATTCATTGTTTGTGCATAACACCCAGTGCTCCATGCAGAACGTGCCCTCTTTAATACCCATCACCAGGCTAACCCATCCTCCCACCCCCTCCCCTCTAGAACCCTCAGTTTGTTTTTCAGAGTCCATCGTCTCTCATGGTTTGTCTCCCCCTCCGATTTCCCCCCCTTCATTCTTCCCCTCCTGCTATCTTCTTCTTCTTTTTTTTTCTTAACATATATTGCATTATTTGTTTCAGAGGTACAGATCTGAGATTCAACAGTCTTGCACAATTCACAGCGCTTACCAGAGCACATACTCTCCCCAGTGTCTATCACCCAGCCACCCCGTCCCTCGACCCCCCACCACTCCAGCAACCCTCAGTTTGTTTCCTGAGATTAAGAATTCCTCATATCAGTGAGGTCATATGATACATGTCTTTCTCTGTTTGACTTATTTCGCTCAGCATAATACCCTCCAGTTCTATCCACGTCATTGCAAATGGCAAGATCTCATTCCTTTTAATGGCTGCATAATATTCCATTGTATATATATACCACTTCTTCTTCATCCATTCATCTGTCGATGGACATCTTGGCTCTTTCCACAGTTTGACTATTGTGGACATTGCTGCTATAAACATTGGGGTGCACGTACCCTTTCGAATCCCTACTTTTGTATCTTTTGGGTAAATACCCAGTAGTGCAATTGCTGGATCATATGGTAGCTCTATTTTCAACTTTTTGAGGAACCTCCATACTGTTTTCCAGAGTGGCTGCACCAGCTTGCATTCCCACCAACAGTGTAGGAGGGTTCCCCTTTCTCCGCATTCCCGCCAACATCTGTCATTTCCTGACTTGTTAATTTTAGCCATTCTGACTGGTGTGAGGTGGTATCTCATTGAAGTTTTGATTTGGATTTCCCTGATGCCGAGTGATATTGAGCACTTTTTCATGTGTCTGTTGGCCATTTGGATGTCTTCTTTGGAAAAATGTCTGTTCATGTCTTCTGCCCATTTCTTGATTGGATTCTTTGTTCTTTGGGTGTTGAGTTTGATGAGTTCTTTATAGATTTTGGATACTAGCCCTTTATCTGATATGTCATTTGCAAATATCTTCTCCCATTCTGTCGGTTGTCTTTTGGTTTTGTTGACTGTCTCCTTTGCTTTGCAAAAGCTTTTTATCTTGATGAAGTCCCAATAGTTCATTTTTGCCCTTGCTTCCCTTGCCTTTGGCGATGTTTCTAGGAAGAAGTTGCTGCGGCTGAGGTCGAAGAGGTTGCTGCCTGTGTTCTCCTTTAGGATTTTGATGGACTCCTGTCTCACATTGAGGTCTTTCAACCATTTGGAGTCTATTTTTGTGTGTGGTGTAAGGAAATGGTCCAGTGTCATTCTTCTGCATGTGGCTATCCAATTTTCCCAACACCATTTATTGAAGAGACTGTCTTTTTTCCATTGGATATTCTTTCCTGCTTTGTCAAAGATTAGTTGACCATAGAGTTGAGGGTCCATTTCTGGGCTCTCTATTCTGTTCCATTGATCTATGTGTCTGTTTTTGTGCCAGTACCATACTGTCTTGATGATGACAGCTTTGTAATAGAGCTGGAAGTCCGGAATTGTGATGCCAACAGCTTTGCTTTTCTTTTTCAACATTCCTCTGGCTATTCTGGCTTTTCTGGTTGCATACAAATTTTAGGATTATTTGTTCCATTTCTTTGAAAAAAGTGGATGGTATTTTGATGGGGATTGCATTGAATGTGTAGATTGCTCTAGGTAGGATTGACATCTTCACAATATTTGTTCTTCCAATCCATGAGCATGGAACGTTTTTCCATTTCTTTGTGTCTTCCTCAATTTCTTTCATGAGTATTTTATAGTTTTCTGAGTACAGATCCTTTGCCTCTTTGGTTAGATTTATTCCTAGGTATCTTATGGTTTTGGGTGCAATTGTAAATGGGATCGACTCCTTAATTTCTCTTTCTTCTGTCTTGTTGTTGGTGTATAGGAATGCCACTGACTTCTGTGCATTGATTTTATATCCTGCCACTTGACTGAATTCCTGTATGAGTTCTAGCAGTTTTGGGGTGGAGTCTTTGGGGTTTTCCACATAAAGTATCATATCATCTGCAAAGAGTGAGAGTCTGACTTTTTCTTTGCTGATTTGGATGCCTTTGATTTCTTTTTGTTGTCTGATTGCTGTGGCTAGGACTTCTAATACTATGTTGAATAGCCGTGGTGATAGTGGACAACCCTGCCGTGTTCCTGACCTTAAGGGGAAAGCTCTCAGTTTTTCCCCATTGAGAATGATATTTGCTGTAGGTTTTTCATGGATGGCTTTTATGATATTGAGGTATGTACCCTCTATGCCTATACTCTGAAGAGTTTTGATCAAGAAAGGATGCTGTACTTTGTCAAATGCTTTTTCTGCATCTATTGAGAGGATCATATGATTCTTGTTCTTTCTTTTGTTAATGTATTGTATCACGTTGATTGATTTACAGATGTTGAACCAACCTTGCAGCCCAGGGATAAATCCCACTTAGTCGTGGTGAATAATCCTTTTAATGTACTGTTGGATCCTATTGGCTAGTATTTTGGTGAGAATTTTTGCATCCATGTTCATCAGGAATATTGGTCTGTAATTCTCCTTTTTGATGGGGTCTTTGTCTGGATTTGTGATGAAGGAAGGTAATGGTGGCCTCATAAGACGAGTTTGGAAGTTTTCCTTCCATTTCTATTTTTTGGAACAGTTTCAGAAGAATAGGTATTAATTCTTCTTGAAATGTTTGGTAGAATTCCCCTGGGAAGCCATCTGGCCCTGGGCTTTTGTTTTTTGGGAGATTTTTGATGACTGCTTCAATTTCCTTAGTGGTTATAAGTCTGTTCAGGTTTTCAATTTCTTCCTGGTTCAGTTTTGGTAGTTGATACGTCTCTATGAATGCATCCATTTCTTCCAGGTTATCTAATGTGCTGGCATAGAGTTGCTCATAATATGTTCTTATAATTGTCTGTATTTCTTTGGTGTTGGTTGTGATCTCTCCTCTTTCATTCATGATTTTGTTGATTTGGGTCATTTCTCTTTTCTTTTTGATAAGTCTGGCCAGGGGTTTATCAATCTTGTTAATTCTTTCAAAGAACCAGCTCCTAGTTTCATTGATCTGTTCTACTGTTCTTTTGGTTTCTATTTCATTGATTTCTGCTCTGATCTTTATTATTTCTCTTCTCCTGCTGGGTTTAGGCTTTATTTGCTGTTCTTTCTCCAGCTCCTTTAGGTGTAGGGTTAGGTTGTGTACTTGAGACCTTTCTTGTTTCTTGAGAAAGGCTTGTATTGCTATATACTTTCCTCTTAGGACTGCCTTTGCTGCATCCCAAAGATTTTGAATAGCTGTGTTTTCATTCTCATTGGTTTCCATGAATTTTTTTAATTCTTCTTTAATTTCCTGGTTGACCCATTCATTCTTTAGTAGGATGCTCTTTAGCCTCCATGTATTTGAGTTCTTTCCGACTTTCCTCTTGTGATTGAGTTCTAGTTTCAAAGCATTGTGGTCTGAAAATAGGCAGGGAATGATCCCAATCTTTTGGTACCAGTTGAGACCTGATTTATGACCTAGGATGTGATCTATTCTGGAGAATGTTCCATGGGCACTAGAGAAGAATGTGTATTCCGTTGCTTTGGGATGGAATGTTCTGAATATGTCTGTGAAGTCCATTTGGTCCAGTGTGTCATTTAAAGTCTTTATTTCCTTGTTGATCTTTTGCTTAGACGATCTGTCCATTTCAGTGAGGGGGGTGTTAAAGTTCCCCACTATTATTGTATTGTTGTCGATGTGTTTCTTTGCTTTTGTTATTAATTGCCTTATATAATTGGCTGCTCCCATGTTAGGGGCATAGATATTTACAACTGTTAGATCTTCTTGTTGGATAGACCCTTTAAGTAGGATATAGTGTCCTTCCTCATCTCTTATTACAGTCTTTGGTTTAAAATCTAATTTGTCTGATGTAAGGATTGCCACCCCAGCTTTCTTTTGGTGTCCATTAGCATGGTAAATGGTTTTCCACCCACTCACTTTCAGTCTGGGGGTGTCTTTGGGTCTAAAATGAGTCTCTTGCAGACAGCATATCGATGGGTCTTGTTTTTTAATCCAATCTGATAGCCTGTGTCTTTTGATTGGGGCATTTAGCCCATTTACATTCAGGGTAACTATTGAAAGATAGGAGTTTAGTGCCATTGTATTGCCTTTAAGGTGACTGTTACTCTATATTGTCTGTGTTCCTTTCTGGTCTATGTTGCTTTTAGGGTCTCTCTTTGCTTAGAGGACCCCTTTCAAGATTTCTTGTAGGGCTGGTTTCGTGTTTGCAAATTCCTTTAGTTTTTGTTTGTCCTGGAAGCTTTTTATCTCTCCTTCTATTTTCAATGACAGCCTAGCTGGATATAGTATTCTTGGCTGCATATTTTTCTCATTTAGTGCTCTGAAGATATCATGCCAGTCCTTTCTGGCCTGCCAGGTCTCTGTGGATAGGTCTGTTGCCAATCTAATGTTTCTACCATTGTAGGTTACATATCTCTTCTCCTGAGCTGCTTTCAGGATTTTCTCTCTGTCTTTGAGACTCGTAAGTTTTACTATTAGATGTCGGGGTGTTGACCTATTTTTATTGATTTTGAGAGGGGTTCTCTGTGCTTCCTGGATTTTGATGCCTGTTTCTTTCCCCAAATTAGGGAAGTTCTCTGCTATAATTTGCTCCATTATACCTTCTGCCCCTCTCTCTCTTTCTTCTTCTTCTGGGATCCCAATTATTCTAATGTTGTTTCATCTTATGGTATCGCTTATCTCTCGAATTCTGCCCTCGTGATCCAGTAGTTTTTTATCTCTCTTTTTCTCAGCTTCTTTATTTTCCATCATTTGGTCTTCTATCTCACTGATTCTCTCTTCTGCTTCATTTATCCTAGCAGTTAGCGGCCCCATATTTGATTGCACCTCATTAATAGCCTTTTTGATTTCTACTTGGTTAGATTTTAGTTCTTTTACTTCTCCAGAAAGGGTTTCTCTAATAACTTCCATGCTTTTTTCAAGCCCAGCTAGTATCTTTAAAGTGATGATTCTGAACTCTAGATCTGACATCATACTAATGTCCGTATTGAGTAGGTCCCTGGCAGTCGGTATTACCTCTTGTTCTTTTTGTTGAGGTGATTTTTTCCGTCTTGTCAGTTTGTCCAGAGGAGAATAGATTAATGAGAGAACAAAATGCTAACAGGGTAACAACGTTTCCAGAAAACATACTCTAAACAAATCAGAAAAGACCTGAAGCAGTGGGAAAAGAAAGGGAAAGAGAGAAAAAAGAAAAAGAAAAAGAAAAAGATAAATATAAAAACAAACAAAAACAGAACAAAACAAAAAAAACCAGAATGTGATCAAATATGATCAGCCTGGTATATAGATCAGTGCCACACACTAGATTTTGGGTGTATTTTGGTCTGTTAGAAGAAAGTGCCTCCCAAAATTTTAAAGAAAGAAAGACTTATATATGTACAAAAATAAGGGTTGATATGATGAAGGGATGGAATATGACTATAAAGATAGAAATTATAAAAAATTTTATAAAAGGAATTGAAAAGAAGTTGTTTGAAAAAAGAAAGAAGAGGGTTTAAAAAAAAAAAGAAAAAGAAAAGGGAGAGAATGTGATCAGGCAGGGGAGTAGAAAAAAAACCATACACTAGAGATTTAGGGTATATTTTGATCTGTTAGAAGAAACTATCTGAAAATTTTAAAGAGAGAACGACATATATATATTTATGCCAAAAATACGGGTAACTACTATGAAGGGATAGAATATGACTCTAAAAATGAAAAATAAAAATGTTTTTTAAAAAAGGGATTGATAAGATGTTGGTTGAAAAAGGGAAAAAGAAAAATTCTAAACAAAAAAAAAGACAGTTAAAAAAAATTAACTTTGAAAGACTACAGAATCATGGTAAAAAAGCCATGAATTCTATGTGCAGTATTCCCCTAGCGCTGGAGTTCTGCCGTTCTCACTGATCGGTAAACTTGGTCTTGGCTGGCTGTTCTCGCTGATCTTCTGGGGGAGGGGCCTGTTGCCGTGGTTCCCAAATGTCTCTGCCGGAGGCGGAATTGCCCCGCCCTTGCCGGTCCGGGCTAAGTCATCTGCTCGGGTTTGCTCTCCGGAGCTTTTGTTCCCTGCAAGCTCTCCGTACAGCTTTGGAGGCGGAGAGTGAAAATGGCGGCCTCCCAGTCTCCGCCCCGGCGGAGCCGAGAACTCGGGGTCCCGCTCCTCAGTGCGCCCCCAGAGAAAAGCAGTCAGTCACTCCCGTCTCCCCGGTCTCCGGCCGCACTCCGTGCTCACCCGGCCTGTGACCGCGCCTTTCTATCTGGCACCCGACCCCGGGTGGAGTCTCCAAACCCAGCAGATCCCCGCGGTGCGCTCCCCGCCGCTCCTCCCGGGGGAAGAAGGTGAGTCTCCCCGGATCTGCCGCTTGTTGCGTCCCTGCTGGAGGAGCAGTGGCCCGACTGTGCCGCGGATCACGGTTTATAGCAACCCCGAGCTGAGATCCCGCGCCTGGGCTCCGTCTCTGCAGCCGGCTTCCCTGCTCCGATACCTGGGAGCTCTGCCGCACTCAGGCACCCCCGGTCTTTCTGTGACCCCGAGGGTCCTGAGGCCACACTGTCCCGCGAGGGTTCCACCCCCCACTTCGCCACCAGAGTGACGTCCCTCAGCGGAGCAGACTTCTAAAAGTTCCGATTTTGTGCTCCGCGGCTCTATCACTTGCCAGAAGCGGCCGACGGAGGCCCCTCCCCCGCCGTCTATCCTCCCGAATATCGCCTCGGATTCACTTCTCCGCACGTCCTACCTTCCAGAAAGTGGTCGCTTTTCTGTTCAGAGAGTTGTTGCTATTCTTTTCTTCGATCTCCTGTTGAGTTTGTAGGTGTTCAGAATGGTTTGACCCCTATCCAGCTGAATTCCTGAGAGGAGACGAAATCCAGGTCTCCTACTCCTCCGCCATCTTGCTCTTAACTATGGTTCTATCATGCTTCTGTCAGCTTCAGCTTTGCGTCTGCAAAAGGGCAATACTAGTTACTTCATTGTGTTTAAGCTCAATGAAATAATTCATCTAAAGTAATGTCCTGACTTCTGCATAACAATAAAGTACATCTTTATGACTATCATGTTACTTCATGCCATTTTCACTGTAGTATGTGGAATAATTAGATTTTCCATTATTTCTTTTGCTTACCTGGATTTAACAGACTTTTACAATGATGTACTAGTGTTCTAAACTCAGTCCCCTTCTCTTCTCACAGCCTGAGGCGATGACACCACTCCTGTTGAGAAATGACTGGAATCATTTCAATTGTTGATCATGTCACATTCTTTTCATCAGTATGGGTTCCCGCCAGTGCAGTGCTTGGAAGGAGCTAAAGATCAAACACACACACACATACATGCACACACATACACACACACACATCTTGCTACTAAATTTTATGTTAAAATAAAGGAAACACAGATCTGAATCAGCCAAGCATAGAAACATGCATTTTTTTCCACATGCAGACCCAAATCATAACTTCTTCTTAGCAGCTTTTTGCAATTTCTGTTCTCTGTCTCAAGTAAGTTTCTCGAGGAAGCCTTTAGATGAATGGTTCAACCTAAGATGGGAATCCAGGACCAAATTGAATATCTCAATTTGTGTTGAGAATAACATAATATTTTGTTGCCATATCAGCAAAACATTTAGGTGGATAAGACAACACAGATCATCTCTAAGTGGGAATCCAGGACCAAATTGAATTCAAGATCTAGGTGACTATGGGGCACATGGGTGGCTCAGTCTGTTAAGTGTCCAACTCTTGGTTTCGGCTCAGGTCATGATCTCGTGGTTGTGGGATCAAGCCCCATGTCGTCGGGCTCCACGCTCAGCCCAGAGTCTGCTTCAAATTCTTTCTCCCTCTCCCTCCCACTCTCTCTCTCTCTCTCTCAAATAAATAAATAAAATCTTAAAAAAAAAAAAAAAAGATCTAGCTACATACTCCAAAGTTGTCAGAGGGGTGGGCACATCATATTCTGTTCACTATTCACGTAAGAGACAGAAGTATCTCTACGATAACTTATTTATCTCGAATATACCTTAAACTCATTTAGATCACGAAAGATAATTCCTATTTACTGTCATTCACCTCCACTAAAGATCTAGATAGCACTATGTGAAGTGCTTTGGGGATATAAAGCCTACTTGAGAGGCCTTCGAACATTGACTGTTCATCCCTGACTATCATAATCTAAATTTTAGCAAATCAGCTTAAGTTTGTAGGCTAATGTCATTTCACACCCAAACATGTCACCCTATCGCCACCTAACTGCTTTCATTTATACATACTTAAAGTAAATTGCAGACAATAAACAAGTCCCCTGGTTTCAATTTGCATCTTTAGTCAGAAGACTCTCAAACTTAAGTCTTTGTTTCAAATGTTGTAGTAGTTTTCCATTACCGCAAAATTAGTGGCACAAAACACAGACCTTTTATCTTGCAGGACCGTAGGTTGGGGGTCTGCCTCGCACCTCATGGGGTCTCAGGCAGGGTGCACTGGGGCTGTGTCCCTGCAGGTGCCTCCCAGGGGGTCTGCTTCCAAGCCCACATGGACTGTTGCTTGTTCCTCTCATGCTTGTAATATCTGCTGCGTCTTCAGGTGCATGTCTGTAATTTACTCTTCTACCCTCCTCTTCCTCTTTTAAGTACCCCAGTAATTAGCTTGGGCCCACACAGACAATCCAAGGTGGTCCCCCAAATATATAGTCCATAATTCCATTGGCATTCCTTTTGTCACGTGAGGTGACGTCTTGACAGCTTTCATGGATTAGGTGTGGACAATTTGGGGGCCATTATTCTACCTAGTGTAGATGCTGATATCTAAGAGTCTGCTGGAAAACCGTTCTGGAGTGCCTTAGAAGCACCACTAAATAATCGTTTCCAGCACTGACGTTCTTGACTTCTAAACTCACTCATGTACTTACGTATATGTGTTTAATGTCAAAGAACAGCTCCATCTATTCACTAACGTGACATCAGGAGGATCCTAAAGTCTTCTTTCATATTCGTCCTGATTCCCAAGTCCTTTTGGCTTTAGCTCACCAAACGTTTCCATTAACACGACTCTTAATTTAGGCCATGGTCAACTGTGAGGATGACAGGTTTGCAAAATCCTTTTAACTGGTCCCCTGGCTTTCACTTTCACTCCATATTTCCAATTCCCCTTTCCATTATTTCTCTTCTAATGTGTGGCTTAGGCGTCGTTTGTTGCTTTTTCTCTAGTTCTTTAAAGTGTAGAGTTAGTTGGTGAATTCAGGATTTTTCTATTTTTTTGAGTGAGGCTTGGATGGCTATGTATTTCCCCCTTAGGACCACCTTTGCAGTATCCCATAGGTTTTGGACTGATGTGTTTTCGTTCTCATTGATTTCCATGAATTGTTTAAGTTCTTCTTTGATTTCTTGGTTGACCCAAACATTCTTGAGCAGAGTGGTCTTTAGCTTCCAAGTGTTTGAATTTCTGCCAAATTTTTTCTTGTGATTGAGTTCCAGTTTTAGAGCATTGTGGTCTGAGAATATGCAGGGAATAATCTCAATCTTTTGGTATTGGTTGAGACCTGATTTGTGACCCAGTATATGGTCTATTCTGGAGAAAGTTCCATGTGCGCTCGAGAAGAATGAGTATTCTGTTGTTTTAGGGTGGAATGTTCTGTAAATATCTATGAGGTCCATCTGGTCCAATGTATCATTCAAAGCTCTTGTTTCCTTGTTGATTTTCTGCTTAGATGATCTGTCCATTGCTGAGAGTGGAGTATTGAGGTCTCCTACAATTAACGTATTGTTATCAATATGACTCTTTATTTTGGTTAACAGTTGGCTTATGTAGATGGCTGCTCCCATGTTGGGGGCATAGATATTTACAATTGTTAGATCTTCCTGTTGGATAGACCCTTTAAGAATGATCTAGTGTCCTTCTGTGTCTCTTATTACAGACTTTAGTTTAAAATCTAATTTGTCTGATATAAGAATTGCTACCCCAGCTTTCTTTTGAGGTCCACTGGCATGGAAGATAGATCTCCATCCCTTCACCCTCAGTCTGGATGTATCTTTAGGTTCAAAATGAGTCTCTTGTAGACAGCATATGGATGGGTCCTGTCTTTTTATCCAATCTGCAACCCTGTGTCGTTTTATGGGAGTGTTTAGGCCATTCACATTGAGAGTGATTATTGAAAGATATGAATTAATTGTCATCATGTTGCCTGTGAAGACGTTGTTTTTATAGATTGTCCCTGTAAATTTCTGTTGTAGATCACTCTTGGGGTCTTTCTCCTTTTATAGAACCCCCCTTAATATTTCTTGCAGGGCCGGCTTAGTGGTCACATATTCTTTCAACTTCTGCCGGTCGTGGAAGCTCTGCATCTCTCCATCCATTCTAAATGAAAGCCTTGCCGGATAAAGTATTCTTGGCTGCATGTTCTTGTCATTTAGTACCCTGAATATGTCTTGCCAGGCCTTTCTGGCTTGCCAGGTCTCTGTGGATAGGTCTGACGTTATTCTGATGTTCCTCCCTCTGTACGTAAGGAATCTCTTCCCCTTAACTGCCCTTAAGATGGTTTCCTTGGTTCTAAGATTTGCAAGTTTTACTATTACATGTCAGGGTGTTGGCCTGTTTTCTTTGATCTTAGGAGGGGTCCTCTCTGCCTCTAGGACTCGAATGTTTGTTTCATTCTCCAGATTAGGGAAGTTCTCAGCTACGATTTGCTCAAATACATCTTCTAGCCCTCTCTCTCTCTCCACTCCCTCCGGGATTCCAATGATTCTGACGTTGGAACGCCTCATGGTGTCACTTATTTCTCTGATTCTATTTTCATGGATTCTGAGTTGTTTTCCCTGGCCTCCTCTTTTCCCTTTTTATCTATTATACTGTCTTCCAGATCGCTTATTCTCTCTTCTGTCTCAGTTACCCTAGCTGTTAGATTATCTAGATTGGATTGGATCTCATTGATAGCATTTTTAAGTTCTGCCAATTCCCCTTTTATTTCTGCCCTTAGAGACTCTATGTTGCCATTAATTGATTTCTCCATTCTAGCCATTGTCTTCACAATTGCTAGCCTGAATTCCATCTCCGACATCTTGGTTATATCTGCATCCATTTGTAAATCTGCAGCATAAGTCATAATCTCTGAGTCTTTTCTGTTTTGGGGGCTCCTCCTCCTAGTCATTCTGTTGATGGGTGTTTGAGGGAATGTATAGAGTCCAAATTATTGACCAGAACCCAAGCAAGATGCACCTGTTTTCTTGGGACCTTAGGGTTGCTGGCCGTTTGTTTTCCCAGCCTCTCTCCTGGGGGAGGGGCCTGCCGCGCTGTTACTCAGGCAACCCTGTTTGGGCGGAGTTGCTCTGCCCCCTGTGGCGGGGGATGGGCTCAGTGGGAATCAGTCTTTGGGGCTTTTGTTCTCTGGCGCCTTTCCCTGGCGGCTTTCCGCATCTCTTCCGCGAGTCAGAGCAGAAGAGACCGTTTCCAACCCTCTGCCTCAGAGCAGAGAGACCACAGTCTGTTCTTCAGTGAGCTCTCCAGGCCACACCGTCTCCGTTTCTGTCTGTGCTGCTATAAACTGCAGCGGCCTGGGTTGTGCGCCCCTCCGCAGCGCTCCCAGTCCTGCCTCCAGGTCGGGGCTCGTCTCTGCCCTTTGTGCTGCTAAAACCGCCAGCCGCTCCCAGTTCGCGTGCACGACTCCGCGGCTGGGGGTCCTGTCCCGGGGGTTGCAGTTCACCAGCGGGACTCCGGCGCACTGGGTTTCTGTCCGGGGGGCTGCGGTTCGTGTGCGCGCGACCCCGCCGGTCTGGGTTTCCCCCCCGGGGGCTGCCCTAAAGTCCTTTCCCGCCGCTACCGGGCTGCGAGTCTGTGCCCGTCCGCAGCGCGCGAGGCTGTCACTCACCGGCGGTGTAGGACCCCCACGGCCAGGCCCCCTCCCGCCGCCCTTTATCCTCCGATATCTGCCCGCAGGATCACGGCTCCCCGCTTCCTACCTCACAACCAACCGCCTGCGATATTCTGTTTGTAGAGATCCCGATCTTCTTACATCTCAGGCTGGTTTCGTGGGTGCTCAGAGTGGTCTGGTAGATATCCAGCTCAATTCCGGAGACCAGTTGAAATAGGGTCCCCTACTCCTCCGCCATCCTTCCCCCTCCCTCCAATTCCCTTTTCCAGATCTGAGTTAGCAGGCTCTTTTCTAAAGAGCCATGCCCTGCTCAGCCTGGAAATTCTACAGAATGTGCCCCCTTCCTGCTGCCCTTATCATAAAGGGCAAATTTTAGTCAAGGCAGTCAGAAGACTTCTCTTTTTTTGGTGACTTCTGAGTACTCCAGGCTCATTTGTCACTCTTTGAATGTCCCTTGCTCTATTCCAGTCACACTGAGATACTTAGAATTTTCTAGAGGTGCCATTGTGTTGAGAATAACATAATAGGCGATGTTTTTAGACGAATTCCTATGTGCCAAGCTGCTACAAATACTTCACTGATGTTAATTTCATTTTTTTTTTTTAATTCTGCACTCTACCCCTGATGCTGTTTTTATCCCCATTATAGAGGAGAGTGAAACCCAGAGAACTTAAGTAACATGTCCAAGGTCAACAGCTAGTAAATGGTAGTGCTGAGTTTCCAGCTCAGGCACTCTGGCCCCAGAACCTGTGCTTGAAACCTTACACCATCTTGTTTTCTGAAGGAAGACTTGATCTAGTTACGAGCGGCATCATGGCTTCATATCATTGCCTGCTGGAGGACAAGGAAAGTTCCCCAGGGATGGGTTAAGGGTGGCTCTTTTTTTGTTTAGATTTTGTAATGAACTGAATAATGCCCCCCTCCCAAAGCATCCACGTCTTTAATCCCCAGAACCTGTGAATGTGTGGTCTTGCATGGCAAAGGACCTTTGCAGCTGCGATTAAGGATGGTGAACCTAAACTAGTGAGATTATCCTGGATTATCTGGATGAGCCCAAGCTAATCATGTGAGTCCTTCAAAGCAGAGAATCCTTCCTAGCTGCAGTGAGGGAGGGAAAGAGAGATGTGGCAATGGGAGAGGGTAAGACAGGAGTCCCTGGCTTTTGAAGATTTAGTGAGAGAACATTCTGATTTACACCAACCTTTCACTATCACGAGTGTTTCATGAAATCCTTACAATATGGGGAGCCATGACTACATAGCAACACATATAAAGAGTGTTGCTGTGGATTTGAAATGTTGAGGCTGATGAAGTTTACAATGTCATTTTCATATCTCAGGATGCGCTGGTGAAACAGAACAGCTGACTTAGAGCGAGATGAGACAGTTCTGGAAGAAATCCTAGATCTTCCTGCCAGCATGGTACTGAACACGGTCCAGGAGAAATGTGCAGCGCAAACAGAGGTGTGGGAACCTGGTAGGCAAAATAGTGTCAAGAAATCTGGAGCTCGTTTATTATCCCTTCTTAAAAAGGTCCAACTTGAAATACCATCCACATTAAGTAATTTTTGCTTAGTATTGTTTTATAAAGTGGAAAACAGCCGTGATACAAGAAGCTGCTAACTTTAAGAAAATCCAATAATAAAATCACAAATTAACATGGAGAGTGCTTGCTCCAAAGGATTGCATGCAAATCAGAATGCAATTTGCTCTGGCAATTTCAGGAACATGCTTGTTGTATGATGTCAGGGAAAATTAACTGAGCCTGAGTTAATCAGTCCATACTCTCCGTACTTCACAGAATGACATTATTGCATGTGATCACTGGATTGTAATTACCCACTCATCTCTCTGTCACCAAGTGGTAGGATGTATGAGAACTCCAGAAACCATTCTAACAGAATTCCTAATATTCATGATTATCAATCAATCTGTGTCGCATGAATAAATTTTTTAATGCCTGAAAATGAGGCCACATCATCACAAAATACAGACCAAATAACAGGTTTTATTACAGTCGCTTCCTAGATTTGGATGGGTCAAACTGAGACTGTTGTGATCTCCATTACCCATTTTTATCTCTCTTCCATAAAAACCCATGGATTTGACTGTATTTTGTGTATCTTTCATTGTGCAACTGTGCTGTTTTTCCGGTCTCTTTCTGAATCTCTTCCCACAAACGGGAATCCCTTCCAGGGACGTTAAGACCTTGGTCACCTGCTGTCCTCCCCGGTCTAGCGTCATCCTTGATCTGCGATTGGAAATGCCCACTCTGGTTATCCTTCCCTTCCTTCTCCCACACCAGATGCCAGATACGCCACCAAGACTGTTAGCTTCTGACCAATAGCAAGACCTCTGTGAGATTAGAGCTTATAGCATGAAGGTCAAAGGAGGCAAAGGTATGTGAATAGACCCCTCAAATCACCGAAACTGGGAATAAGAGTTCAGATGTCAACACACTTGGATGACGTCACACATGTTGATGACATCACACGTGTCGATGACGTCACACATGTCGATGCCGTGGTATTTCTCAAGTTGTATACTGTAGCGTGATGTTACTGCAGGATTAGGCCTGCTAACCTTGCCTTTCTCAGCCCAGCCTTTTGTATTTTATCCCCCGCCCTCCCCCAACTCAACCTATGCCGTGAGCACCGCAATCTGTCCACCCAGATAATGCAATGAGATGCCCTCATGCTTCAGAAACTTTTCATTGCTCTGGCCTTGATGTCTGGAATGTCCTTCCACTGCTCCCTCTTCTGCAGGAAAAACCCTTCTCAACCCTCATGGCTCACTGTGCAGGGCATCTCCGTGTGAAGGATTAGTCACTGTGCCCAGGTGAAGCTGGTCATGCCCACCTGTGTTCCCCAGTACATTGAACACTTTGCGTGTGAACACACTGAACATATTTCTATTTTACCGAGACAGCGTGGACTTTACACCCCAATGGTCTCTGCGGATCCACTTGGCTGCAGGGCTTGGCACGAGGCAAAAGGCACAGAAAATGCTTTTGAGAGTGTTCGAGTTGCATCAGATTGAACTGAATTGAATGGGACTGCGTTCAGGTTTATAGAATCGCCGGCCACCAGTAGGGCCTCTGAAGTTTTGTTTTTGGTTTGGTTTTGTTTTGTTTTTAAACAAGTGAATCCAGATTTAATTGAAGCAATTAATTTCATTTTAATTGCCATAAATAATAGGCCTCTAATTTAATATTGGTATTAATATTCACTTTTAAGTGTACTGTAATAATTCTCCTCCGGGGTTATTACAGTGGAAATACGTGCCATTTTTCCTCCGGGGTTAGTTTAAAATTACAAGAACACAGGGGGAATGCGTTGCATTTTAGAGGCTGAGCCATCCTGGAATGGTCAATTTTGCTCTACTCTGTGGCTTTAAGGGGAGTTGGACACATTACCAAATGTCGTTCAGATACCTGGGTTGTGTCTAAAGGGGGAGAAGGCCGGAAGACCAATGCTTGTCTCCCCAGTCTGGAGGGTCCGGCACACACAGGGCATGCCTCTTGAAAGGGGGACCTGGGGGATTCTGGAGTGATGTTTCTGGGAGTGCCCACCATCTCACGTGTCATCTGCACCGTTCACCAAAACGCAGAAACGCTGAGTCCCCCTCATGAGCCTCTGCTTGGAGTTCCAGAATTTTCCCTGGACTCTTCCTGCAGGTGGAGGATCTATATTCCTCCTCTACACCACCCAGCCCCCTGAAACGTCCTCTCTCAAGACATGCTCTGTCAAAGGTGAGAGGTACTCCTTAACCCCGGTTGGTACTTTGTATAATTGCGAGCCTGTTTATCTCCTTCCTCCATTCTAACAGAACATTTTTTTGTTATTGGAGAGCCACAGTCTACCACAATACATGTCATATTTGTATGTATTTGTTGTGTGAGAACAAGGGAAGGAATGCCTAATAATCCAGCCTGCTGAGGCGAGTTGGCCAGGACACCCAGAAGCTGTACTGAATTTCCAGATATTGGCAGAAGTAATCAGTGAGCCAAAGGGGAGCCCACTTAACCAAGCAAAAGCCCTCAGATACATTTACTTTCTACTTCTCTGGAAGTCAGACAGCTGAGAAGCCTGTGCAGAAATGGATTTTTTCTGAGACTCAAGAGGTGTGTGGTGAGCCCTCCGGGCATGCACCACTTTTGTTTTCCTGCCCGGGGCAGGTGGCCATGACCAACCCAGTGAGTTCTGGAAGCTTGGCTCCCAGCTTCAGGAGCAGATTCACAGCTAGAGGAAAGCATGCATTCAGCCTGAAGGTAGTTTCACAGATTGTTAGAGTGAAGAGAAAGAAAATGATAAAGAAAAACATTACAAGGAGATGCAGAGGAATCCAGAGCAGATTCAAGGGGACAGAGAGTGACACTGAAGACCCTAAGGACAAACACAGGTAAGGGCAGCTCCTCACTGGTGTCAGTCATTGGAGGAGACACTCCCTGGACGGCACAGAGGGACCCCAGCCCCCCAAGAGAGCCCGTTTCACTTTCCACTTCATACACCAGCGTGTCTGGGAAATGCTTGAGTGACAGAAAAACAAACACAAGCCACACGACGGGGAATGATGCTGAAGGGAGCAGGCATAGTTCTTACACGGGATCGTTCAATCAGATGGCACTGTCAGCTCATGCATACACTTTGTAGCCGCTTTGGACGCCTCGTCTATCCTCAGTCTGGTTGTGCGTGTCACCGGGAGCTGGAGACATGTGTTCACACTTGGACCTGAGCGGGGACAGGCCGCCAGGGTGGCTGCTTCCCCGATGAAGAGGTGCCCAGGACTCAGAGGCAAGACCCCATAGTCCTCAGTCCCCAAGTGCTGACTTGCTGTTCATTGTCATGATTTCCAAAACTAATGATGTAATGTATGGTGATTAACATAACAATAAAAAAAGAAAAGAAAAGAAAAAAAAAGAAATGGCAGTTTGCCTAAAAGGGCTTTCAATCAAGTCTGGGGTTTTTGTTGTTTGTTTTTCTCAATTACTGGTGCTTAATTGTTTTGAAACCATAGATCTTTTGTGAACCCGATTAAAATTATGAGCCCCAATAAAACAAATATTTTCATAATCACAAACCTCCAAACCCACCTGATGATGACAGGGAAGTTTTAAATTCTATAATGTCTATGCAATTTATTTAATCTAAATAAAGAAAATAAATTTCTAAAAATGCAGTCAATGTGACTGGTAGTGTGACAAGCTCAGGAAGAGTATAGTTGAAAGTATAGGTAGAGGAAACTAAAATGGCCAGCAATGGAAGTCTCCCCATGTTTTTCCCCCTGCGGGTAGAGTTTTAGAATGTGGACTACAAAGCAAAACACAAGTTGGAAAAAGTCTGGGGAAGGAGTTAAGGATTTCCAGGGCGCGTCATGGTGCATGTGTGCAAACTCTGTGAGATCTGTCATCTCTGGGAGGCTGGAGAGGATTCAACAGCCCCTTGAGGCTTCCGGCTTATTGCCATAAAAAGCACAGATGTAAGTGCTCAGAGACACACACCTGCTTTGGGAATGGATTGACTCTCTGCCTGGACCACTGAACCTCGTGAGAAGTCTGTGGTCACTGGACACGAGCAGAAGCGGGAGGGCGGGGGGCACTGCTGACAGCCCATCACAGCTGCTGCCAATCAAAGTGCTTTTTTTTTTTAAACCATGTCTTCCATTTGTTCTCCAATCATCCATTCCGCAAGTATTGAATGGGCACTGCTCCAGGCACTGGAGAATCATCACCAAACAGACCAGACAAGTTCCTGTCCTTACAGTGTGGTTCGGGGATGCCACTTAACCAATATATGTGATGTCAAGTGCTATGAAGAATAGGGTGGGGTAAGGGCATTGAGGGTGTTGGGGCAGAGGCTATTTTTTTTTTTTTTTTTTGAGAGAGAGAGAGCACGAGCAGGGGGGAGAGGACGAGGGAGGAGAGAGAGAATCTCATGCAGACTCTGAGCTGAGTTCAGAGCTGACTGGGGGTCAATCTCATGACCCTGAGATCATGACCTGAGCCGAAATCAAGAATTGGATACTTAACCGACTGAGCCCCCCAGGTTCCCTGGGGCAGAGGCTATTTTTTTTTTCACATTTCCTTTTTATTTTTTAATTTAAATTCAGTTAGCCAACATATAAGTACATCATTAGCTTTTAATACAATGTTCAATGATTCATTAGTTTCATATAACACTCAGTGCTCATCACATCATGTGCCTTCCTTAATACCCATCACCCAGTTCCCCATCCCCCCACCCCCCTCCCTTCTGTAACCCTCAATCTGTTTCCCAGGGTCCAGAGTCTCTCATGGTTTTTCTCCTCTCTGATGACTTCCTATTCAGTTTTCCCCCCCTTCCCCAATGGTCCTCTGCACTATTCTTTATGTTTCCACATATTAGTGAAACCATATGATAATTGTCTTCCTCTGCTTGACTTATTTTGCTCAGCATAATCCCCTCCAGTTCCATCCACGTTGCTGTAAACAGTGGGTATTCATCTTTTCTGATGGTTGAGTAATATTCCATTGTATGTATGAACTACACCTTCTTTATCCATTCATCTGTTGAAGGGCATCTGGGCTCCTTCCACACTTTGGCTATTGTGGACATTGGGCTATGTTATACAGAGACATCCCGTCTGTGCAGATAGCATTAGAACAGAGAGGAAGCCAAAGTCCTGGGTGTATTTTGAAAGTAGAACAAATAGGATTTACTGATGGATAGGGGGCTGGGGGGTCAGGGAAAAGAGAAAATTAAAGGATGAATAATTCAGAGTTTGGGGCCTGTGCAATTAGTAGAATGGAGATGCCATTGACAGACCTGGGAAGTCTGTGGGAAGAGCAGTTTCAAGGGTGAGAGGAGACAGGGTGTTTGGAACATGGCTTCTATTTTGGACGTTTCATTGTTGGCATGTCTATGGAACATCTAAGTAGAAGCACCTACTATGCAATGCCATATATGAACCTTGAGCTTAGTGGAGGTCGGGGCTAGTGATATACATGAGTGCGTCCGTGGTATTTCAGCCAAGGGCTGAAGGAGATTGTAAAAGGGGTAGGAATGGGTGGGAAAGAGAAGAGAGAGAACACCAAGTCCTCAGTCCAACGATGACAAGTTTGGAAGACAAGATAGAACCAACAATGAGATATCACTTCACACCTGCTAGGTTGGTTATTATAAAAAAAAAAAAAGAAGAAGAAAACCCAAGTATTAGTGAGAATGTAGGGAAATTGGAACCCCATTGCTGGCGTTATACAAAAGAGTTTGGTGTTTCCCCAAATGTTAACAGAATTCCACATGAGCCAGCCATTCCAGCTCTGGGTATATACCCAGAAAGGACTCGGTAACGGAATCAAACAGGAATCTGTGCGCCCATGCTCAGCGCAGCATATTCACCATTGCCAAAAGGTGGCAACTGTCCCAAGGGCTTTTGACACCAAAGTTATGATTTACAAATAGGGGATTGCAAACATGGCAGGGCGCTGGGCTTTATGAAATTATCATTTTTCCCTGAGTCAAGAAAATGACTTTCGGTTACCATGCAAAGCTTCATGGATCAGTCAGCGGCAGGTTTGCAATTCTCAACACACTATTCCAGCCACACTGTCAGGGATGCTGGCAGGTCATGGGGCTTCCAGGGAAATACTCCAGCCGTAAAAACAGGGGAGATACAACCTGGTGAGGAATAAGAGTATCTATGAAGGTACACATGAATGGGGTGCCATCTGCACCCCAGATGGGAGATGCCATGGAAAGAATCGGTGGTAGAGAACAGGCTCTTGTCCGGATGCTATCAACAAAAATAGATTGGAAGAAAGGATTAGAAGAAAAGAGGAGCCAGAGGCTAATCCAGAGCCTGGGTCCAGCCTTCAGTATAATTTAAGTACATTTGTAAGAGAAGCTTTGAGAGGCGCCTGGGTGGCTCCGTCGGTTAAGCGTCTGCCTTCGGCTCAGGTCATGATCCCGGGGTCCTGGGATCGAGCCCCACATCGAGCTCCCTGCTCAGCAGGAAGCCTGCTTCTCCCTCTCCCTCTGCTGCTACCCCCCGAACCATGCTCTCTTTCTCTCTCTCAAATAAATAAATAAAATCTTTAAAAAAAAAAAAAAAAGAAGAAGAGCCTTGAAAGTCATCACAGCCTTTTCTCGGACGTACAATCCTGGTCTTGTCCCTTGCCCTTCTGTCATTCCCTTTGCTCAGTGACATTAGTTACATTCAGCATATGCATTATCAAGTTCGTCATTTTACAAGTGCTAATAATTTTCCATGCTAGAAATTCCTCTTTTTAGAACTGGTAAAATTCCCACAAAACTTTATGATCCAATTCAAGTATTTGTACCTCTACTTAGACGCTTTTGCCTTTTTCACTTAAACCTTATGGATACCTCTTGTGTTCTCAAGAGTTTTTGCACTGCTTCTCTAATAGATTATATTGCACAGTATTATAAATAATCGGAGCATGGGGCGGAAGCTGTGTGCATGTGGGCACACCTGTGTATTTATCTGCCCGTCTCTTCTAGAAGGTGAACTCTCTGAGGCTAGTTCCTGTCTGTTATTTATCTCTGTTTCCTTGAACACTTTCACAGTGAATTTCACATAATGAATGTTCAACACATGTTTATTCAATAAATAAATGAATAAATGTCAGACATCTTAAGTTCTGGAAATGGAATTTCAAAAAATCTTTGCACCCAGGCATGAAAATGACAATCCACTTCCTAATCCCCTAACGTAGGAGCTGTGATTGCTTTCAAATGTATTTTTTACGAGCAGCTCTGAATTACCTACAGGTATCTGAGCGCCGAAAGCCTGAGCTCACACTCAGGGGCCGCCAGTTTCCGGTGTAGCACACCTGTCTGTCGTGCTGAGACCAGGAATAGCTACACACGTCCTCCCGACTCTATTTCCTGAAATTTTCATTAAATACAGACACAAATACTGTAAGACAGCATGAATTATATAAATTATATAAGGCCTGAAAATGATAAATTAGAAACAGAACAGTATAACTAACAAATGAGTAAATATTAAATCTATTTCTTGGAGAAGATCAACACAATAGAAGAATCCCTATCACACACCAGAACGTACGAAATGGGGCAGAAGAAGAACACACAAAACACAGAGTAAGAACGTGTAGCAATAGATAACCATCCACAGAGAGAAACTATGCATACGTTTGTATTTACCCCAAAATACAACTCACTAATTATGTACTTCACTTACTAAAACTAAATGTATTGGTGACAGGAACTCAAAAAGTCACATTTCCATGGAAAAAACTAACAAAAAACTTTGATGATCTGCCCCCCCCCCCCAGTTGTTTTAAAGGGCATATAATCCCACTCTTACAAAAACTGCTCAAGACCATAGAAGAGAAATAAAAACCTTTTAAATTGTTTGTTGGAGTTTAACAACATAAAAACTTATAAGCATTGCCCAAAAATGAAGCTCAAACAAATCTCACTTTCAAGCATCAATATAAAAATTCTTCAATAAAATATCATCAAACAAAATCCAACAATAAATTAAAATGCATCATATTATAACCAAGTAGATTTGATTCAAGAAATACAGCCCAATGACTTGGGCAGACATTTTGAACACAGTTCTTAGAAGAAGAAGCAAAACTGACATTGCATTTGTTAGGTGTGATTTCCGGGATGTGCAGAATTCGAGTAAGCATCAGCTCCACCCTTACAAGGAAATAAACTAGAAAACTGTAAAGTAACAAATGTCTCTTGAGGCCATTGGGGAAATCAGGTAGCAAGGCAGACTTCCAACTCAAAATTTGGAGAAAGATGGGCACCTTTAGAGGGAAACAAGACTTGTAATTTGCTTGCTGGGAGAGATGCCTCGGAATGTCAGATAAGCCATTAAGAAGACTTACATAAAATGTCTGAGGAATCGCTAAAGGATGAGGAGGCTAGCATGAGAACGTGCAGCTGAAGTCCTAGTGACCCACTTTTAGTCAACAGAGTAGTGATAGGTAGAAACAAGAGCTTCACAGTAGAGACATCCGCAGACAGACCTTACAGAAGCGCCATGTTGAGATCGTGTTCCTTGGTAACAAGGGCACCTCACTTCTGTCATCTTCTACCCAAAATGTATAATCCAGGTGCGATTATGAGACTACACCAGACAAATTCAAGTC
This sequence comes from Halichoerus grypus, assembly GCF_964656455.1. Taxonomy (NCBI): domain Eukaryota; kingdom Metazoa; phylum Chordata; class Mammalia; order Carnivora; family Phocidae; genus Halichoerus; species Halichoerus grypus. Next base: position 3,507,969 of record NC_135723.1, read on the forward strand.
AGGGGCATTTGACAACATACTTGACTGGTATGCTTGAATGTGTCAAAGTCATGACAGATGAAGGAGGGCTTAAAACAGGTCTCCAAGTGGAGGAGGCTGAAGAGATGGGAGACAAGGCAATGTGGGTCCTGGGTGAGATCCTGGAGCAGAGTAAGGACTTCAGTGGAGAAAACCATGAGATCCAAACAAAGCCTCATTTATTTATTAGTATTGTATACCAACATCTTAGTTTTGATAATTAACCATGATCCTATAAGATATTAACATTAAGGGAAGCAGGACGAGGGCATGTTTTAACTCCCTGTACTCTTCTTGCAGTCTTCTGTAAATCTAAAGTAATTTCAAAAACTAAAAGTTAAAAACATTGCCTTTCAATGTGGAGTATTTTTCAAATTCAGTTATTGCAGGAAAAATTAAAATACATTGAGATAATATTTTTCATCTATCAGCTGGCAGAAATGCAAAATTACGGCAACATATACTTAGGCTGTACATAAACTGGGGCTATAATATATTCCTGGTAGGAATGTAAAATTATACTCTCTCTATGGGGAAAAAATCAGAAATATCTGGAAATATCTGAAAAAATGGCATATATATATTTCCCTCTTAATTTATCAATATTATTCTTTATAACAGTGCTGGCCAAAAGTAATCATTTCCATTACGATTTTATTTCTAACAGCAAAAATTGAAAGCACATCCAATGTCCATAAATATGACATTGGCTGTATAAATAGATCCATACTCAGCTATATTATGCATCAGTAAAAAGGACATGAAGGATCTCTGATAAGAACTGATCCCTAGAAGATTTTAGTACATGAAAAAGAGCAGAAATCTGTTTATAGCATACTACCTTTTGTAACTCTGGAGGAGAAAAAAGGTAAGGGGCTGGGGGAAGGGCAGAGGAGATTATACACTTTCAGAAAGAAAACCTGGAAGTGTCAAGTATAAAGCAATGAATACAGTTTGGGAAGGAAGAAGGTGAATAAGACAGAGATAGAAGTAAGACTTTTCTGAAAATATTTTGCTAAATAGTGTCAACTTCAAAATCCTTTAATTTACTTTTACATATTAGAAAAGTAAAATTTAAGAAGGAATTATAGTTGACCCTTGACCCTTGAATAACACAGCTTTGAATTGCACAGGTCCACTTACACGTGGATTTTCGTCGAGGTGTACAGTTGAGTACTGTAAATGTATTTTCTCTTCCTTAGGATTTTCTTAAAAACTTTTTCTTTTCTCTAGCTTACTTTATTAGGAGAATACAGTATATAATACATATAGCATACAAAATATGTGTTAATTGACTGTGTACGTTACTGGTAAGGCTCTGGTCAACATTAGGCTATTAATAGTTAAGTTTGGGGGCTGCCAAAAGTTATACGTGAACAGTGCTTCTACACCCCATGTTCAAGAGTCAACTGTATTAAATATGGAAAATAATAATCTAACTCTATATTGATGTGATGACTTAATCACAAAGATAACAGTTCAAGAAAACAATATTTTGACTATCTATACTTGGTGGAATATAGTCGAGGCCTGCAAAGAAATCCTCAGCTTCAATTAATAGATTTATTGGTAATATTAGTATCTTTAGTTTAAAGCTATGTGGTAGAAAAATGCAAATAGTTAATATGCTATTATTGTCAGGAATCAGTATTTTTAGTGTAAGAGAAAAGGGAAAACACCATAAAAACAATGAAATAAAGTAAAACCTAAACTTGTAAAATTTGAATTAAAAAGAGTAGAGTCATGCTTTTCCTTTTAAAATATATACATTCTAGGGGCACTTGGGTGGCTCAGTCGGTTAAGCATCTGACTCTTCATTTCAGTTCAGGTCTTGATCTCAGAGTCGAGAGTTCAAGCCCCGCAATGGGGTCCACATCCAGAATGGAGCCTACTTAAAAAAAAAATAATAATAATAAAAAACATAGGAGCACCTGGGGGGCTTAGTCAGTTGGGCATCTGACTCTTGGTTTCAGCTCAGGTTATGATCTCAGGGTCATGAGATCAAGCTCTGCATTGGGCTCATGCTCAGTGTGGAGTCCGCTTCTCCTTCTCCCTTCCCCTCTGCTTCTTCCCCAGCTCACAGGTTCATGCTCCCTCTCTCTTTTTCTCTCTCTCTCTCTAAAATAAATAAACAAAATCTTTTAAAAAATAAATAAAAACGAAATACATACATTCTAGTTCTGTCCACTAAAAATGTATGGAAGCCATGACGATCCATTGGCCCAAATCACAACTAGCACTAGAGTTAATGGCCTCTAAATACTATTTCCTCAATCTGAAAGTACCAGAGGGTCTTCTAGGCCTGTTTGATTCCACGTCTGGTGCAAGAATTAAACAAGATGAACTGAGGTTCTGTGCCAGAAAGCAAGGGACGTATCACAGATGAGTAAGGTCATGCAGAAGGGACATAGGACTCAATGAGAAAGGCCCCATTGGGATGGAGAAGGGGAATTTTGAGCATAAAAATATGAATAATAATGGAAACCCTCGAAAAACATTAAATGTATGCAGTGAGAAGTATAATGTGATATTATATGAAGAAGAAAGGAAGGAAAAGGGCAAGGGAGGGATGGAAAGGAAAAGAAAGGAAGAAAACCAGTTGGGTGCCACCATTGGACGCTGCAGTGGTCTGGAAATGTGCGGGCAGGTTCTCTGATATTCCTCCTTCAAGAGGGGAGGCCTGGTTCTCTTCCTCCTGACTGCTGACTGGACCCAGTACACAACGTAAAGCAGAAGAGATTAGGTCATAGTTGGCACAGTGGTTTCCGCCTTCCTTGCTCTTTGGATTCTTCATTCTGGGTAAGGTAGCTGTCATGCTGTGAGGAACACTCCAGAGAGGTCCATGTGGCAAGGAACGTGGCCTCAGCCCTGGCCCACCACTTGATGCAACCTCATGGATCCTGAGGCAAGATCTCCAGTGAGGCTCTTCTGTGCACCCAGCCCTCAGGAGCTGTGAGAGACTACAAGTATTTGCTATTTTAAGGTGCACCTTGGGATTATTTTGAGAAATGAATAACAAATGAGGATCTAATTAGAAGCAACTTAGGCCCCCACCATCGCCCATAAAATTGGACTCAAAGATAAGATTACCTGTTGGTTTTACTATTCAGGTAGGAACTACAGTTCTGGGTGATCTAAGACCTAGTTAATAAGGGGAAGTTTTTTTTGGCAGAAACATTCCAATTATTAAATCTGGAAAGAAGGAAAGCTTTAGAAAATCACTATTTTGTAATGGATGTAGGCAATCATCAGCAACAGATGTCAACGTTAGATTAGATAGGACATTTGTCAGTGGCAGGACTATGCTGTCACTAAATGAACTCACTGATTACTCTTAGCATAATAACTAAATATAGTATGTGGACTCTTTTATTCTTGTTCTAACCAACCAACCAACAGAAAAAGCCATTTTTTAGAAATCAGTGAAATTTGAATATAGTATGGGACAATACTAATGGCATTATGGTTATGTAAGAAATGCTTATGTTTTTAGAAGCACAAATTAATATGTATGCATGAAGACATTGTATCTTGGATAGCTTTTAAAATAAGGAAACAAAAAAGCAAATCTAATTTAAATTAGGACAAGTCTGCTATCTGTCATTAAAATGATACAGAAAATGAAGTACATAATTATGACCAAATGGGGGAGGGAGCTCTCAACACAGTGGAGTGTGGAGAGGCTTCTGGAGAGCTGCCGGTGTGTACTTGCTTGCCTGCATTGCATGGACACCTACTGTATACTTATTCAGTATACCCAACTTACAGCTTTTACATACAACTCTATGTGAGTTCCAAACGATAATAAAAATTAAAATTAAATATAAAAACTTGCATTTGTTTATAAAACATAATTCAGACTGATGATGTCATGTTATTAGTCAATAAAATAGATTCATCTTTCGTTAGCAAGGAATAAGTCTATAATCTTTACATTTGATAAATGAAGAAAGAGATACATAATACTTGGATTTCCACTTGTGATATTAAGAATAATCCGTATCAATAAACCTTGTCCAACTAGCAAAAAAAAAAATGGAATAGAAAAATTTGCTTCTGAATATTGGACTTGAAAGCAAATGGGGAGATTTTCCTTTTTGATATACTACCTTTCTGTGGTGTTTGATTTTTTTTTTTTGCCCTGTGTTTATTTATTATTTTTATGAACAAACCAACAGACAAAACACTCACAAGGTAAAGACATAAAGGGATTCCAGAGGAACTGTAGTGGCAAGCCAATTAAACTTGAAAATTGTAGCCTAGCCAACAAGTCAATCTGTCCATGGGTCATAAATGACAATGCACACACCATTATTCTCCACCTTGAGAATCTGTCCGCCTCCTTGTCAGAGTTTCAGCTCCTATCACCTTTCTGTCTACTTGCATTCGCCAGCAGGCTTTCCCTTAGTCTTTACAGGTACTACTTGTCAGGGATATTGTTTAAATATTAACTCTCACACAGTTTTCTTTTCCCTTGGGCCAGATTTCTACCCAGTTCTCTCCCCAGTTTCCAGGATGCCTGGGCTCCAGGAAAGAACTTGCTTCTTTGTCCTGCTCCACAGTTGAGCCAGCATCTCACTTTGGGCTCAATATTCAGCTTCCGAGGTCCCACTAGAATAGGGAGGCTGGGGAATGTATATAAAAAAGGAAAATAGGGCTCCTGGGTGGCTTGTTATTTAAGCGTCTGCCTTCAGCTCAGGTCATGATTCCAGGGTCCTGGGATCGAGTCCTTCATCGAGCTCCCTGCTCCTCGGGGAGCCTGCTTCTCCCTCTGCCTCTGCAACTCTCTCTCTCTCTCTCTCTCTCTCTCTGACTCTCATGAATAAATAAATAAATAAAATCTTTAAAAAAAAAAGGAAAATAGAAGTCAGGCAGGTTTTGCTACTTGCCTCGTTCATACCTCTCAGTGAACAGTAAAACAGTGATGAATACACGGACAAGAAATGAATAAGTAAACACAAACTATGGAAACATTGAAGAAAGAGATGGTGAAGATCTCTCTAGGGAAAACAGATTGTTGACAACTGCATTGCTGCCATAATGCTTTATAGAAGAGAGTTTACTCACTTTTTTTTAGGTGATTTCATTATACAGCACCTGGGTATAATATTAAGTCTTCCTGGGTTATTTAATCAATGATGTTGAGGAACTGTTTAACTATTTAAGAAAAAAATTTGCACCCACGTCATCTTAGCCTGTTCATTGTATTGTAAGAATGACAGAAGAAATAATACAGAACATGAGAATTTCTCGGGCTTAAGGAGAAGCACATCTTTAATTTAAAAATTAGTATTTATTAAGTCTGGTTTGAAATTGTTTTGCAACTTCACTAACCTCTATAACAAGAAAAAAAAGAGTAAATTAAGGACTTTGAAGAAAAAATTAAATTATATTTTAAAACCTTGGAAAACTACAAGACTCTAATTTTTAAATGAGGAAGTATTCTGAATATGTAAAAATCAGTGAAGAGGATCTGTGATTCAACAGTCTTGCACAATTCACAGCGCTCACCATAGCACATACCCTCCCCAATGTCTATCACCCAGCCACCCCATCCCTCCCACCGCCCCCCCAACTCCAGCAACCCTCAGTTTGTTTCCTGAGATTAAGAATTCCTCATATCAGTGAGGTCATATAATATATATGTTAAGAAAAAAAAAAAAGAAGAAGAAGATAGTAGGAAGGGAAGAATGAAAGGGGGAAATCGGAGGGGGAGACGAACCATGAGAGACGATGGACTCTGAAAAACAAACTGAGGGTTCTAGAGGGGAGGGGGTTGGGAGGATGGGTTAGCCTGGTGATGGGTATTGAGGAGGGCACGTTCTGCATGGAGCACTGGGTGTTATGCACAAACAATGAATCATGGAACACTAAATCTACATCAAAAACTAATGATGTAATGTATGGGGATTAACATAACAATAAAAAATTTTAAAAAAATCAGTGAAGAGGAAAGACAAACCAATGGAGAGAGAAAGCAGAACAGTGGTTCCTTCGACCTAGATATAGGATGGGAATTCACTGCAGACAGATGCAAGGAGTATCTTTGGGTGGTGGGCGGGGTGGTGGTGAAAATATTCTAAAACTGCATTTGAGGTGATGATTGCACAACTCTGCAAATTTCCCGAAATCATTAAATTCTACATTCAAAACAGGTGCATTTGTAACTGTATCTCAATAAAGCTGTTTACATTCAAAAGACATTTAATAAAAGTATGTTTCAGCTCTGACATATGAAGAACTTGGAAGTCATCATTCTCGTCCCTACAACAACCATAAGCTGGACAAACTGAAATCTATGACCTTTCTTGGACACACGGAGGTGAGTTTGTGGGGACAATTTTATCCCCAAATCTGGAGAGTCAGACACACCCAGGGACGTTAAACCGATCTGCCCACCTGAATTAGAGAGAAAAGGAGACATGAACTGGAAGAAACATTTAAATAGTAATTGTGACCAATTACTGGAGGCTGAGTGTGGACTGTTCTAAGAGCCAGGGAGTCTGTGTCCCACTGAATTGAAGGGGGTATGTGCACATTTTCTAGGAAGTTCCCTCCAGTTCGGGCAGGGAAAAGGAAGAGTAGCTTGTGAAATATACCAGACTCCTCTCCGTAACAACGGCTGATTCCCCAGGGGAAAGGGTTTTGCATGAGCTTTTTCTCTGCCAGGGAAGGACATTCTTTCCCACCAGGGATTGGGGGATTCAAGGGAACTTTGGAATGGGCAGCAAGGATGAGAGGAGGAGCAGAAGATGGGGACTGGGCAAACATTTGTGGAGGTCACACTCCAAAGCAAGAGTCTCTTACTTATAGAGCAAGGAGTCTTATAGACTTATAGAGTTTTATAGACTCTTATAGAGATGGAGTCTTAACCAAGGATTGTGGAACACTCCTCCCCTGTGCCGGTTACCCCAACCATACTTCTTTACTCTACCTGCAGGATCCAGCACAGAAAGAGTGCATTACCTCTGAAAGATCAGAGGACACAGACTCCCTGAGCATTACCCAGGTGAGCCCAAGGAGAAGAGGGGAGCCAGTGAGGACTCTAGGCAGTGAGAAAGCTCTGGTACCTAGAGCTTCAGCAAACATAAGTACTGCCAGATCCTCCCCAGACTACCATACATCCTCACCCTGAAGTCTTACGGGGCTGCTTTACCCAGATACAACACATGCGGGTTTCAGTAACCCATTATGAAGCATGAAAATAGGCAAGAATAATCAGTCTTTGGAGTCAAAGCAATCATGACAACCAGACTAAGATACGTTATAGATGTTGAGCAGGAAATTTAGAGTAACTGTGTTTAATGTTATTGAACTTATGGGGTGCCTGGGTGGCTCAGTCTGTTAAGTGTCTGACTCTTGATTTCAGCCCAGATCATGATCTCTCTCTCTCAAATAAATAAATAAATCTTTAAAAATATTATTGAACTTATGATTAATATCTTAAAATATTAAGGGCTCTAATGAGAAAGAAAAAAGTAGATAATATGCAAGAATAGATTGGCAATGTAAGCACAGAGATGAAAAATCCAAGACAGAATCACAAACGGATGCTAGAAGTCAAACACAATAACAGAAATGAATGTTGGATTTAATGAACTCATCAGTAGACTCAACGTGGCCAAGTGTGCTTGAAGATAGAAACTTGCCATACTGAATACAGAAAGAAGAAGAAAAAAAAAAAAAGAATAGAACATTTGAGAACTGTGGGACAATATCAAAAGTTGCAGCAGATGCAGAACTGGGCTACTAGACAAAGAACAGAGCATAAGAAATGTCTAAGAGAACATAAAGACATAAAAAGACAAAGAGAAACAAAAACAAAAACAAAAACCCATGTAGGCATATTGTATTCAAAATGCAGAAAACTAAAGACAATGGACTCCTGGGTGGCTCAGTTGGTTGGTCATCTGCCTTCAGCTCAGTTCATGATCTCAGGGTCTTGGGATCCAGCCCTTTGTCAGGCTCCCTGCTCAGTGGGGAGTCTGCTTCTCCCTCTGTCCCTCCTCCCCAACTTGTGTTCTCTTGCTCGCTCTGCTCTCTCTCTCTCAAATAAATAAATAAATAAATAAATAAATAAAAATCTTAAAAAAAAAAGAGAAAACTAAAGACAATGTGAAAATCTTGAAAGAATCCAGGGTGGGGGAGAGGGAGGGCTCCTATAAGGAAACAAGAATAAGAGGAACAGTGCACTTCTCAGAATCCATGCAAGGAAAAGAATGTCCTGAAACTGTAAAGTGTTGAAAGACAAAAACCACCAATCTGAAATTCTGTATCAGCCACAAAACTAAAGGAGAAATAAACACGTTCTTAGACAAATAAACACTGAAGTAATTCATCAATGACAAACTTGCTCTTCAAGGAATGTTAAGGGAATTTCTGCAGGCATAAGGAAAATGATACTGGTCAGAAATTCAGACACATGAAGATGAGATAAATGAAGGTAAAATGAAATCTTCTGTTTTTCTTACACTTCGTTGATCTAAAAGACAGATATTATAATTCTCTCTGCATTTTCATATGATTGAAAATTTCTGGTTAAGTTGAAAAATGTGCCTGAAGGAGGACATTTTAAAATTATCTTTTATTGTTAGAGTGTGTCCTCTATTGTAACTAAAAAACAGTAACAATAAAATTGCACTGTATTGTCTGATTATAGCATATAAATAAGCGAAATTAACAACAGCAATGTCAGAAAGGATGGAAGACAGGAATGGGGAATATTCTATCACAGCTGCCTGCACTGGTCTGAATCCATTATTCAGTTATTTGAAGGTGGTCATAGATTAGTTAAAAGTGGATATTGAAAACTCCAGAGCAAGCACTAAACACATTCTTAAAAAGAAGTGTAAGTGATACCTTTTTTTTTTTTTTTAAAGATTTTATTTATTTATTTGAGAGAGAGAATGAGACAGAGAGAGAGCATGAGATGGGGGAGGGTCAGAGGGAGAAGCAGACTCCCTGCCGAGCAGGGAGCCCGATGCGGGACTCGATCCCGGGACTCCAGGATCATGACCTGAGCCGAAGGCAGTCGCTTAACCAACTGAGCCACCCAGGCGCCCCATGAAGTGTAAGTGATACCTTAAGAAAAAATATAAAGTGGAATTAGAAAATGTTCAAATGATACCAAAGAAGACAGGAAAAGAGGAGAAAATAAAGAAAAAAATCATTGCTATGGATAGAAAACAGTTACAAACACCGTAGATGTTAATTGACCTGCATCAATAATCATTTAAATGTGAATGGTCTGAATATACCAGTTGAAAGACAGAGATCATCAAAGTGGATAAATAAGAAAAATTATGTTGTCTACAAGAAACCCACTTTAAATATAAATATACAAATAGGGTAAAAGTAACATCATGGAGAATGATGTACCCTGCTAATAATAATCACGAGAAAGGGGAGGAGCTGTAGCAATGTCAGACAAAGCAGACTTCAGCACAAGAAGGGTAATCACGGATGGAGAAATATGTTGCGTAATGACAATGGAATCACTCCTCTGAGAAGAACTAACAATTCTGACAAAAAGAACATAAGAAGGCACAAGGCAAAGCTGATGGAACTCAAAGGAGAAATAGACAAACTCACTGTTATAGCTGGAGACTTAACAGCCCATTTCAGTAATTGATGCATCAAGCAGGCAGAAAATCAGTAGGTGAATGGATGACCCGAACAGCATTATCCCACAACCTGATCAAATTGACATATATGGAATACTTCATGAAAACTGTACACATTCTTTTCAATCCCATGCAAACCATCCACCAAGACAGACCACATTCTTGGCCATAAAAACACATCTTCATATGTCTGAAAATATAAGAACCTTACAAAGCATGTCCTCAGACCACAATGGAATTAAACCTTAAATCTATAACAGAAAAGACCTGCAAAATCCCCTAGCAGTTGGAGATGAAACAGCTCACTTCTAAATAAGTAATGGGTCAAAGAAGAAGTCACAGGAGAAATTAAAACATATTTTCAGCTAAGTGAAAATACAATTTATCAAGATCTGTGGGATACAACAAAAGCTGTGCATAAAGGGAGATTTATAACATTAAACGTGTGTATTAGATGAGAAAAACAGCTAAAATTATAGCCTCCCTTTCCATGTTAGGGAAATAGATTTTTAAAAAAGAGCAAATTAAGTGTGAAGCAAGCACAAGAAATGAAATAAAAATTACAGTAGAAATTAATGGAACTAATAAGCAAGTGCAGGGCATAGTCTAGAAGGTCAATATACAAAAGTCAATTGTTTTCTTAGATACCCAGATGTGGATAATTAGAATTTAAAATTAAACAAAACACAACATAATTTACAATAGTACGCAAAAAAGAAAAACTTAGGCATAAACCTCAAATATATGTAGGATTTTTTGTGTAAAATTGGAAAACAAAAGTGAAAAGAATTAAGGAAAAGCTAAGTAAATGGAGAGATTTCATGTGCATGGATCAGAAGACTAAATATTTCCAAGATGTCAGCTCTTCCCAATGTGATATAAGTCTGCTATGGAACCCCAATCAAATCACAGCAAGCTATTTGGTAGATAACACCAAATTTTTAAAATATTTTAAAAAAATATTTAGAGGGTCATCTGGGGAGCTTAGTCAGTTAAGCATCTGACTTTGACTCAGGTCATGGATAATAGGTGAAGCACGGGGGATGTGTGATTTGGTGAAGTGATTCTGCATTATACTGTAATGCGGGACTCAAGCCACTATGTATTTATCAAAACCCTTAGAACCTGAGAAAATGAAGAGTAAAACATGATATGTGTATATATATTTTTAAAAGCATTTAGGAGGTGGGCCCCTGGGTGGCTCAGTCGGTTAAGGTCTGACTCTTGATTTTGGCTCAAGTCAAGATCTCAGGGTCCTGGGATTGAATCCTGCATCAGGCTCTGCACTCAGCAGGGAGTCTGTTTGGATTCTCTCTCCCTCTGCCACTCCCCCTGCTTGCTCACTCTTTCTTTCTTTCTAAAGTGAATAAACAAATCTCTAAAAAAACATTTAGGGGGTTTAGGTGGCCCAGGAGGTAATGTAGAGTTTGACAAAATAATAGCACCATATTACAGATGTATTAAATAACCTCATTGATGGAGGGGAGATGGGGGGAGAGGTCCTGAGCTAGGAAACTCTGGAAATGACTGGAATCTGTAAGACTGTGACAAGGAACTGCACAAAGCACTGTTACCTAGTTGATAAAATTATTCCCCACAGAGTATAGGTTAACAAGTCCAATGCTGTTAGCAATGTATAATGGAGCTGAACGGTTAAGTAAAGGATGGCAGATGAGTGGAGCCAGGTGTTACAGGTAAGCAAAAGCAGGGGGGTCAGAATGATCCATGTGACAATGGATAGGAGTTGGAGACATCTATAGGAACATAGCTGATTGCAGACAGAAAAATTGATAGTTCTGTGTTGGTTGCTGTCAGCTGAGAGCTTGGGAAGGACTCTGCTCTAGTAGTGAGGACCACACAGGGCACCCATATCTTGGATTCTAATGCCATTGTCCAATAAAAATTCCTTGCAGAACTGTGGATTCTAGAACAGGGGCAGAAAATAGAGAAGATGAGCCTGGAGCATCCGAAATGCCAGGGGACAAGAAAGTGCTAAAAAAGAAAAAATGAATGCTGGAGGGGATATATTTACAGTGGCCCAGGAGACAATTGAAAGAGAGCTCCCAACAGCCAAAGCTGAAACAATTTGAACCACAAAATAAAGCAGCACTGGATTATAACACAAAGTATAAAATAAATATCTCAGGCCCATATTACTATAAATCAGTAATTGAATGCATAAATAATGGGGGACAACAGACAAACCTCCCATGTAAACGATTCTAACCTTCAAGAAGTGGAGTTGAACTCTGACTCTCTAAGTGTGTCACACAGAGTGACTTCCTTCCAAGGTTATAATATGAGAAAGGGGAAACAGTAACTTTACAGCAAAGAAAGCTGGACAACACCATCTCATCAACTTCAATAGGTCATACTGATAGCATGTCCCCTTGACATGATGTGACAAGAATTGTGCTTGACCTCTATTATCTTCCCCATAAAAGCAATAACCCCAGTGTAATCAGGAGAAACAAAGAAACAAAGACAAATCCATTTGGCAGACTCTACAACATACCTGAGCAGTATTTCTCAAAAGTGTTATAATTATCAAAAATAATATATTTTTTTAAAAGTCTTAGGAATGGTCACAATCAAGAGGAGCCCGAGGAGACCAGAGAAATAAATGTAAATCGTGTCCTGGATGAAATCTCAGAACAGAAAAAGGATCTTAGATAAAAACTAAGGCGACCTGAATAAAGTAGTGGCATTAGCTCCTCATATTGATATTGGTTCACTGATTCTGAGAAATGGGCCACAACGATGTAAGATACTAATAATGATGGGTACTAGGTGTAGGTTATATGTGAACTATTTGCGATCTTCTCCACTTTTCTATAAACCTGAAACCATTCTTTAAAAGAGATAATTATTACAAAGTCAGTGAAGAAAATTGCAAAAGAAAATGTTGACACATCTGACCAAATAATATTGGAAGCATGGTGTAATAGAGCTCCTAAGTAGAATTAAAATATGTGTAACTGAGGAAAAACTACACTGGCATAATATGGTGTAATTTTGTCTTAAATTATCCAACTTGCTTTAAAATTATTATGAGATCATGGAGATATCTATGTGAAGAGGGACAAAGTTTCTGAAAATATAAATGAAAAGTTGTAATCATATTTGTCCATTTACCTGAGCAATTCTGCTTTGAAATGTCTGATAAAAAATTTGACACGCAGTGCGTGGTTCATGTTGAAAGATATTCATTGAAGTATTATTTATAGTGATGAAGTCTTAGGAGACCATCTAAAAATCAGAAATTTTTTAAGAAATTCTACTAAATCTATATGATAGGTTATCATTTCTCTTAAATAGCCTTAAAATATCTCTTTATGATAAAGAAAAATGCTTATGATCCAAACTGGTTATGATCAGAGCTGTAAATACTAAATAATCCTAAATATGTAAAAAAAATCAAATATTTAGATTTTAGCATGGGTTCCCTTGGGGTGTTTGGATTGCAAGTAATGATTGTTTTCCTATTTATAATTTCTTGATTTGCCACCAATTTTCATGTACTAATTTGTAATGGGAGAAAATGAAAGGAAAATAAATATTCTGCTCTTACTAAGTTGAAATACAGCCACAGGCTATCCTTTGTTAATAATAGATTTTGTCGATAAAATTTTCAGCAGAACCTTTATCTTAAGATGATTAATTTTTCTCCTGAAAGATCAGATATCCTGCCAGAATACAGAACCGGTTGCAAATTGTAACACCCTCACACAGGGTCAACGGAACCAGAGCCCTGAAGTTAAATAAGGATTTCTCTTGGCATCACTCCACTCTTCCCATAATTAACACATTATTTCTTTCAGCCATAGTTTTCCTGTGTTCCAACAGCCCACATAGCTTCATTCTCAATCGCACAAACTCTAGAATCAACCATGCATCTCAGAGAAGACTGAAAAATAATTTTTAAAAAATAAGCTTAAAAACCATACTGATGATACCATGAAATTAGAAAAGTCTCCAAAGATTAGAAAGGATGGTGAGCTTTGACCTGGGCTTTCAAGGGAAAATATTTGGGTAGTTAGTTTGATGGAAAGTGAGTATGAAGGATGAGTTTCTTTTTTTTTTTTTTTTTTTTTTTTTAAAGATTTTATTTATTTATTTGACAGAGAGAGACAGCGAGAGCAGGAACACAAGCAGGGGGAGTGGGAGAGGGAGAAGCGGGCTTCCTGCCGAGCAGGGAGCCCGATGTGGGACTCGATCCCAGGACCCTGGGATCATGACCTGAGCCGAAGGCAGACGCTTAATGACTGAGCCACCCAGGCGCCCTGAAGGATGAGTTTCTTCTACATTTTAGGATACTCAAGTCTTGGGTATTCATTTACTCATTTTTTTACAGATTTTTTATTTATTCATTTGAGAGAGAGCAAGAGAATGAGAGCACAAGCCAGGGGGCGGGAGGGGCAGAGGGAGAGGGAGAAGCAGACTTCCTGCTGAGCAGGGAGCCCTACTCCGGGCTCCATCCCAGCACCCTGGGATCATGACCTGAGCTGAAGTCAGACACTTAATAGACTGAGCCACCCAGGAGTCCCCAGGGTATTCATTTATTTAAAAAAAAATTTTATAGCATACTGCATGCAAGACTTTCTGCTGGGCACTGGGAGTTATAAACAAACAAGTCAGACAGGTGCACCTGCCCTCATTGAACCTGAACTGAAGTATATGAGGTAACAGCCCCCCCAAAAGTATGGTGATAAATAGATAGAAAAGTGTTTTGATGGAATAAGTTGGAAAAAGTGGTAGTAAGTAAAAATTCCAGTGAAAGTGAAGGGGTAGAGAAGAGGAAAGATTTGAAAATGAAAGAGAAAGTAATAAAGATGTTTAGTGTCTCTCTAAGGGGGGGGGGGTGAAACTCTGACTTAACAGCATTTGTCAATTTCTGTGTGTTGGCTGGTTGAAAACTGGTGATGTGATTTCACTACCAGGTGGATACCTTGCGAGCATAGAGAATAGTAAAGTGGACAAAATACTTTGAAGGCAATAAGTGATGAATGAGTACTTACTATTGCTCTTAACTGATTTAATTGTAAGTTTATGTAATTTAATTTTCTATAATGGCTGTGTTAACAGCTGAATGACAAAACTGAAAAACTCAGTAATCAGCTCTCATGAGCCGGTGCATACCAGCCCCAACATAACACTGAGACACGATTGTTACGTGTCTACAGCAGTGTGTACTTTGGGATGACTAGAGTTGCCTGTATTCTTTAAAAAGGGAAGAAAAACAAGAGGGGTCTGGAGATAGAATAAGACACTTGAGTCGGGTCAAGTTGCAGAGCTGGAATGCCAGTCTCGGGAAGGTAGACGGAGTCTGTGGTTGATGGGGAGACACAGTGGCTGTGCGCGTGCTCACACACAGTTTTATCACCATCATGATGTAGATGCTAAAACTATGGGTCATTATTGATGGTGGACTCAAATAGGTCAGCGTTGGAGAAAGGGGAATCAGGAAGCGTCATCTCTCTTTGGGGATGAAGGTAAACAGAGCGTGAAGAAGCAGGCGGTGAGGATCCCTGCAAGGTGCTCTGCCATCCACCCTTGGCGCTGAGAATCATCGCGAAAGCAAAACACTTCCAGTAAGAAACGCTTTCCCAAGTAGGAAAGCTGGCAGTTACGAAGAGGAGAAGCTAACATGAGGCTGAAGGGAATCTACACTTAGTAAAATAAAACATTCATGCGTTAGTTTGCTGTTCCTTTGACTTTGGAATTCTTTTATGACCTGCCTAATCTTATCTTGTTGCTGTCAGCTAGCTAGTATTTGAAAAGGGGGATTATTTAACCTTCATTATGTCTAACAACTCAGTAGGGTGATTTTTAATATGGTTTCTAACTCTAGGAGCCACAGAACAGGAGTATAACTGTGTGACTTTATTAAAAGTCTGTGTTACAGCTTCCGAAAAGGAAGTACCAGACCCTATGTGGTTTTTCTATGTGGTATTGCAGATGAATGAACGTTCTCTATCCACAAGTCAGAATAGATTTAGGAACGTTCAGCTAGGGGGTTTGAACCATAATTAAAATGCAAATGTGTTAGCTGAATATAATAGCTGGAAAAAATCTTAAAGATCAATCTCATTGAACCATTTTATTTCATAGATGGGAAATCTGAGACTGAAACACATCACAGACAAATGGGTGGTGAATGGGAGACCAGAGAGGTCACGTTCATGTCTAGCATGGGACTCGTTCCACCGATGTTCATCCGAGGTGGGGTCGGGGGACCCCCAGCATCACGTTTCCAACTGAGCCCTGACCACACGCTCAGGGAACACCAACGTTATTGCTCTTAACATGGTTGTTTGAAAGTAAATGTCTCTGAAAACATGACTTGGGTATATTTTTGAACTGCATATAAATTTTATCCAGCGAGCACCTCCGATAGTTTTATAGGATACACGGCTAGAAAAACTTTATACTTCATTTCTACATTCTAGACCCCAGTTACCTGTACAATGAGGAAAATAGTAGCTTTTTTGTGCGGTTAATCTGATGATTATACTGGGCCATGTGCATAAATTGGAGGGCACTGTCCCTGACATAGCTTCTTACTGCACCATGGTATTTCGTAATCAAGCAAAGAGGAGGTTGAATTATATCGCTTTGTGATAATGGCCGAGGGTTGATGGCACTTATCCATAATTAGAATGCAGACTCAGAACAGCTCAGGGTCCTTTGAGAACTTAAGAATCACCAAATCCAAATTTTATAAATGAAAATGATTTTTTTCTAAGAATGATTAGGTGACTTGCCCTCAGTAGGGACCGGCACCCTCATGACCACTCAGCACAACCCAGAAAGAATTCCTTGTCAGGCACCCTTGGTTTCCCGGGCAGAAGTTGATCCTTCCATCAGATTATTGAGGGGTATTCTGCACTTAACCTCTCTTTAACACAGACTCACTTTAATATCGGACTGAGAAGAATTGAGAAAATTCTCGAATTACTGACTGATTCTCGTACAAGAGCACTCACGCTCACTTGGCCATGACTCACTGTCCAAGTCTGATAATCTCGCTTAGTTTTTTCCCCTCTTTTACTCCACAGACTCAAGCCTGGGCCACCACACTTTGTTCACCCCAGTCTCTAGTAATTTACAGTGTGCTTAAGTCAGCCTGATAACTGGTGATTTTTTTTAACTGTTGGAGAATAGATTCAATTATATCTTCACGCTTTAAGCCAAATAAGAGAAATATTACATATTTAGAATTTAATTAAATTGTATAAACCTCCTTGAGCATCTGTAAGTACCAGGCCCTAGGCCTGATGCTAGAAATACTTTGATAAGTAAGACGTGTTCTTTTCATCAAAAACATCACCCTCCAAAGTGGGAGAAATAGAAAGCAGACAAGCCATGCCAGTTCAATCATTTCCAGGAAGGCACACAAAATACATAGAAAACACAGAACATCAACACAGCCTGGGGGCTGCTTGGAGTAGATGAGATCAGAAATAAATCCCCAAGGGCCAGCAGGACTGAATTGAGCCAGGGGAGGAGAAAGGGGACAAGGAAATCGTATGGACACAAATGTGGAAGCACAGACCATGTTTTATTAAGGGAGAGTAAGCCTGAGGAAGCAAAAACCTTGCATCATGAACATCTTTCTTGTTTCGTCTTCTTGAGGTCATGCTTCGCTAAGTTTGGTTGATCTAAAAGCAAGAGGAAGCCATCTAACGTTTTGAACCAGGAAAGTGACAGGATTCAATTGTTATAGAGAGCATTATGGACTTCAGGTCTGAGGGGAGAATCTGGAAACTGGAGGGCCCATTGTGGGTCTACCATGATAGTTCCAAGGGCAAATGACAAAGGCCTATCCCATGAGGAGCCATAAAGTGTCAGCCAATCCATAACACTGTTTAATTCTGAGTGAAAAGGTAACAATCCAAGTACTTGTTTTCATAAAATCCTCACTTAACAAGGGGTTAGAAATTCTATAATCCTTACAATTTCTAATATCTCTCTTCCCAGTTTTGGAGCCTCCTTGGACGTCCCCTTCCCAGGCACACAGCTTCTCCAGGGACAGGATTCTGATGCGCGGTGTTACATTGCCAGCCAACCACAAGATCATCAATCTCCAGTGTATACTTCCGAGAGGTTAGAGGGACAGAATTTACCAAAATAGGTCTCTTTGTGTCAGAGAGCAGCCTCAGATTTTACATTCAAAAGATATAAGTCTGTGACAGACAGTCATTTCAGCCTTCCTAAACCCGTTACATCATTTTCAAATTAGGGCTAGTGCCAGAGGCTCTCTCTAGTTTTGAGGTTTCTTTTTTTTGAGATTTTATTATTTATTTATTTATTTATTTATTTTGAGAGGGGTGGAGAAGGAGCAGAGGGAGAGGAACTGAGCTGGGAGCCCAATGTGGGGCTCGATCCCATGACCCATGAGATCATGACCTGAGCTGGAATCAAGAGTTGGACGCTTAACTGACTGAGCCACACAGGCACCCCTCTAGTTTTGAGGTTTCTAAAAAGAAGTCATAGAGATTGCATTAGCTTGCAAACAGTAGATACAATAAACACACAATAAAAACTACACAAATCTCTAAATGTGGGTGCTATTGATAATCGGTCTGATGGCTACCTTCTAGAAGAAAGACACCTGTTAGTTCCCAGGTGTCCTGACTGGATTCCTCTCTGCACGACCTTCAAGATTCATGCTGTTTGCTAGTTCTCTCTTGTTTTCACCTCTTGATTTTGTTCTCAGAGAGGAGTGCAAGTGAAAAGCAAGCTGATGGCATTTTTCCCCTGCGGAAGAGTCCAGCTCACAAGCAAATAGAAATTTCTCTTTCAATTCCTGAAATTTATTTGAAGAAATGGCAGAGATTTTTTTAAGTAACAGATAAACTATCCCTGCAAAGATATGATAGACCTTAGTGTCATTGAAAGGCACTGGGCTGTGGGTGAATTCATCTGTGTGGACCTGGCCAGGATCTGGGGGAAAATACCACCCAATGCATACTGGGGGCTCTGTTTATTCTGCAGACCTGAGGGAGAGTCTTACGAGGGTGTGGAAGGGGATAGACAGGGCCATTTTGGGGAAGGCACTGAGCTTCCAGGGAAACTGTGTGTGTGTGTGTGTGTGTGTGTGTGTGTGTGTGTGTGTGTGTGTGTCTATGAGAGAGAGAGAGACAGACAGACAGAGAGAGACAGAGACAGAGAGAGGCATGAGACAGATTTAACAGAGGACAAGTATACACAAGGGGCATCAACACTCCAAACGCTCAGGCTGGGTTTGTTAGTGGTTTCTTGCACAGAATGTAAAGGCAGGTGTACCCTCAGTCAAAGTACAAGTAAATGCATTCTCTCTCACAAGCTTGCATTTCTTGTGTGAACAAAATCGCTTCCTTTTATTCAGTTTGAGTCTTTGTGACTCAGCACAAACCAACATGTATTACTCTGTTTAAAATGTTCCAGTGACTTTTCATCAATCTTCACAAAAATAAAACTTTCTATTCATCATCCTCAAAGTCCTCCATGCCTGGCTCTTGCCCAAGAATACCATGGTGATAACCTCTTGAGAGTGAACTGTTACCAGGTCAGTCAGTACTTCTCCAGAAAGGAGGTGAGACTGTGGCCAGTCTGGCTGGTTGATGTGGATCTGGAGAAGATGGATCAGTGAATAATGATAGTCACAAAGATTCAACACCTGAGAAGTGTGGCCTTGTTCAGTAGGTGGTCAGGAGAGGTAAGTTAGAATTAATTCTAGAGACTACTTCTAGATGCTTTGAAAAAGTTGATCCTGGTTACTGAGTTTGGGCTTTTCTGTATGCAATAAATGTGTTTGAGTGGAGAGAGTGGTTTGTACAATGGTGAAGATTAATCAGAGAGCAGTAGAAAGGACATACTACACATAAAAGGGATAGAAGCAGAGATATTTGGGGAGTTTATTGAAAATACCCAGGAAGTGTAGAGTAATGGAGATAAATCATCTGCATTCTCAATACCTTGCTTGGTTTGAGTCCAGACCATGTAACTCAGCAAATAATTAACTATAAAATGGAAACATTTTCCTCTTACTTTGTGGAAGCACTTTGGAAACCAATGAGTGTGAACATGTTTTATAAACTCTCAAGAATTATTAATAAGAAAGTTGTGATATTCTTTCATTCAATGCACCAAAAACCAGTAGGCTCTTAAATTTTTTTTTTCTAGATTTTCCAATATTTCTTTCAAGGATTAAGGCCTGTCAGTTACTTTCCAACGTGTTCCATAAGCAAAGACTGCTTTTGTGTGCCCTCATAATCTGTATTTCTTAGTTGTCTCTGCTCTTCAGAGAAAATATCCTTACTCCCTGGATGACAAGCCTGGTTTTCACCTTTTGAACACCCAATTATCATGATACTGAGTTAAGATGATTGCTTGTACACAGAGTGCTTATTAAGAAATCCCAAGTATCTGAAAATTTGCAGTATAAAACAAATACCTTTTTTTGGCTTACTACAATTAATCCAGTGTACTCTTTTATAGCTCACTTCCTAGGGTTATCCGTGCTCATAAAGCAATTCCCTTACAGACTTCGTTGGGTTTTGACCTTGAACTCCTTGAGACTGCAGGGAGGTGCTTCTACATTATTGCCTGTAGTTAATTTATTCATTACATTAAGTAAGGGCCTCTCCATCAGCCTTCCCTTCTCCATGGTCTTACTTCCTCTTCCTTCATGATCAGATTCCAGACTCCATGTGATCTGATAGCCATTTAAACTCTTGACTTTGGAGCATGAATGTGAATCAACTTTAGCTGTTCCAGCTCTCTTGACACTCTCCCATCCAATAACTCACCAACATGATGCTATTTCGTTCTTCAAAATCACCTCAAAACTTCCTTTTTCATTCATATCACTATCTGAGTTTTGCAGACATTTATAATTTAATGAAGAGGATAATGATTCACCTTAGTGTATATCATCACTGCCTTCAGGAGCTGACGAAGACTTTGACATTTGATCTTCACAACAACCCTAAGGAGAATATATTATAGTCATGGCTATTTCACAGATAAGAGATAATGAAATCCAGAGTCAGAAAATTTGGAAACTTGCTGGTAGTTTAGAAATTCTGACCTCAGAAGAGGTGTCTTTCCATAAAGCAGTGGAGAAAATGAATTTATATACTCTTCTTTGTTTTACTTTTCAACTCAAATTTTATCTTAATATGTTGAGTTTAATTTAAATTTTAATTAGAGAATACAAGGATCAGAGTCAATGTCACATTACATCCAGGTAGACCTCTTGTTTAAGAATCCCTCAGACTTGGCAATGTTGGAGACTGCAGACATCACTTAGCTTAGCCTTCTGACCACTGGAGGACTGCTGGCTACAAAAAAAAGTAGAGTCTATTCCATCTGCTTCTATTTGGGCATCCCTAGTCTGGGATCACCCGTTATCCCCTTACCATGTGACTTACCCGCTACTGAGCCGCTCTGTTTCTTTGTGCTTCTTCTCTTAGATGTCACAAAGAACACATGTACTTTTTCTCTTACATGACAGACTTTCAGTGTTTTGAATTCATCACTGTCTTTAATGGAAAAGTGATTTCCTAACCAATATTTATTGGTTACATGACTTTACTGTAATCAGTTGACAAGCTCAGCTTTCTAACAGAACAGAGTCTGGACATCCTGAGGTTGAGCGGAGCTGTGATTTACAGGTAGGCTCTTGAGTTTCTCATCAGGTAACACCATGCAAAGGCTTTTCAAAGGGAACAATTACTCCATGGCTGAAGGACTTTCACATGTACTGAATTAAGATGGTTATTACAATATTGTATGGATTCTCAATAACTTACTTTTGGAGAACTGCATTGATGAGGGAGACCAGGACATCTTAAGTGGATTTCCCACCCATGGTTTTCATTTTGAAAATCATGTAGGATTCCCAAGACCTCACTGAAAAGAAGCAGTGAGCTTGTCATGAAGTTAGCCTCTGTGAAAGGTATTCTCACACTGTTGCAGATGCCATGACCTGGAGAGATGAATCAGCTCTCCCACTGTCATGGTCATGCAGAGTTGAAATAAAGGTTCTATCTACAGTACACCATATGTGGCCGTCCTCCTCTTCTCTAGGAAAAGTCACTCATTCTATTGTTACTTGCAGTTTCATAGCATGAATGGTATTGTTATTGGTGGATATGACATCATCCATTCCCCTTGAATCAGTATGCACAGATATATCCAGGCAATGTCAAGGAAACTATTCTAAACAGGTCTACCAGAAATTCGCTACCTCAATCTAACCTAAAGACATATACTAAAGATGACCAAAGCCATCAGCATCCAAGTAAAGGCTGTTACAAACACCTGCATCCTTCTCTGGCTCTGTGTCACCCCAGCATCCACAGTGAGGGACACTCCAAAGCCACATGGGGGCTAAGCTTATATATAAGCTCTTGGAATGGTTTCCAAATAACTTTATTAAGTTATGAAGTTATATGTAACTCACTGTCCTTTTCTTAACATGGACAATAAATTATGTATATCATTATATGGGACAATGCAAGATAAAAATTAAAAAAAAAAAATTTACCATTGCTTAGCAAACAGTGCCCCTCAGGTTCTATATTAGGTGCTGAGAAGGCATTTGTTTATGGGTTTGACAATCACAATAATCCTCTGCTATCCATATGCTTTTATATATGGATTGGATGTAGATTGAGAATCATAAACTTATTTATAAAAACAAAAGTGTGTTCCCTTCAACTCATTTGAAAACTAATTATAAACTCTCCTCTTGGTAGTTCAGTAACATATTCAGTGTCAGATACTGTGGTTTGTAGTATTAGGAAAATGGAGAAAGAAACACATAATGATCAGTATGCCTCAGTCACCTCATTGTGCTCAAGATATTGAAGAAGTATGAAGCAAATGGTCATTACAGAAGTATGGGCAGGCAAAGGGAGCAAACGAGAGAGGAGAGTACTCAGAATATCAGGGGAAGGGAATACCCAGCATCCCGAGAGCCTACCTTTTCCCTGGAAGTAAGTCAAAGAGATAGGCTTCAAGTCTCTAAATTCACTAAACAAAAGAAACTCTGCCCCTCCTTAGGCATATGGAAATATCATTACCACCAAGAAACACACACACATGGAATCAAAAGACCCATCTCTCCCATTACTTCCAGGTACAATGGGCTTAATCCATTCATGGTGATCTTGTCCTTAGAAAACAAATAACATTTCTGGACTCCTGTATTTCTTTTGGTCTTGCTGCCCAGGTGTGCCTAGTACAGTGAACAAGAGGACCTCACTTGAAATTTTCCCCAAATACAGCTAGAATAAATACAGAGTATTTGTTATCCATGAGATACGGCACAGAATAATGATCCTTGTCAAACATTTAAGAAGAAAAGAAACTTATATATCATTAACTGCAGAAGAATTAATTAAAATCCTACTGGGGGACTGACTTTTAAAATATATTCTCAGATGTTATTTTTATTAATCTTCCAAACATCCTATAAGACAGAGGTAATCATCTGTATTTACAGAGAAGGAACTCCAACTTCAGACATGTTGACTAACTTGCCCAATTTCACACAATTAGACCATCTGACTCTTCACAGAAAATGAAATATTCAGAACTTCAACTAATTGCTTCCATCTAGTAGCCAGGAGAAGGACACATTGGAGGGGCCAAGAAGAAAGAACAACTGTATCTAGATATTGGCTCTTCAGTATTGACTAGACTTTTGTTAATGAGTTAGCAACAATAGCTCACTAAGGGATATAAAAATTGTCCAGACTTGACTATACCATATCTCCCCCAAAACCAGAGCAAATCTAGAAGCAATGCAAAAGAGTTCATCAAAAGGGCACTGTTGTGAGTATGTTGTGAGCCAGAAGGTGATGGGGGTGTGTGGTCAGAAGAAAGAAGGGACAAAAAATCCAAAGGGATAAATAAAGATCAAGAATGAATAAATTTTAAACTATCTTTGTTCACAGAAGACATACATGTAGAAAACACAAAAGAATTGACAAAAGAATCCAAAACCAGTAAACAATTATAGCAAGGTTGCAGTTTACAGGGTTAATATACAAAAGTCAATAGCTTTCCTATATCCCAGCAACAGGTGGAATTTGAAACTAAGAACACAATGCCATTTATACTAGCACCCCCAAAATAAAATACTTAGGTATAAATATTTTTAAAATTATACAAGATCTAGGGGGTACCTGTGTGGCTCAGTCGGTTAAGCATCCGACTCTTGGTTTCAGCTCAGGTCATGATCTCAGGGTCGTTGAGATCAAGCCCTGCATCAGGCTTGAGATTCTCTGCCTCTCCCTATCCTGCCCCTCCCCCCACTCATGTAAGCACACGTGATCTCTCTTTCTCTCTCTCTCAAATAAATAAATAAATAAATAAATAAATAAACAAATAAACAAATAAAATCTTTAAAAGAATTTTACAAGATTTATATGGGGAAACTATAAAATTCTCATGAATGAAATCGAGGAACTACATAAATGGACAGACATGTTAATGGATAGGAAAACTCAGCACAATCAGGATGTGACTATTTCTCTACTTGATCTATAGATTCAGTGCAATCCCAACCAAAATGCCAGCAGGTTATTTTGTGTATATCAACACACTGACTCTAAAGCTTATATGGAGAGGCAAAAAACTCAGGCTAATTCAATATTGAAGCAAAAGAACAAACTTGAAAGATTGACACTATCTGGCACAAGATTTACTCTAAAGTTACACTGACCAAGACTGTAGTAGTGCTGAAAGGATAGACAAATAGATCAAAGGAACAGAATAGAGAGCCCAGAAATAGACCCCCCATAAATGTAGTCAACTGATCTTTGACAAAGGAGCAAAGGCAACCCAATGAAGCAAAGATCATCTCTTCAACAAATGGCTCTAGAATGACTGGACAACCATGTGCAAAAAAAATAAATAAATAAAAATAAAAAGAATGTGGACACACAACTTACGCCTTTCACAAAAATTAACTCCAGATGGAGTTATAGACCTATATAAACAATGCAATACTATAAAACTCCTAGAAGATAACAAATGAGAAAACTTTGATGACCTTGGATATGGCAATGACTTTTTAGATACAACACCAAAGGCATGATCCACATGAGAAATAATTGATGAGCTGGACTTCATTAAAATTACAGTCTTCTGCTCTGAGAAAGACAAGGTCAAGAGAAAGACAAAACAACCATAAACTGGGAGAAAATATGTGCCAAAGACACATCTGATGAGGGACTATTACCCAAAATATACAAGGAATTCTTAAAATTCAACAATAAAAAAAGAAAAACCCAATTAAAAAAGTGGGCCAAGGAGTTTAGCAGAAACCTCACCAGAGAATATACACAAATGCCAGATAAGCTTATGAAAAGATGCTCCATATCATATGTCATCAGAGAAACGCAAATTAAAACAACAAGGAGACATTACTACACAGCTATTAGAATGCCCCAAACCCAGAATACTGACACCAAATGCAGAAAAATGTGGAACAACAGGAACTCTCTTTCATTGCTGGTGGAAATGAAAAAATAGTACAGCCAGTGTGGGAGACAGTTTGCTTGTTTCTTACAAAACTAAATATATTCTGACATTATGGTCCAGCAATCATGTTCCTATTATTTACCCAAAGGAAAACTTACGTTCGCACAAAAATCCTCACACAGATATGTATAGTAACTTTATTCAGAATTGCCAAAAGTTGGGGCACCTGAGTGGCTCAGTCGGTTAAGCTTCTGACTCTTGATTTCAGCTCAGGTCATGATCTCAGTGTCGTGTGATTGAGCCCCGAGTTGGGCTCTGTGCTGAGGGCAGAGTCTGCTTGAGATTCTCTCTCTCCCTCTGCCTCTCCCCCCACTTTCTAAATAAATAAATAAATAAATAAATAAAATCTTAAAAAAAAAAAAAAAGTACTGCCCATACTTGGAACCATCTCTGATGTTCTTTAGTAGTGAATGGATAAAGAAATTGTGGTCCATCCAGACAATGGATATTATGCAGTGCTAATACGAAATGGACTATCAGTCCCTGAAAAAATATGGAGGAACCTTAAATGCTCATGACTAAGTGGAAGAAGCCAATCTGACAAGTCTACATCCTGTACAATTCCAGCTTTATGACTTTCTGGGAAAGGCAATGATATAGAGAAAGAAAAATGATCAGTTGTTGCCAGATTCAGGGGATGGTGGAGGGGGGATGGAGGCGGGGTTGGGGGGAGGGGATGAACAAACAGAGCACAGAGGATTTTTAGGGAAGGGAACGTATTCTATATATGATAATGATGGATACTTGTCATTATACATTTGTCCAAACCCATAGACTGTACAACATCAAGAGTGAACCCTCATGTAGACTACGGACCTGGGTGATTGCAATACAACAGTCTGGGTTTGTCAAGTGTAACAGGTGCACTACTCTTGGGGTAGGTGTTATATCTTGGGGTAGGCTAAGCATGTGTGAGGGCAGTGGGTATATGGGAGATCTTTATACCTTCCTCTCAGTTTTGCTGTGAATCTAAAACTCTTCTAAAGAAAGAAAATCTTCCAAAAAAAATCAATGGGACTTTCCCTTTGTCTGTTTCTTAATCTAGTAACTATCTGATTATTCTTTTAGAATGAATCAAATTTTCAAAAAACCTTTTTTGAGCACCTACTATGTCCTAAGTAGCATTTCAGCTAATCAGGATGCCAATATAATGCATCTTTATAGCATCTGTCACATCAGATAGTCACTAAAATTTAGTTCCCATTTTCAACTTTTGCTTAAGTAGAGTCAAATTCATTTTCTTAATATATATTCTTAAGTCCCAATGCAATTACTTCAATCTAGAGTCCTCATAAAATTCATTTTAAAAAGTGTAGTCGAGTATAAAAATGACATAGGAAACACAATCCAACAATATACCAAGGTACACAGGCTCAATAAAAAATTCATTTACAGAGCCCAGATAAAGATGTTATCTTGAATACATGGATCTGATCTCGTTCCCTCCTGAAGCCTCACCACAGCTGGTAAGGCTATATTATCTATCCATCCATCCATCCATCATTTTTTAAAATAAAATGATATAATACCACTATATTACTCAGCTTGTGCGACCATAAAAAAATACTGTAGAGGGAGTGGCTAAACAACAGAAATACAGAAATTCACTTCCTCACACATGAACACAAGTATTCAAATAATAGGAGTTCCAGAAAGACAAAATAGAAAAATAAATTACATTGAATAATTCAAAACAATGTCCCAGGACTGAAGATCACAGACAGTCAGATTAAAAGTATCCACAAGGTGTCTAAAATGGCTCAATAGACCAAAGTCAAGGCATACCTTTAGGCAATTATGTAACACCTGGTACAAAGAGAAGATCCTGTAAGTTTCTACAGAGAAAGAAAGACCAGACTTCTCAACAGCAATATGAGAGCGAGAAGTATTGGAAATTCTGAAGACAGTTGACTTCCTACCCTGGATTCTAAACCCAAGCACAGTATCAGTCAAGTGTGGACAAAATAGAGACATTGCCATACCGGCAAGATCTCCAAAAGTGCATGCACCTGACCCCATGTGCCAGGATGCTACCAGAGTGTAGGAATCAAACAGCGAAGGAAAGATCACTGGAAACTGGAAAGAGGAGAGTAAAAAGAGGAGACAAGTAGGAGGGGATCTCGCATTGACTGTTGTGCAATCAGAGTAGAAAGGTGCTGGAAATATGTGAGGAGAACAGTGCTTTGTGTCTCATTAAGGTGATCAGAAAAGCATAGAGAAATTCAATGTAGTCATCGCTGTTACTGATGGTTTCCACAGGGACAAGGTGTTTGGACGACAAGAAATAAAGAGTTAATGCAACACCCGGTGCTTCCCTTTATCAAAACCTTAGCAAGTGGGGCGCCTGGGTGGCTCAGTTGTTGGGCGTCTGCCTTCGGCTGGGGTCGTGATCCCAGGGTCCTGGGATCGAGCCCCACATCGGGCTCCCTGCTCGGCGGGAGGCCTGCTTCTCCCTCTCCCACTCCCCCTGCTTGTGTTCCCTCTCTCGCTGTGTCTCTCTCTTAGCAAGAGCTTTTTCTTCCTCATTAACTGCACTGTCATGCTATAGAAATGTAGATTAATACTTTTGAGCAATCCAGGAAAAAAGTGCAGAAGAAAATAAAGTTTCACTTCAATAGGTTGTAGGGACATTGCCATAGTACTGTGTTTCCTAATTGAGACTAGTACCCAGACCGAACCAATCCCTGAGGTCAGTGGAACCTGATCCTTTTTATAGCTATTTTCCCAAGAGCTATAAAACCTAAATAGACCAATAATAAAAATTCAGGAATGTCCTTTAAATAAATAAAACTGTTCCATAATAGCCTAGTCTAGATAAGCTTCATGGGTGAGTTATATAGATCTTAGGAGTGTATGCACAGCTGCCCAGATATTTGTAGAAAAAAACGCAAGTACTTAAAACATTAAGGCTTAAACTGAAATATGTTGTGGGTGAATCAGATATTTGCTGTAAAAATAAATCACAGAAAAGCTATGTGAAACCTGGCATGTGAACACATTTGTTTATGTACTATCTGCTATAATAGTGAGAAAGTCTCCCTGAACAGAGGTGGATGGTTGTGGAACATACTAACAGCATTTCGACCATGGTATTCAGTAAGATACTGTAAGACGGGAGAAACCATCCCCACCTGCATTTGGGGTAGGACAC
This sequence comes from Halichoerus grypus, assembly GCF_964656455.1. Taxonomy (NCBI): domain Eukaryota; kingdom Metazoa; phylum Chordata; class Mammalia; order Carnivora; family Phocidae; genus Halichoerus; species Halichoerus grypus. Next base: position 3,536,301 of record NC_135723.1, read on the forward strand.
AAAGTCCAATGTAATGTTGATAATAAACTAGGGAAGGTATCTTTTTTTTTTTTTTTTAATTTTTTTATTGTTATGTTAATCCCCCTACATTACATCATTAGTTTTAGATATAGTGTTCCATGATTCATTGTTTGTGCATAACACCCAGTGCTCCATGCAGAACGTGCCCTCCTCAATACCCATCACCAGGCTAACCCATCCTCCCACCGCCCTCCCCTCTAGAACCCTCAGTTTGTTTTTCAGAGTCCATCGTCTCTCATGGTTCTTCTCCCCCTCCGATTTCCCCCCCTTCATTCTTCCCCTCCTGCTACATTCTTCTTCTTCTTTTTTTCTTTCTTAACATATATTGCATTATTTGTTTCAGAGGTACAGATCTGAGATTCAACAGTCTTGCACAGTTCACAGCGCTTACCAGAACACATACCCTCCCCAGTGTCCATCACCCAGTCACCCCATCCCTCCCACCCCACCCCCCACTCCAGCAACCCTCAGTTTGTTTCCTGAGATTAAGAATTCCTCATATCAGTGAGGTCATATGATACATGTCTTTCTCCGTTTGACTTATTTCGCTCAGCATAATACCCTCCAGTTCCATCCACGTCGTTGCAAATGGCAAGATCTTATTCCTTTTGATGGCTGCATAATATTCCATTGTATATATATACCACTTCTTCTTTATCCATTCATCTGTTGATGGACATCTTGGCTCTTTCCACAGTTTGGCTATTGTGGACATTGCTGCTATAAACATCGGGGTGCATGTAGCCTTTCGGGTCCCTACTTTTGTATCTTTGGGGTAAATACCCAGTAGTGCAATTGCTGGATCATATGGTAGCTCTATTTTCAACTTTTTGAGGAACCTCCATACTGTTTTCCAGAGTGGCTGCACCAGCTTGCATTCCCACCAACAGTGGAGGAGGGTTCCCCTTTCTCCGCATCCCCGCCAACATCTGTCATTTCCTGACTTGTTAATTTTAGCCATTCTGACTGGTGTGAGGTGGTATCTCATTGAGGTTTTGATTTGGATTTCCCTGATGCCGAGCGATATTGAACACTTTTTCATGTGTCTGTTGGCCATTTGGATGTCTTCTTTGGAAAAATGTCTGTTCATGTCTTCTGCCCATTTCTTGATTGGATTCTTTGTTCTTTTGGTGTTGAGTTTGATGAGTTCTTTATAGATTTTGGATACTAGCCCTTTATCTGATATGTCATTTGCTAATATCTTCTCCCATTCTGTCAGTTGTCTTTTGGTTTTGTTGACTGTTTCCTTGGCTTTGCAAAAGCTTTTGATCTTGATGAAGTCCCAATAGTTCATTTTTGCCCTTGCTTCCCTTGCCTTTGGCGATGTTTCTAGGAAGAAGTTGCTGCGGCTGAGGTCGAAGAGGTTGCTGCCTGTGTTCTCCTTTAGGATTTTGATGGACTCCTGTCTCACATTGAGGTCTTTCAACCATTTGGAGTCTATTTTTGTGTGTGGTGTAAGGAAATGGTCCAGTTTCATTCTTCTGCATGTGGCTGTCCAATTTTCCCAACACCATTTGTTGAAGAGACTGTCTTTTTTCCATTGGACATTCTTTCCTGCTTTGTCAAAGATTAGTTGACCATAGAGTTGAGGGTCCATTTCTGGACTCTCTATTCTGTTCCATTGATCTATGTGTCTGTTTTTGTGCCAGTACCATACTGTCTTGATGATGACAGCTTTGTAGTAGAGCTGGAAGTCTGGAATTGTGATGCCGCCAGCTTTGCTTTTCTTTTTCAACATTCCTCTGGCTATGCGGGGTCTTTTCTGGTTCCATACAAATTTTAGGATGATTTGTTCCATTTCTTTGAAGAAAGTGGATGGTATTTTGATGGGGATTGCATTGAATGTGTAGATTGCTCTAGGTAGGATTGACATCTTCACAATATTTGTTCTTCCAATCCATGAGCATGGAACGTTTTTCCATTTCTTTGTGTCTTCCTCAATTTCTTTCATGAGTATTTTATAGTTTTCTGAGTACAGATCCTTTGCCTCTTTGGTTAGATTTATTCCTAGGTATCTTATGGTTTTGGGTGCAATTGTAAATGGGATCGACTCCTTAATTTCTCTTTCTTCTGACTTGTTGTTGGTGTATAGGAATGCCACTGACTTCTGTGCATTGATTTTATATCCTGCCACTTGACTGAATTCCTGTATGAGTTCTAGCAGTTTTGGGGTGGAGTCTTTGGGATTTTCCACATAAAGTATCATATCATCTGCAAAGAGTGAGAGTTTGACTTCTTCTTTGCCAATTTGGATGCCTTTGATTTCTTTTTGTTGTCTGATTGCTGTGGCTAGGACTTCCAATACTATGTTGAATAGCAGTGGTGATAGTGGACATCCCTGCCGCGTTCCTGACCTTAGGGGGAAAGCTCTCAGTTTTTCCCCATTGAGAATGATATTCGCTGTAGGTTTTTCATAGATGGCTTTTATGATATTGAGGTATGTACCCTCTATCCCTACACTCTGAAGAGTTTTGATCAAGAAAGGATGCTGTACTTTGTCAAATGCTTTTTCTGCATCTATTGAGAGGATCATGTGATTCTTGTTTTTTCTTTTGTTAATGTATTGTATCACGTTGATTGATTTGCGGATGTTGAACCAACCTTGCAGCCCAGGGATAAATCCCACTTGGTCGTGGTGAATAATCCTTTTAATGTACTGTTGGATCCTATTGGCTAGTATTTTGGTGAGAATTTTTGCATCCATGTTCATCAGGGATATTGGTCTGTAATTCTCCTTTTTGATGGGGTCTTTGTCTGGTTTTGGGATCAAGGTAATGCTGGCCTCATAAAATGAGTTTGGAAGTTTTCCTTCCATTTCTATTTTTTGGAACAGTTTCAGAAGGATAGGTATTAATTCTTCTTGAAATGTTTGGTAGAATTCCCCTGGGAAGCCATCTGGCCCTGGGCTTTTGTGTTTTGGGAGATTTTTGATGACTGCTTCTATTTCCTTAGTGGTTATAGGTCTGTTCAGGTGTTCTATTTCTTCCTGGTTCAGTTTTGGTAGTTGATACATCTCTAGGAATGCATCCATTACTTCCAGGTTATCTAATTTGTTGGCATAGAGTTGCTCATAATATGTTCTTATAATTGTTTGTATTTCTTCGGTGTTGGTTGTGATTTCTCCTCTTTCATTCATGATTTTGTTGATTTGGGTCATTTCTCTTTTCTTTTTGATAAGTCTGGCCAGGGGCTTATCAATCTTGTTAATTCTTTCAAAGAACCAGCTCCTAGTTTCGTTGATCTGTTCTACTGTTCTTTTGGTTTCTATTTCATTGATTTCTGCTCTGATCTTTATTATTTCTCTTCTCCTGCTGGGTTTAGGCTTTATTTGCTGTTCTTTCTCCAGCTCCTTTAGGTGTAGGGTTAGGTTGTGTACTTGAGACCTTTCTTGTTTCTTGAGAAAGGCTTGTATTGCTATATACTTTCCTCTTAGGACTGCCTTTGCTGTATCCCAAAGATTTCGAATAGTTGTGTTTTCATTTTCATTGGTTTCCATGAATTTTTTTAATTCTTCCTTAATTTCCTGGTTGACCCATTCATTCTTCAGTAGGATGCTCTTTAGCCTCCATGTATTTGAGTTCTTTCCGACTTTCCTCTTGTGACTGAGTTCTAGTTTCAAAGCATTGTGGTCTGAAAATAGGCAGGGGATGATCCCAATCTTCTGGTACCGGTTGAGACCTGATTTATGACCTAGGATGTGATCTATTCTGGAGAATGTTCCATGGGCACTAGAGAAGAATGTGTATTCCGTTGCTTTGGGATGGAATGGTCTGAATATGTCTGTGAAGTCCATTTGGTCCAGTGTGTCATTTAAAGTCTTTATTTCCTTGTTGATCTTTTGCTTAGACGATCTGTCCATTTCAGTGAGGGGGGTGTTAAAGTTCCCCACTATTATTGTATTGTTGTCGATGTGTTTCTTTGCTTTTGTTATTAATTGCCTTATATAATTGGCTGCTCCCATGTTAGGGGCATAGATATTTACAATTGTTAGATCTTCTTGTTGGATAGACCCTTTAAGTATGATATAGTGTCCTTCCTCATCTCTTATTACAGTCTTTGGTTTAAAATCTAATTTGTCTGATATAAGGATTGCCACCCCAGCTTTCTTTTGGTGTCCATTAGCATGGTAAATAGTTTTCCACCCCCTCACTTTCAATCTGGGGGTGTCTTTGGGTCTAAAATGAGTCTCTTGCAGACAGCATATCAATGGGTCTTGTTTTTTAATCCAATCTGATAGCCTGTGTCTTTTGATTGGGGCATTTAGCCCATTTACATTCAGGGTAACTATTGAAAGATAGGAGTTCAGTGCCATTGTATTGCCTGTAAAGTGACTGTTACTGTATATTGTTTGTGTTCCTTTCTGGTCTATGTTGCTTTTAGGCTCTCTCTTTGCTTAGAGGACCCCTTTCAAGATTTCTTGTAGGGCTGGTTTCGTGTTTGCAAATTCCTTTAGTTTTTGTTTGTCCTGGAAGCTTTTTATCTCTCCTTCAATTTTCAATGACAGCCTAGCTGGATATAGTATTCTTGGCTGCATATTTTTCTCATTTAGTGCTCTGAATATGTCCTGCCAGTCCTTTCTGGCCTGCCAGGTCTCTGTGGATAAGTCTGTTGCCAATCTAATGTTTCTACCATTGTAGGTTACATATCTCTTCTCCCGAGCTGCTTTCAGGATTTTCTCTTTGTCTCTGAGACTCGTAAGTTTTACTATTAGATGTCGGGGTGTTGACCTATTTTTATTGATTTTGAGAGGGGTTCTCTGTGCTTCCTGGATTTTGATGCCTGTTTCCTTCCCCAAATTAGGGAAGTTCTCTGCTATAATTTGCTCCAATATACCTTCTGCACCTCTCTCTCTTTCTTCTTCTTCTGGGATCCCAATTATTCTAATATTGTTTCGTCTTATGGTATCGTTTATCTCTCGAATTCTGCCCTCGTGATCCAGTAGTTGTTTATCTCTCTTTTTCTCAGCTTCTTTATTTTCCATCATTTGGTCTTCTATCTCACTGATTCTTTCTTCTGCCTCATTTATCCTAGCAGTTAGTGCCCCCATATTTGATTGCACCTCATTGATAGCCTTTTTGATTTCTACTTGGTTCGATTTTAGTTCTTTTACTTCTCCAGAAAGGGTTTCTCTAATAACTTCCATGTTTTTTTCAAGCCCAGCTAGTATCTTTAAAGTGATGATTCTGAACTCTACATCTGACATCGTACTAATGTCCGTATTGAGTAGGTCCCTGGCAGTCGGTACTACCTCTTGTTCTTTTTGTTGAGGTGATTTTTTCCGTCTTGTCATTTTGTGCAGAGGAGAATAGATTAATGAGAGAACAAAATGCTAGCAGGGTAACAACGTCCCCAGAAAATATACTCTAAACAAATCAGAAAAGACCTGAAGCAGTGGGAAAAGAAAGGGAAAGAGAGAAAAAAGAAAAGGAAAGAAAAAAAGAAAAAAGAAAAAGATAAAGATAAAAACAAACAAAAGCAGAACAAAACAAAACAAAACAAAAACCGAATGTGATCAAATATGATCAGGCTGGATTATAGATCAGTGCCACACACTAGATTTTGGGTGTATTTTGGTCTGTTAAAAGAAAGTCCCTCCCAAAATTTTAAAGAAAGAAAAACTTATATATGTACAAAAATAAGGGTTGATATGATGAAGGGATGGAATATGACTGTAAAGAATGAAATTATAAAAAATTTTTAAAAAGGATTTGATAAGTTGTTTGAAAAAAGAAAGAAGAGGATTAAAAAAAAAAAAAAAAGAAAGAAAAAAGGGAGAGAATGTGATCAGGCAGGGGAGTAGAAAAAAACCATACACTAGAGATTTAGAGTATATTTTGATCTGTTAGAAGAAACTATCTCAAGATTTTAAAGAGAGAACAACTTATATATATATGCCAAAAATACGGGTAACTACTATGAAGGGATAGAATATGACTTTAAAAATGAAAAATAAAAATGTTTTTTTTTTTTTTTAAAAAGGGATTGATAAGATGTTGGTTGAAAAAGGGAAAAAGAAAAATTCAAAAAAAAAGAAAAAAGGAAAAAAGAAAAAAAGACAGTTAAAAAAAATAATTAACTTTGAAAGACTAAAGAATCATGGTAAAAAAGCCATGAATTCTATGTGCAGTGTTCCCCTAGCGCTGGAGTTCTGCCGTTCTCATTGATCGGTAAACTTGGTCTTGGCTGGCTGTTCTCGCTGATCTTCTGGGGGAGGGGCCTGTTGCCGTGGTTCCCAAATGTCTTTGCCGGAGGCAAAATTGCCCCGCCCTTGCCGGTCCGGGCTAAGTAATCTGCTCGGGTTTGCTCTCCGGAGCTTTTGTTCCCTGCAAGCTTTCCGTACAGCTTTGGAGGCGGAGAGTGAAAATGGCGGCCTCCCAGTCTCCGCCCCGGCGGAGCCGAGAACTCGGGGTCCCGCTCCTCAGCAAGCCCCCAGAGAAAAGCCGTCAGTCACTCCCGTCTCCCCGGTCTCCCGCCGCACTCCGCGCTCATCCGGCCTGTGACCGCGCCTTTCTATCTGGCACCCGACCCCGGGTGGAGTCTCCAAACCCAGCAGATCCCCGCGGTGCGCTCCCGCACCTCTCCTCCCGGGGGAAGAAGGTGAGTCTCCCCGGATCTGCCGCTTGTTGGGTCCCTGCTGGAGGAGCAGTGGCCCGACTGTGCCGCGGATCACGGTTTATGGCAACCCCGAGCTGAGAGCCCGCGCCTGGGCTCCGTCTCTGCAGCCGGCTTCCCTGCTCCGATACCTGGGAGCTCTGCCGCACTCAGGCACCCCTGGTCTTTCTGTGACCCCGAGGGTCCTGAGACCACACTGTCCCGCGAGGGTTCCACCCCCCACTTCGCCACCAGAGTGACGTCCCTCAGCGGAGCAGACTTCTAAAAGTTCCGACTTTGTGCTCCGCGGCTCTATCACTTGCCAGAAGCCGCCGATGGAGGCCCCTCCCCCGCCGTCTATCCTCCCGAATATCGCCTCGGATTCACTTCTCCGCACGTCCTACCTTCCAGAAAGTGGTCGCTTTTCTGTTCAGAGAGTTGTTGCTCTTCTTTTCTTTGATCTCCTGTTGAGTTTGTAGGTGTTGAGAATGGTTTGATCCCTATCCAGCTGAATTCCTGAGAGGAGACGAAATCCAGGTCTCCTACTCCTCCGCCATCTTGCTCCGCCCCCCCATCGGTATCTTTTTTTTTTTAAATTTAAAAAGCAATTACCCCAAATCTTTAGTTTATAATTAAGACCTAAAAAAGAAGATAGAGACTCATTATTCTAGAAGGGAGATTCAATATTGTAAAGAAACCTGTCTTGGTTTGTTTTTTTCTCGAATTGATCCATAGATTCAAAGCAATTACAATGGGAACCTCAGGAGTTTGTGGAAAGCAACACACTGAATTTAAAATCACCTGGGAGCCATTTGTATGTCTTCTCCAGAGAAGTGTCTTCTCATATCTTCTGCCTACTTTTTGACTTGATTATTTGTTTTTTGGGTGTTGAGTTTGAGAAGTTCTTTATAGATCTTGGATACCAGCCCTTTATCTGTAGTGTCATTTGCAAATATCTTCTCCCATTCTGTGGGTTGCCTCTTTGTTTTGTTGACTGTTTCCTTTGCTGTGCAGAAGCTTTTCCTCTTGATGAAGCCCCAAAAGTTCATTTTTGCTTTTGTTTCACTAGCTTTTGGAGATGTATCTTGAAAGAAGTTGCTGTGGCCGATGTCAAAGAGGTTACTGCCTATGTTCTCCTCTAGGATTTTGATGGATTCCCGTCTCACATTGAGGTCTTTCATCCACTTTGAGTTTATCTTTGTGAATGGTGTTAGAGAATGGTCGAGTTTCATTCTTCTGCATGTGGCTGTCCAATTGTCCCAGCACCATTTATTGAAGACATACAAATGGCTAACAAACACATGAAAAAATGTTCATCATCATTAGCCATCAGGGAAATTCAAATCAAAACCACATTGAGATACCACCTTACACAAGTTAGAATGGCAAAAATGGACAAGGCAAGAAGCAACAAATGTTGGAGAGGTTGTGGAGAAAGGGGAACCCTCTTACATTGTTGGTGGGAATGCAAGTTGGTACAGTCACTTTGGAAAACAGTGTGGAGGTGCCTCAAAAATTTAAAAATAGAGCTACCCTATGACCCAGCAATTGCACTACTGGGTATTTACCCCAAAGACGCAGATGTAGTGAAAAGAAGGGCCATATGCACCCCAATGTTCACAGCAGCAATGTCTGCAATAGCCAAACTGTGGAAAGAGCTGAGATGCCCTTCAACAGATGAATGGATAAAGAAGATGTGGTCCATATATTCAATGGAATATTACTCAGCCATCAGAAAGGATGAATACCCAACTTTTACATCAACATGGATGGGACTGGAGGAGATTATGCTAAGCGAAATAAGTCAAGCAGAGAAAGTCAATTATCATATGGTTTCACTTATTTGTGGAACATAAGGAATAGCATGGAGGACATTAGGAGAAGGAAGGGAAAAATGAGTGGGGGGGGAATTGGAGGGAGAGATGAACCATGAGAGACTATGGACTCTGAGAAACAAACAGGGTTTTAGAGGGGAGGAGGGAGTGGGGATTGGTTAGCCCAGTGATGGGTATTAAGGAGGGCACGTACTGCATGGAGCACTGGGTGTTATACGAAAACAATGGATCGTGGATCACCACATCAAAAACTAATGATGTATTGTATGGTGAATAACATAACATAATAAAATTAAAATAAATAAATAAATAAATAAAATCACATGGGAGATCAAAGCCTGACAAAGGAGGGGAAGCTTCTCTGCCCTCCAACCCCAGGTAAACCTCGGAGAAGTAAAGCTCCTTCCCAGTTCCCTCTTGCCCAGCCTGTGGGACGTTCCATTAGATGGCCTTCGAAGACTCAGGTCCTCAGTTTTTAAGTGAGTGTACTTCCTGGTGGCAATGGAAGATTTAAATAAGATAAAGCATGCGAAGTTTTTATCCTGGTAATTAGCATCCAGTAAAGCTCTCTAACCTAACTCTTGCCATTCACTCCCTTGGTCTACCATGTCCTGAAATGGCGATCACGAACCTCTTACCTGGGGAGCAGTAAGTGTCCTGCTGAGGAGCCATCCATCAGCCCGCTTGTCAGACCCAAACCAAGCACTGAGCCACTTCCTTTTTGCCAGACATTTCTCTGGTTTGGGTCTTCTTATTTGCATCTATGTTTCTCTATATGCCTCAACATGAAAATCCCTTTTAAATTTTTTTCACTCCAAACACCTGCCACATAAGACAAAGATATTGTTCCTGCGTTTCTGTTTCCCACCCATCAAAAATGAATATACAGATGAAGGCCTGACCTGTTTTTTCTTCACCGCCAACTGTTTCCCAGATACATTATTGTGGGTCCTGAAATATTAAATGTATTTGTTACTAATATTTTGGCTATCTTGTTATACTTTGTAATGTTAATTTTTAAGGTCTTGCTTCTACCATTATAGAAATTGTGCTTTATGTTACTTAAATATATTTCTCAACTGCAGCACATCCATTTATATGAATTATAATGGAGTTTCATGATCATATTGAATGTATAGTTTAATAACAGGAGACATAAAAAGTTCAGCCAAGTTACTATAAATGTTCAAAAGTTTTGTACATATTCCAACTCCTCTGTTGAAAAATTAGCCCTTAAATTTCTCTGAAAATCTATGTATTCCCTTCCCCCACTAAATTTGCAAATATTGTGAGTCTAATGTCTTTGTCTTTATTTGTGTCAATTCGAATATCTATACGAACATTCTCTTGTCTTCTGGGCCAAAAGACCTTAAAAACTCAACGAATCAGAAGATGATAAAGAAAAATTTTAGGAAATTGCAAATACATTTTTTTAGCTGGCCAAATTTGCTGCCATCTGTGTTCTTTGTAAATGGCGGACTGTGTGATCACACTTCTATGTGCTATTCCATTAAGTTTCTGTAAAACTTCATGGGGTAGGTAATCATATTCTTAGTGTCCCCAACCTCATTTCTGAGGTAAGGAAACAGGCATTGTGTATAAGTAATCTGCCTTATCATTAGTTGGTGTCAAGGTAACCACATATACAATATGGCTTGACCACACCTTTCTGACATAATATCCCACTAACGTGTCGTGTGTCAACTGACACATTCTCAAAATCCATGGAAAATTAAGTGGAAGTTACTGAGGGAACCCAGAATGTAACATATTTGAAATTACATGTAAAGGGTCCCATATCTGGATGTTTTTGTTACATCTTAGATGCTTTTACTTTCTTTTATCTTTTAAACTCCATATGGCAACTAAGTTTATTGTCTTGCCTGTGTTACATAGGGGCATGCAAAGGCACAGAGAGTCTGAGTAACCTGCCCAAGCTCGCCAAGCTTCTCAGCAGCACAGCATGTGACCCTGAGCACAGCTTCAACACAAATTGGGGAAATGCAAAACTGCTCAATATCCTACTTGGTTTCTGTCTTTTCTGCCAAGGAGATGGATCTTCACACTTGAAATGGCAGACAATATGAAGAAAAAGGAGTTCTCAGCTGAGCTGGGAGAGAAGTTTATTAAGAGAACAGAAGCCTTTTCCAAATGCATTTCTGCCCCCAGACGCTGGGAGTTACCTGTCCAGACAAGGAGAAAACTGGAAGCTCAGATGGCCATGCAGGTGCTCGCGATGTGTGACGCAGAGCGGGGAGCTGGAAGATGGATGAAATGAAGGAGACAGAGAGATTAATTCAATAGATTAGAGGAAACATGGCTTATTCAATTCTGGGAAAGGAAAAGGATGACAACCAGCCGTCAGCCTGCACCAGAGCGAGTAAATACAGTGAATTAACTCCGCTTTCTAGAGGATTTCTCGTAGGCAGCTAAGCAATGGTGGTCACCCTCCATTCATTGCACACTCTGTACCGGGCTCTGGGCTAGTGGCTCTGTAGTCTGTCACCACCTAAAAAATGTGGAAATTTGGACTTCAAAGCTTGATCTCATCACTTCCCCTTTGCTTCTTATGGCCACCAGTTAGCGAGTTAGCATGCATCCGCATTTTATTGGAATGCTTTCTGTTAACGTCATGAAAACAGCGTGGTAGGAAGTGATATCAATGTTGCACAGACGAGGTCTCAAACAACTTCCCCAGCTCCAGAGTAGGAAAGGGGTCCAGGGGGGACCTTGAGGGGTCCACAGGGGGACCTCAGTTCTTCCCCTGACCACAAGGTGCATAAGCACCATGTGCCATGAGAGTTCCAGCTGGATTGGAAGAACATGCTAGAGATTGTGTGGCTGGGTTTAAGCCAGAGGCTTGGTGGTGTGTTTTACTTTGTTTTGTGGTTTCTCTCAAGGGCAAGAAATGTGAGTTGGGTGAGAGCACAGAGAAGAGGGTGTAAAATTTTTGAGAAGAGGGTATGGATACTCTGACCTGAAGACCCTCAATAATACAGCCAGCATAATCATCATTCACTTTCCAGAGGAGTTGTTCTCAAACTTACGTCCATCACTATACCTGGAAGGCTTGTTAAAACATAGATTCACTGGCCTCAACCCCGGGGACCCTGATCAGTAGTTCTGGGGTGGTCCTGGCTGATGCTGGTGCATCTGGTCCAGCCACACCCTGAGCATCACTGTCCTGCAGGACACATACGTGCTTTGTGCTGTTCCGTGGGACATTCTGAACTGGACAGGGCTTTTGCGAGTTCACTATTTAAATTCATGGATGTTACGAGACTTGTTTATAAAAACAGATAGCTAATATTTTGAACAACATAATTTAAACCATATTTAAACCATAATTTAACCATAATTTAAACAAATATTTGTTCCAAATACAGGAAATACGATCCAATTATAAACACGTTAAATAAGCAGCTGGCAATGTAATTTAATGGTCCAAACTCTATATATTTTTCCGATCAGTCTTTGGTTTTGTTCTAGTTGTCACGCTCAAAATGCTTCACAGGAGAATGTTGCTAGGACTTAGAAAATAAGCAGTTATTTTGTTAACAGGTTCAGTAGTGTCCAGAATGCAAAAAGCAACATGAACCTTGGAGGTACGCTTTGGTGGAGGGCTGACCACATTCATAGACAACATAAAAGCATGCATGTGTTTCTGTCTGTAGGAGAGCAGAGGGAAGTACCACGTTCCAGAATCGGGATTCTGATGCTTTAGAACCTAAGAAAGAGGGCAAGATAGGACGAAAGCAGACAGAGCCAGGGTTACTGCGGGGTGCGTGTAAATAATCAGTAATCAGGTTTACAATGTAGAGTGACTCAGTCTGGATTTTCAAAATACTCAGGCAGACAAAATTGGGCCACTGACAGAGGAAAGAGTAATTACACAACTCCCTGTCTGTCATTTAGGTTTATCTCTGGTCCAGACACCCAAGAGCACAGGTGTGTTGCCTGAGGGTAGGGCTCTGGGCAAAATCCAAGAGGCCTTGCCCTCAAATCCCCTAGAGGACATAAGGACCAGAGTAGTTGCTCCAGGGCCAATGGAAAGGTCCAGGCCATGGAAAAATCTAACATCACATCAAATGAGATGAAGGAAGGAGTAGAGAGGCATTTTTCCATAATTGCACGGAACATTGCGTAGTTTCTTCCTCCTGGAAGTTTCCAGAAAATACACTTGGTACCTGGAGGAAGCCCAGTGCCTGTGTACCACTGGAGGAAACAGGCGCAGGTGGAGATCATCTCCTACCTTCAGGGAATAAGCAGCAGGTAGCAACTCATCTGGAATGACTGAAGCAATTTTAAGGCACCCTCATTTCCATGCTTTAATTTTTGTTTATTTATAATTTTTGGTTTTTTGGTCGACTGTTTTGTTTTGTTGTGTTTTGTTGACTCTCCCCAGTTCCAGGCCCTGTGCGTACTTGCAGGGTGAGCACGAGGGTGCCAGGGTTCCTTCTGTGCTGGAGTTCACATTCCTGGTGGGGGATGGTAGTTATCCGAGCCACGTGGTTCAGTGCCACGGACTGCAGGGGCACAAAACGCGATGGGGATCCTGTCCCTGTCACAGCCAGAGCATGCCTGGCAGACGTCACTAAAGGGAGAGTACAGAAGGAAAAAGCTACCAGGAGGACGCAGCGTCTTACCTACAGCATAATGACATCATTACCTTAAGTTCCCCCATTATTTAATGATCAGCTTGATTTGTGATACTTTCCGTATCAATTTTGCCTTTATCTTCATGAGTGAGATAGTCCCGAAGTTGTTCTTACTTGTTAGGTTTTGGTACGAAGGATATCTCACCTCCTAAAACCAGTTGAGAAGAGTTTCTGGTTTCTGGTTTTTTATTCTTAGAAGTGTTTGTGTTAGCTCGGTGACCTCTGACTTAAGTGTTGGATACGGTCCATCAGGGATGCCACCTTTTTTATTTTTATTGAAATGTAGTTGACACCCAGTGTTACATTTGTTTCAGTTGTACAACATAGTGGCTTGACAAGTCTACATTATGGTATGATCACGAGGATGCCATTTTTAACACACCACACCACAGCGCACCACATCCTACCAGACCGTACCACACCTCACCATGAGAAACACACCACACCACAGCACAACACACTGAACCACACCACACCACATCCTACCAGACCGTACCACACCTCACCATGAGAAACACACCACACCACACCATACTGCACTATCCCATGTCATACCACACCGCACCTTGCCACACTGCACCACACCAATATAACATTCACTAAGGCCAAAAAACAAGATGGTAAATTAATAGTAAGAATAAGCTCCCTTAATGCAGTGGAGGGTGTAGACCAAACATCTGTAGTAAATGTACTGACGAGATGTTGAAAACTTTCCCCTTGAGATTAGGGATGAAGCACAAATGCCCACTATCACCAATTGTATTCAACATAGTGTTTCAGATACTAGCCATAGTGGCAAGAAAGAGAATCTTGCAAATTTATGAAAACTGGAAATAATTAAATAAATCTCTCATTATTCATAGATGACATGATTTTGGAATTAATATATGAGTTGAGCAAGGTTACATGATATAAGTTCAATATACAAATTCAACTATATTTATGTATCCTGACAGAAATAAATTTAAAATGTAACATTTATCAAAATAAAAATATTAAATATATAATAATAAATACAAACACACAAAATGCAAGACCTCTATTCACCTTTTACCAAACTAATTTATGACATTACAGACAACCCAAATCGAAGTATCAGTAGGTTTCTATTTGTTTAAACAGACAAGCTAGTTTTAAGTTTTATATGGAAATACAAAAGACCAAGAAGAGTCAAGACAATCTTGACCAAAAAAACAAGGTAGGGGAACTTTACCAAAGTCAAGAGTTTTATAAAGATGCAATAAAGACACTGTGGAATTAGCCGCAGGTCTGACAAATGCTCCAGTGGAACAGAATGGACAGCCGGGAAACAGACCCACATAGGCATGGACTTTTGTCCCAGCTGAAAATGACACTTGAGAGCAGGGGTAAATGAAGTGTTTTCAATAAATGGTGCTGGGTCTATGGGATATCAATAAAGAAAAAAGAAGAGGGGCACCTCGGTGGCTCAGTAGGCTAAGCCTCTGACTCTTGATTTTAGCTCAGGTTATGATCCCAGGGTCATGAGATCAAGCCCCACACTCGGCTCCACACTCAGGGGGGAGTGTGCTTGAGATTCTCTTTGCCCCTCCCCATCTCAAATAAATAAATAAATCATTAAAAAATAAAAAAGAAGAAAAAACTTCACCCCTAGATCATATCTTACAGAAAACTGAGTACCAGGTGATTCAGAAATCTACATAAGAAAGGTAATATAGTTAAACATAGAAAGGATAACAAAAAAATGAATATTTATATGATCTTGGGTAAATTTCACAAATGGAAAAATGAAGATTAGTAGTAAAATATTAATAAATTATACTTCATTAAAATTAAAAAATCCTCCATCAAGAGCTATTACTGGGTGGGTAAAAATTTAAGCCACATGGTCACAACTCACAGTGAGGAGTTCTTTGAAATAAATATAACCAACCACCTCCAAATTACTATACCACCCACTTCTCCATGGGTAAGCACTCTAAGTAGCCACTAACCAATTAGAAAATATTTGTTAGGCAAATAATTTTTAGATAGGTCCCAAAAAAGCATAAAGCAGAAAAGAAAAAAAATAAGACAAATTTTTATCAAAATTTAAAAATTTCATTCTTCAAGACACTTTTAAAGAAAAAGGTAAGACACAAAGGGAAAATATTTGCAAAGTCTATAACTGATAAAAAAATAACTCTTATAATCCATAATAATTCCAATAAAATAGGGGCAAAAATTTGAACAGGAACTTCACACAATATATATAAAAATCTCCAATAAACACATGAGAGGAGGCTCAACATTATGGATCATCAAAAATTCGGATTCAACCACAGGAAGATTCCACATTTACTAGTATAACTATATTTCAAAAGACTGGCAATTTATGTGCTGGTGAGGATGTGGGATAGTGGGAACTCTCATTCATTGCTAGTGGACAGGTACAATCCCATGACCACTTCGGAAAATAGTTTGACAATTTCCGAAAAAAAAAAATTAAACAAACATTTAACATATGGCCAAGCCATTCTTTTCCTAGGTATATAGTCAGGGGAAACAAAAATATATAAAATCCTATACTTTATTCACAACAGCCCAAAACTGTAAACACCCAAATGTCCACTGATAGGTGAATGGATAGACAGATTTTGATACATATGATAGAGTTGGATACTGTCTTCAAAGATAGCTTCAATTCTATATCTATATTTGATTTGCATTTGAATGTGAGTCAATTGAATACTATTCAACACTAAAAAATAGACACAGCCAGGATGAATCTCAAAGACTATGCTGAAGGAAAGAAGCCAAAAGCAACGGAGTGCACATTGATTCCTCTTACTTGAAATTAGGAAGGCAAATCTATTCTGTTAGTGCCAAGGAACAGAATAGTGATTAGTTGGACCTTGGAGGGGGTATTCATTGACTGAAAGGGACCCAGGAGGAGTTTCTGGAGGCAGGGAAATATTCTGTATCTCAGTTGTGCTTGTGACTCATGTATTTCTTAAAACTCATTGACCTGTGTGTACATTTAAAATAGACTATTTTAGGGGCCCCAGAGTGCTCAGTGGTTTAAGCATCCAACTCTTGATCTCAGCTCAGGTCTTGATCTCAGGGTTGTGAGTTTGAGCCCCATGTTGGGCTCCATACTGGGTGTGGAGTCTACTTAAAAAAATAAAATAAAATAGACTATTTTAAATAAGATATGCTTATTTTCACTATATGTCGATAAGGTTGCTTAACAAAATAAAAAATATATAGGTTTGAAAAGAAAGGAGTTCAGAAAAAAAGTGATTATAAAGAGAAGTCCTTATATTTTATTCCTGTTACTCAATTGATGTTCCTGCATATCCCTCACTTTGGAAACCCCTGTCCAACATCATAGCTCTTCTGGTCGTGACTCAACATTCTATATAACACCTTGAT
Source organism: Halichoerus grypus (assembly GCF_964656455.1). Taxonomy (NCBI): domain Eukaryota; kingdom Metazoa; phylum Chordata; class Mammalia; order Carnivora; family Phocidae; genus Halichoerus; species Halichoerus grypus. The sequence goes on from NC_135723.1 coordinate 3,552,799, forward strand.
GACTATGCTATGACCAAACAATTTGGATCCTAACCTTCTATTTCTCCAGGCTGGAATGATAACAACAACTACCATCTTCATGACTTCATGTACTTTAGACAATTTCCTGTGTTTTATCCCTTTCCCCAGCTCCATTTGGGGTCACTATATAATTTGTGGCACATTTGAGTTGCCATAGACTTTGATTATTTGACATGTGACTGCATAACTTGCTCTTTGGACACCATCCTCGTTTGACTGGCACTAGGTCATAACTCTGCTCTTTCCTCGTGTGGCCATGTAATTATGGTTGCTGCCTGGAAGGAAAGAGAACATCCAAATTATGGCAATTCACTAGGAAAAAATAGTTCTTACAAGAAAATCATCATTTAAAATATTAATCTAAAGAGTTCCATTTGCCTGCTTGCTACGGATTTGAATTAAAGAACATACTTTGAAAAGATGATAGGATAGAAGCCACCTTATTCCACTGAAATTTACTGAAAGTTCTTGCTCTTTCTAATGGTTCCATAGAAATAGATACAACACTAGTGAGGGTGATGTCAGGTCTTTTATGTGATTTGCCCTCACCAGTGATTTTCAAGAATCAGAATCTGTTTTTCCCTGATCAAGATCATTATCTGCTGCTTGAAATTAACCAGTGCCCTTGCTTTCATACAAGCCAAAATGTAGCTGATTGAAATGCAGGATTCCTGTAGAACAATACACCTTGATTCTCTGTTGTAAATGACATCTGACTTGCAGTTCTGACACTGGCTCTCCCAGTTGTTGAGATGTCTATGTAGAAACTGAAAGAGACAAAAATATCCTAAGAATGTTGAAAATTAGGACTTTACATTCAATGGCATTGAGAAGCATTTTTATTAACCACAAGGACAAAAGATTTGACATGACCAACACGACCAGCGACCTTCCCATGTCATGTCCTGGGAAAAACAGCTGGTCTGTCTCTCCTTTATCTTTTTATAGTGGCTTTGTCTAGTTCAGAGAGGAAAGATCTCCCTCTGTTGCAAGACTGCAGTCTTCTTGGAGGGATCTATAACAGGTTCCTTCCCTTCCTTGAGCTGGCCAGACTTCACAGCTCCAGACGGAGTGGAAAAATGAGAGTGTGCATGTTCTGGATGTGTGTTTATACACATCTTGGTGTGTGGCTGTGGAGTAAGGAAACTAGAAGGCTCACTCTGCCTTGGAATAGGATTTTTCAGAAAGGGGGAGCTCCCGTAGCAGCAGCATCCTACCTTAGAGAGAAAGGGGATGCAGGGTTCTACCCAAGTGGACACAAAGTGAGGGAAGGACAAGCCACACCTCTGTTGGCATATTCCCTGAAGTTTCACCCACTTAGGAACATTGAAAATAAGCATACTTTTACCCACTTTTCCAGAGAAATAGAGAGCAAAGAGCCAAGACAGAAATAAGGGATGATAGATCAAGCTTAAGAAATAAATTTCTAAAGTATTAATCCTGGTCAATTACCCCAGCATTAGTCCTGATTTGCAATGGGTGGTACGTTTTAGTCCTGGTCTTACATTGAATCCAAACTGTGAGGGAACAAGAGCCAATCATACCTATACTCCACCATCCAGGGAAGTCCTTCCCTCAGCACACAGCCACACATCAGACATGACACAGTATCTCATCTCGTGAAGGACATTTGCGTCACTGAGGCCCCCACTCTAGGATCTAACATCTCTGCTTCCAAAATAGCTAAGTAGGGGACATTGGCATCTGGTTCCTTTGGCCATCTCCATGAGGAGCCACCCTGAGGTCAGCTACTGGGACTACATTTTGGATGAATATTTAGAAAGTCTGTGTTTTACATGGTATTTGCTCTTGGCTTCTAAGGAAAAACTTACTAAGTTCTTTTTATAAAAGATGTATTTATTTACTTGAGAGAGAGAGCATGCAGGAGGGAGGAGTAGAGGGAGAGGGAGAATCTCAGGCTGACTCTGCACTGAGAGCAGAGTGTGATGTGGGGCTCTATCTTACGACCCTGAGATCATGACCTGAGCTGAAACTAAGAGTCAAGGCTTAACCGACCGCACCACCCAGGCCCCCCAAGATTTAACTGGGTTCTTAAATCCAGTTCTTGGTGAGATTGCTTAACACAGGCTGGGGGAAGGTGTGACCACCAAGCCCACCCTCTCACATGGTTTCTGGGGTTTCTGCTCCTTCTGCTCCAGAACAAATCAGCCCCTGAAAGGTCACTTTGTGACAATCACAGGCATTAAAAATAGAGTTGAAAGGGAGGCAGCATTGGCTACACTGAGGTTAAATAAAAGACACTCGAAATTTTTTCTTTCTAGTCCTTTCAGCTTTGCAATTTGCTCTGGACTCCCATAATAAGGAAATCTCAGGGACCAGGGTGAAAAAATGACCTCTTCAGGTATCAGTTTTCTCTTTGAAAAAAGGAGGATATAAGTAGATGTATGTTTCCCCACTGTACCTGTCAGATGTTAAACCTTCTAAATCTGAAAGCGCCAAGAGATGGAAGCCCCTCACAGCCAACTTACGCCCACGAGTCCCTGGGTTTTAGGTCTACCGTGTAATGCAGAATCTCTAAATGATTTGGATCAGACAGAAGCAGACATGGTCTCAGCAAAACCAAACTATTTATTACAAGTGATTCCAAGAAGGACGTTTCCAGGGATGGCCTTCACACGTAAGGGAAAACAGAGTTTAAGACATTTGGGAGGGTGACTTAATCGGACTGACTGAAAACTCGCACCCCTTGTCCTGCTGACCCCCCGGGATTTGGAACGCTCTTCCATTAACAGCAGCAGGTATTTGAGAGGGTCTTGGTGATTAAAGTCCCGAAGCTGAGGCACTTAATGTAAGTTACTGAAAACTGGCAATTTACCACCGCCTTTCAAAACACGAGTGCCTCCAAATGATGGTGATTTGTGTGTGTGTGTGTGTGTTTGAACAGCTTTGCTGACATTTAATTCATTCACATGTAAAATCCACCCTATTAAGTATGCAATTTCTTGGTTTTAGTATATTCACAGAGTTATCCAGCCATCACCATAAGCTATTTTTATTTGTATGTACTTATTTATTTGAGAGAGGGAGAGGGAGTGCGAGTGGGGGAAGGGGGGCAGGGAGAGGGAGGGAGAGAATCTCAAGCAGGCTCCATGCCTAGCATGGAGCCCAACATGGGATTCAATCTCAGAACGCTGAGATCATGACCTGACCTGAAATCAAGAGTCAGTCACTGAACCAACTGAGCCACCCAGTCACCCCACTATAACCTATTTTGAGCACATGCTCAACACCCCATTAAGAAAATCAGAACCGTTTTGCAGTCGCTACTTCCCCTCCCAAATCCATCTCCAGGCAAGCCTAGATTTACTGCCTCTCTACATGTACCAACTCTGGATACTGCATATAAGTGGATCAGACAATATATGTCCTTTCATGTCCTGCTTCTTCTATAGAACTTGTTTTCCTATCAGTACTCCATTCCTTTTTATGGATAAATAATATCCCTTTGTGGAGATAGTTGTTTACCTACAATTCAGTTGATGTACATTTGGGTCATTTTTCACTTTTTGATCACATGAACAATGCTGCGAAAACTTATTTACATGGTTTTGGGTGGAAATATGTTCTCATCTCTCTTGAACAGATACCTAGGAGTGGAATTATTGGATCATGTGGTGGGTCTATGCTTAGTTCCTCATCTTGTGGAACAGTCAAACCGGTTTCCAAAGTGGCTATATTATTTTGCCTTCCCACCAGCAGAGAGAGAACGATGGTTCCACTTTCTCCACATCCTCACCAGTTTCACACTTGGAAGACACGTATTTACTTATTTACCTATAAAATTACTTTTGCTGGTGCACTTTATTTCTTTTTACAGATCTGATTTATCCTCTAGTGTCCATTTTTTTAGTCTGAAGGACTCTGATATTTCTCACAGGGTAGGTTTATTGGAGGCAAATGCTTTTAATTAGTTTGTTTTTCTGAGAACCCCTTAATTTCTTTCATTTCTGAAAGATAATTTTGCTGATATAGAATTCTTGGTTGTCTTTTTTGTCTAGCACTTTGTATATGTCATCCCACTACCCTCTGGCCTTCATGGTTTCTGATAATAAGTCAGTTATTATCTTATTGAGAACCTATTGTACACAATGAATTATTTTTCTTTTGTTTTCAAGGCTAAGGCTCTCTCTTTGTATGTTCTTTTTGTTTTAAAGATTTTATTTATTTATTTGTCACAGAGAGAGAGAGAGAGAGAGGAGGAAAGCATGAGCAGGGGGAGTGGCAGGCAGAGGGAGAAGCAGGCTCCCTGCTGAGCAAGGAGCCCGATGCAGAACTCGACCCCAGGACCCTGAGATCATGACCTGAGCCAAAGGCAGAAGCTTAACTGACTGAGCCACCCAGGCATCCCTCTCTTTGTATTTTTCTTTCAGGAAATTTACTATGATGTGTCTAAGTGTAGATCTCTTTGGAGTTATCCTATTTCGAGTTTGTTGTGCTTCTTGGGTACAGTGTAGACTAACATTTGTCATTAAAAAAAATCTCAATTTCTTGAAATATACTTTCTGGCCCATTCTCTCTTCTTCAGGGACTCCCATTATATGTATGTTAGCAAGTTTGCTGGTGTCCCAAAGGTTTCTGAAGCTCTGTCCATATTTCTTACTTACTTTTGCTCACTGTTCCTCAGAGGATATCATTTCAATTGACTTACCTTCAAGTTCATTGATTCTTTCTTCTGCCAGGTCAGATATGTCATAACACACCTCTTGTGAGTTTTTCATTTAGTATAAAGTTCTTTTCAAATGCAGAACTTACAGTTGATTCTTCTTTATAATTTTGATCCCTTTAATGATAGTTTTGATTTGGTGAGACATCATCATCATACTTTCCTTTAATTACTTAGACATGGTTTCTCTTGTTCTTAGAACATATGTATAATTGGTCATTTCATGTCATTTTCTTATCAGTCCAAAGATGGGCCCCTGCAGGGTTAGTTTTTGCTTTTGGCTTCTTTGCATGTCTCATAATCATAATTCCTTGTTCAAAACTGGACTTTTTAGGTTATATGATGTGACAACTCTGGAGATCAGATTTTCCTCTCTCCCACAGGAATTGATGTTATTGCTATCTTTCTTTCTTCCTTTCTTTCTTTCTTTCCTTCCTTCCTTCCTTTCTTTCTTTCTTTCTTTCTTTCTTTCTTTCTTTCTTTCTTTCTTTTTTCTTTCCTTCCTTCCTTCCTTCCTTCCTTTCTTTCTTTCTTTCTTTCTTTCTTTCTTTCTTTCTTTCTTTCTTTTTCTTTCTTTCTCTTTCTTTCTTTCTTTTTCTTTCTTTCTTTTTCTTTCTTTCTTTCTTTCTTTCTTTCTTTCTTTCTTTCTTTATCCACTGATGTTGGCTTGCTTTACTCACTTTCCTGGACTAATTCTACAGCCTGTATTCCCTGTTGTGTGTGGCCACTGAGTCTCTGCTCAGTTAGCCTGGTGTCAGCTAATGATTGGTCAGAGGTGTCCTGAAATGTCTTGAACCAGTAAGGTTACCACCCTGAGCCTTGAAGACTCTGAATGTGTCAGGGCATGCCTTAGGCACTCAATTTACAACTCTGCCTTATCCTTCATTCTTGTTTGCACAAAATCCTAAAGTCAGCCACAGGAGTCCTCTTGGGTCTGTCTTAGGTATGCACAGTACCCAGCTCATGGCCTCCTAGATCAACCACAATGTCAGAGCTTTAGAAAGCCCCCTTATGGATATATCTTTTCCAAGGTTTTTGTTTTAAATTTTTTATTAGGCTTTGTTTGTATAACTGCTATCACAGGTTAACTGAGTTAAAACAACATCAGTGTCTTGTAAATAATGTTTTTCAGTACCACAATAATTTTTTATTTACATTTAATTAGCCAACATAAAGTACAAACTTAGTTTCAGATGTAGTGTTCAATAATTGCATATAACACCCAGTGCTCATCACATCATGTGCCCTCCTTAATGCCCATCACCCAGTTACCCCATCCCCCCACCCCCTTCCCCTCCATCAACCTTCAGTTTGTTTCCTAGAGTTAAGAGTCTTTCATGGTTTTTCTCCCTCTCTGATGAATTCCCGTTCAGTTTTCCCTCCCTTCCCCTATGATCCTCTGCACAGTGTCCTGTAAATATTGAGAGAGCTGTGATACTGAAGATGCTCTGACCATGAACTTCATGAGGATCTCTAAGCCTCTCCCCGGGGGGGAGGTTTCAGGATCTCATGACACTGAGCCAGGGAGATGGGAGGAGGTCAAGCTACAGAGCCATAAACCCCACTGTTCTTACTCAAGAGCAGCAACATTTCATGAGGAAACACTCCTCAAATTGTTTTAAGTTAAGTTGATTTTGATGCTTTTTGATAGCACTTTCATTTGCTTTTGTGGATGAACAGATTCATACAAAACTTTACACCACCATTCTGGAAGTCCTTCCCAGTGCTGGCTTATCTGTCACTTAATATAGAAATAACTCATTATCAGAGAACCCAGCAGACCCAGAAGAAATGTCAGCATTCTTGTGATGTTTGGAAAATCATCTAAAGTTGTTGATATTTAATATTCTAATGTATCACATAGGTAAATGGTAGCTACTTGAAAATATTTTTGTGAGGATTAAATAATCCACTGCAAGTAAAGTGTTGGGCATAAAAACTGAGTGTGTCTGACATGCATATAATGAGAAGTGGGTGTTAGGCATGAGGCTAGAAAGGGAAAAAGTGGTCAGGTTGAAGGATCTTCAGTACCTTGAGGACCCACTGAATTTTATGAAGCAGAAATAGACGATCATCACATTTATGCTAAAGGAAGAGTCATCTGTTTGCAGTATAAAGAATACAATTATCTCTTTGTCAAAAGGCATTTCTAAAACAAAGAAGAATATTAAAATTCTAAATTTGGGCTAAGAATTGCATAGAAATGCAGCATAGCTCAGGCCACCTTCTTCTTAAAGTTTTCCTGGGTTTGAGGTGGCACGCCAAGTCCTGTGACCAAAGAGCTCTGAGAAATTCAATCTCAATCTGCCACAAGCATTTCTTGCATTGATATTCAGGAGGAACTTTCAAAAGTCCTCTATGCACTTAAATAGTCTAATTTAAACAATGAATGTAATATGAAGAAGGCTCACTTAGTTCCTGAGCTAACATGGTGGCAGTGGGGACATAGGCTCACTCAAGGACAATGGCAGCCACACTGCCTTTCACTGTTGAACTTCCCAGTGAGTCATACTTCTGTGCACACCTGCAACTCTTACTACCAATGCTTCCTGTTCTTCAGTCCTGCACAGGAAAGAAAACTTGTCAGTAGCTACGACCTCCTATTCCATGCCTGAAAAGAAAGGACCCCAACATCCACAGAGTGAAGAGACTGAGCAATTGTAGAGGGTTTAGAAGGGATTGGGAAGGGCCTTAACTTAGAGTTCTCTTTACTTTTCACAAATTTATCATTGTAATCCTTAGTTTATACAAGGAAACCAAATAATTCAGAACAGAGGTTTCTGTGAACCTGTATGTCCTTAGCTAATGAAGGCCAATTCTGTGGCTTAGGAACTGTCCCTGGTCCTCGGTCAGCACATGTACAAGGGGGATTAACTCGAGAGGCTCAAGATTGCATTTCCACACATTGTCCTTTACTCGGAATTAATGGAGGACTAGAAAAAAAATCCCTAAAGACCTCACAATGTCTAATGTGTTTAAATGGAAGTACCTGGTACACGGAGGGAAAAAGGGGAAAAAAATCTTTGAGAAAAGAGGATCACGTTACTTTAGTATCCAAGACCATTCAGGCCAAATGGGATCTGACATGCACCTTAAATTTTAGGGAAAGTATGTGAAAAAAATAAAACAAACAACAAAACCCTCTAAGTGGAGATAAGTTTGATGTCAGGAAAACGGATTGTGGAAGAAAAAAAAATGTTAAGAGACAGGAAGCACCCAAAATGTAATTATAATAGTGCAAGAGATTGCAATGTCGGAGGTCCCTCAAAAATATAATGTTGCTATGTTAGAAGCACTCTCATTAGGTAATATTTGTAACAGATCTATCTATTAGTGGGATTTTTAAAAAAGAATAATCCAGGTGGAATAAAGGAAATATAAATAGGCCCTAAGAATACTGGAAAGCCATAAGTAAACAGAACATTATAGAATTTCTAGGAACAACAAAATGACTTATTAGCTTTAACCAAAGCTTCCCCCACTGCTTAGGGAAGGAAATTCAACAGCAGTAGCAACAGTGACCACTCACTTGTGTCTTCTGTGCGCGACGTGCTGTGCCAGACAGTTTCTATCCTAAAACTGAGAGTAAGAGTAATGGCAGCCGCTCACAGAGAGGTAGATGAAATTGGGGTTTGACCATCAGTCAGACCATGGAACAGCTTGTTAATAAAAGGTCGTGAGAGCCACTTAGCATAAAACCAATGATCACGCAGAAGTAGTTTGAGTTCTTTAAGAAATCTACCAGATTTCCACTCATTTCCCCTTGGACAAGAGGTGACAATGGAAAGAACAGAAATGAGTAGAAGAGCATCATCTGCCTGGAATTTGGCAAATATCACAGAGAGTTTTCGCGTGTGATGTCTTTGTGACAAGGCTATTTAAAAGTGAGGAACAGAGATGTGTTGGTCACTGGAAATCTGTTTATTATAGTCTATGTGGTGATATTTAAAGCTGCAGTGTACAATACTGAAAATGCTAATGAAGGGAAGATTGCATGTGTGACCTTCAACTCTTTAAATTAAGCTCAGCTTCCCACAAAGTTGAGCAACTGTCTCATGTGTTTATCTTCCTGTAATAAAAGGCCATGATGATTAGGAAATGCACAAATACACATCCCAAGGACCACATCAAGAAGTCACCAGGAGACAGTCCATTCTTCTGCCTTCTCACAGCAAAGCGTCCTCCTGCACACCCTGGGGGAGTGCTCCACCAGCCACACATTTGGGAGATGATTTGGGATTCTCCGACCATGAAGGTGCCTTCCGTATTTGAGATTGTGAAGACGGTTGCTAAAATTGTAGATATGTTTATTTATAACTCTTTTTTTCTTGGATTTTAAGATTTTTTTAAAAGATTTATTTATTTATTTGAGAGAGAGGAAGAGAGAAAGATAGCATGAATAGGAGGGGCAGAGGGAGAGGGAGAGAGAGTCTCAAGCAGACTCCACGCTGAGACTGGAGCCCAACTCCGGGCTCCATCTCACAACCCTGAGATCACGACCCGAGCCAAAATCAAGAGTCAGACGCTTAACCAACTGAGCCACCCAGCTGCCCCTAGATTTTAACATTCTTAAGAAGGAAAAAGGTGTTTTGAAATCCTTTGAAGATCTCAGCACCTCCCTCAGGTCATGCAGTTTGTGGTAGCTTCATACATATTTATTGACTGACTGACTGATTGAATGAGGGAGAGATAAAATACCACCGTCCTTGTACACTCAGCCAGCTAAGTTTGCTCTTGACTCACTTGGAAAACACGTGGGAAGATGCCCATACCTGTGGCACGTGGCCTGACTAGGAGTTCAGTCCCTCTGTGTCCAGATGTGATCAGGGCTCCCTCCAAACAGCATTTGCTGACTTTATGGCTGCACGTCCATGCCCCTTCTTTGTCAAATGTCATGATTTCTCCCCTCCTTACCTTCCATCAGGCCCCAGGCCCATAGACAAGGCCTCATTTGTCTCTCAAAAAAGAGATTTCTGCATTCTCTTCTCTCCCCCAAGTGCAATTCTTATAAGTGGCAGATTTCCTTTTTTTATTTAAATCTGAATTGTTTTTTCATAACGTATATTAAACTGACACCATCAGAAGAATTTAATTAGCTCAACAGCAAGAAGCAGAAGATGCAACTTAGTGATCAGCTCATGATTCTGGTCTGGTTACCACACTTTGGACTCTTAACTTTAGGTGACCCTGGCATCCTGGACACTGACTCGGTCTACGTGGGGATCCCTTCCTGACCGGTAAGGAAGGGGAGTTGTTTTAAGCAGGGGCAGGCAGAGCCCTGGACTGACTCCCGTCTAGCTCCAGTACTTACTAGCTTTCAGTCCTTCATGAGCACAATCCCCAGACCTTGCTGTGTGACATTGAAACACCTGAATTCCCCACTGGGCTCACTCCCCGGGCAATTTCTTCACTGGTGTACTTTCCCTTGAATGGCAAGTCAGTGAACTTCCACACATACACGCACATGCACACGCACACATATGTGCATGTATACACGCATAGATACATATATGTATATACATAAATCTACATTATATATGAGTGTATGTACATAATCACCATAGATTAATTCTGGCCATCTTTGCTCTACTGACCTGGTGTTAAAAGTAGAGTTAAGATGAGGGCGCCTGGGTGGCTCAGTTGGTTAAGCGACTGCCTTCGGCTCAGGTCATGATCCTGGAGTCCCTGGATCGGGTCCCGCATCGGGCTCCCTGCTCGGCAGGGAGTCTGCTTCTCCCTCTGACCCTACCCCCTCTCATGTGCTCTCTCTCATTCTCTCTCTCAAATAAATAAATAAAATCTTAAAAAAAAAAAAAAGTAGAGTTAAGATGAAAGAATAATACATAATTTGCCATCCCAAAAATGTGTCTAATTTACCTCAAATAATGCAGGAGCCTTTCTTTTCTTTTTTTAAGACTTTATTTATTTATTAGAGACAGAGAGCATGAGCTGGTGGTGGGGGAGGAGCAGAGGCAGAGGGAGAAGCAGACTCCTCGCTGATTAGGGAGCCTGACGCGGGACTGGATCCCAGGACCCCGAGCCTAAGGTAGATGCTTAACTGACTGAGCCACGCCCGTGCCCCTGTAAGAGCCTTTCTTACTTGCTCCTCCTCCTCCCCATCCAGGTCCTCATTTGTTAATGTCTATGTGGTACAATGCAAAAAATTCTCCAGGGACAAAGTGGTTATTATTTTCCACAAATAAAAGTAAATCTTCTAGATCTTGACCCAAATCACCTGTCTCCTTCTCAAAGACAGCCTCTGATACTGATTCTGTGTGTGTCCCTCCATGAGTAGTGTACATGTATACAAATATTCATACACATTAGTACCTACATTTTCCCCCAAGTGGTGGCACGTTATCCACGTGGTGGTGTACGTCTCCTCTTTAATTTCCCAGGAGGGTATCAATAGACTTGCTTTCTTTTAATAGCCATGTCAATGAGCCATAATTTATTAAGCAATTCACTTAAAATGGATTTTTAGATTGTTTCTAGTGTTTTATTCTGTGAACTATGCTAAAGGATTTTATTATATGTCATCCCCCTCATTTTGCATACTGGCGAAAATATCGGTATTCATTTTCATGTGCCCTTAAGATACACATTTCTGCTTAGGGATTTTTTGGACACGTAGTCTTCCAAGTGTACAAGGGTATATGTACATGCATTGCAGCAGTCCTAGATTGCAGTGCACTTGAAATTCAATACACTGCATGTATTTAAAGGATACAACTTAAGGTTGTGACATACACATACACTCATGAAACCCTCACTCCAATCAATATAATGATCTGCAATACAATGATCTGCATTATATATAATGATGAGCTCCCAAAGTTCTTTTGTGCTCTTTGCAATCCTTCCCTCCAACCTCTCACCATCCCTCATTCCCCTCCCTAGGCACCTCCGACGTGCTTCTTGCCTCTATAACTTAGTTTGCATTTTCCAGAATTTTATATATATATAGGGAATTATACATTATATGTTCTTTTTTGTGTGTCTCCTTTCACTCATAAGATTTGTTTTGAGGGTGCCTGGGTGGCTCAGATGGTTGAGCATCTGCCTTCGGCTCAGGTCATGATCCCAGAGTCCTGGGATCGAGTCCCACATCAGGCCCCTTGCTCAGCAGGGAGCCCGCCTCTCTCTCTCTCTCTCTCTCTCTCTCTGTCTCTTACGAATAAATAAATAAAATCTTAAAAAAAAAAAAGATTTGTTTTGAAATCCTTCGTGTCTTTTCATGTATCAATAGTTCACTTTTATTTCAGAGCATTTCCCACTGTATGGAAATACCACAATATGTTCATGTATTTGACACTTGATGAGCATTTGGATATGGAAAATAAAGCTCATAAGCATATTCATGTACAACCCTTGTGTGGACATAAGCTTCCATTTGTCTTGGGTAAATATGTAGGAGTGGAACGATTGAATCCTATAAATTTTTCAGAAGGGTGCCAATATCTTTTCAAAAGTGGTTTGTATGATTTAATGTTCCCTTCAGCAATATTTGAAAGTTGAAGTTCCTCCATATCCTCACCTTCACGTGGAATGGTTGGTCTTTTTAATTTTAGCCATTCTCCCTAATAAGTAATGATGTTGAGTATCTTTCATGTGCTTAACTGCTATCCTTGTATCATCTTTGATGAAATATCAGTTCAAACTTTTTACTCATTTTTTAATTGAGTGCTGAGTTCATTACTTATTCTGGATACAAGTCCTTTATTGGATATATGATTTGAAAATACTTTCTCCATTTTTCTAACATCGCCCTTCAAAGCTCAGAAGCTAGAATTTTGATAAAATCTGTGGGGGTTTTTTTTTGTTTTGTTTTTTTAGGGTTTTTTTTTTTTTTTTGACAGAGAAAGAGTGGGGGAGGGATAAGCAGAGGGAGAGGAAGAGAGAGAATCTTAAGCAAGCTCTACACCCAGTGCAGAGCCCAATGCCAGGCTTGATCTCCCAACTCTGTGATCATGTCCTGAACTGGTCAAGAGTTGGATGCTTAACTGACTGAGCCACCCAGGCACCCTGATAAAATCTGGTTTTAAATTTATTTTTAATAGATATTGATTTTGATGTTGTATCTAAGAAATTTTTGCCTAACCAAGATCTCAAATGTCTTCTCCAATGGATTCCTTTAGAACTGTTGTAGTTTTAAGTTCTATATTTAGGTCTACGGTAGATTTGGGGTGAATTTTTGAATTTGATGAAAAGTTCCTCCTCATCCTCCTTTTTTCTTCTTATTCTCCATTTGTTTTTTTTTTCTTAAGAAAATCCAGTTGTTCCAGCAATATCTATTGTTTTTTTGTTTTTTTTATTTTTTAATAAATTTTTTTATTGTTATATTAATCCCCATACAGTACATCATTAGTTTTAGATGTAGTGTTCCATGATTCATTGTTTGTGCATAACACCCAGTGCTCCATGCAGAACGTGCCCTCCTCAATACCCATCACCAGGCTAACCCATCCTCCCACCCCCCTCCCCTCTAGAACCCTCAGTTTGTTTTTCAGAGTCCATCGTCTCTCATGGTTCTTCTCCCCCTCCGATTTCCCCCCCTTCATTCTTCCCCTCCTGCTACATTCTTCTTCTTCTTTTTTTCTTTCTTAACATATATTGCATTATTTGTTTCAGAGGTACAGATCTGAGATTCAACAGTCTCCAGCAATATCTATTGTAAATATTATCCTTTCCCACTGAATTGGCTTCATACCTTTGTCAAAGTCCAATTGTCCATATATGTGTGAGTACATTTCTAGGCCCTCTGTTCTATTTTCTATTTGTCTCTCTTTACAAAAATGACATGCTGTCTTGCTCACTACAAATTTATAGTAAGTCTTGACATTAAACCAATAACAACAGTAATCTTGGAAGATTAAAATGCCCACATGGAAATAGAAAGCAATATGAAGAGTAGACAACTGGGGGAGGGAGGTCATATGTTCAGTTTTGGGCAGCTGGAAAGCCCAGTATGATTCTTTCTGTCCTTCCCTGAGAGTTTCTTCCCTTGGGTTTTGGAGCTCAGTCCACTGTCCCACCAAAAACCACCTCTTTTTATGTCGGTAATCTTACCACTATTTGCAAACACAGAAACATTTGGACCATAAAACTATAAGCAATGAGTTGTATTTGGGAAGGGTGGTAAAGTTTCAATGCTTCCCAGTTATTCCTAGAACATAGTGCTGAAACCCAATTCTGTGAAGGGGTGACTGGGATTTCCAGAGGCACTTTACCTACAGATTTCATCCTCCAAAGGTTGTGACCCTGAGAAGCTCCATCTCACTGTATAGGGTCTCCTCTTTTTAGTGACTCCTGTTCAAGTTTTGTTTAGTTTCCTTCATTGTCTGAGTTGTGAGCATCGTAGAGCACCCCTTCCTAAGCACAGTGTTCTGAAGACATTCCTCTTGCTCTCTGAGAAAATGTGCATCGAATAATTACAGTTCAGTCTCCTCCCTGCTTGCTCACTCAGGTATAGAGATCAGGACACACCACTGTCCAGTCTAGAGGATGGGACAGGCATGTAAATAAGTGGATTTAGGGCAAGCAAGGCATGTATGGGACGATGGGGCCACAAAAGATGGGACAATGACACATGTTCTGGAAAATCTGAAAAGGGAGGGTACATTTGAGTGAGACTTCAACAATTAACAGTGAATGACACTGGAACCAGGGGGACCTCAGTCTGAGCCAACAAATCCAATTCAATTCAATGCACACTGTGGGCTGCCTGTCACATATAGGCTGAGGTGCGTGCTGGAGGAACAGGACAGAATAAAACAGTGTTATCCCTTCCCCAAAACATTGTCTAACACGGAGGTCTCCATTGAATCAAGGGAAGTAAAGGGGCAATGGGACAGTTAGGAAGGCAATCTAAGTTAATTTAGGTCTAAAGAGAAGGCATCCTAGACAGTGTGATTTAGGTTGAAACATAAAGGATGTATAAGAGATGGGGGGGGTCAGGTGAAGTGTTGTAGACAGAGGTAATAGTGAGAGGAAGCCTGAGTGTCACGAAGACTAGGTAACTTATTAAAAAAAAAAATCAAAGGAATTTCAGTGCTGCTTGCATGCCCTGAACAAATAGAAGAAGTTCATTAAATATTATATAATTCTATTCTTATTATTCTTAAAGAAGAAATCAGAGGTATCAGAACAGTGACCCGAATACACTGCTGGTGACATGGTGCGCGTGTGCTGGTGTGCATGACGGCACATTCAGTTGCTTCTCGACACCAGCATGAGCTCATTCTTGACACCCCTGAGGTCTTCACCCAATCCTGACCCCTTCTGGCAGGGTTGCATTTAGATATTAGGGCCAGGAAAAATTGGTGGAGATTGGTCCCTGGAGTGAACAAAGCCAGTTAACGAAATCTCTCTGACAGTGCTGTGGGTGCGGCTCCTGGCTCAGGGGGATGCTGTGCTTTCTGCCCCCGGCTCAGTGCCCCCCACCCTAAGTCCCACCTTTCACGCAGGGAACTCAGGAGACTTAGGAGCTTTTCCATGGTCATCATTTTTATTTAGTACCAGGCTAGATCACTGCCTGATTGTTCCCTCTTTTAAGTAATATTCAAAACCTGCTCCGAGACTCTGAAATAAACTTTAAAGATAAAAGAGATTCTAAAACGGCAGCCAGGTCATCTTTCATGTCTTTGTCAGGTTAAAAATCCACGCTTATCCTTTTAGAGTGGATGTATCGGAGACTCAGAGAAAGCAGAAGGAAGAAGAGTTTTAAATGATTTCTGAGGACAGAAAGCATCATTCCCAGAGCCTGCTTTCAGCAAATTATGAAGCACAGAGGAGGCAGGCAGTTGGCAACATCGGTAACATTTTCCATAATATTTCAAATGTCTATCCGCCCGTCACGTAATAAATGGGAAGGGAAATGGCGGTGTAAGGAAACGTGACCATGTTCCTCCACATTAGCCTGAAAGTTATTACCCAGTTTGATGCTTTATTATTCGTAAAGGACCAATAATCATCTGACAATAGGCGGCATGGTAATTGCTACGTTAATGTTATTTACTCCAATTGCTTCCCCTAATGATATGGTCCAAAACCTAAAAACATTTTGAATTTTGATCTCCAATTTCTATTCTTTCATGTGAACCCTCTTTCCCGAATTTCCACGTAATAAGAGTGTGTCCCTATTTCTCTAAAAGTAACTGAATATTGGATCAGTAATGAGGTCACAATAGCAACGGAGTATTAGCAATTACATAGATTTGCGAAGAGAAGAGAGGAATGAAACAATATAGTGATTGCAATACCGTTTTCTCTGGTAAGCTAATGTCTATCACTTCTGAAAAAAGAGAAACGTGTAATGAGTAGCTACTTTAGGAATAAGTTAGGTGTTGTGGGAAGTCTGAATGGAAACTGCCCTTCAGGGCCTACTTAAGAGTGAATATATATGCTCCAGAGGACGTAATAACACCAAACAGGTGGTTCTGAGTCTCATTGTAAGTCAGCAAATTTGATCCAGGGACAGGGCTGTCAATTCTCATCATTGTACTGGTGGTAAAATATGTATGACATAAAATTTACCATTTTTAAGCATTCCGTTCCAAGGCCTGAAGTGCATTCATGTCATTGTGTGCCCATTCCCACCATCCATCTCCAGAACTTTCTCATCCTCCCAACTAAAACCCTGTCCATATTAAACACTAACTCCCTTCCCCCACCCCCCACCCCTGCCCCATAGGGCCCCTGGTAACCACCATCTGCTTTCTGTCTCTAGGAGTCTGCCTACTCGGGGTATCACCTCCATGCAGAATCATACAGTATCTGTCCTTCTGTGACCCACTTACTTCACCCAGCATCAGATCTTCAAGGCTGAGACAGGTTTTATATTCCAAAGGTCAACACTCAACCATTTTTGCTTTACCTCCACCAACCTCACCCTCACCTCAAAGGGACATCTCAGCACATCTTTTTTTGGAAATCAGTTAATATTTGCAAAAGACCTCCCTGGCACTTATTCAGTCCTCAATCTTAACCCTAATTATGGGAGAATTTACTTTCTATTTTATACATTTCTCTGTTTGAAATTTTTACAAGAATGCTTGTATTTGTTTATTTCATGGTACTAGTTTCAAATAGAGTATTACTCTTTAGGATACGAATTGTATTTCCCAATAGTTTCAGTTGCAATAAATGCTGTGGGG
Source organism: Halichoerus grypus (assembly GCF_964656455.1). Taxonomy (NCBI): domain Eukaryota; kingdom Metazoa; phylum Chordata; class Mammalia; order Carnivora; family Phocidae; genus Halichoerus; species Halichoerus grypus. The sequence goes on from NC_135723.1 coordinate 3,569,659, forward strand.
TTCAGGCATTTCACTGTGCACCTATTCAAGTATTCAAAGTGTCTCAAAATTTATATCATAGCTTAAATGTATTTTAACCTATTCTCAACCTGGCGTGGCTTAAAATTTGATTCCTCACAAGGCTGTGACCAGCTGGGTGGACCATGGCCTAGTGGTCAGGAAGCACCTTGGACAGAGCTATCCATGTCTTGCACCTTCCCAGGAACTGTGACATGCTTTGAGGTGATGAGGTTTCACCCCTTCTCCAGCTTTTCCTGTCACAACAGATCCACTGATATCTGGGTTCTTGCAGAGGGAGAAGATGACTTCATTGTACTTTTAAAACATTTTGTTTCTCCTCTTCATTGATCCTCTTGGGTGGTTGCATCTCTCAATTGTGTCTCTTGTATTAAAAGCTAAAGTTATAAGAAGATACCTTGTCTCTTGACTTCTCACATTTACCATGCACTCAATATCTTCCTTGTTTACCATGATCATTGTCCATTGTTCTCTTGTACGGTTCCCCGAGACTCTTGTCTACCGCAAACATGACCAGGTTCCCAGTGACAATAATGTCAAGGACGTCCAGAGCCCAGAGCCTGTCCTGATGTGCCTAAAAGTACAAGTCAGTATGGCAGATGGTCTGAAGGTCTGTGTCTTTTTGGTAGTAATGATGGCGTGAGGCTTCATCAGAGTAGTCATAAATTCATACCGAGGGATTGCGGTGTAACATTTCTGATTTGTCCGCAAGGAAGATGGATGTCTGTATATTGAGAATCCCATCAGGGCTGATGCTCTTATTCAGTTCTTAGCTTTTGAAGTTTTTGCCTACAGGACATTTTAAATCTTGGAGGTATAGTTAGCATCACCAATAAGAAATTGTCATGGCTTGAAGACTCGCCTGGCTCAGTATAATATGAAGGGTCTTGTCCACTGGGCCCAATGTGGCATGGAAGACATCAAAATTCAGTGTTTCACGTACACTGTGGGTGGCAGATGGGCATGTATACTTTAACCTTTGAGAATCAATCTCAATTCTAGCCAGAGTGCTAAAAAACAATGCATTTGCCTGGCTCAAATATGATAGAATTTTCTCGTTCTTACTGAAATCTTCAAAATACGTCTTGAAATTGGTTGTCATCTCTTCTCTGTCTAACTGGGTGGTCTTCCATCAGTGCTCCATGCAATGGGCAGCCCATTGTACACTTGAGATTCAAAGCCCAACATTCCAGGAGCACCTGGGTGGCTCGGTTGGTTAAACGTCTGCCTTCAGCTCAGGTCATGATCTTGGGGTCCTGGGATCAAGTCCCGCATCGGGCTCCCGGCTCAGTGGGGAGTCTGCTTCTCCCTCTCTCTCTGCCCCTCCCCCTCACTTGTGCTCTGTCTCTTTCTCTCTTTTTGTGTCAAATAAATAAAATCTTAAAAAAAAAACCCGACAAAACAGAAAAACAACTCAGCATTCTACCCCCAGGAGGCACTCAATTGAAGAGTCAGCTCCCGCATCAAGTTCTAAACATTTCTCTCCATACAAAATTGCTTTTCGAAACCATAAATCATAGCAATGGTTGACGTTTTCACATCCCGGAAGTTTCCTGTCCAAGGACAGGTGATAATGAGATCAATGTTATTACAGATCAATGCAAGGGGACCCTTCAGTTCCGCCCCTTGGCAGCTGTGTGATCTTCAGTAAGTGACCTCACTCCTCTGAGCTTGTTAGTCTATAAAGTGGGAGTAACAATATGCAATTCACAACTTCCTTGTGAGGAATAAAGTCAGAGGCAGTTTGATTTAGAATGCTGTGACATCATGAATCTATGATCACTTTGTTTAAATAAAGAAATCTCTAGAAAGCAATATTCTACCCCTAGATCTTCAATTGCTAAAACAAAACAAAACTTTTAATGTGTGCTTGTTAAATTTGTTATTTAACACATTGTAAGATGAATGGAATAGAGATAAACCTGTTACAGCACATACTATCTATTGTGTATAATGTTACGTATTTTATTTAATACATAAATATAGCATACGATAATTATGATAACAATATATTTTATGCATTATATACCACATCATATATTATTCTTTATATTAACATAATTCTTACATTATAATACGAAGATTATTTAAGGAATCATAGGCTTTAAATTTGTAATCTTCCAAGTTCTATTTTTAATACATTCTCATAAAGCTATCCACGTGAAAATGTTACTTTTAAAGTAACGTTAGTAAAATCTTCAGCTGACAGCCAATGTGATTTAAACTAGCTGCTTTTGTTTTCTTTAATAAAGGTTTTAAATGTCCTTTGGTTATTAATATGAAAGTCTCTGCATCAAACTATGGATCAGCTGCTGTGAGTAAACTGGCTTTCATTTCAATGAGTCTGGCAATACATTTACCCAAATGGAATATTTCCTCTTAAACTGATGTGCGCATTGATTTGGTTGCCAATATGGACTAGCCAGGCATTAGATAGGTACGCTGTAGAACTGACGGATGTTAAAAAAACAAACAAACTCACAGTTCTTATATTTTCTAGGGTTTTTTTTTTGCCAAAACAATTGCCTTTCTCAAATTCCAACTATGAAATCTTAAACTGATGTACTTGAAATGAATTTTGCCTCTCTTTTCTATGTGATAAACTCTGTCAAACTTTTTTTTTTTTAACTTTAGAGCAATGGTTGGTCAATTTTACCCATGGATAAAAGGCTTTCAGAAGGCTTTCAAATACTTGCTGAATATGTTGATATTCAGTTCACATGCAACTATCTTCAGACAGCGTTGGACATAATTGAACATTAGAGGCAAGAGGAATCACGATCGTAGTAGTAGACAGTTGTGTTAAACGAGTTGTTCTGCAAGATGGACGAAAAGAATTCTAAATGAGTCCATATTTGTATACACTGTTCTTTCGAGCAACTACATACAACCGCAGACGATAGTTTCACTACTGACTTTTAGAGAATTCATATGTATTTGCTCTGATGGTCTGATTTCCCACTGATCAAGGTCTTGGCCTTGCTAAGATTCCAGAGATCAGACCATCAGCAGAACATCAAATAAATTGTCTCATTCCCCTCCGCATCTCAATCAGGTAGTCCATTATTTGAATCCCAGAGATTGTGAGACAATATCTGAGAGAATTGTGTTAAAATCTACAACCATGACTTTGAATTTCTCATAGTAGTCCTGACCTTTCTTGCTGTAAGTATTTTGCAACTGTGTTATTAGATGCAAACAAATTTTAAATTGTTTCTTCTCTGTGTCTTCTGAGTAACCACACCTCAAAAGCTAACAAAGGCTTGCAGTTGAGCTCAAAAGCAGACTATATGAAAATAAATTGCACAGAATCACCACTTAGCTTAACCGATTTTTGCTTCTTCCCTCCAGCAAGCTAAATGACAAGCATGGAGCAGAGAGAAGAGAGGGAGGAAGGCGGGCACTGCATTCTCACATCACGTGCACCACTGATGACCACTCAGTGGACATATCCACATGTCACAGACATCCAGCCTCTCACTGCCTGACAGCCATTCATTTCTGGCCAGCACATCTAGCCACCACGGTATTCCACGCAACAGAATTTCTCACTGCCATGCAGTAAATGTTTGTTAGATGTTTGATGGTCTGCAAATGAACTGTACTCCCAGGAGAGAGCAGGGCATTGATGCCTGTCATATTTTGGAAGACCAGACTTAAAACCTCTTTGGGAATCCAGACACCCAACCCGTGCTTCCTGTTCAATTGGCTTGCAGTTGATAGCACATTCTGATTTGTTACACTCAGCTTTGCATGTTATTCCTTAAGTAAGTTGTTTACAATGTATACCATTCTTTATTAATACATTCTCCATCTTTCAGTACTTTCCAAGAACACATGTACAACTTTTGGGGTGTAGGATGTATTGACCTCTTTGGGGTCAATATGTGTTTACCAAGACTGCTATGCTTTTCAGGACTGGGATAAACTTGTTCACAAATTTAACCACTTTGGAAGGAAAACATCTATTCAACTGTTTTGATAAAAGCATGCCTACCAGTTCACTTCAAGAAAAGCCATGGTTACAAGCAAAGGATCCCTTTTGGAGGTAAAGCTCTTTTACCATTTGCAGGCACAGCTAAATGCACACTGTCACTTTTATTAAGATGAGGGATTGAAGGGGGTGTCTGGCTGGCTCAGTTTGAAGAGCTTGTGACTCCTGATCTTGGGGTCGTGAGTTCAAGCCCCATGTTGGGTGTAGAGATTACTTAAATAAATAAAACTTTAAAAAAGAGACAGAGAATTGAGGAATCTGAACTAAAATTCATTTTTCTACATTGTAATCCACCTCCAGATGTCTCATTCTTATATCTTTCTGGGTTTGAAATGAATTTTTCCTCCCATGTATTATTATGAAGGGTTCCTATTATTAAATATATTTTATTAGCTCACTGGTATCAAAATGAATCTGATTAATCCAACCTTTCCAATAATTCCAAGGGTGTTCTTAATGCATTATTTCCTCAACTGAGGCAATATAAATTAAAATATGACACCTGTCATTATTTTTTTAGCATTGTTTCTGGGTTTAGCATTAATTACTATTTCTCTTATTTATCTATTTGACAAACAGAGAATACTAGCCTTGTATTATTTCTTACAGTCATGGGATGTTAAGTAGGGTAAAAAAACTATTTTCTCTATTTCCTAATTTTCTCTTGTTCCATAAACAGATGGAAATGCCTGTTTAGGAATACTCCCAAAGTCGTCCTAATATTCTTGGGTTATCTACATGTATGAACGATACCTACTCTTCCTTGCTCTTAGTTATTGTTGGATGAAACTTCCAACACCTCATATCAAATTCTCTTCTTTCTAAACTTTCTTCTTTTGATCCTACATTGAAGTATATTCCTGATTGCTTAGTTAGAAATTATACCATGCATCCTAATACATCAAATTCTAAATGGAAGCAGTGCCTTTTCTCTCCATTAATATAACCCACAGGCACTAAGACTGCAGAAGAAAACTATTTCTGATCACACTCTTCTCTCTACTTGTAGGTTATTGATACCAAAGATTGTCTTTTTTTTTTTTTTTTATTCTAGAAAATATTGTTTACATTTTTCTCTTCTTTCCAGAATTCATCTTAGGACTATCCTCTAGCTTTTCACTCTATCCTCCAGGGCTTTTTGTCTCTTTCATATTTCCTGACTCTTCACCTCTATGGGGTGCATTCTGATAAAGTCTCTTAATTCACGTCATGAATCGTCTCCACAGCTGTGTGAAATCTGCTAGTGCACCTAGATAGCACCTTTTACATTCCAATTATTGGGTTTTTTTTTTTTTTCATTTGCAGATGTACTATTTAGTTCTTTTAAAAACCTGATAGCTGATTGTTGTAGTTTTATACTTCTTATAGACACATTAGAGGTCTCTTTCATTTATGCAAACAGTGCTAACATCATTGTTTTATTATTTCTATGTATTCAATCATTTTATTGATTTGTGTTTGTGTGAGCTGATATTCCTGCTTGCTCACGGTGCCTCATTCCCCTGTGTGATGGTAGTTTTACTACTGCGACCTAGAGACTTACCAGGTCAGTCTCTGTGCTCCTCAGGGTCACTGGTATAGTTGGGCCATTATGATTTCCTCCTTGATTTACAGAGCAGCTCTGGCCTTAGCATCCCAGCCCAGTTTATGCACCACACTGGGGAGAATTATTTTTGTAAATACAAGCGTGATCACTTTTCAGCCTTCCTACACTCCTCAGTGCTCTGCACAATGTATACAGTAGAGTGAATCAAGGTGCTTTATAACCTGAGCCCCTGCATGCCATTCCAGCCTGTGTTTACCTCTCTCCTTCATAAACACTGAGCCATAGCTTTACTAAGCTACTTGATGCTCCCTGAACACAATAAGATGTGCCCTTATTTACATTTAAAGTAATTATTGATAGGTATGTCCTTATTGCCATTTTGTTACTTGTTTTCTGGTTGTTTTTGTTCTTTTCTAGTTCTCTTGCTCTCTTTGTGATTGATGTTTTTCTGTAGTGTTATGTTGAATTTCTCTTTATTTTTTGTATGTCTGTTACAGGTTTTGAGTTTGTGGTTATCATGAGGTTTATATTAAGTATACAGAGAACTATATACAGTTGATTCCCATTTAAGTTAAAAAAAACTTTTTTTTAAAGATTTTACTTATTTATTTGAGAGAGAGAGAAAGAGCTGGGGGAAGAGTAGAGTGGGGGGTGGGGGAGAATCCTCAAGCAGATTCCGTGCTGACCATGAAGCCTGATGAAGGGCTCAATCTCATGACCCTGAGATCATGACCTGAGCTGAAATCAAGAGCCAGAAGCTTAACCAGCTGAGCCACCCAGGCCCCCCCTTCTTTTTTTCCTTTTTTTTACTCTGTCTTTCAGTTTTTGTTTATGCTGGAAAACAGTATGGAAGTTCCTCAAACAATTAAAAATCGAAATTCCATATGACCCAATAATTCCACCACTGGGTATTTATCCACAGAAAACAAAAACACTAATTCAAAAAGATAGATGCACCCTGATGTTTTACTGCAGCATTTTTACAATAGACAAGATATGGGAGCAACCTACACATCCATCAATAGATGAAGAGCTAAAGATGGGATTTATATATATATACATATATATATGTCTCTCTCTCTCTCTCATATATATATATATAAAACACAGAAATAAAAAAGGGTGAGATTGTATTAATTGCAACAACATGGATGGACCTAGAGGATATATGTTAAGTGAAATAAGTCAAATACCATATGATTTCACTCAAATGTCGAATCTTTAAAAAGCAAAGGAATAAATAAACAAAAAGCAGAATCAGACCTATAAATACAGAGAACAAACTGATGATTACTGGGACAGAGATCAGGGGGATGGACAAAAAAGGTGAAGGGGAGGGGCAGGTACAGGCTTCCAGTTAGGGAGTGAATGAGTCAGAGGAATAAATGGCACAGCACAGGGAATACAGTCAATGATCTCGTAATAGTGTTGCACGGTGGGGACACCTGGGTGGCTCAGTCTTTAAGCGTCTGCCTTCGACCCAGGTCATGATCCCAGGGACCTGGGATCGAGCCCCGCATTGGGCTCCCTGCTCCGTGGGAAGCCTGCTTCTCCCTCTCCCACCCCCCCTGCTTGTGTTCCCTCTCTTGCTGTGTCTCTCTCTGTCGGATAAATAAAATCTTAAAAAAAAAAAATAGTGTTGCACGGCGACAGATGGGAGCTACTCTGAATCACTGTGATTGAATTTCTATGCTGTACACCTGACACTAATGTAACATTGTGTGTCAACTGTACTCCAATAAAAAGAAAACAACAGCAGCAACAACAAAAGTACAAAAGATATGCTCTCGTCATCTCTTGCTTTTGCATGGAATTTCACATCTTCTAGAAGGTAATTCTTTCTCTTATATACCTAGAAAGCTCTTGCACATCCTTCAGGATTTATTTTGTAGGACTTGTGTTTATTTGTTCCTATCCTCTCCACAATACAAGTTAGTTATATACTGTCTTCTCTGTCTTCCCCCACAGAAACACACACACACGCACATTCACACACTAATATATGCAGAGATATCACTCTATATTACAACCCTCACTTTTCTTTGAGTGCCTTCCCCAATGGACAGCGAGAGCGAAGACCATACCCTTCACCTCTATGTGTCCAACAAAGAGCATGACATCCTGAAACATAGTCACCGGATCAATGTAAAGAGAAAGAACAATTTAGAATATGTATCACAAGAAAGATAATTTAGGAGGTTATTCTGCCTGTCTTCAAATGTAGGAAGGACTTATTTGGAAAAAAAAAAACAAAACAGAGAAAAGATTCTATCATTCTGTAGAAGTAGAATTGGTGATGGAAGTGTCAAAGAAATACTTTGACCCTTACATAAATAAGAACATTCCAAATAATAAGCATTGCCAAGGAGTCGCAGGTACCAGCTCTTAAAGCTCTGAGCTCCTCTTTCTAGTGCAAAACTGAAGATGAGTTGGTGACCTTCTGTAGAAAACTGCTCCAAGTGCCCTTTGGGGTCCCTTCTGGCTCAAGAACATGTGACTCTCTATACACGGGAAGCAATAAAAATGTTTTATATTTAAAAATAAATGTTCTCATAAGCTAGATGACTTTTTTTCTCTTCCCAAAGAGCTTTTTTGTTGTTTTTCAGAAAGAAAACCTAAATATTACTCTGATATATCAAAAGACCTTACATTAAAATCCTCTTCCTCTCTGAGTGTGATTAGAGAAAATTCTCCCCTGCCCTAGTTTCCTTTGGCTTTAAAATATAATGTCTTCTAAAGGGCAAGACTTTTTGTGACTAATATGCAGACATTGTAAATCTAAAATGTCAAACAAAAGCATATGAGAACAACTTCTTATTTAAAAAATTTCAGGGGCAGGAAAAAAATGACCATTTTCAGTGAAAAGTAAAACCTGACTAGGCATCGTGCTAAGGGAACAGAGCTCGGCAGTTATGAAGGTGGCATGGGCAGAAAGGGGTCCGCCTTTATAATTAGCTAGAGAAGACTGCACCCCTAAAAGGCAATGATAGATATGCACAGAAGAGAAAAAAGAATCATAATTAAAGCTCACTAGCTCTGATATGGGCTCACTAGCTCTGATATGGATATATTTTGCATCTGAAAATGTTCATCTTCGAAATGTTGTCATTTCTGTATCATTTCCATCAGTAAAAATATATAAATTTCCCAAGCTATCATTGATTTGATGCATATATGGATGTGGGATCCAACATAGGCTCTGGCTTCCATATTGCATGTTCCCAGATATAGGACCATGCTCCCATTTCCTGGTAGGATTGTCCTGCCCTTGCAGAGCTGTCAGTCTGTGTCCACCTACACCCCCAGAAGAACTGGGTTACCCTGCAGGGCCTGGTGCCTCTAGCACTCACTCAGCCATGTGGATACCAAGCATTATTCTCCATTTGCTGTATCTAGAATCCCATGATTCTTCATGACTGCTGAGCAGATGTGCAAAAAGTGGTATTCTCACACTATCTGCTTGAGATCTGTCCATCCCAGGACATCTCCTGAGAATCTTTACATATTCAAAGACTTATTTCCAGTGGGACTGGTAATAATGGAAAGGTGCCATAGAAATAGGGGGATAAACACCCCAATGCTGTATTTGCAATCAGTGTCCCCAATGATCCTTTGTGATCCAAGGATGAGTTAATATAATTTAAGTAAATGTAGAGAAAAGAGTAAAATGGGAACCATATTTGTTTCTTTCTCTTTAGAGCAAGATGGCTAGCCCATGAAATATCTTCCTCAAAAGGCTCATACGTTCATTTATCACCAAACTGCTCCATGGCAGGTGCTCTGTCAAGCATCTCTGTCAAGGTCCCTTGACCTCCAGAAGGTCCTACAATAGACTGGCCTGTGTTCTTCTCAGAGATCTGGTTGGCTCATGGCCCAGGGCCTTGCCTATAGCAGGTAGAGAGATACTTTCTGGCATGATGTTTAGGGGAAGAGGCCATTAATACAGCTACCTCTGGGAAGGTTTTGAGGGAAGGTCAGCCCTGAGGACAGTAAATGCTACCAGAGAAAAACCAGACTCCACATTCTCTCCCTCATACTTGTGGGTCAGCAATTCCCTTCCTCTCCAGACTCTTTGGGTGTCCTTGTGTCCACACAGCAAACTAACCAAAAGATTCCACAAAATTCCTCCAACTAACTCCAGACATCTCTTCTCCTGAGTCTCTTAGTAGGTCTGACCATGCACACAGTATGTCCCCAGGAACACACGGGATCTGCCACTCGTTCTTATTTTTCCATTAGCTCACTTTCCCATTCTTTTAGCTTGTCAGTGCTAGTACTCATCATGCAAAAATTTCATTTTGGCCTACTGATTCTTGTTCTCTCTTTCCAGAGACACTCTTGTCCTCACTCATGTCCCAGACTGCCCCTTCAAGTCCCCTGCCTTGGATAACACATTTGGACATGGCTTCCCCCTCCACACACACACAATTGCCTAGATGTCCTGTGATGTTCACTCAGCCATGGGCTCACATACTGCATTGAATGAATGGATTGTCATTTGAATGAATGGATTAATAAGGGGTTGACGACCAATAACCAGTCCCAAGGAAAGACATCTAATTAGACAACTTTATCTTGCCTTGCCCTAAGTATTGGATCTCCAATTCTGCCACCATTTCCTGGCATTGGATTTCAAATGCATCTTTCCGTGCACATTTGCCTTTTTTCCAGCCCCAGATTCCCTTAACCCTTCATCCTTTTATACACAAGGACTGGAGAAGAGAAGTCTGTGTCTCTATGAAAGAAACCTCATGTTCTTGACTGAATAATGTGATGTGCTGTCCTCATCATGAGAAAAGGTTGGTGTTCAGGAACAGGGCTTGCAAGCTGACTCTACTCTCCAGCTGGGTGTCTGGGAAAATTAATTAACCCTATTAGACTTCTGTTTGCCATCTGTAACATGGGAATAATAATATCTGCACTCACAGGAATGTTGTGAGGCTTTCAGGGCATATAACGTTTACTGCACATTCTCTATTCTGATTTCCCAAATCACTCATTAACACAAGTATCTTTCCAAAACATTCTTTTTATGTCATTAATTAGACCATTTTCAAATAGTGAAAATTTCTGACCTTGTTCCCAAATTTAGGGAGGGGAAACATCTTCTTTTGGATCTTCAGTCCTTTACATATGTTGAGGGATCTTCATGCCCTTGAGAACTCATTTTGTACATAGAAATCTAATCAGAGGTTTACTTATGTTTTAAACAGTTAGCATTTCAGCTATTAAAGCTAGAAAAAAACTAGATCTTTATGAATCTTTTAATTCAACTTACAAAATATTCTATTTATAAATCTTGCATATTTTAGCAACCACTTTAAATCAGCATTTGAATAATATTGGGCCTCATTTATAAAGTTTGTTAAATAATCACCTTTAAAAGCCATTTATACATAATGATATATTTAATTTCCATCTTAAGTATTTTAATTTTGTAGCCAAGAACAATTTATCCTCAAGAGTTTAAGTAAACTTTCTTAATATAATACATGTATTGCTTTATACTTTGTACCTATTTAAATATACTTTATGCTTGGGCGCCTGGGTGGCTCAGTTGGTTAAGAGACTGTGTTCAGCTCAGGTCATGATCCTGGAGTCCCTGGATCGAGTCCCGCATCGGGCTCCCTGCTCTGCAGGGAGTCTGCTTCTCCCTCTGACCCTCCCCCCTCTCATGTGCTCTCTCTCATTCTCTCTCTCTCAAATAAATAAATAAAATCTTTAAAAAAATAAATAAATAAATAAATAAATAAATATACTTTATGCTTAAAGTTTCTTAGATTATCCAATAATATGCACAATTTAATAATTATTTAACTTGAAACTCACAGGTAAAAGTTAGTGAGTACACATTTAAAAATTATGGCTACAAAGACTATAATTATAGCCCGAATTCTTTTAAACATCACAGCATCACAAATATGTAAAATGCCAAAAAAAAAAAATATGTAAAATGGCAATATGAACTGATCCTTTCTGAATTGAAAAGATCTTAACTGGCTTTGACCTTTTAAACTCTTCTGTTCCTAATTATAGAAGTCTCCATTGTTAAAGAGGAGTATCCATTTAAAGAAAACAGCTCTGATCCAATGAATTGAGTTTACTTAATACCAAAGAATTCGACAATTTTATGTAACTCTGATGGGACACTCTGAATCTTAACCGTATTGCTGCACCAATGACATAGGAGGGACGCTCAGTCCCAGATTCAAGTTAGCTACCCACAGAGGGTGCAACTGTCACTCGGATTATGACTGGTTGAATTTTACATTTCTTTGGCCCCTAAGAAGTAAAATGCCTGTCATCTTAGGTCTGAAGACTTTTGGACATGAGGGAACCTCTCGTTCTTCTCTATTCTCAGATATCTCATTGAATTTTGGATAGTCCTTGGTTCTGTCCACTTGCAGCCTCCACGCATGAAGTTATTTGACTGATAACACCTTGACTGTGGTGCAGTTGAGTCAAGACAAAAAGATTTAGACCTAGGGGTAAAAAGATTTTGCAGCATAAACCGATTTCGGCTCCTGGCATTGATCTTCACTCTTGTCCCAATCCTTCCTTGTATAATGAATAGGAATTCATGTGTTTTATTTCTAAGGTCTCTTATCTTTATTTGCCTATGGTTATAGATGAAGTTATTAGTTCAATCAAATTAAATTCAGATTTATTGTTTGAAGAGAAAATGGCTCTAGCACATGACCATTGAGTCTGTGTTTAAAAATCTGCATGTATGAAGTCTACAGTATAACCAAAATGCACAAGCTGTTTTCATAGAAATTGGCTAATCACAGCGAAGACTTGAGCAGAATACCCTGGCTCATACTGACTGTTTAGATCAGTTCCCAAGCACTAGACCTCCCATCCTCACCAAGGGAGCTATTTTTTTTTTTTTAAGATTTTATTTATTTATTTGACAGAGAGAGACACAGTGAGAGAGGGAACACCAGTGAGGGAGAGGGAGAAGCAGGCTTCCTGCGGAGCAAGGAGCCTGATGCGGGGCTTGATCCCAGGGCCCCGGGATCATGACCTGAGCCGAGTGCAGATGCTTAACGACTGAGCCACCCAGGCGCCCCACCAAGAGAGTTATTAAAAAATATATTTTTTCCTGGCACTCACACTCTTTGGTTATTCCTCTCCATGAACATCTCTTTAATTAGGTTTGGTGTGGATTTAGAAATCTTAATTTTTTTTTTTTTATTTCCCAGGAGGTTCTGATGCACAGACAGATTAGACAATTAATGCAGGCAATACCAACAACAAGCAGACATGCTGAACTTAAGAAATATTGAGAGTCGAGCTAGCCCGGATGTATCACGCTGCAGAAGAGCTGCTTAGGGCAAGGAGAGCTAATCTAACTTGCAAGAGGCCATCTAGTATTGTAGTCAATAGATTTTGCCTTCTGTATCTTAAAATAGTTTTTAATAACTAAATACTCCTAGATATGTGTTTCTCTTGTGTTTTTTTAATCTAGCACTTCTTATTGAATAATCATCATGCATTTAAAAGCTTGCAAAGCATGTTGTGTTTGGCATATTACAAATGCCAATAATAAAAATAAAATTATCAAGTATATCTTTCAAATATAATAAATGGAATTATCATAGTATATGACAACTGACACATCATCATCCGTTTAAAATTGATTTGAACAAGCTATTTTTTTCCTGGCAGTAATTTTAATTACTTTGCTTTCATTCTTTTTTTTTTTAAATTTTTTATTGTTATGTTAATCCCCATACATTACATCATTAGTTTTAGATGTAGTGTTCCATGATTCATTGTTTGTGCATAACACCCAGTGCTCCATGCAGAACGTGCCCTCCTCAATACCCATCACCAGGCTAACCCATCCTCCCACCCCCCTCCCCTGTAGAGCCCTCAGTTTGTTTTTCAGAGTCCATTGTCTCTCATGGTTCTTCTCCCCCTCCGATTTCCCCCCCTTCATTCTTCCCCTCCTGCTACATTCTTCTTCTTCTTTTTTTCTTTCTTAACATATATTGCATTATTTGTTTCAGAGGTATAGATCTGAGATTCAACAGTCTTGCACAATTCACAGCGCTTACCAGAACACATACCCTCCCCAGTGTCCATCACCCAGTCACCCCATCCCTCCCACCCCACCCCCCACTCCAGCAACCTTCAGTTTGTTTCCTGAGATTAAGAATTCCTCATATCAGTGAGGTCATATGATACATGTCTTTCTCCGTTTGACTTATTTCGCTCAGCATAATACCCTCCAGTTCCATCCACGTCGTTGCAAATGGCAAGATCTTATTCCTTTTGATGGCTGCATAATATTCCATTGTATATATATACCACTTCTTCTTTATCCATTCATCTGTTGATGGACATCTTGGCTCTTTCCACAGTTTGGCTATTGTGGACATTGCTGCTATAAACATCGGGGTGCACGTAGCCTTTCGGGTCCCTACTTTTGTATCTTTGGGGTAAATACCCAGTAGTGCAATTGCTGGATCATATGGTAGCTCTATTTTCAACTTTTTGAGGAACCTCCATACTGTTTTCCAGAGTGGCTGCACCAGCTTGCATTCCCACCAACAGTGTAGGGGGGTTCCCCTTTCTCCGCATCCCCGCCAACATCTGTCATTTCCTGACTTGTTAATTTTAGCCATTCTGACTGGTGTGAGGTGGTATCTCATTGAGGTTTTGATTTGGATTTCCCTGATGCCGAGCAATATTGAACACTTTTTCATGTGTCTGTTGGCCATTTGGATGTCTTCTTTGGAAAAATGTCTGTTCATGTCTTCTGCCCATTTCTTGATTGGATTATTTGTTCTTTGGGTGTTGAGTTTGATGAGTTCTTTATAGATTTTGGATACTAGCCCTTTATCTGATATGTCATTTGCAAATATCTTCTCCCATTCTGTCGGTTGTCTTTTGGTTTTGTTGACTGTCTCCTTTGCTTTGCAAAAGCTTTTTATCTTGATGAAGTCCCAATAGTTCATTTTTGCCCTTGCTTCCCTTGCCTTTGGCGATGTTTCTAGGAAGAAGTTGCTGCGGCTGAGGTCGAAGAGGTTGCTGCCTGTGTTCTCCTTTAGGATTTTGATGGACTCCTGTCTCACATTGAGGTCTTTCAACCATTTAGAGTCTATTTTTGTGTGTGGTGTAAGGAAATGGTCCAGTTTCATTCTTCTGCATGTGGCTGTCCAATTTTCCCAACACCATTTGTTGAAGAGACTGTCTTTTTTCCACTGGACATTCTTTCCTGCTTTGTCAAAGATTAGTTGACCATATAGTTGAGGGTCCATTTCTGGGTTCTCTATTCCGTTCCATTGATCTATGTGTCTGTTTTTGTGCCAGTACCATACTGTCTTGATGATGACAGCTTTGTAATAGAGCTGGAAGTCCGGAATTCTGATGCCGCCAGCTTTGCTTTTCTTTTTCAACATTCCTCTGGCTATGCGGGGTCTTTTCTGGTTCCATACAAATTTTAGGATTATTTGTTCCATTTCTTTGAAGAAAGTGGATGGTATTTTGATGGGGATTGCATTGAATGTGTAGATTGCTCTAGGTAGGATTGACATCTTCACAATATTTGTTCTTCCAATCCATGAGCATGGAACATTTTTCCATTTCTTTGTGTCTTCCTCAATTTCTTTCATGAGTATTTTATAGTTTTCTGAGTACAGATCCTTTGCCTCTTTGGTTAGATTTATTCCTAGGTATCTTATGGTTTTGGGTGCAATTGCAAATGGGATCGACTCCTTAATTTCTCTTTCTTCTGACTTGTTGTTGGTGTATAGGAATGCCACTGACTTCTGTGCATTGATTTTATATCCTGCCACTTGACTGAATTCCTGTATGAGTTCTAGCAGTTTTGGGGTGGAGTCTTTGGGATTTTCCACATAAAGTATCATATCATCTGCAAAGAGTGAGAGTTTGACTTCTTCTTTGCCAATTTGGATGCCTTTGATTTCTTTTTGTTGTCTGATTGCTGTGGCTAGGACTTCCAATACTATGTTGAATAGCAGTGGTGATAGTGGACATCCCTGCCGCGTTCCTGACCTTAGGGGGAAAGCTCTCAGTTTTTCCCCATTGAGAATGATATTCGCTGTAGGTTTTTCATAGATGGCTTTTATGATATTGAGGTATGTACCCTCTATCCCTATACTCTGAAGAGTTTTGATCAAGAAAGGATGCTGTACTTTGTCAAATGCTTTTTCTGCATCTATTGAGAGGATCATATGATTCTTGTTCTTTCTTTTGTTAATGTATTGTATCATGTTGATTGATTTGCGGATGTTGAACCAACCTTGCAGCCCAGGGATAAATCCGACTTGGTCGTGGTGAATAATCCTTTTAATGTACTGTTGGATCCTATTGGCTAGTATTTTGGTGAGAATTTTTGCATCCATGTTCATCAGGGATATTGGTCTGTAATTCTCCTTTTTGATGGGGTCTTTGTCTGGTTTTGGGATCAAGGTAATGCTGGCCTCATAAAATGAGTTTGGAAGTTTTCCTTCCATTTCTATTTTTTGGAACAGTTTCAGAAGGATAGGTATTAATTCTTCTTGAAATGTTTGGTAGAATTCCCCTGGGAAGCCATCTGGCCCTGGGCTTTTGTGTTTTGGGACATTTTTGATGACTGCTTCTATTTCCTTAGTGGTTATAGGTCTGTTCAGGTTTTCTATTTCTTCCTGGTTCAGTTTTGGTAGTTGATACATCTCTAGGAATGCATCCATTACTTCCAGGTTATCTAATTTGCTGGCATAGAGTTGCTCATAATATGTTCTTAGAATTGCTTGTATTTCTTTGGTGTTGGTTGTGATTTCTCCTCTTTCATTCATGATTTTGTTGATTTGGGTCATTTCTCTTTTCTTTTTGATAAGTCTGGCCAGGGGCTTATCAATCTTGTTAATTCTTTCAAAGAACCAGCTCCTAGTTTCGTTGATCTATTCTACTGTTCTTTTGGTTTCTATTTCATTGATTTCTGCTCTGATCTTTATTATTTCTCTTCTCCTGCTGGGTTTAGGCTTTATTTGCTGTTCTTTCTCCAGCTCCTTTAGGTGTAGGGTTAGGTTGTGTACTTGAGACCTTTCTTGTTTCTTGAGAAAGGCTTGTATTGCTATATACTTTCCTCTTAGGACTGCCTTTGCTGCATCCCAAAGATTTCGAATAGTTGTGTTTTCATTTTCATTGGTTTCCATGAATTTTTTTAATTCTTCCTTAATTTCCTGGTTGACCCATTCATTCTTCAGTAGGATGCTCTTTAGCCTCCATGTATTTGAGTTCTTTCCGACTTTCCTCTTGTGACTGAGTTCTAGTTTCAAAGCATTGTGGTCTGAAAATAGGCAGGGGATGATCCCAATCTTCTGGTACCGGTTGAGACCTGATTTATGACCTAGGATGTGATCTATTCTGGAGAACGTTCCATGGGCACTAGAGAAGAATGTGTATTCCGTTGCTTTGGGATGGAATGTTCTGAATATGTCTGTGAAGTCCATTTGGTCCAGTGTGTCATTTAAAGTCTTTATTTCCTTGTTGATCTTTTGCTTAGACGATCTGTCCATTTCAGTGAGGGGGGTGTTAAAGTCCCCCACTATTATTGTATTGTTGTCGATGTGTTTCTTTGCTTTTGTTATTAATTGCCTTATATAATTGGCTGCTCCCATGTTAGGGGCATAGATATTTACAATTGTTAGATCTTCTTGTTGGATAGACCCTTTAAGTAGGATATAGTGTCCTTCCTCATCTCTTATTACAGTCTTTGGTTTAAAATCTAATTTGTCTGATATAAGGATTGCCACCCCAGCTTTCTTTTGGTGTCCATTAGCATGGTAAATGGTTTTCCACCCCCTCACTTTAAATCTGGGGGTGTCTTTGAGTCTAAAATGAGTCTCTTGCAGACAGCATATCGATGGGTCTTGTTTTTTAATCCAATCTGATAGCCTGTGTCTTTTGATTGGGGCATTTAGCCCATTTACATTCAGGGTAACTATTGAAAGATAGGAATTCAGTGCCATTGTATTGCCTGTAAAGTGACTGTTACTGTATATTGTTTGTGTTCCTTTCTGGTCTATGTTGCTTTTAGGCTCTCTCTTTGCTTAGAGGACCCCTTTCAATATTTGTTGTAGGGCTGGTTTCGTGTTTGCAAATTCCTTTAGTTTTTGTTTGTCCTGGAAGCTTTTTATCTCTCCTTCAATTTTCAATGACAGCCTAGCTGGATATAGCATTCTTGGCTGCATATTTTTCTCATTTAGTGCTCTGAATATGTCCTGCCAGTCCTTTCTGGCCTGCCAGGTCTCTGTGGATAGGTCTGTTGCCAATCTAATGTTTCTACCATTGTAGGTTACATATCTCTTCTCCCGAGCTGCTTTCAGGATTTTCTCTTTGTCTCTGAGACTCGTAAGTTTTACTATGAGATGTCAGGGTGTTGACCTATTTTTATTGATTTTGAGAGGGGTTCTCTGTGCCTCCTGGATTTTGATGCCTGTTTCCTTCCCCAAATTAGGGAAGTTCTCTGCTATAATTTGCTCCATTATACCTTCTGCCCCTCTCTCTCTTTCTTCTTCTTCTGGGATCCCAATTATTCTAATATTGTTTCGTCTTATGGTATCGTTTATCTCTCGAATTCTGCCCTCGTGATCCGGTAGTTGTTTATCTCTCTTTTTCTCAGCTTCTTTATTTTCCATCATTTGGTCTTCTATCTCACTGATTCTCTCTTCTGCCTCATTTATCCTAGCAGTTAGCGCCCCCATATTTGATTGCACCTCATTGATAGCCTTTTTGATTTCTACTTGGTTAGATATTAGTTCTTTTACTTCTCCAGAAAGGGTTTCTCTAATAACTTCCATGTTTTTTTCAAGCCCAGCTAGTATCTTTAAAGTGATGATTCTGAACTCTAGATCTGACATCGTACTAATGTCCATACTGAGTAGGTCCCTGGCAGTCGGTACTACCTCTTGTTCTTTTTGTTGAGGTGATTTTTTCCGTCTTGTCATTTTGTGCAGAGGAGAATAGATTAATGAGAGAACAAAATGCCAGCAGGGTAACAACGTCCCCAGAAAATATACTCTAAACAAATCAGAAAAGACCTGAAGCAGTGGGAAAAGAAAGGGAAAGAGAGAAAAAAGAAAAGGAAAGAAAAAAAGAAAAAAGAAAAAGATAAAGATAAAAACAAACAAAAGCAGAACAAAACAAAACAAAACACAAACAGAATGTGATCAAATATGATCAGGCTGGATTATAGATCAGTGCCACACACTAGATTTTGGGTGTATTTTGGTCTGTTAAAAGAAAGTCCCTCCCAAAATTTTAAAGAAAGAAAAACTTATATATGTACAAAAATAAGGGTTGATATGATGAAGGGATGGAATATGACTGTAAAGATGGAAATTATAAAAAATTTTAAAAAAGGATTTGATAAGTTGTTTGAAAAAAGAAAGAAGAGGATTAAAAAAAAAAAAAGAAAGAAAGAAAAAAGGGAGAGAATGTGATCAGGCAGGGGAGTAGAAAAAAATCATACACTAGAGATTTAGAGTATATTTTGATCTGTTAGAAGAAACTATCTCAAGATTTTAAAGGGAGAACAACTTATATATATATGCCAAAAATACAGGTAACTACTATGAAGGGATAGAATATGACTTTAAAAATGAAAAATAAAAATTTTTTTTTTTTTAAAAGGGATTGATAAGATGTTGGTTGAAAAAGGGAAAAAGAAAAATTCAAAAAAAAAAAGAAAAAAGGAAAAAAGAAAAAAAGACAGTTAAAAAAAAATAATTAACTTTGAAAGACTAAAGAATCATGGTAAAAAAGCCATGGATTCTATGTGCAGTGTTCCCCTAGCGCTGGAGTTCTGCCGTTCTCATTGATCAGTAAACTTGGCCTTGGCTGGCTGTTCTCGCTGATCTTCTGGGGGAGGGGCCTGTTGCCGTGGTTCCCAAATGTCTTTGCCGGAGGCGGAATTGCCCCGCCCTTGCCGGTCCGGGCTAAGTCATCTGCTCGGGTTTGCTCTCCGGAGCTTTTGTTCCCTGCAAGCTTTCCCTACAGCTTTGGAGGCGGAGAGTGAAAATGGCGGCCTCCCAGTCTCCGCCCCGGCGGAGCCGAGAACTCGGGGTCCCGCTCCTCAGTGCGCCCCCAGAGAAAAGCCGTCAGTCACTCCCGTCTCCCCGGTCTCCGGCCGCACTCCGCGCTCACCCTGCCTGTGACCGCACGTTTCTATCTCTGGCACCCAACCCCGGGTGGAGTCTCCAAACCCAGCAGATCCCCGCGGTGTGCTCCCGCACCTCTCCTCCCGGGGGAAGAAGGGGAGTCTCCCTGGATCTGCCGCTTGTTGGGTCCCTGCTGGAGGAGCAGTGGCCCGACTGTGCCGCGGATCACGGTTTATGACAACCCCGAGCTGAGAGCCCGCGCCTGGGCTCCGTCTCTGCAGCCGGCTTCCCTGCTCCGATCCCTGGGAGCTCTGCCGCACTCAGGCAGCCCCGGTCTTTCTGTGACCCCGAGGGTCCTGAGACCACACTGTCCCGCGAGGGTTCCACCCCCCACTTCGCCACCAGAGTGACGTCCCTCAGCGGAGCAGACTTCTAAAAGTTCCGATTTTGTGCTCCGCGGCTCTATCACTTGCCAGAAGCGGCCGAAGGAGGCCCCTCCCCCGCCGTCTATCCTCCCGAATATCGCCTCGGATTCACTTCTCCGCACGTCCTACCTTCCAGAAAGTGGTCGCTTTTCTGTTCAGAGAGTTGTTGCTCTTCTTTTCTTCGATCTCCTGTTGAGTTTGTAGGTGTTCAGAATGGTTTGATCCCTATCCAGGTGAATTCCTGAGAGGAGACGAAATCCAGGTCTCCTACTCCTCCGCCATCTTGCTCCGCCTCTCCTTTGCTTTCATTCTTAAAGTAACTTTCTAATTTCATTTCCACCATAAAATCATGTAATATAATATATTTGAGACTTGAAAGTTTTTTATTACTTCATGTTATTATCCTTTTATCTGAAAAAAATGCTTATAATTAAAAATTTCAATTTTTAAAGACAATAAGGTTTTAAATAATTTAACAAATCATCTGGACCGAGTTACATTTTTTATTACTTTTGGCTCACAATTGATCAAAGCAATATAAATGCATACAAAATTTGATAAAATCTGGTTAAACAAATAAAACTAAACTACATTGGATATATATTCTTTGGTGAAATAAATGAAGGCATTTCAACTCAATTAGTTTCAACTCAATTTGAAAACTTGTTCACATATATAAACAAATGGGAATATAGGAGATTTTAAAAGAGAAATAATATTGAACTCTTCTTGAAAAATATCATGTCATTAAATATTATCAAATTTATTTTAACTGTGAGGTGTCCACTTAGTAAAATCTCATTGAATTTTGTTGAAAAAAAAGGAGTGGACATGAGCTGTCTTGCAAAAAGACAGGGGGAACCACACTTTGGGTCATTCACTCGCTCAGTTTCTGGGCAATACCAAACGGACTGTATTAAGATTCTCAAATGGCTATTAATATTTCTGTTATTCTTCCACTTAGACACATATTGATTAACATAATAAACTCAGAATATCAAAATACATGAGTTTTTTGAAATCATTTTTTTAAAGATTTTATTTATTTATTTGACAGAGAGAGACACAGCGAGAGAGGGAACACAAGCAGGGGGAGTGGGAGAGGGAGAAGCAGACTCCCCGCTGAGCAGGGAGCCCGATGTGGGCTCAATCCCAGGACTCTGGGATCATGTCCTGAGCCAAAGGCAGACACTTACGACTGGACCACCCAGGCGCCCCTGAAATCATTTTTAAAATAAAAACATTCATCTCATGTGCTTCATACATTGCTCTCTAGATGAAGACCATCAGGATCACACATCATTGCAAAAGAAGTATTTGTTCAGTGCAGCTAGGGAGACCCCACACCATGGATGTAAGTCCAACAGTAGGAGGGTATTTCACAGGACATCTAGTAAGTGTTGTATAATACAAAAACAAGCTTTAAAATAAATTATACTTTGGGCGCCTGGGTGGCTCAGATGTTTGGGCGTCTGCCTTCAGCTCAGGTCATGATCCCAGGGTCCTGGGATCGAGTCCCACATCGGGCTCCCGGCTGGGCCGGGAGCCTGCTTCTCCCTCTGCCTCTGCCTCTCCCCCTGCTCATGCTACCTCTGTGTCTCAACTGAATGAATAAAATCTTAAAAAAAATAAAATAAAATAAATAAATTATACTTCTATATACTACCAATGAATAATTGGAATTCAATAATAAAGAAACAGTACAATTACTATAGCACCAAAAGATAGCTATAAATTTCACAACCTATGTGCAGGTTCTATATACTGAAAATTTCAAAACACTGATAAAAGAAATCAAAGAAGACAAATAAATGGACGGGCATATAATATTCATGGATACCCAATATTTTTAAGATATCAATTCCTGCCTCCATTTTGTTATATAGGTTCAAAGCAATTCCAATTCCATTTGGAATTCCAAATGCAATTCCAAGCAGGCTTTTCATAGACAGTAATATGCTTATTTTAAAGTATATATGGAAAGGCAAAGGCACTAGAATAGCTAAATAGTTTCAGAAAATAACAAAGTTAGAGAACTCACACTACCTGATTTCTGAACTTATTATAAAGGTACGGTAACTAATAAAATGTAATGTTGGCAAAGTATAGACTTACAGAAACATAACTCAATGGAACAGACTAGAGGGCCCAGAAATAAATCTATACCACTGATTTCTTACAAAAGTGAAAAAAAATTCAATTCAAAGGAGAGAATATAGTCTTCAGAAGTTGATGCCAGAATAATTAAACTTCCACCTACAAAAAAACAAAAAT
Source organism: Halichoerus grypus (assembly GCF_964656455.1). Classification (NCBI taxonomy): domain Eukaryota; kingdom Metazoa; phylum Chordata; class Mammalia; order Carnivora; family Phocidae; genus Halichoerus; species Halichoerus grypus. The sequence goes on from NC_135723.1 coordinate 3,592,030, forward strand.
TAACAAAAGGTGCTGACCTATATTTCAAAATTGTATAAAAATTAAGATATAGATATAAAGATTTAAAAATAAATATAGATGCATGTGTATATACACACATTAGCATACTTACATATATTTCCTACTTCCATCCACTAAAAAGGGCTATTGACACCTCAGTGGTTATAAGTACATCTAGTTCAGATATTGGTTTCTAAATACCACTGTCCAATGGAAAGACCCAGAGCTCCATGGAGAACCACTTCCATCCAGGGTTGGGATAAGGAAGATGCAAATGAGCCTGAAGTACCTTATGGTGTTCAAGCTTCAGTTCATGGGGAGGCTATTTTGGTGGGTGTTCTGGAAATTTTGCCTGTACCTGTTGGTAATAAAGCTGTAATAGCATGTGATTCCCAAGCTTGTTATGGGAGAGAAATTAGGATTTGGGGCTTTGGAAAGTTGAGAGACTTTGAGCTTTGATAATTTGGGGTTTGAAATTCTCCTAGTTTTTCTCTCTCTTTTCCTGAGGTTGATGGAGTGTAGGGAGTGGAAATTCTGAGAGGAAAAGTAAACCTCTTCAGGCCAGTTTGATACAGTACCAATAAGACATGTGCCCTTGTTACTGCAGAGAAAATTTGGGATTCATCAAGTTGGGAAAATAAAATCAAACACTTATTACTTCATTAATGTTTATAATTATTACAGCAATTGTTTTCCAGCAATAAAAACACCCCACTCAAAGAATAGGGAGTGATCAAAAGATCTCAAGGCTTTGATTCTTGCTTGGTCCTTTGTTTTTGTTTTTTTTTTAAAGATTTTATTTATTTATTTGACAGAGAAAGACACAGCAAGAGCAGGAGCACAAGCAGGGGGAGTGGGAGAGGGAGAAGCAGGCTTCCTGCCGAGCAGGGAGCCCGATGTGGGGCTCAATCCCAGGACCCTGGGATCACGAACTGAGCCGAAGGCAGACGCCTAATGACTGAGCCACCCAGGCGCCCCGGTCCTTTGTTTACACTCTTGTCAGAACTGTGCCATTGGCAGATGGACATGCACTGGAAAATACCTCATCAATACTTCTTAAAATCCCCCTATCAATGTCGGTTCAATGTCATGCCCTAATTTTTTCTGCCATTACAGGTAATACCATGAAGCACTCTTGCTAAATTCTGCCTTTATTATGGGTATGTCTTTAGTTAATAGCAAAGCCTCTCAAAAACTTGTAATTTGCAGTTCATTTCATATAGTTTCCAGTAACAATAAGGAAATCTTTGTTTCCGAAGAAATTCAAATTCATAGAATAACAAAAGATCATATTTGTAAACTTCCTATCTGTATAAAATTTGCTGTTTTATCTTGTGTCAGTAAAAAGGTCTAGGCAAAGGCAATTGATTTCACTGTCTATCCTGATTTACTTTTTATGCAAAGCATTTATTACCAAGGGTAAATTCCTGTCTGTGATAGCACAGCCTCTTCAGCATGCTTCAGCTTTCCTTTTTAAGCATGAACTATCAACATTCACAAATGAGGATTATCCACAAGAATTCCTATCTGGAAGACTTCTATGGGATGTGGGTAGTTCCTTGACAGAAGTTAAGTGATCGTGGGATTCTCTTTTTTGAGGTAAAGAAGAAAGGATGACTTGGTTTCAGGTGGTGTGGGAATGGATAGTTATGTGTAAAGAAAAAATAAATAAATAATTCAAGTGGGGGTTAGGAAACAGCTCAAAAGTATTGGAGATTTTCTGTTGATAGAAGCATCTGTAGGGGAGAAGGTTGGAAGATGGCAGCTAGTCAGAGGATGCTGGGCTTACCTCATCCCATGAGTACAACTAGGTAACTTTCAAATCATCCTAAATAACCCAGAAATTGGCCTGAAGACTGGCAGAACAAATTCTACAACTAAAGGTAGAGAAGAAACCACATTGACGAAGGTAGGAAGTGCAGAAACAGATACCGGCCACTGTGGTGGGAAGGGAGCTGTGGTTGTGGAGAAGGGCTGGAGGCAAACTAGCACACAGGAGTGCACGGGAACATGAATCCCCGTAGCAATTGGCTAGGAAAGTGAGAGGGGCCAAATTTCGTGAGTTCTTGCAACCAGCAGGGTTTAAAGCCTGGTGTGTTAAAGGTCAGTAGGTTTGCCTGGGATAGAACTAGAGGGCATTATGCTTCTTGGAGAAAAGCCAGGCAAACAACCCATGGCCACACAGTGTGGAAACACTGATCTGAAGAGTGCCTGAGGCACACAGTGGGGAGGTTATTCACTCATCTCGGAGTGCATCCCAGAGACGCAGCATTCATGGAGTGACCCCTCATGGAATAAAAGAACTGGCAGGTATCGTTTTCCTCCTCCACCCCTAAGCATAAGCAAAAGGCCACCTGTAGGAACCAGTCAGCACCAACACTGGCTATCTCACTTGCATACACCAAGTCTGGCCCCTCTCCACGCTTTGGTTAAAATGCCCCACCCAGTCATGCTCGCCTCAGTCCCAAAGCAGCTGGACCCCTCCCCCAGAAGACCGGCCCAAACCCCTGCCCACACCATGTCTCCCAACCTAGGAGCTTTGCAGAGTCTCTGTACCAGCAGTGGTGGCAACAGGTCTCATTTCACAAACAGCCCAGAGCACACCTAGTTGAAATGTACCACATGCACACCAGGGACCAAACACTGCCCACAGCAGGCAAAGAGAACTTCTGTAGATGAGCAGCCCGAAGGGTAAAGTAGCCAGGACAGAATAGCAGAGCATATGCAAAACAAATTGGAGACACTTCCCAAAGTACCAGACCCTGAGGAACAGAAGGCCCTACATGGCAGGGCACTAGAGGACCTCTTCTTCATAAGGCCAATATCCTCAAAAACAGGAGATGTCTCTGACTTTCCTAACACAGAGAAACAGGCACAGAGACTTAGACAGAATGAGAAGACAGAGAAATTTATCCCAAAAGAAAGAACAGGACAAGGCCACTGCCAGAAATATGCTTGATGGAATGAACAACAGGCTGGAAGAAGCAGAGGAGTTAATTAATGACCTAGAGTTCAGAGTAATGGAAAGTAACCCAGCCAAGCAAAAGAGAGAAAAAAGGATTATGCAAAATGAGAATAGATTTAGGGAACTCAGGGACTTCATCAATCATAATAACCTTCATATCATACAAATTCCATAAGAAGAGAGAGAATAGGGGGCAAGAATTTATGTGAAGAAATAAACTGAAAACTTCTCCATTCTGGAGAAGGAAACAGATATCCAGATCCAGAAGGCACAGAGAACCTCCACCAAAATCAACAAAAGCAGAATCACACCAAGATATATTTTAATTAGGGGCGCCTGGGTGGCTCAGTCGGTTAAGCGTCTGCCTTCGGCTCGGGTCATGATCCCAGGGTCCTGGGATCGAGCCCCACATCGGGCTCCTGGCTCAGCGAGGAGCCTGCTTCTCCCTCTCCCTCTGCCTCTCTCCCTGCTCATGCTCTCTCTCTGTCTCTGTACCTCTGTGTCTCAAATGAATAAATAAAATCTTAAAAAAAAGATATATTTTAATTAAATTGGCAAAATATAGTGATAAAGAAAAAAAATTTTTTAAGCAATAAGACAAAAGAAGACAGAAACATATAAGTGAAAACCCATGAGGCTAGCAGGGGATTCTTCAGCAGAAACTTTCCAAGCCAGAGGGAAGTGGCATGATATATTCAAAGTGCTGAATGGGAAAAATCTGCAACCAAGAATACTCTATCCAGCAAGGTTCAGAATAGAAGGAAGGATAAAGATTTCTCAGAGAAACAAAACTAAAGGAGTTCATGACCATTAAACCAGCCCCGCAAGAAATATTAAAGAAGATTCCCAATGGAAAGGAGAGACTAAAAGTGACAGTATAAATGTAAGAAACACAAAAGCAGTAAAAATGAATATTTCTTTTAAAAAATCAGTCAAGGAACTCACAAAATAAAAAGATGTAAAATATAACCACATATACCTATTACATGGGGAGGAGAGGAGTAAAGAATGGGTTCAAACTTAAAAGACCATCAACTTAATATAGACTGCTATACACAGCAGTGGTTATATGCATATCTGATGGTAACCATATATCAAAAACCACTAACAAATATGCAAAAAATAGACAGAAATCCAAATATATCACTAAAGAAAAGCAGAAAACCATGAAAGAGAGAAAGACAAGAAAGAATGAGGGAAAATCTTCTGAAACAACCACAAAACAAATAACAAAATGACAATAAATACATATCTATCAATGATTACTTTGGGGGCACCTGGGTGGCTCAGTAAGTTAAGTGTCTGCCTTCTGCTCAGGTCATGACTCCAGGGCCTGGGACCAAGCCCCACATCAGGCTCCCTGCTCAGCGGGGAGTCTGCTTTTCCCTCTCCCTCTGCCCCTCCCCCTGCTTGTGCTCACTCTCTCACATGTGCACTCCCTCTCTCTCTTTCTTTCTCTCTTCCTCTCAAATAAATAAATAAATAAATCTTTAAAGAAATTACTTTAAATGTAAATGGACTAAATGCTTCAATCAAAACATAGGGTGACAGAATGAGTAAAAAAACAAAACCCATCTATATTCTGCCTACAAAAAAGCTCATTTTACACCTAAAGACACCTGCAGACTGAAAGTGAGGGGATGGAGAAACATCTATCATGCAAATGGATGTCAAAAGGAAGCCAGAGTAGGAATATTTATGTTGAACAAAATAAACTTTAAAACAAAACAGTAATAAGAGAAAAAGGACACTTTATAACAAGAAAGGAGACAATCCAACAAGATAAAAAATTTGTAAATATCTACGCACCCAATATAGGAACACCCAAGTTACATAAAACAGTTAATAATGAACATAAATGAACTAATCAATAATAATACAATAATAGTAGGAGACTTTAAAACCCCATTTACATCAATGGGCAGATTATCTATAAACAGAAAAGAAACAAGGAAATGATGGCTTTGAATGACACATCAGAAGAGATAATTTAACAGATACATTCAGAACACTTCATCCTAAAACAGCAGAGTACACATTCTTTTTAAGTGCACATGGAACATTCTGCAGAATAGGTCACATATCAAAACAAGCTTCAACAAATTTGAGAAGATTGAAGTCTTACCATGCATATTTTCTGACCACAATGCTATGAAACTGGAGATCAACCACAAGAGAAATTCTGGAAAGACCATAAATGCATGGAGGTTAAATAACATGCTATGAAACAATTAAGTTGTTAACCAAGAAATAAAAGAAGAAATTAAAAAGTACATGGAGACAAATGAAAATGAAAACCCTACCATCCAAAATCTATGGGATGCAGCAGAAGCAGATCTAAGAGGGAAGTTTATAGCAACACAGGCCTACCCCAAGAAGCAAGAAAACTCTCAAATAAACAACCTAACCTTGTACCTAAAGGCGCTAGAAAAATAAAAACAAACCTAAAACCAGCAGAAGAAAGGACATAATAAAGATTAGAGCAGAAACAAATAATATAGAAAGTAAATAATAATAATAATAATAATAATAGAATAGATCCATAAAAACAGGAGCTGGTTCTTTGAAAAAAATCAATAAATTTGATAAACCTCTAGCCAGACTTATCAAGAAAAAAAGAGAAAGTTTCCAAATAAATAAAATCACTAATGAGAGAGGAGAAATAAAAACCAAAACCACAGAAATACAACCAATCATAAGAGAATATTATGAAAAGCTATATGCCAACACATTGGATTACCTAGAAGAAATGCAGAAATCCCTAGAAATATATAAACTACCAAACTGAAATAGGAAGAAAGAGAAAATTTGAACAGACTGACGACCAGCAAAGAAATCGAATCAATAGTCAAAAACTTCCCCCAAAACAAAGTCCACGACCAGAGGGCTTCACAGTCCAATCCTACCAAACATTTAAAGAAGAGTTAATACCTATTCTTCTCAAACTATTCAAACACAGAAAAGAAAGGAAAACTTGCAAATTCATTCTATGAGGCCAGCAATACCCTGAGACCAAAACCAGATAAAGACACCACTAACAAAAGAACTACAGGCCAATATCTCTGATGAACACAGATGCAAAAATTCTCAACAAAATACTAGCAAACTGAATCTAACAATACATTAAAAAAAATCATTCATCATGATCAAGTGAGATTTATTCCTAGATTGCCAGGGTGGTTCCAAATTTGCAAATCAATTAACATGATACATCACATCAATAAGAGGAAGGATAAGAACCATAGGATCATTTCAATAGATGCAGAAAAAGCTTTTGACAAAGCACAACACCCGTACATGATAAAAACCCTCAAAAAAGTCAATTTAGAAGGAACATACTTCAACATAAAAAAAGTCATATATGGAAAACCAACAGCTAAATCATACTCAATGGTGAAAAACAGAGCTTTTCCCCTAAGGTCAGGAATAAGGCAAGGATGTCCGTTCTCACCACTGTTATTCAACATAGTACTGAAAGTCCTAGCCACAGCAATCAGTCAATGAAAAGAAATAAAATGTATCCAAATAGGTAAGGAATAAGTAAGAAAAACTTCACTATTTGCAGATGACATAATACTATATAGAGGAATCCCCGAAGACTCCACCAAAAAAACTGCTGAACTGATAAATGAATTCAGTGAGGTCACAGGATACATAATCAACGTACAAAAATCTTTCACATTTCCATACACCAATAATGAAGTGGCAGAAAAAGAAATTAAGAAAACAATCCCATTTAAGGTTGTGCCGAAAATAATAAGATACCTAGGAGTAAACCTAACTAAAGAGGTGAAGGACCTGTACTCCAGAAGCTATAAATCACTGATGAAAGAAATTAAAGACAACACAAAGAAATGGAAAGATATTGCATGCTTATGCATTAGAAGAACAAATATTCAAATATTGTTAAATGTCTATACCACCCAAAGCAATCTACAGATTTCATGTAATCCCTATCAAAATACCAATAGCATTTTTTAAATTTTATTTTATCATGTTGTTAATCACCATACATTACAACATTAGTTTTTGATGTAGTGTTTTTTTTGATGTAATACATTATATGTTAAAAAAAAAAAAAAGAAGATAGTAGGAAGGGAAAAATGAAGGGGCGGAAATCAGAGGGGGAGACCAATAGCATTTTTTCACAGAACTAGAACAAAGAATCCTAAAATTTGTATGGGAATACAAAAGACCCCGAATAGCCAAAGCAAGCTTGAAAAAAATAAGCAAAGCAGGACTCATCACGATTCTGAACTTCAAGTTATATTGCAAAGCTTAGTAATCAAACAGTATGGTACTGGCTCAAAAACAGCACATAGATCAATGGAACAGAATTGAAAACTCAGAAATAAATCCACAAATATAGGGTCAATTAATCTTTGGACAAAGCAGGAAAGAATTTCTTAAGGGAAACAGCCAGTCTCCTCTACAAATGGTGTTGGGAACACTGGACAGAAACATGCAAAAGAAAGAAACTGGACTACTTTTTTATACCATACACAACATAAACTCAAAATGGACTAAAGACCTAAATATGATGCCTGAAACCATCAAAATCCTAGAAGAGAGCACAGGCAGTAATTTCTCTGATATTGGCCGTAGCAATTTTTTTCTAGACATATCTCCTCAGACAAGGGAAACATAACCAAAAATAAACTATTGGGATTACATCAAAATAAAAGCTTCTGCACAGCAAAGGAAATAATTAACAAAACTAAAAGGCAACCTACAGAATGGGAGAAGATATTTACAAATGACATATCTGATAAAGGGTTAGCATCCAAAATACATAAAGAATTTATACAATTCAACACTCCCAAAACAAATAATCTATTTAAAAAATAGAAGACTTGAACAGACAATTCTCTAAAGAAGACATCCAGATGGCCAATAGACACATGAAAAGATGCTCAACATCACTTACCATTAGGGAAATGCAAACCAAAACTACAATGAGATATCACCTTATACCTGTCAGAATGGCTAAAATCAATGCAAGAAATGACAGATGTTCACCAGGATGTAGAGAAAGGGGAATCCTGGTGCACTGTTGGTGGGAATGCAAACTGGTGCAGCCAGGCTGAAAAACAGTATGGAGTTTCCTCAAAGAGTTAAAATTAGAACTACCCTACAATCTAGCAAAATCCCACTCCTGGGCATTTAGCCAAAGAATACAAAAACACTAATTCAAAGGGATACATGCGCCTCGACATTATTTACAATAGCCAAACTACGGAAATAGACCAAGTGTCCATGGATAGAGGAATGGCTAAAGAGGATGTGGTATATATATACAATGGAATATTACTCAGCCATAAAAAAGAATGAAATCTTGCCTTTTGCAACAACGTGGATGGAGCTAGAGAGTATTATGCTAGCTGAAATAAGTCAGTCAGAGAAAGACAAATGACAAATGATTTCACTCATATGTGGAATTTAAGAAACAAAATAAATGAGCACAGGGGGGAAAAAGAGAGAGAGAGAGAAAAACCATGAAACAGACTCTTAACTCTAGAGAACAAACTGATGGTTACCAGAGGGGAGGTGGGTGAGGGATGGGTGTAATAGGTGATGAGGATTAAGGGGGGGCACTTGTCGTGATGAGCACCAGGTGATGTTGAATCACTCTGTTGTACACATGCAACATATTATACTGTATGTTAACTAAATGGAATAAAAATAAAAACTTAAAAAGCCCCCCAAAAAGGAAGCATCTCTAGGGTCTGGAGAACCAGTAATTTTAGTGAAGATCCCAGGCCTAAATCAACTAATGTTTTCACCCAATGTACTCTTGGTGCTACCGTTCTCAGACAAGGTGGCTCTGTCTTGCTGTTGGGTCTTAGGGAGAAGTGAGGTAAGGGACAGGTCCCTGATAATATCCACATCAAGTCAGTGCTTGTCCATAACTTCGAAGAACAGAAAAAGAAGAGTCTGTGGGTCTGGAAACAAAGTGTTTTGTAGATAAATTAATTGTGCCAGTCTCCATGTTGGTCATGGGAGAACTTTCAGAATGGTCCCCATGACTCCTGCCACACTAGAGTGCACACGTGTCTGCTCACACCTACCCTTAAGTGTGAGTGGGCCTGACTTGATCAGTGAAGCCCTTTTAAAAGAGGATCCAGAGTTCAGTGTCTTAGTCCATTCAGTTTCCTTTAACCAAAAACCACAGACTGGGTGGCTTATAAACAATAGAAATTTATTCCTCACAGTTGTGGAGGCTGGACGTCCCTGATCAGGGGGCCAGCATGGTCCAGTGAGAGCCTCTTCTGGGTCACAGATGGCCACCTTGTCACTGTGTCCTGACATGGAGGAAGGGTTGAAGGAGCTCTGAGGGGTCTTTTTTAGAAGGGCACCAATGCCAATCATGAGGCCCCACCCTCATGTCCCAATCACCTCCCCACATCCCCACACCTTAACACCATCATTTTGGGGGTTAGGTTTCAGCTTATGAGTTTGGGAAGGACACTTGAGACCACAGCAGTCAGAGATGGAAGACATTAGAAAGTGGGAGGGGGTCTCCATGGAGCAGGGACCCAAAAGAAGCACAGTTTAATTAATTATTCTACCTTTTTTGGGGTGTGGGATATTTGGCAAATTGTCACAAAAATATGCAACATAACAATGAATTATTTATTTCTTTATCAATCTTTCCCAAGAGTGGAAAAGTTTTTTAAGAGAGGAAGAAAGAAAGAAAGATTAATAGAAAATAAAAAGGAGACAGACACAACACCACATTGGTAAAAGGCTAATTAATTTCCTGGGAAGAACATTAAGATGTAGAAAAAAGAGGGGCGCCTGGGTGGCTGAGTCAGTTAAGCGTCCGTCTGCCTTCGGTTCAGCTCACGATCCCAGGGTCCTGGAATCAAGCCCCACGTCAAGCTCCCTGCTCCTCTGGGTGTCTGCTTCTCCCTCTCCCTCTGCCCTTCCCCCTGCTCATTCATTCTCTCTCTCTCTCAAATAAATAAATAAAATCTTAAAAAAAAACAAAGATGTAGATAAAAGAAAATGTGACATGCACACACAAAGCGGGTGCCCCTCAGCTGGGCTTGACATAACTTGGGCCTTTGCTAATTGGACCAAACTATGTCATTAAGGAGCCAGCACTACTCATCCTCCAAGTAGGGAGGGACACCTCTTGTGTTAAATGAAATGATGTGTCTTTTAGACAAACAAGACAATGTTCTCACGAGGCTCTTTGATTTTTGCTCTAGGTACCTTGCAGGTGAACCTTCTTGGTCATGCCCAGAGCTCCCCGAAGCTGCCTCTGCAATTTGAATTTGCCCCCATTGACACTGTGCTGGTAAGAGGGACGCCTGTGAGCCAGCATTATATTAAGAAAATGGGAAGGAGGCAGGAGTGGAGCTCAGAAGACCCGTGAGAACCAAAGTGGTCCAGATGGAGCTGGTGTGACTAGGTCACTAAAGCTCCGCTAAAGATCCAGGCATAAGGCAAGGGGCAAGGCTGAGTCTCCATTTCCAGAGGACAGAGGAAGCTGCACAACGCATGTCCCAGGGACACTCACACCAGGCTGAGGCAGACCTCAGAGGATGGTGGCCTGAGACACAGTTTGTCTGAGGACTGCAATCTGGGGAGAGACCTTCTGAATTCCTCCATCCCTTGGCTTGGCTGGGTGACCAACTCAGCTGATCTGGGACCACACTCCCCTACAGAGCTGTCTTCTATACACAAACACTTCACACACTGGGCACAAAGATGGACGGGAGGTGCAAGGAACCAGACGATTCTATGACTGAGCATTTGAATGAACCTCACCCGTGAGGATATATGGGTGAACTGGCCCTAAAGCTGAGGTTGGTGAGCAGAGAGCAGTCCCTCCTATTAACCAGGAAAGCAGGGTTTGGTCATGTTGTGTTTGGACCATGTTAATGTTCCTGTGCATTCAGACCTCATCACAGGGAAGCTTGCTGTCGTCTTGACCCACCATCACCACAGAGAGGCCCGTTGGTGAGTCTGAGGTTTGGCCCCAGACCAGGCTGACATGGGGCCACAGAGGAGGGCAGGCCATGATTTCCTCTCTCTGCTAAAACGCTGGAGTTGAGGGTTGAGCTCATTTCAAGTATAGAAAATTTCCATCATAAAATGTGATCACCAAAATTTGACCTTATTGACAAAACGATTAGATCAGATCAGCATTGACTTTGTTTCAGACAAAGTCTGACTTTCTTTCCCCATTCATGTAAACATGCGGGTCCCCATGACAACCATTCCACACTACCATGAGGAGAAATAAACTAATTCCATGTCCTCACATACCACTCTTAAAAAGGCACAATTTTAATGTCCTTGGCTTAATAGTTTTATAGCAAAACTGATAATTCATATAAATTGGAATGGAATGTGTTAGCAACCAACAACTGTTCGTGAATAAAAAACGTTTGCCTAATAAATAGGATTTAAATCATGGAGAAAAGCAAAAGGCTGCTCTTGTTTCTGGAAATTGCAGTTGCTTTGTATGGAGAGATTCTTTACCATAGTTCCCAGCAAAAGCCCAAATCAGTTGCATGAAATGTATCCAAATTTTGAAAATGCCCTCACTTTACACCAGGTGAATTTCTCTCTAAGGCTTTGTACTACATAATCTTATCTGTGATGCTTCGCTGGTCACATGGTCTGCACATGACAGTGTTCATGAACATGACTTCCTCCCAAGCGATGGAATGTTCTCTAACCTCCTCTCTTGACCAAAGATGGGCCTGACAACTGTCCATCCAGAGTATTACCATGGCACATTGCCCACAAAAAGAAGGCTTTAATTTTAAATCAAAGATGTTGAATAAGACATCATCAACTTTCAGTTGGTCTTCAGGTCCTTAACTTAAACTGTATCTTGGCTCATGGCCCGTGATGGAATGTCCATGTTGGAATGTGCTGAGGTGTCTATTTAGGCAGCCAGAGTGATGAGAATTTTTGCTTAGTGAATTTACCTTTTCTTTCCTCCAACAACTGTGCGAGCAGGGACAGAGCTCTGAGGGATATTTGAATGAGCTTTTTGTTAACTATCATTGCCTTCATCATGTCAATAATTCCCCAGTCATCCAAATCCTGACATTAAAATTATGAATATAAGGAGGGCTGAGGGTTCGGGTAAAAATATAAATAAGAGTGACATTTGCAGGCACTCATCAAATTGGCTGTGAAATCTCACCGGAACCAGCACTAATTACTGTGAAAGCAAGGACATCCCACATGACCGTAGAATGATTGCAATGCCCAGGGCACCTGAAAACCAGCATGGTCACAGCTTTGGTGCAGATTCCAGAAACAAATTTCCTTACCATTATCTCACAATTCTGTGCTCTCTGGAAATCCTTGATTATCTCAAGGGATAGCTGGATGCCAGGTTGAATACAGCTAATCTAGTCACTCGGGAACCCGGAAGTGAAGCCCACTGCTTACAATTTGAAACTCCGGTTGCCCTGAATCTCCCTGTACTCTACCGCTGATGAAATTACCTACGGACCTTGACATTGTTGTATGCATTGTAAAATGCAGTCATGGATGTCTTTCCTCCGTGGGTCACTTGGGCTTAGACACCAGCTTCCTAATTTGGAAAGTGGGATAATCGTGAATGTTGAATGCAGGAGTTGGAAGGTTGAGAGGTGAAGTCTGTGATATGCTGGGTGGGCCTCCACTTTACTACCCCTGAGAATGGTAGAAAGTGTGTGAAATAAAGACCCTGGGAAATAAGGGCTCCTCAGAAGGTGACTGTTTTATTAAGTAAGGCATTATTAATTTTTAAGCTAAAGGAAAAGAATTTGAGCCAAGGGCTAACACTGCATGACCATATTGCAAAAATGTTTTAAAAATTAGAAGGATCATTCTTAACTTAGGTTTTCATTCAAAACCATGTCTTCTATAACTTTCAGTGTTTTGTGTGCTTTTTCTCCGATGGGAAGCCTAACTTTCATATGTCAGGTCTTTCAAAATACATGATGTAACTTCCTATTTTTGTCCTTTTGACCATTCCTTAAACTTTGTGATTAAGCATTCATAACTGTTCCTTCCTGAATTCTGCAAATATATTTGAACCAGAGGAGAAATGTGTGTTCCATATCAGAGACACTGATTCATTCAGCACATTTTATTTCTGATCAGCTAACATGATGATGGTGTCTCCAAGTCAATCACCTTTTGTTACGGTATCAGGTTACACCATGTATCCCCTAAATCGCATTTGACCACTATTGATGGGGTAGTTACTTTCATTACTAGAATTGTTAATGGAACTGGTATGTATTATTCTTGGTTAACTTCTTTTTAATGGATATTTAAAATGTGAAGAACACTATCAATAAGAGAGAAAACACAGATTTTAGACTCTACCAAGACATGTCTAAGTTTGACTATTAGCCTTTCTTTCAGGGCATATGAGATTATGCTGCAGTTACAAATTAACCCCCAAATCTTAGTGATACCATATCAAAGGTGTATTCCTTGCTTGTGCTGTATGTCCAGTGCAGGCCAGCAGAGCATTTTCTGCTTGGTTACGCTAATGCTGAGATTGATGGACAGTCTTCAATCTTTTCTTTAAACAGTCTTATTGATACACAAGGAACTGCACATATTTAATGTACACAATGCATACAATGATAAGTTTGGAAATCTGTGAACATCCACATAACAGACATATCAAACACCTCCCAAAGCTTCCTTGTGTCCCTCTGTTTTGGGTTTTTTGTTTGTTTGTTTGTTGTGTGTGCATGTGTGTGTGTGTGTGTGTTAAGAACACTTAACAGAAGATCCACCCTCTTAACAAATTTGAAGTACACAGTACTATACTGTTAACCACAGGCCCTGTGTTGTACACAGATCTCAAAACTTATTCATGTAGCATAACTGAAACTTTATACCCACTGAAGAATCTTGAGATGTCACCCATCTACATATAGTTTTGTATTTTCTGCAGCAAAGTAAGAAGGGGTGATATGAAAAAAATCACCTTTACTCTTAACTACCTCTTAACTACCTTTTACTTGTTGCCTTTTATTTTTTTTTTAAGATTTTTATTTATTTATTTGACAGAGAGAGACTCAGCAAGAGAGAGAACACAAGCAGGGGGAGTGGGAGAGGGAGAAGCAGGCTTCCCGCTGAGCAGGGAGCCCAATGCAGGGCTCCATCCCAGGACCCTGGGATCATGACCTGAGCCGAAGGCAGACGCTTAACGACTGAGCCACCCAGGCGCCCCATTTGCTGCCTTTTAAACAGAACTAGAGAGGCACCTGGGTGGCTCAGTCACTTGAGCGTCCAACCCTTGATTATAGCTCAGGTCTTGATCGAGCCCCACATTAGGCTCCATGCTCAGCACAGAGTCTACTTGGGATTCTCTGTCTCCCTCTCCCTCTGCCCCTCCCCACCACTCATGCACTCTCTCTCTCTCATAAATATGAGAGAGACACATATTTCATAAATGAACAAAATATTTTAAAAAATAAATAAACAGAACTAGAAACATGTCCCCTACTATATGGCAAGGGGGCTCAGAGGGCTTCTTTGTTCCTAGAAGGAGAGGAGAATTGAATATGGTGAGTTCCAGTTATCGTGGCCAAGTAATTAAATGCTCCCAATCTAGAGTAGTATTTGATGGAAGTACATTAGCATTATTCCAGAATCTATAATTCTTCCCACTGGGAAGCATTTTTTAGGATAATAGTATTCTTCTTTTTACTTTGGCACCTGATTATAGCAGGTTTCCTTCAGACAAGAACTCCTATAGTCACTCAGGGCTCCCCACCTGTGCTACCCAGGTAAGTTCCCCTTTACTCTTCCAGAAAGAAGGATCTGTATAGATGTGGGGGTTGTATGTCAGCAGCTCCCTGATGTAGCAAATAAAGGAAGTTTTCACACTAGGTTTTAGGTCAAGATATCCACATAATAGGCATTATGAAGAAAGATTATTCAGTGCCACAGAAGAGTAGGAAATTCTAGATTAAACTAAGTTAACCAATGGGGCGCCTGGGTGGTTCAGTCGTTAAGCGTCTGCCTTCGGCTCAGGTCATGATCCCAGGGTCCTGGGATCGAGCCCCACATCGGGCTCCCTGCTCAGTGGGGAGCCTGCTTCTCTCTCTCCCACTCCCCCTGCTTGTGTTCCCTCTCTCGCTGTGTCTCTCTCTGTCAAATAAATAAATAAAATCTTTAAGTTAACCAGGGTTCCAGGAACTGTTAATATGTTTATGGGTATTATCACTCATTAACTCTTTAAGTTGGAGGCTGTGTTACGTTAACTGTCTATAAAACACGTTATTTATTTACAGAGTGTCTAAAAAGATCAGTGTGATCCCTTCTTTGCTGAACTCTTGAATTTCCACTGACCCGAAAAGCACATAATAACACAACTTTATAATACGACTTTCATAACTGCTCCTAACCCCATGGGATGTTGTCATCTTCAGACACCATTCTTCAGTCCTTTGGAAATCAAGGTATTCTTTCAAGATTTTTAACTTTGTCTCAGCTTTATATCATAATATATACAACACAATTCCCTTGAATTGGAAATTCCCACTTTTGTTCTTGCCTCCAAGTTTCAACCCCACTTCACAATAAAATTACCTGAAAATCTTTTAAAAACCCTGGTCCCAGGACTCCTTTCCAAAAGCTTCTGATTTAATGGATCTAATTGAATAGATAAGGGACTTTTAATATTATGCTGATTATATCTCAAATCATGAAGGAAATTTATTATATAAAGCTAATGGATGCTAATTGTGGAGGAAAAAAATGCACACACAACAAAACACACTCACAGTCCCCCACCTGAAGGTTAAATGAGGTTTTGATGTGTTTCCCTCTAATCTTTTAATTATGTATTAGTTTCTTCAGGTAACTTAGAAAAAAATGTATATATACTTTGGATATGTTTCCAATGGGCACTATAGCTTGAGTTTTTTTCTGTGTCATTTATTTCTCTTTTTAAAGATTGTTTTCATTGGGTTTGTATTATTTAATCAAAGGTAATAGTTCTTATGTAATCCTTTATGTGATATGGCTGCTTATTTAGCAAATATCTTAAATAATAACATTGTGTTTGCCTTCTTGTGGATAAATCTGTTCTGGCACAATGCGGAGTTAGGCCAACTACATGGTTTGAGGGGACGGTCCTACACGACTGCCTTCGTTTGAGATACCTCACTTAAGCTGCAAGGTTGGGGTTCCCAAGGCCACTCCCATTTCAGACCAACTGGCTAAATATTGGACGGGTGTCCCATAATCACCTTCAAATTTGATATTTGCTAGAATAACTCACAGAATTCGTGAAAGTGCTATACTTATAATTAGAGTTTTATTAGAGTCAAAGGAAGAGATGCCTACATGAAGTTGAGGAAGGGTTCAAACACCAAGCTTCCAGTGGTCCACTCCCAGAGAGTGCCAGATACCATCACCTCCTAGAATGAGTGACGAGTCCACACCAGATACTGCTAACCAGGGAAGCTCACCCATGATTTCAGTGTCCAGAGTTTAAATGGGACTCAGTTACAACTGCCCACCGGGCTGACCTTCAGTCTCGCGTCCCTTCTGGAGTTATGGGCTAGTAGCTTTCATCTTCCCGCAGAAGCCAGAACTGATACAGTGACTCTCAAGCCCGCATCAGAGATCCCAGTATTCGTCTGGGGACCAAAGCCCCCAGGAAAACAAAGACACCACAGTTGGGCAGGACATAGCGGGGCCTCAAGACCACCTCCCACTAGCTGAAGGCAAAAGCTTCTCTTTGGGAAAAGCTGTCTTTTTCACTACACAGACACATCCCTGCTGTGTAGCCCGGCTGAACTGCATTCCATCTAGTGGATGTTTTTGTTGCTGTTCTCATTTAATATGTCAAGTTTTTTAAGAGTTTTCATTTCTTGTTTTTTGAATATGGATGATTTTGAGATAATCTGTAAGGCCCACCTTTCACAGAATGTGGCAAATGCTGGGTCTCCCTCCTAACCACTGTAGACCAAGACAGGCAAACCTAGGTTAAAATCCCAGGCCCACAATGTAACTGGAGAAGTTAATAAACTTCTTTAGGACTTTTTCAAATATAAAATTGGAATAATAGGGGTGCCTTGGTGGCTCAGTTTGTTGAGCATCTGACTCTTGAATTCAGCGCTGGTCATGATCTCAAGGTCATGAGATCGAGCCCTGTACTGGGGTCCCCACTCAGCAGGGAGTCTGCTTGAGGATTCTCTCTGCCCCTCCCCCCTCAAATAAATAAATACATCTTAAAAAATTTAAAAATTGAAAATTAAATTAATTTTTAAAACTTCCAACTTTTAGGATCCCTCCAGCCTCCTAACAATGGTTTATCTTAGATCTCATGAAGGAAGAGGGTGGTAAATTGTTCCCAATGGCTCCACTGTGTCCCAGGTCAAGCAAAGGTCACTCAGGGAAGGGGCTGTAGAAAAGGGCAAAGGATGAGTCCAGAGAAACATGTGCTCATTGGCAATGTGCTTTTATGTTGGAGTAATGATAGTGATTTTTCCAGAAGTGAAACTTTCCTCAACAGGAGATTGCAAATACCGATTACAGCTGAACGTCTGTGGGACCCATTCCGGGCCAAAAGTAATGATAATAATCCTGAGAAGAAATGATACCATGGAATTGTACAGTGAAAAATTTGCAGTGAAAAGAGGTGCAATTTGCCATCTTATGCCAAGGGCTTTGTTCCCCTTTTGAGTGAAACAGCCGAAGAAAGATCCAGAATAAAGGAGAAGAGGTACTGTTTTCATTTTTATGAAATTCCTACTCTGTTTATGATTTGATGATGTTACCTCTGATAAGCATCCTCAGGGGTCTTCACAATGATAGTTATATCTCAGAAGTTCAAAAGAAAGACACACTTCCAATCATCGCTTTCAGCAGAAGAAATCATACAAACTACTCTGGAAGTAGAATAATAACATCAGAAAAATCAGAAAATAGGCCAAAGTTGTTTAAAAAATGATGCAGTAGACTCACTGAAATCATATAAATTAATTCCAGAAGACATCTTGAGTTCACGTAGACCAACCCACCATATGGCACAAGCTTTGGGACACAGCCCTGGTGTGCATTCCAGCTTAATTATGTCCTATTTAGTAGATGTTTTTGTTGTCGTGTTTGCAGACAAGATGAAGTTGTCTTCAAGTCAAAGTGAGTTCTTCCTGGTTATGTTCACCTATTTGAGAGTGGATTCTCCTCTCTCTACTATTCCCCGCTCATAATATGTTCATCGTGACTATACAACCCATGCTTCACAGAACTCCAATATCCTACAGGGACACAATTTAGCATCTATGTTCCACTGGCCAACAGAATCTTTAATAGTTTAATGAGGATGTGCGCTGTCTTTATCCTCAAAAGCACCCCTTGCAACTACAGCTAGATGTCAGGATAAGGGTGTTGCCGCGGTCAAGCACAAAATGATAGAGCTTGTGACTCAGGATGAATGTAGAGTCCAGCGCCTTCAAGCATTCATGACTTGTGGGTCTGATCCCTCCAGGCAGGCAAAGGGGTCCCATCTGTCTTCTCCCTTGCAAACTCCAGGTGAGTATGTCAGCAGTCTATATTGTGTCCAGAATCCTAGCTGCAAAGGATTTGGGAAAACTCCTTACTACCTTTTCAAACACTTTCCTACATGAACGAGTTGGAGATGAAAACCGAATGCAGTAGACAATACCTTGCTATCTGTGAATGGGATTGTAAACCTTTCAAATACCCTAATGCCATCCTCACTCCTGCATCTTATTTCAGGTAGGCACAGGCTGTAAGATGGTAATTACTTTCCCTCAGCACCTTGAAAATGTATTCTATTATTTTCCTTGGGGAAAAATAGAACCATTTTTGTTGGCCTTGGTGTTCCACTATTTTTTTAATATTGTGGATGTTTTTAAGATTTTTATTGCCTATAATGGCCCACTGGTTCTCTCTGATGTTTCTAAGTGTCCATTATATTTTTATGGATCCAGTTCAGCATTTACCATGTTTCTCCAAACTTAAAAGATTCACAATTCCTTGGTTGTGTAAACTCATGTACATTCCCTTTGAAGAGCGCCTGTCCCCTTTCTGTGTTTCCTGTCCTTCGAGAACGCCCGCTTTATGTCTGTCTGACAATCTCAGTATATCACATGTTTATGGAGGCTGACCCAGCCTGGTATTAAAACCCATGTGCTCGCCTTGATGGTCATTCTCTTCAGGGATGCCATGGCCTTTCTCTACACAGGACTTTGTTTCTTTATTAGGATCCATTTCCCCAAATGTATCTGATGTTTTATTGTATCTGGAATTGCTAGAGGCTGAAGTGGGGAGAGTTCTGGTTTCCGCAGCTTTCCTTGTTACAGGAAACAAAAGTGCTTGTTCTTCACTCTTTTAGTTGCTTAAATATGTTCCTCTTACAGCAAACATCTCCTCAGTCCCATGCCAGTTCCCATTATTGGATGAGGGTTCTTTTTTCCCATTACTGGATGGGTAGGTATTTTTTAAAAAATATCATTTAGGGCAGAAACAAGAAACTGAGTTGATTTGCAGGCATCTTAGATCAGCCTCCTCTGAAAAGTTCCTGCTTCCTCTAAGCATTTGCCATCGATACCAATTATGTCTCTGTTCAAGGCTAGTTACACCTGTGTGCGGCGAAGAGCAAGCCCCATCAAGCTGTTCATCTTGCGTGCAGTGATTTAGCACTCCCTTCTCTCAGCTGACCAGTGCCCTTAGCTACAGAGTCGATTCTCGTACATTACTCCTCCCGACTTTCCCATACCCACAGCCCAATGGCTTGGTTTTCTTTATTTTTTCCTTAGATTTATTTAATTATTTTTAGAATTGGTAGAGAGGGACGGAAGGGGAGGGAGAGAGAGAACCTCAAGCAGACTCCCCGATGACTGCAGAATCTGATGCAGGGCTTGATCCCAGGACCCTGAGATCGTGACCTGAGCCAAACTCAGAGGCTTAACCGACGGGCCCACCCAGGTGCCCCCCGAGTAAATTCTGTTCTGCATATTAGAAGGAAATGCTACTTTTGTTGCATTGAGAGTTTTTCCTCCAGCTCAGCTTCCCAGCCAACACTGAGGTGTGCTTCTAGGGAAATGACCCGAGAAGAAAACCAAGCCTCTTTTGAGCTCAACAGTGAGGTCGTTCTTGGCTAAACAAAAGGACTCCCTTGGCTAATAGTAATCAGATCCTTCTGGGCCAAAGCTTGTGGAAATATTTACAGAGATGCACCAGATGAGGGGTCCACACATCCCCTCAGGAGTCCCTGACGAGAGCAGGCATGTGCCTGAGCACCTGCAGCCTAGGACCTTATCCATCTTCCTCTTCATCCCTCCATCACAGACTTGACCCATGGCACGTTTCAGCTCATTGTACAAAATAAATGTGTGGAATCTGGATTTAAGAAGGAGTTCTGGAACAAACCTCACACTGCAGGGGTAGTTTCTGTTCTCTCGAGCAAATCCTTCGTGAGGAACAAAGCTATTCCACCGGAACAAATCTAGTAGATATAATTGGGCTGTGATGGTGGACCTGAGCCTTCAGGCCCTGGACAAGCAGCCTGGAAACTCCGGCTACAGGCGGAGCTGCACTTCTTACTAGCAGTGCCCCCGTTGGGGAAAGCATCTTCAGGGAAACAACAGGATGCTGAAAACTTCTCTTCAAAATCACTTCCTGATCCGTCTTTGAGATGATAGTTTTGGGACTCCATGTGGGATGGTCTAGCCTCCCACTTAAGGGCTGGCCCAGTCATGGCAGGAGAATAACATGGACAGGCTGGACCCCGGGGCGGAGAGAACATGACACAGGCCATTCAAGTCATACCCTTCAGTCTAGGACCAAGCAATCCTTCCTCTCTGTGAAAAGTCCAGCCCCATGCTCCAGCACTAGTGCCTAATGCTCACTCTTACCCCGAGGGTCCTTGTTGGGATCCTCTCATCCATGCACCCCCACTACACCCACAGGAGTATTGGGGGCCTGAGGGAAAAGTAGCATTAAATATGCTACATTTGCAGTTGGTTCAGAATTACTCTGTGCAGGGATCTAGACAGGTAGAAACGAGTTTCCAGTACTTTCAAACTAAAATGGGCTTCGTATAAAGCACGCATAAGAAAGCCTTAAAAATCCCGGACTCTCAACTAATAGTCATGCCCCCAAAAAGCAGTACCAAAGGACTCCCTTCTCTCTACTTTCTTTTCCAATGGGTTATTCAGGAAAAGCTCAAAGGTATCACTTTTGAGAAGGGCTCACTCTGGGAAGAGGATGAACTGGTCGGCAGCGGGAAGAGGAGAATAAAAGTCCGTCGTAGGATTGACGGGCTAAAATCCCAAGGCCTCAGAGAGAAAGCCTCTTTTCACACATTGCCTCGACTGAGATAGTTTCATCTGCCGAATTTTGGCACTTTCTAGAAGATCGTTTAACTTGGGGAGATTTCAAAAAGAAATTATGAATTTCTCGAAAACGAGCTTAGGAATCAGCAGCAAGGTGTAGTGTGTTATAGAGAGTTTGAATTCAGATGGTAAACTCCTAGAAATTAGTCTTGAAAGACACCGGCTCATAAACTCGAATTGCCATACACGTATTTATATTTGGTGGTGGTACTTTCTTCTTTTTTTTTTTCACCAATTCATTGTCACTGTAAAAACTTCATCCAGTACAGAAATATTGAGAGCTGCAAGCAAGTCTCCATACGAACACTAAGATACCTTCACTAGAAAAAATACTGTTATAACTTTTATATAAGAACTATTTTTTCTTTAATTTTTTTTTATTTTGAAATAATTGCAGGCTCACAAGAAGATGCAAAAATAGCACAAGGAAGTCCTGTGAACTACTCCCCAGTGGTAATATTTTACGTAAGGTTAGTACATTGTCAAAACCAGGAAATGGACAGTGCATAATACAATACAACCTGGAGTACAGGTGCTACTAGGATTCTATCAATTTGTGTGTGTGTGCCCACTTCATAGCTGTGTGTGTATAGTTCTATGAAATGGTATTGTATGAGTGGACTCCTGGAGCCAACATCACAGCCCAGACAGAACAGGTCTGTCACCACCAGGGATTTTCTCCTGCTGCCCCTTTTAATTCACATCTGCTCCCCTCCCGAATCCCTGGAAGTCACTCATCTGTTCTGTCTCTATATTGTTGCTATTCTGAGTGTGTTATATAAATTGAATCATACCATATCTAACCTTTCAATATTGGTTTTGCTCACTCAGAGGAATGCCTTCGAGATCCATAAAAGTTGTTGGGTGTATCAATAGTTTATTTTCTTATAATTATGGAGTGGTATTCCATTGTGTGGAGGTGTCACACTTTCTGTGTCTGTTCACCTGCTGAAAGATATTTGGGTTGTTTTCAGTGTGTTATTATTACAAACAAGGCTGTTATTATTGCAGATAAACACAGGTTTTTAAGCAGATTTAAGTTTTCCTTTCTTTAAAATAAATGCCCAAGAGCGTGATTGCTGTGTCATACAGTAAGCTTAGTTTACTTTAATTTTAGAAGAAACCCCAAAGTATTTTTCATAATGTCTGTACAATTTGACATTCTCATTCAGCAACACAGGGGAGATCCGGTTTTTCTGCCTCCCCCTCAGCATTAGGTATTTAGCTGCGTTGTGTTGTGTTGTATTGTTTTGCCATCCTAATATGTGTGCATGCTCTCTGATCATTATTTTAAGTTATATGTACCTAATGGTTAACTATGTTGAACATTTTTTCATGTGTTCATTGCTATTTATAGATCTGCTTTGTCGAAGTGTCACTTTAAGTTTTGGGGCAATTTTATCATCGGATTGTTCATTTCCTTACTGCTGAGTTCAGAGTATTCCTTCTATATTCTGGATACGAGACCCTTGTCTGATAACATGACTTGCAGATAGTTTCTCCCAGTCAGTGTCTGTCCTTTTCATTTCCTTAACAGGGTGTGTCACAGAGCAAAAGTCTTTCATTTTGGTGTAGTCGGGTTTATATTTTTTTCTCCCATTGTTTTTCATGTTCCGGGGATCACATCTAAGAACTCTTCACCTAAACTCAGGTCACAGATTTTTGTCCTGTGTTCTCTTGTAAAGGTTTTAGAGTGTTTCACTGTAATCCACCTTCAGACAATTTTTAAATAAGTATCAAAACTGTGTTGCTTGTTTGTTTATTTTTTTAATTTAGCCTATATTTGTCCAATTATTCCAGCACCGTAACATTGCTCATGTGCCTTTCTGACATCAGCTGGCCTTGCTCACTGGCTGTATGTCTGGACTTTCCACTCTGCTGCATTGACACGTGCCCTGCTTCCAGCCAGCATCACACCAACTTAATTATCATAACTACAGAATAAATTTTGGAATTGGGTAATGCGATTCCTCTTTATTCTTCTTCTTTTCAAAACTGCTTTTGCTAATCTAATTATTTTGCCTTGTCATGCTCAGTATCAATTGTCACTAAGGAAAAGTGAATTAAAAGCAAACAAGACACATTCTACGCCAACTAGCATGGCTGTCATCACACAGATCAACGGTACCAAGTGTGGTTGACCTTGTGGATGGACTGCAGCCCTCCGACGCTGCAGGCAGGAATGCAAGATGCTGTTTCCACTTTAACACACTGACCATTTCCTAAAGAGCTACAAATATGGTATGATCCAATAATTCCACTTCCAGGTATTTATCCCGGAAAAATCAAAATACATGTCAACACAAAGTCTTACGTGTGAATATGAATGACAGTACAAATGTGGAAAAGAATCCGAATGTCCATCACCTAAGGACTAGATAAACAAATGTAGTATCTCCACATAATAGATTGCTGCTCACCCAGAGAAGTTGTTGCTACTGATAATTAATACAACATAGATGAATCCCAAAACCTTTACACTACGTGAGAAAAGCCAAGCACAAAAGGCCACATATTATATGATTCCATTTATATAAAATGTCCAGAAAATGGCAAATCTACAGACACAGAAAGTAGTTTAGAGGTTGTTCATGTTCAAGTGTATAAGTTACACCTCAATAAGTGTCTCAAAACTGCATCAATAACAGTCCACACAAATAACCACAGTGAAATTTCCCTCATCAGTTTATTCAGTTCTGTGTAATTATTTTATTATTATAATTTTTGGGGCTGGATCTGAGGTGAGCAGTCTGGTTTTGAGAAGTATGTCTGTTGCTACCTGGAAGTCCTAGTTGGTACATGCTGAAAATTTTCTAAGCAAATCAAGTTTGGACTCCTTTACAGTCTTTTCTTTGAAGTACTAAGAGTCCAGTCCCTTCCACAGGGCTCAAGCTGTCCTTTGTTTAAATTCTAACTTGTTGCTAGAACTTCACAAATGCAAAAATTCTAGCTTGAGGCACACAACAGCATTTTTTATTATGTTATATTATTTTATATTATATCATAATTATTATATTTATTATTTTATTTTAATATTTTATTTTGTATTTCATTTATTTTGCCTCAGTAGCAAAATAAGGAGAGGGCAAATCACAGACTGTTGCCAGATACCGTTTGAGCCTGAAATACCATTGCAAAGAGCCTTTAAACATGACTGATCCATTGACGGAGTTCAGATGCTTTCAAATCATAAGCTCCACAGTTCCATACATGGATTCACCCTTCCACTATACTGGACCTTCACAACAACTCCATTGCAGCTTTCCTTTGGGTTAATGTCTCTAACTCACAAAGGGGAAGTGCAGTTCAGCTGGGACCCAGACCCCCCTGACTGCAGGTGCACAAAGTCACTCTGGGAAATGTTCTACTGCTCAGGTCATCTGTGAGCATCCATCAGCAGTAGTTTCTATCAGGGGAAGATCAAACATGAATCCAAAGTCTTCTTGTCTTTCTGAAACTGTCACTCCTCTTTCTTCACATAATAGCCTTAGTGTGTAATTGCAAGCACTGCATCATGTCCGGGAATAGGAAGCTACTGAGCAAAGAACACAGAGAACCAAAAGTCCTAAGAGGGAAAACCTTATCCTTTTCTGGCCACCATTTTTAATCTCATTGTCCTACTTCATGCTGACCTCTACACACTTTCCTATCTTTGATCATAATACCTCATTTACCATTCCTGTGTCACCCACTATTTTCACATTTCTACTTGGCTCTAACTTTGTCTGAGCAGTGAAATGTAAACCCTATATTTTAATAGTGAAGATGAAACCATGTTTTAGGGATTACCAATCATGTGTCAGACATTGGCTATGACTGGTCATACACATGAGCCTCGCAACAATCATCTACAGTAAGAATCATGATCTCCACTTTATAGGGCACAAAATATAGGTTCAGAGAGATTAGCAACCCACATAAGGTTACTCAACACAGTTAGAACCTAAATCTCGGTGTTCCAGACTCTAGGGTTCAAGTTGTTCCCATAAATCTGTGGCCACCCAGGCAGGTTAAAACACAACAAAAAGAAACAAAACAAAACATTTCTTGATGCCAGGACTATAAATATTCTTAAAATTTATTTTATTTAGGGCGCCTGGGTGGCTCAGTTGGTTAAGCAACTGCCTTCGGCTCAGGTCATGATCCTGGAGTCCAGGGATTGAGTCCCGCATCGGGCTCCCTGCTCGGCAGGGAGTCTGCTTCTCCCTCTGACCCTCCTCCCTCTCATGCTCTCTGTCTCTCATTCTCTCTCAAATAAATAAATAAAATCTTAAAAAAAAAAAATTTATTTTATTTAAATATTTAATAAATTTATTTTTTTCTGATGCATGATAGACTCTCATAGTATGTATTCACAGTATAAAGTGCAAAATATACAAAATGATGCACAAAAAATAATAAATCTACCTCTCACTCCTCATTTTTAGCCACCCATTTGACCTCAAGGTCAACACAAAGCTTTTTATTTGAGATGTTTATGAATAGATAATACCAAGAAAAATTGCCCACAAACACCATTTAGTCACCACAACATTTACTTATTTAGTCCCCTGAACAAGTTAAGCAGCACCTGCAAGGAAGCAAGAGCGAGAGGGTAGAGGGTTTTACTATCTGGTACCTGGACTGGTCATTCTCTTTCTCTGTCTCTCTGTCTCTGTCTCTCTATCTCTCTCCCTCCCTGAGCCTTGGCTGCTACTCATGCCTAGTCCATATGTCTAGTGAACTCTGTTGATGGGTTAAGACAAAGGATTAGAACCAACTTAGGAAAAGAAACCAACAACAAGGTGAAAAAAAAACCTTAGGAATGGGAAAAAATATTTGCAAACTATTTTTCTGATAGAGGTTAGTATCTAAAAATTATACACAAAAAAAATTCATACAACTCAATGGAAAAAAAAAATCCAATTTGAAAAACAGACAAAAGACCTGAATAGACATTTCTCCAAAGAAGATGTATGAAAGGCCAATAGGTACATGAAAAGATGTTCAACATCACTAGTCATCAGGGAAATGCAAATCAGAACCACAATGAGATATCACCTCACACCTGTAAGAATGGCTGTCTTAAAAAGATGAGAGAACAAATGCTGGCCAGGATCTGGAGAAAAGGGAACCCCCATGCACTGTTGGTGGGATTGTAAACTGGCACGGCCACTCTGGAAACCTGTATGGAGTTTCCTCAAAAATTAAAAATAGAACTACCATATGATCCAGCAACTCCATTTCTGGGAATATAACCAAAGGAAACAAGAACATGAATTTGAAAAGATATCTGCACCCCCATGATCACAGTAGCATTATTTACCATAGTCAAGTGATGGAAACACTCTAAGTGTCCATCAATAGATGAATGGATAAAGAGGTAAGGGTATATCTAAAACTAATGATGTAATGTATGGGGATTAACATAACAATAAAAAATTAAAAAAAAAAGAGGTAAGGGTATATATACACAAAGGAGTATTATTCAGCCGTAAAAAATGAGAAAATCCTGTCACTTGCAACAACACGGATGGACCTTGAGGGCATTATGCTAAGTGAAATAAGTCAGACAAGTCAAGTAATGTATGATCACACTTATATATGGAATCTAAAAAAAAATCGGGGTGCCTGGGTGGCTCAGTTAGTTAAGCATCTGCCTTTAGCTCAGGTCACGATCTCGGGGTCCTGGGATCGAGTCCCGCATCAGGTTCCTTGCTCTGCGGGGAGTCTGCTTCTCCCTCTCCCTCTGCTGCTCCCCCTGCTTGTGCATTCTCTCTCTCTTTCTCAAATAAATAAATAAAAGCTTAAAAGATAATCAAACTCATAGAAAAATGGATCAGATGTGTGCTTACCAAAAGGGAGAAGGGGAGGGGAAATAGGAGAATGGTGGTTAAAGGGATTCAAACATCCAGTTACAAGATAATCAAGTACTAGGAATGCAGTGTCCAGCATGATGACTATAACTAACACAGCTGTATAATACAGATGAAAGTTGCTAAGAGAGTAAATCCGAAGAATTCTCATCTCAAGGAAAAAATTGTTTTTCTTTTCCTTTTTTCTTTTCTCTTTTTATCATATTTATTCAGATAATGGGTGCTAACTAAGCTTATAGCAGTAATCATTTCACAACATATATAAGTGAAATCATTATGCTATATACCTACACCTTACACGGTGATCTGTATCAATCATATCTCAATAAAACTGGGGGGGGTTAAAAAAGAGCCACTTATAGTCAGTATGTGGCTCTCTACAGCCAGCCCTGCACACTCAAGGGAGATGCAGAGATCCAGTGTTCCAGCCCAGTTAGGAAGGTTGGGGTCATATAGTAGGGTCCTGGGCTGCTCGAATGCACCATACATTCTGTTGGCCCAGAGGTGCGTCCGTCACATTCTTCTTGATTCTATCCAAAGTTGGGTAACTCCTTACATAACTGAGAATATAACTTGTTGAAGAGTTATATGACTCTTTAACAATACATTCCAGAACGTGTCTGTACTTTGCAAAGCACATTACTACAACCCATCGAAACTTTGAGGTGACCAGTTTTAACAGGAAAACATCACGTTTATCAACAAGGTGACATTTCGGTGGGAACTCTAGCTGTGAATGCAACAAGTGCATTTATATATACACGTTAAAATGAAGAGTGAGAGAGCACTTGCAAGCATCAATTCACACATAACACAACCACCCTAGAACATCTCATCCTTAAATCCCCTTATATCATTATATGATGAATACTATTCCTTGAGTACATCCAGTTTTGGATTCTACGGCATTGTTAAGAAAGCTCTGGGGCGCCTGGGTGGCTGAGCATCTGACTCTTGTTTTCGGCTCAGGTCATGATCTCAGGGTCATGGGATAAAGCCCCACACTCAGCGGGGAGTCTGCTTGAGATTCTTTCTCTCCCTCTCCTTCTGCACCCTCCTCTGCTCATGCTCTCTAAAATAAATAAATAAATAAATAAATAAATAAATAAATAAATAAAGTCTTTAAAAGAAAGCTTTGAAAGAAAAGCTCTTTAAAAGAAAGCTCATCTTAACTGATGAGTGGATTAGCCAATCATGGAATATCCATATAATGGAATATTTTTCAACAATGGAAAAGAACAAAGTATTGGTCCATGATACATTATGCGTGGATCTTGAAAATATGATTCTATGAGAAAAAGCCAGTGTCAAAAATTATCACATGGTGTGAATCCATTTATATTAAATTCCAGATAGACAAATCTATAGACATAGGAAGTATAGTGATGTTTGCAGAGGACTGAGGAAGAGGGTGCAAGGTGTAGCAGAGAACATGGAGAGTGGCTGCTAAGAGATACTATGTTCTTTGGGGATTGATGAAAATATTCTAAAACGAGACTATGGTGAGCACTGTGTGTTTCAGATATACTTAAAAACCATTTAATTGCCCACTTTAAGTGGATAAACTACACATACAGATTATATTTTAAGAAAGCCATTAAAATTCATCTTTAATAGTGGAGTATCATGATCATGTCTGTTAGATCAATTCTCCTCTCAATCTAGACTTGCTAAAGATACTATGAACTGCACCCCAGCACACATTTCCCATCTGTATGGTTTAGGAGTCATCTCTCCTTGCTTATTATTATCAATAATATAGTTATGGCACCTGTTAGAATAACATCTTTGAATAACTCAGCAATATCAAAATGATTCCAATTGGTCCAGGCTTTCCAATAGTCCAAATCAAAAGATGATGCATCTCCAAACATGACACCTGGTCTATACCTTGTCAGGGAATTTTTTATCATTAAATCTGCACATTTAGTATGCTCTACTGTCTTCTTGATGGTCTCCTCCATTTGGTGATTTTAGGATGCTTATCTCATTATGTAAATGTACCCTTACTTGATATAAGTGAGGAGGAGGCTTTTTAAAAAAATTTTTATTGTTATGTTAATCACCATACATTACATCATTAGTTTTTGATGTAGTGCTCCATGATTCATTGTTTGTGCATAACACCCAGTGCTCCATGCAGAACATGCCCTCTTTTTTTTTTTTAAAGATTTATTTATTTATTTGAGAGAGCAAGAATGAGAGAGAGAGAGTACATGGGGGGGGGGGTTGGAGGGAGAAGCAGGCTCCTCGCCGAGCAGGGAGCCTGATGCGGGCCTCGATCCAGGGACTCCAGGATCATGACCTGAGCCGAAGGCAGTCGCTTAACCAGCTGAGCCACCCAGGCGCCCCCAGAACATGCCCTCTTTAATACCCATCACCAGGCTAACCCATCCTCCCACCCCCTCCCCTCCAGAACCCTCAGTTTGTTTTTCAGAGTCCATCATCTCTCATGGTTCATCTCCCCCTCCGATTTCCCCCCCTTCATTCTTCCCCTCCTGCTACATTCTTCTTCTTCTTTTTTTCTTAACATATATTGCATTATTTGTTTCAGAGGTACAGATCTGAGATTCAACAGTCTTGCACAATTCACAGTGCTCACCATAGCACACCCTCCCCAATGTCTATCACCCAGCCACCCCATCCCTCCCACCCGCCCCCCACTCCAGCAACCCTCAGTTTGTTTCCTGAGGTTAAGAATTCCTCATATCAGTGAGGTCATATGATACATGTCTTTCTCTGATTGACTTATTTTGCTCAGCATAACACCAGGAAGAGGCTGTTTCTTATAGTTTCTTCATTTCCTTAGAAGAGCTAATTGCCCCCTTTTTATCATATTCATTAGCTGATGCATATTCCAACACCCCACATGAAATTCTGGGGTTTTGGCTTTTCATCTAGAGAGGTAATGCTTTCACATTTCTAATTCTATTTCTGTTGTGCTTTCAAGGCTAGACATCATTCATGGGAATCATTTTTCAGTGGGTACCTCCATTAACTTTTCTCCCAAATTTAATTCAGTTACTTCTAGAGTAGAGTTAGCCTCTATTATCCAGAAGACTGGTACCAGGAATGACTGGTTAACTACAGGTCTACCAGGAAAGCCATGTGAACATTGTTGCTCCTCCAGAGACTACGTCTAATTTATTTGACAATTTCTCTTAGCACCACAGCTATGCTTTCCTGGTTTGTTTGTTTGTTTGTTTGTTGTTTGTTGTTTTTTTTAAATTCTTGTCCATGTGTGAACTCCTGCACTTGGGCTATATATTTCATTTTAGTTCATTTTGTGCAGCCATAGCTTCATTTGATACACTGGCTGATAATATCATATCTTCATACAATATACCTTTTTTGTAAAGACATGATTGCTTCATATGATGCATTGCTCTGGTTGCCTACATCGTTTTTTAGAAAGATTTATTTATTTATTTTAGAGAGAGTGCACACAGGGGGGAGGGGCAGAGGGAGAGGGAGAGAGAGAATATCAAGCAGACCCTCACTGAGCGCAGAGCTTGATGGGGAGCTCAATTGCAGGACCCAGAGATCATGACCTGAGCTGCTATCAAGAGCCAGACGCTTAATCAACTGAGCCACCTAGGCTCCCCTGATTGTCTACATCTTTAAGATCATATTAACAATCTTTGTCTTTTCATGCCTTCTACAATACTAGGTACTTTAGTTAATTTGTCATCATGGGTCATTGAATACCCACTGAAGTCCAATCCTTTACCTTATATTCACTTCCTCCTTTCTTGTGTTATATATTTTCTTAAGTTGACATTCCAGTCTTGATACCTGGCTTTCTGAAGAGCTTTGAGGTCTACTTCTGTCCCTGCACACTCAATTGGATCTCTGTCTCTCTGTCTTTCTGTCTCTGTCTCTCTTGATTTATACACTTTAGCATTGTGTCTCCCAAAGGACACTGTTACAGTGACACTTAGCCTTCTTTCTGATCCTAATGCTATAGGAGCAATGGATCCAACCTTTTGACCAAGTAGTATTTATGTGGGTTTTAATATTATCCCACATATTATTTAGGCCAATGCTTAATTTTTAAAATTTCTCTCTTGATGGTGGGATTCCTCTTTTAGGGAGGCAAGTGGGGAAGTCAGGTCAATACTCCCACAGGTTTCTGACCATCTATAGCCATTGTTAGATTGTGCCATGTTATTTTTATATGCAAGCCACAATATTTTGGATGACTGTGATAACAGGTGCTATGAATATTTTGGCCCCAATTATATTCTATAGTTTTGTGATCTTTGTCCCACTTAAAGCAAAAACTTCTCACCAAACTGAGATTCTACATTTTGGGGTGTGTGTGTGTCTGTATGTATGTGTGTGTTTCAGAGCTTTACTGGTACCACCAGGAACATATTTGGGGGTCTACCTTCTAACATCTTTAAATATATAGATACAATTCCTGTTACTGATCTTTTCAAGTATATATGTCATCCATTCATCTAGATTAATAGTATCTACAACTAAAAAGCCAAAGGTGTAAGACTCATTTGCAGATATAACTAAATTTTATAAGTTTCTAAACTATATAGATTCTAGGCTCCTACATTCTGTCTGCCTAGAATTTTTATTCCACTCCTGCAACTTTGGAAGCCTAGTTATTTGCCAGTCATGGAACCCCTGAATTGAAAAGTTACCTCCTTCCAGAGATTCTGGTAATCTGAGTTGGCTTGGTCGGCACATTCTTCTGGTGGTCTTTTGGCAAGTTGCCTTTGGCTCTGGGGGAGCTCGTTTCCTGAGATCTGCCAGGCTATATCTTCTCTGCCATCTGATTAGTCTTTACAAAATCTGGGTTTTTTAAAGTTTTTTTTTAAATAAGATTTTATTTCTTTGTTTGTTTTAGAGAGAGAGTGTGTACAAGTAGAGGGAGGGGGAGGGACAAGCAGACTCTGCACTGAGCATGGAGCCCACTGGCATGGGGCTCAATCTCATGATGCTGAGATCATGATCTGAGCTGAAATCAAGAGTAGGACGCTTAACTGACTGAGCCACCCATGCACCCTTTTACAAAATCTGTCTTGATAGTGTTAATTTGCTGAAATGTCTGAATTCACAGCAGAATATTCAGTGACTTTTTTTCCCAAGGTACAATTCTTGAAAAATAGTTTCCCTTTTTTTTTAAAGATTTTATTTATTTATTTGAGAGAGAGAGAAAGAGAGCACAAGTGGGGGGAGGCAGAGGGAGAAGGAGAAGCAGACCTCCCGCTGAGCAGGGAGCCAGATGCGGGGCTTGATCCCAGGACCCTGAGATCATGACCTGAGCCGAACACTTGACCAACTGAGCAACCAATGAGCCCCGACAAATAGTTTCCTGCAGTAGTTTGTTTGTCCTATTTTTTTGTCGTTGTTTTGGGGTTTTTTTGCCTATTTTCTTCTTGCTTATTTTTTAATCATCGTAATATCAATGCTGTGTTCTCAATTCTTTTTTTATTTGAGGTGAAATTCACACAACATAAAATCAATCATTTTCAAGTGTACAATTTGGTGGCATTAGCACATTCACAATGTTGTGCAACCGCCACCTCTCTCTAGCTCGAAAGCATCTTTGTCACCCTCCAGGAGACCTCATACCCAGTCACTCTCCATTGACAGATGAATGGATCAAACAAAATGGGGTTTGTGCATATGATGAAATATTCTTCAGCCACCGAAGGGAAAGAAGTACTAACAATGTAACGGCATGGATGAAACTCTTGATTGCTTTTTGACCATACTTCACATAGAAATCTGAGGTCTTCTGGGATCCAGAATTTGCAGAAATTTGTGTGGAAGAGGGAGCAGGTCATGTCCCGCTGGCAGGAATTTCCACCTGTCCACAGGATCATGGTGTGCAAGTGCTCCTCCCCAGCCCATGGCATTGAGCACCAAGGTGAAGGCCATCTCCTGCCACAGCCACCCTGCTTCCAGGGAGGACAGGCTCGTGACCTTGTCCTGCTTTGTCTGGAATCTATGGCCATCTCCCACGGTCCTGCCTGAACTCCAGTCTACACCCCAGCCTTTCCTTGTACACTGCGTGTCAGGATTAGGACTTCTTCCTAGTATTCTCGTTCTTGTTTTTGAATGGTGTTCAAGGGGCAAAGAGGGCAGCATGATTTTTACTCCACCATTTTCCTGAGAACAGCTGCACAGTGTTTAAAGAGCACTTTCACTGAATAATCACCTTCTGTCTGGATGACACCTCCATGTGGCTGGGATATTCTCTCCAAGGTTATAAATCGCCCAGTATCAAGGAAGCTGTAAATGGCAGCAACTTGATTGGAACCAGGTTCCTCTGCTCCTGAAAGGTTGCTCTTCAACATTTTGCAACACAATTGTTAAGACTTGGAAAAAATTAAGATATCTGTCCCTCCTGTCTTCATATGTCAAAAGAGGACGACCAGGTTATTGTGAGGATTTGATGAAATGATATGTGTCGGGTATTAAGCACAAAGCATGTGCTCATTGGATGTCACATTGAGTTGTTCTGAAATGAACTGAGTGAAATGAATTTAGGAGATGGGTATTCTCTTCGCTGGCAATTATGTGACTTCCAGATCACTGGGCCAGAGATCATCTTAAAACAAGTCCCAGGTAGGACATCACATCTCACTGGTCTGAGGAGCACAGAAGAGAATTGCATTGCTAAGTGTGTTACAGTAGGTATGGTGTCTGTGTGCTGATTGGCAAGGGTGCCAAAGGTCAAGATGAAGAGAGCATCTGGGAGCGCCAAGGTGGCTCAGTAGGTTAAGCATCAAACTCTCGATTTTGGCTCAGGTCATGATCTCAGGGTTGTGAGATCAAGCCCTACGTCAGTCTCCTTGGGATTCTTTCTCTCCCTCTCCCTCTTCCCCATCTTCCCCCATGTTCTCTCTCTCACTCTCCAATAAATAAATTAATCTTTAAAAAAGAAAAAGCGAGCATCTGTGCCAGCCTGTGTGGGGTCACAACCCACCCCACCCCACCACTCATTGGCCATGTCACTTCTGGCTGAGAAAAGCCAGTTTTCTGCCTAAAAATTAAGGATAGTAACAGTCCTAACTCATAGGTCATTATGAGTTTTAAATAAGATCTGATGTGTCCAGTGTCTATGCCACACCCAGCATGGTATCTGCAAGATAAATGTCCATGGTTGTACCACCGCATCTCGACACTCACACTACAGCCAGTTTGGCTTCCTAGATAAGACAGAAGGTTCCGCCAGCTTAGGAGACACCATCTTTGTCCCCGGGAAGGGACATCTCCCATTCTCGTCACACAGGTTCGCCTTCTGGTTTCGAAGCCAGTCTCTTGGTACTTACTCAGCATCTGTTTTTCTTCCTGCATCTGATCAACTCTAGTTGCCTTTAAAACAAAATTGCTGAAATCGCAAAGCTGAGAACCAGAATCCAGATAGTGGGGATGCTATAAATGGCACAGCCTAAGAAGGCAGCTGGCCTCCTTAGATGACACTTGTACTCCCACATAACCCAAATTCCAGGGGAAGGAATTTGTGTAGAAAGCACATTATTCACAACAATTTGATGATGTGCCTGCGTTCTCTGTGATCTAAGATCCTCTGGAATGAGGGAGGCTTCCTCCTTTTGCCTCAGCCCAAACTACTTGCTTACTGAAGACCATAACAACACTCCATTACTCAGAGGAAGTGCTTTACACTTGCAAATCATTCTGGGAAGCCAAATGAATTGGCATTTCTAAGCTACAAATGTGGGTTTTTTTTTTTTTTTCCTTAAGGATGCTTACCAACCTAAATAGCGAAACAGATCCAAATTGTTACTCATCACATTAAAGAAACAGCATAATATAGATTTGTCCCATTCAAAAAAATCAGTTATCCATCTACTACTTGTGCTAAACCCACCATAAATACCTTAAAGTTTCGAATGGTGACATCAGAGAGCTGATAACAGGGATTTGAGGCTTGTTGTCATGAGGTGGGTGCCCACAGGAGAGACGGATGCAAGATACTCTGCCCAGCAACACAGGCGTGGGGAAATGTCACCCCTCTCCACTTCTGAGATCAGCTCATGGAAATACACGATGGGCCAGAAGACTCACACTAGGAAAAGGAAGTCAACCACAAATAGGCTGAGTGTCTTGCTTCTATCAGAGAGCCTCTGTGTTCTCGGTAGAATCCTTCAACTTTTAAAACACTCCCTCCAGCCCCTAAACATTAGAGAAAAAAAAAAAAAAACTACAACCCTCGGAAATGAAAAGCCTTCTTACGTTCTGATTGTTATTTTCGAGCCACAATTAGCTACATTTAACCATATCACTCCTGTGCTTTTAGGTTAGCTTGGCATGCAGATAGATCCAGCAAGTTACAAACACCAGGGATGTCTGCCATAATCACTAGGGCATCGTCCCTTGTCCTCACTCCAGAATTCTTAGATCGACTTCCTTCTGGTCTCTGATTCCTTTTGTTTA
This sequence comes from Halichoerus grypus, assembly GCF_964656455.1. Lineage (NCBI taxonomy): Eukaryota > Metazoa > Chordata > Mammalia > Carnivora > Phocidae > Halichoerus > Halichoerus grypus. The sequence goes on from NC_135723.1 coordinate 3,627,627, forward strand.
TTCTTATTTACTAATGAGTTTACTGTAATCCCAGTGGTCCTTTCTTAAATTTTTTTAATTTAAAATCAAATTAATTAACATATAGTGCATTATTAGTTTCAGATGTAGAATTTAGGGATTCATCAGTTGTGTGTAACACCCAGTGTTTGTTTGTTTTTTATTGAAGTACAGTTGACATACGATGTTAATGTTAGTTTTAGGTATATGACAGAGTGATTGGACAATTACTGCAGTTACCATCTGTCCCTATACTAAGTTGTTACAATATTTGACTGTATTCCCTCTGCTGTACTTTTCATCCCTGTGACTTATTTATTTTACAAGTGGGAGTTTATACCTCTTCATCCCCTTTTCCTATCTTGCCCATTGCCACCCACTGGGCAACCACCAATTTGCCCTCTGTATTTATGAGACCATTTCTGTTTTCTGTTTGTTTGTTTTATTCTACTCCCATTTAAATTTCTGCCTTTGAACAAAGCCTTCTTGTTCTTCTCTATGACCCTGACTTCCAGCTTAAGCCCAAAGATGCTGGATGATAACATGTTTCTGGATCTAGCTCCTGAATCTCCCCTGAGAATTCCACGTCCTGCCACCCATGGTTGAACCAGCCCCAGTCCTTGCCTGGGAATCACTCAAACTGCTTGTTGCCTGAGAGCTCTGACAAATCTCAGCCTCATGAACCGGATTCTGTACCCACCCCCACCGCCCCCCTCCGAGATCAACAAGGCTTTAGAAATGGTTTGGTGAGAGTCAGAGAACACGGCCCCTTACGGTTTACTCAGAGCGTGTGGCATTTTCACCAAGGAGCATTTATTCTTCTTCCAGGAAACCCCATCTGCTCACAGACTAAATAAAGGGTACTTCAGAGCACCCCTCCTATACAGTAGAGATCCATGGGCTTTAGAAATTTCCTTTTCTCCACAAATAAATTATCTCTGAGAACTTCTGTGGGCAATCCCTCTAAGGTGAGACCAATCCCCCACTTGGGCAGTACTGAAACGACCACCTATCAGCAGACACACACTTCCCTCTCGACCAGCAGTCAACTAACAATGACCACTGCCTGTTTTTTATAAATAAGATTTAATGGAATTTAACTGTACTGTCTGTGGTAACTTCCCACTACACTGGCAGAGATGAGTAGCCACAACAGAGACAGGAAGACCCCCAAACCCAAAATACATGTTCTCTGGGCTTAATATACAGAAATTGTTGACTACTGCTCGAGACCATGAGCTGGTCAGCTTTTCGATAATGTTGGTATCTATTTTTCTCATAGGGTGTTCTTCTCTGTTATCAATGGGCCTGTTCAGTATTATATGATTTTTCTCTGAAATTGATTGAGATAAGTAATGGTGAACCTTACTGGTCAGTTTTTCTAGAATGAGACTGATCCCCAATAGAAAGTGGTTCTTCACAAGTTAGTATTAAACAGAACACAGCTCAATCATGAAGTCATCTGTAAGAATCAACACAGCCTGTGAGCACATGTCCTATCTTGCAAATCAGTTCATAATTTAAATACTTTTCTTATTAATATAGCAATTTGTTTTCAATTCTTATAAATGTCAAAGGGAATTAATAATGAAGCCAGCATGCGGGAGAGCTAACAGATGTGATCACCCAGGCAGTGCTACTGAGAGGGAGCTGTACACAATCTACAGTGTAAATAGAGCCCTTGAGAGTTGTGCAGTACCCAATCTACACAACTGTACATGGTGGACCCATGAATTTCTGGGGCAAATTCACAAAGAGATCGAGATAAAACAGGATCAGACTGTCAAATCAGACTCACACAAATCGCAGATCTTTTCCAGCAATGATGTTAATTCATAATTTCAAGGGTGCAAGTAACCATGAGGCAGGTGAAGCAGAGACAGGTCTGAAGCTGTTGCCATGGGTCTCCAGACCTCTTCCCGCCACATTGGACACACGCTGACCCATTTTAGCATGTGAGATCTCTAAGTAATGTATGTAGCTACATGCTATGGGAAAGAGAGAGATCTGAGTCATGAAACATCTTTGATTTATATTTAACTTATTTATAGGTAACTGTTTGGTTTACACGACATTCTCTGTGCTGTCATGCCTTATAAATGCGTAGTCCTAGATGTGTCTATCATGAGCAGCCTTAAACAAGTAAATCCATTTTGCTTGAAGTTCCCATTGATAAGGACTGTCTTCTTTCCCCAGCAGACACTGTTATTTTGTTCACCAGTAAAGCAGTAACAGGGAGATTTGATGGAGTCACTTTCTCTTTTTCCCTGAAGCAGCTCCTTAACCTCCCACTTCCCAGAATGTTTACCTGAGACAGCCCAAGGAAAAGCAGCCAGGTAGAATCTTCATGCACAACAAGCTGAGAGACAGTGAATCTAGTAGCAGGTCCGTATCAGTTTGAAAAGAAACACAGATTGAGGCAGAGAACAAAGAAAGTGTGCTCTGAATCACACTCCTGCAGGATGTGAGTGCATATTTTCAGGGTGGCTGCCATTTCAGATGGGGGGGCCACACAGCTCCTTAAGAAAGCAGAAGGTTGTGGCAGAGGACACTTGGAACTCTGGAATTAGAGAGAAGAATTGCTTTCCACTAGACTTCCATCTTCCCCAACCAGAGAATATGTGAGGATGTCACCTCGCTTCCCTAGCCGTAGTCCACTCCACAATGCGGGCAAGTGGTAGCACTCACTGTGTGGCGAGGGATGATGCTACTGCCTGTCCTGTGGTTTCCGGTCTTGCCACCACCTCAAGCAAGCTTCAAACCAAACAGATAGACCCTTAATTTAGAAATAAGCAAAAGAAATTTCTGAGTATTCTTTCGGTGCAGAGGTGGTGCAGACCCTCTAACTCATAGGCTAGCTTACAACTCTGTATAGGCAGAGGGTAACTTGTAGATTTTTAGCCAATAGAGCTGCCAATAATTTCCATCCAGTGGAATGTAGGATCCTGAGTAGTGTGGCTTATGGCCCTGTTGCATATTAACTAGCATTGCATTTAACCCAGCCATCCACTAAACTGCCTTTACAGACCTTGGTTCTCGAATGCTGTCTGGACTGGAATTAATATGGGTAAGTCGGTGTCCCCTCGTTAATTCATGAGCTGAGCAAAATGTCTGGGGCGTGCTTACCTTATATTAGTATGAAATCATCTGTCATCTTTGGAACAGTACAATTTGACAAAACACACTCAATGGATTAGTGCCGGATTAAAAGAAGAATCTCTGCCCTACACACTACATGGGAAGTCTGAGGCCAAGAGAAGACATTTTGTTGACACAGGGCCAGATGTAGAGTGTGAATGGAAAGGGAGGGCCCTGAATCTGCTCACTGATGTTTCCTCAGCACCCCCAACCCTCTTGTCCCTGGGGCATGTGTCCCATCTGTCTACTTTAGGGAGATCCACCACCATGGGCAACAAGTCGTGCTCTGCTCTAAACCTCTGAGGTGAACCTCATCTTTTGCCTTTTGTTTGCCATGCTTTTCCACAGGATCACTTGCTTCCATCCTCAGATGATTTTACAGACCAAGACAAGGGAACAAAGAGGCTCAAGTAGTCTTTCAACCTGCTCTTAGTATTTTAAGCCATTTAGGTGAGTCGCCAGCTAAGCAAAGCCAGTTCTCCATGTCATTTAGGATAAATCACCAGAATTTGGGGCAAAATAAATGAGAGTTCACTTTATAGACTTGGTCTCCATTTGCATGTCCTCAGGCAGCATGGAGGTGTCTGAGAACAGAGTTACCATAGGTGAGATTTTGGGGACTGGTCAAATGTCAAATGCCTCCATGATGGTACATTTTTGGGATGAAGGCTTACCTAATTCCTTCTCATGAAAATTCTGTCCACGTATTCTCTTCAACAGCTTGGCAGCGACCTTATTTTTAGCATTTCCCTTACATTCTATCCGAATCCACCTCATCTGTCCCTGAAGGCTTCTGATCCACCCTCCTTGGCTCCAAGCTCCATAAAGAGCCCACCTTCGATTTGACTTACCCTTAAGAGACAAAGCTTATGTGTCTTCACTTTGACAGCTTGCTGAAGAAAGCCCATGGCCATCAGAAACTAGGAGCCCTGAATTTACTCCATTAGAGGGAATTAGAGATAATGCACGGGCCAGGAAAACAGTTATATTTGTTAGTCAGGAAGGACAACATTAAGAACAATATTTCTTCTAACTCTGAATTGGAGACATATAGGGTAGAGCCTGGAGCTGCAGAAAGTTTTTGTGGGAAATCCTTAAAATTAGTGTTTGGAAGCCTTCCTTCCTTCAACAGAGGGGTTCTCCACCTTCACCACATGTTAGGTCCCCCTGAGGAAGCTGTAGAAGTCCCAAGACCTAGTCTGCATTCTAGATCATTCGATCAGACTTTTGAGTCTTTTTTAAACTTCCTCAGATTCCCCCAGGGTCCTGCCTTAACACCACTTCCAGATGTCTGCAAGTTAAATAAGTTATATGTTATGGTCAAAATAAATAGTGAGGCTTATGTTTTATAAAACAGGCATATGTGATTTTAAGTTACATATTCCTATTTCATGTTATCTGATCTTATTTTTTTAAAGATTTTATTTATTTATTTAAAGCATGAGTTGGGCATGGGGAAGGGGAGAGGGAGAGAGAGAATCTCAAGCAGGTCCCACGCTCAGCACAGAGCCCGCTTCGGGGCTCGATCTCAGGACCCTGAGATCATGATTTGAGCTGAAATCAAGACTCGGGCGCTTAACCAACTGAGCTACCCAGGAGTCCCTCATGTTATCTGATTTTAAATTAAACATACACCTAACCACCTTACAGGAGTTACCCAATTAAGGCAAGATTCTCTTTTGGCAGCTTCAACCCTGAGTAACTATATCTGGAAGGAACTTAACAATGTTTATACTCCCACAAACTCACCCATCCTTGAACTGGAAGTGGCTGTAAGAAGTCTCTCACCCTGCCCTCATGGACCCCTCACTCCCACATCCCATGTGCACTGTCGATATTCCTCCCAACCACCATCGTGACTTCAACATGTACATAGATGCATGCTATTTTTCCTATGTGGGTGTCTGGTAAATAGCTTTATGCGGCTATATTTATTTTAAAAAATCCACGGCACCCATTATTGAATTTAAGAGGACATGATTATTTTCTTATACTTTCACTGCAATTCTTTCAACACCTTCAAACTAAGTTACTGAAGCAAAATCATATTTCCAATGATAACTGTTTCCTGGATGAGTTCTGTCACTTAACTTCCCTTCCTGCTGGTTCTGAGACTTGATTGCTTAAATACCTTGGAAATATCATGACTCATTCTGAATTTGGTTGGTATTTATGATAACATCACCCAAAAATCAGAGCGTATATTCATTTAAACTAAAGTACAGTGATTGAATTAGTTGATTTTTAGCTGAATCAATCTGTGTAGATTAAAACATAAAAATAACCTATGCTTCCTAAATATTTAGTCAGTTTTTTAAGAGTTTTGAAAGGGTTAATTAGGAAAAGGCCTAAATAATTATACTGCACAATAGTGTGAGTGCTTAGGACTACATCAGCTGATTTTCCTCAATCTCAAAAATGGCCTTTCAAGCACACAGTTGAGCGAGTTTCTTTATCATTGGCATCCCCAAGCATTAAACTACACAGCAGAGTTTTGTTCTTGGATAGGGACATACCTGTAATGTTCCAAATTAAAAAATAATTTTTATAGACCCATGAACACAAGAATTATTCCTGAACTTCTGTCATGCTATATAAATTGTGCTGGATGAGCAGACTACATTAGTGAAAATTCCCAGCTGTACCCGAGAGTAAATCAGTCTAACGTCGAAATGGAAAATTAAGCAAGCAATGACCATGCTGTGCAATGCATGGCATGTGAGAGAAAGCTCAGGAGGTTGTGGATTTTAAAAAAAGGGGGCACCTAACTCATTTTGATATCGAAGATTTCTGGAAGGAGATATTTCAACTGAGAGTCACCAATTGAAAGTGGATGCTAGGAAAAGAGAAAAATGCATGAATGGTCGGGAGTAAGATTATACAATCCACAAACCACAAGTACCTTGGCAGCTTCCATGAGGGATTTTGACAATGCCTCACAAGCAGAACTGTTGACACAGGTGTATGTGCATGTGTGTGTGTTGTAGTAAGATAGACAAATCTGATTAGCAATGTAAAAAAAATACAGTTTTAACAGTAAAGAATGAATTGGCACAAATATAGACAAATACACCAATGGAACAGAATAGGAAACCCAGAAATAAACCCACACTTGTATGGTCAACTAATTTATGACAAAGGAGGCAAGAATATCAATGGAGAAAAGTCAGTCTCTTCAATGAATGGTGTTGGAAAAACTGGACAACCACATGCAAAAGAATGAAACTGGACCACTTTTTTACACCATATGCAAGAATAAATTCAAAATGGATTAAAGATCTAAATGTGAGACCTGAAAACATAAAAACCCTAGAAGAAAACTTAGGCAGTAATCTCTTGGAATCAGTCATAGAGACATTTTTCTAGATATGTCTCCTTGGACAAGAGGAACAAAAGCAAGAATAAACTATTGGGACTACACCAAAATAAAGAGCTTTTGCACAGTTAAGGACACCATAAAAAAAAAAGCAACATACTGAATGGGAAAAGATATTTGCAAATGATATATCTGATAAGGGGTTAATCTCTAAGATACATAAAAACTCATGCAACTCAATACCAAAATGAAACCAAATAATCTGATTAAAATGGGCAGAATACATGAACAGACAGTTCTCCAAAGAAGGTAGCTCAACATAACTCATCATCAGGGAAATACAAATCAAAACTACAATGAGATATCCCTTCACACCTGTCACAATGGCTAGTATCAAAAAGACAACATGGTAGTTTTGATTTGTATTTCCCTGATGATCAACCGCACAAGAAACAACAGGTGTTGGTGAGGATGTGGGCAAAAGGGAACCCTCTTCCACAGTTGGTGGGAATGCAAACTGGTATAGCCACTCTGGAAAACAACATGGAAATTCCTCAAAAAGTTAAAAATATAACTACACTACAATCCAGCAATTGCACATGGGGTATTTACCCAAAGAATACAAAAATACTGAATCAAAGGGATACATGTGCCCTAATGTTTATAGCAGCATTATCTACAATAGCCAAACTTTGGAAACAGCCCAAGTGTCCATCAACTGATGACTGGATAAAGTAGATGTGGTATATATACACAGTGGAATATTACTCAGCCCTAAAAAGGAATGAAATCTTGCCATTTGCAACAGTGTGGATATAACTAGAGCGTATTATGCTAAGTGAAATAAGTCAGTCAGAAAAAGATAAATACCAGATGATTTCACTCATATGTGGAATTTAAGAAACAAAACAAACAAGCAAAGGGGGATAAAAGAAAGAGAGAGAGAGAGAGGCAAACCAAGAAACAGAGTCTTAACTTCAGAGAACAAACTGGTGGTAACCAAAGGAGAGGAGAGATGGGGAGAAGGGGGAGTAGGTGATGGGGAGGAAGGACTGCACCTGTTGTGATGAGCACCAGGTGATGTACGGACATGCTGAATCACTACATCGTACACCTGAAACTAATATAACATTGTACGTTAACTAACAGAAATTAAAATGAAAATTTTTTAAAAAGACAACAAATGTTGGCGAGGATGTACAGAAAAGGAAACCTTTGTGCACTATTGGTGGGAATGTAAATTAGTGCAACCATGTGAAAAAGAGTATGGAGTTTCCTCAAAAAAACTAAAAACAGAAATACCATGATCCAGTAACTCCACTACTGGGTATTTACCCAAAGGAAACAAAAACACTAATTTGAAAATATATATGTACCCCTATGTTTATTGCAACATTATTTATAATAGCCAAGATATGGAGGCAACTCACTGTCCGTTCACAGATAAATGGATAATATAAATATTCTGTAATATATATTATGTATATATGTGTGTATATATATATATACCTGTTTATGTGTATATGCACATATACAATGTAATATTACTCATCCATTAAAAAAATGGAGTTTTACTGTTTGCGACAATATGGATGGACCTTGAGGGTATTATGCTGAAATGAAATAAATCAGACAGAGAAAGACAAATGCCATATGAGTTCACTTGTATGTGAAATCTAAAAACCAAAATAAACAAACAAAAAACAGACTCTTAACTATAGAGAATAAACTGGTGTTTGCCAGAGGGGAGGTTGAGGGGGAGGGAAATGAGCAAAATAAATGGAGGGGAATAAGATGTACAAACTTCCAGTTATAAAATAAATAAGTCACAAAAATGAAAATAAAGCATAGGGATAACATGCTCATAATATTATAATAACATTACATGGTGACAGAAGGTGACCACACTTGCCATGATGAGCGCTGAGTAATGTATAGAATTCTTGAATCAATATGTTGTATGCCTAAAACTAATATAACATTGTATGATAAGTATAATTCAAGAAATAAATAAAAACAAAATAAATAAGTCATGGGGATGAAAAGTATAGCATAGGGAATATATTTTATGATATTGTAATAACATTGTATGGTTAAAAAAATCAATAAATTGGAAAGACTTACACTCAACCAAAGTAGGAAAAAAAAAATAGAGATAAGATTTAACTTCCCGGGGCGCCTGGGTGGCTCAGTTGGTTAAGCGACTGCCTTCGGCTCAGGTCATGATCGGGTCCCGATTCGGGCTCTTGGCTCAGCGGAGAGCCTGTTTCTCCCTCTGACTTTTTCCCCCCTTATGCTGTTTCTCTCTTTCTCTCTAATAAATAAATAAATAAAATCTTAAAAAAAAAAAAAGATTTAACCTCCCTCCTAAAGTAACAATAACAACAACAACAAAACTGGACAAAATATGTTAAACAATGGTTTCGGGACACTGCCCTTGAGCCAACAAATTAAACAAATGAATGTGAGGCTGCACTAGCCCCCGGAGACAGAAGGCTCAGGCTGGGGCGCAGACAAGATGGAGCTGAGCGGACTCTGAGTTAAAGGAAGATCCAGGAGTGTGGGGAGACCACAAGGGAGCACCAGAGAGGAGAGAGCTGCGTGAAGCATGAACTTGGGAGACCATCAGAGGGTTCCTTATGAGTATTTATCTGAATGCTGACCACACACGTATATGTGAAAAATAGGAGTTTGGGCAAAGAAACACCTGACACCATTGGAGGGAACTGTGCCTGTTCAATATATTCCAGAAACAACCGGTGCTTCCAGCAAGGCACTGGGGGCAGGAGAAGCGCTCAGCTGTGCCTTGATTTAGCAGTGGAGAGAACATTATCCCTCGCCTGAGCACTGTTCTAGTCCCACCTAACAATTTTTAAAAACTAACCCTGAAAAGATCATATTGTTTCAAAGTAACTTGATTGCATCCCAGAGCCTGGATCAAGAATACTTACAGGAAGTTAAAATAACCAGCACACAACAAGGTAAAAATATATTATTTTTAACATCCAGTCAAATATTACCAGGTACACAAATAAGTAATAAATCATGACCAACAAGGAGAAAATTAAAGCAATTGGAACAGATCAAACAGATGTTCTAATTAGCAGGCAAGAGCCTATGCAGATATTATAACTTGATCCTATAAGTTAGAAAAGTAAGTAGAGGGGCGCCTGGGTGGCTCAGTTGTTAGGCGTCTGCCTTCGGCTCAGGTCATGATCCCAGGGTCCTGGGATCGAGCCCCGCATCGCGCTCCCTGCTCGGTGCGAAGCCTGCTTCTCCCTCTCCCACTCCCCCTGCTTGTGTTCCCTCTCTCGCTGTCTTTCTCTCTGTCAAATAAATAAATAAATAAAATCTTAAAAAAAAGAAAAGTAAGTAGAGAAATGGAAGATATAAAGAGAGATTCAAGTTAAAATTTTAGGTATGAAAATTGCACAGTCTGATTTTTTTTTTAATGCTGGATGATATTAACAGCAGATTGTATCATATAGATGGAAAGATTAGCAAATATGAAAACATAGCAATAGAAATTATGCAATGAAACACAAGGAATAATAATTTAAGAAAAAAATAAAAAGAACATTCACTATGGGACAGCTTTCAGTGGCCTGACATACATGTGACTGAAGTCCATGATGAAGGAAGTGGAGCAGAAAAAAATACTTGAAGAAATAATGGCCAGAATTTGTATAAATTTGGTGGGAATTATATGCCCACAACTCCAAGCAAATCGCCAAAACTCAAGCACCAGAAATACGTAGCAAACACCAGGACACATCATGATCAAATTGCTTCAAACCAGGGATAAAGAGAAAAAAAATAATTAAAGCAGCCAGGGGTAATGCTGGGGCCTGAGATATGGCAGTATTTTTTTTTTTAATTATGGGAAATATATAATTTAATGGTAATTGACATTTATATATTACATTTTAATATCCGTTCATTTCAGTTATGGCAGTATTTTTAGAAACAAAACAAGTGAAAAGAGAAAGACCTCTATGATAAAAGACTGTTAATCAAAATATACAACAAACACTTAAAAAATAACAATCAGAAAATTAACAATCCTATTAAAAAATGGGCCAAAGACCTTACCAGATACTTCTCCATAGAAGATGTCCAAATGACAAATAAGCATATGAAAAGATGATCCATATCATATGTCATCAGAGAGATGCAAATTAAAACATCAATGAGACACCACTACTCGTCTATTAGAATAGTTAAAATCTTGGGGCGCCTGGGTGGCTCAGTCGTTAAGCGTCTGCCTTCGGCTCAGGTCATGATCCCAGGGTCCTGAGATCGAGCCCCGCATCGGGCTCCCTGCTCCGCGGGAAGCCTGCTTCTCCCTCTCCCACTCCCCCTGCTTGTGTTCCCTCTCTTGCTCTCTCTCTCTCTGTCAAATAAATAAATAAAATCTTTAAAAAAAAAAAAAAAAGAATAGTTAAAATCTGGAACACTGACAACAACAAATGTTGGTGAGGATGTGGAGCAACAGGAATTCTCACTCCACTGCTGGTGGAAATGCAAAATGACACAGTCAATTTGGAAGACAGTTCAGTGGTTTCTTACAAAACCAAACATACTGTTACCATATTATTCAGCAGTCATGCCCCTTGGTATTTACCCAAAGGACTTGAAAACAGGCCCACACAAAAACTTGCACATGGATGTTTAGAGCAGCTTTATTTGTAATTTCCAAAACTTGGAAGCAACCAGGATGTCTTTCAATAAGTGAATGGATAAGTGCTCTGTGGTACACCCAGACAATGGATTATTATTCAGCACTAAAAAGAAATGAGCCATGGAAAGACATGGAAGAAACTTAAATGCATAGTTCTTAGGAAAAAAAGCCAACCTGAAAATCTGTATGAGCTCAAATATATGACATTCTGATAAAAGGAAATACTATGGAGAAAGTAAGGAGACCTCATGGTAACTACAGTTATCATGGTGAGCAGTTCATATTGTATAAAATTGTTGAATCACTGTTATACAGCTGAAACTAATATATTATATGTCAACTATACTATGCTGGCTCAAGTCCCAAGTTTCTAATAACATGGTTCTTCTTTCTTTAAAAAAAAAAAAAAGTTTCTTTTATGTGAGAGAAAGAGAGAGGAAAGGAGAGCAAGTGAGTATGAGTGGGTGGAGGGGCAAAGAGAGAAAGAAATCCTGTCTCCAATTTATGTTGTTATTATCACAAATTACATCTTTATACATATGTGTCCATCAAAATTATAAATATTTTTCACTCATTTTTTATTGAGGTATAATTGACATATAACATCGTATTTCAGGTGTACAACATGATGACTTGATATCTGTATATATTGTGAAATTACATGCAGTAATCTTTTAAATAATGTAGGAAAAAAGAAATATTACAAGCCAAAAATACATTAATACTGACGTTTATATTTAGCCTCACAGCTATTTTTAGAATTGTTCCTTATTTCCTGGTATGGATGAGTTGTTGTCCAGTGTCCTTTTATTTCAGTCTGAAACCCTCTTTGGCATTGCTTTTGGACAACACCTACTAGTGAAGAACTCTTTCTGTTTTTCTTTATCTGGGCATGTCTTAATTTCTCACTGATTCTTTTTTGTTGTTATTGTTTCTGCTTTAATGATTATCTGTTAAGGAATGTTGAATATGTTGTCCCACAGTCTTCCATCATACATGATTTCTAATGAAAAATCAGGGCTGATCTGTTAAATATGGCTGGTATGTTAAAGTCACTTACCCCTTGTTACTTTCAAGATTTACCCTTTTTAAATCTTTCAACAGTTCAATTATTAGGTTTCTCAGTGTGTTCATCTTCAGGCTTCTTGGATATGTAGAATCATGTATGGCCTCAAATTTGGTTAAGTTTTTGTCACTATTTCTTAAAATATTCTCTCACCCTTTTTCTCTCTCTCCTCTTCTGAGATCACAACTATATCTATGGTGATATATTTAATGGTGTCCTATCAGTCTCTTATGCCCTATTCATTTTTACTAATTATTTTTTCTTTCTGCTTCTCAGACTGGATCATCACCTAGCTTCGGGTTCACAGATTCTTACTTCTGTTTGTTCAAATCTATTATTAAACCCTTCTAATGAATTATTCAATTTATATAACTTCAACTCCAAAATTTTTATTTGGTTCCTTTTGTAGAATTTCTTTCTCCTTATTGAAATTATTCTTTCTGTAAAACATCTTTATCCTGGCTTCCCTTAACATCTTATTTATGGTTTCTTTTAGGTCTTTGAGAATATTTAAGAGTTAACGAAGTTTTTGTCTCATAAATTCATGTCTGGATTTCATCAGGGGTAGTTTCTATTAATTCATTTATTTTTTCTGTGTATAGGCCATATTTTCTTTCTTTTTTGCATGCCTCAAAAATTTTTGTTGAAACCTAGACATTTTGAATATGCATAATGTGCCAATTCTGGAAATCAAATTCTCCCTCTTTACCAGCATTTGATGTTGCTTGCTGCAGTACTTGTTATATGGTTAGTGACTTTTATGAACGAATTTTGTAGAATCCATATTCTTTGTCATGTGTGGCCTCTGAAGGCTCTGTTCCATTAGCTTACTGGATATCTAGTTGTTTGACAGAATTCATTAAACACCTGAAACAAGCAAACAAAAATCCCAGTCTTTGCTGATGGGCTCTGTGTGTTTGGAAATGCCTTAAATACTCTGCCAGCCAGTTTGAACCTTGCCTTAACTATCCCTTCCTGTTTGCACAGAGTCCAATGGTCAACCAAAGACAACCACTTTCTCAGATCTTTCCTGACTGTGTGCCCAGCCCTAACCCTGCACCTGGCCAAGATTCCCAGGAACAAGTGGGAGCTCTTCAAATCCTTATTTCCTAAACTCCTCATTCCCCAGCCTTTCCTCTCCAGCTTTCACTTAATCTATTGTTTTCTCTATAATTTATCCCTGCCCCAGGTGGCAACAATATATTTGTCTCTAATTGTTTTAAACAAACATCCCTGATTAGGTTAATCGACCCTGGGAGAGTTATGAGTTATGCAAAATAAAGGCAAATCACTTTAACCAGCCCTACAAGGACACCCCATCTTCCAGATGGGTTGAAACAAACAACCACAATTCTTTAAGAAGAAGGTCCATCCTGCTCCCTCCAGTAATAGCTTTGCATATCAGGAATACAATACATTGTTTTCAAGGCCACCATTGAGCTGAGGAGGGAAGGATGGTACCACATCAATTAAAACACTGCAAAGCTCTCTTCTTTATATTCCTTTTTTTTTTCCTTGATTAAGTATTCTCCTGGTAGATATAAGCTTTTGCTTGAATTCTAGAGTTCTGAGAAAGTTTATTCTTGCAAATTTTGCCAGTTAATTCATTGCTTTGTGGACGAATAGACTCGTGGAGCTCCCTACTGATGTCTGCCTTGAGGATCTTGTAGAATGAGAAAGTAAGAATGTACTAAAACAAAAACATTTTGCATTTGTGAGAACCCACAGGTTGGTATTACACAGAGTGAGCCCTAATGTAAATGATGGACTTTAGTTCATTATGATACATCAATCTTGGTCCATTACTTGGGATAAATGTACCATAATATCTTAAAAAGTTAACAATAGAGAAATCATGATAAATGGAGTAGAATAAATTATTAAAGATGTTAGGGAAGATAATTTCTGAGTCAAAGCACAGGCTATATTTTATTAAAAGTTCCTAATGAGTGTGGAATATAATGAATTTTAAAAATAATCATCAGCTTCCTCAAGATTATGAAATTATAAACTATCAAAGATAAAGATGGTATTCTTCAAACTTCTTGGAAACAAAATAGGTCATCACAAAGAACTAAATATTTGGCTAACTTCAGATTTTTCACTAACACTGTATACTAGAAGAGATGAGTATTATCTGTAAATTCTCAGGAACTTTAATTTTTAAGATTCTTCACCCAGTCAAACTACCAACAAATTTTGAAGCCAAGATAAACAAGTCTTTTGACATGCAAGAACATATATATCCTATTTATCACACTTTTTAGGTAGATACTTGAGGATATGATGCAGAAAATAAGGGAATAAGCCAAGAAAAAAAATCAATCATGGATGAAGGAAATTCCAGACAGTAGAACAGTGTGGACAAATTTAAGAAAAACAGTTGTGAGTAGTTGGAGAGAGAAAGCAATCTATAATAAAACAAGGTAAAATTACAGAATTTTTTTTTTAATGAATCAAAATTATAATACATTGAGGAAGAGAGAAAAACTTAGAGTAAAATAAAAGTATTTGATGAGGTTTGAAAATGGAATTAATATCAACTTTACACCAGGCATGTCTCTATTGGATGCATGGTATTGACACACAGAGCATACAATTTAATCCTAACATATGATTAGATTTTACTCAACTTTGAAAAGTAAAAACAGTAGTTGAAACTCTGAGACTGAGAATAAGCTAAGAATACTGACATCACTGTTCTATTCAATATGTACTGAACATCTTAGTTCAATGTCTAGTAAAATAATGTAAATATCTCAAAGAAAATAAATTGTCATTACATGCATAATTTTTTTAAATTGGGAATTTAAATAGCACAGAAAGCTCAAAGAAACATGAACTAGCTGAAGTTTGGTGTTGCTTACATGTAGATTTATAAAAGGTGTCGAGCAAAATTCCAGATGACCTAAAAAATGGAGTGGTATCCTGTGTTCACAGATTGGCTCAATATTGTGAAGGTAACAGTATTTCACAAAGTAGTTAGCCCTTGAACAACATGGGCTTGAACTGCACGGGTCCACTTGTACATGGATGTCAATAAATATATGTACAGTACTGTAAATGTATTTTCTCTTATGGTTTTCTTAATAACATTTTCTTTTCTTTAACCTACTTTATTATAAGAATATAGTATATAAAACATACACAAAATAATTGTTAATCAACTATTTATCTAATCTATAAGGCTTCCAATCAATAGTAGGCTATCAGTGGATAAGTTTTGGGGGAGTCAAAAGTGATATGTGAATTTTCAACTGTGCAGGGAAGAGGGGTTGATACTCCAACCCCCAATGTTGTTCCGAGGTAAACTGTAATCTATATATTCAGTGTCATCTCAAAATAAAATTCCCAGTGGTGTGTGTGTGTATGTGTGTGTGTGTGAATTGGTAGGATAATTACAATTTATATGGAAACAAAAAGGACAGACATAGAAAAATTAATCTAATGAAGAATTGCCTACCTCACAAATGTAATTTACTTGATATTTAACTTGTTCAAAAGCTATTATAAGTTAAGACATGACCGCATTTTTTTTGTTTGTTTGTTTCTGTAATCTTTTATTTTTTTTTTAATTTTTTTATTGTTATGTTAATCCCCATACATTACATCATTAGTTTTAGATATAGTGTTCCATGATTCATTGTTTGTGCATAACACCCAGTGCTCCATGCAGAACGTGCCCTCCTCAATACCCATCACCAGGCTAACCCATCCTCCCAACCCCCTCCCCTCTAGAACCCTCAGTTTGTTTTTCAGAGTCCATTGTCTCTCATGGTTCTTCTCCCCCTCCGATTTCCCCCCCTTCATTCTTCCCCTCCTGCTACATTCTTCTTCTTCTTTTTTTCTTTCTTAACATATATTGCATTATTTGTTTCAGAGGTACAGATCTGAGATTCAACAGTCTTGCACAATTCACAGTGCTTACCAGAACACATACCCTCCCCAGTGTCCATCACCCAGTCACCCCATCCCTCCCACCCCACCCCCCACTCCAGCAACCCTCAGTTTGTTTCCTGAGATTAAGAATTCCTCATATCAGTGAGGTCATATGATACATGTCTTTCTCTGTTTGACTTATTTCGCTCAGCATAATACCCTCCAGTTCCATCCACGTCGTTGCAAATGGCAAGATCTTATTCCTTTTGATGGCTGCATAATATTCCATTGTATATATATATACCACATCTTCTTTATCCATTCATCTGTTGATGGACATCTTGGCTCTTTCCACAGTTTGGCTATTGTGGACATTGCTGCTATAAACATCGGGGTGCACGTAGCCTTTCAGGTCTCTACTTTTGTATCTTTGGGGTAAATACCCAGTAGTGCAATTGCTGGATCATATGGTAGCTCTATTTTCAACTTTTTGAGGAACCTCCATACTGTTTTCCAGAGTGGCTGCACCAGCTTGCATTCCCACCAACAGTGTAGGAGGGTTCCCCTTTCTCCACATCCCCGCCAACATCTGTCATTTCCTGACTTGTTAATTTTAGCCATTCTGATTGGTGTGAGGTGGTATCTCATTGAGGTTTTGATTTGGATTTCCCTGATGCCGAGTGATATTGAACACTTTTTCATGTGTCTGTTGGCCATTTGGATGTCTTCTTTGGAAAAATGTCTGTTCATGTCTTCTGCCCATTTCTTGATTGGATTCTTTGTTCTTTGGGTGTTGAGTTTGATGAGTTCTTTATAGATTTTGGATACTAGCCTTTTATCTGATATGTCATTTGCAAATATCTTCTCCCATTCTGTCAGTTGTCTTTTGGTTTTGTTGACTGTTTCCTTTGCTTTGCAAAAGCTTTTTATCTTGATGAAGTCCCAATAGTTCATTTTTGCCCTTGCTTCCCTTGCCTTTGGCGATGTTTCTAGGAAGAAGTTGCTGCGGCTGAGGTCGAAGAGGTTGCTGCCTGTGTTCTCCTTTAGGATTTTGATGGACTCCTGTCTCACATTGAGGTCTTTCAACCATTTGGAGTCTATTTTTGTGTGTGGTGTAAGGAAATAAGACATGACCGCATTTTTCTACTAGAATCAACAAATCAAACAATAGAATGGAATGGAGCTTACAAAAATATACACCAACATAATGGACACTTACCTTGCAACTAAATTGGTATGATAGAGTAATTGAGGAAAGCTTTCTCTTTAGTTTAATGTTATTGGATCAATTGGACATCAGCATAGAAGTTCGTGAAAATTGATATCTAATTTACACTATAAGAAGTCAATTACAGATGGATTTTAAATCTAAATGTGAATTATAAAGCAATAAAGACTGTAAAAAATGTTGGAAATATCTCTATATTCTAGGCATAGGGAAATACTCGCCAGAAAAGGAAACCAATACTAGTCAGAATGGAAAATATTAATAAATTAACTTTATTGAAATTAAGAACTTAATTTCTTAAAAGACATCATTTAGAGAGGTAAATGGCAAGCCATGGAACAAGAAAGTATATTTACCAGTCTTATAAGCATCAAAAGGCTAGTGTCCAAAATATATGAATCAATTCTACAAAACCATTCATCAAAAACCAGTAACCCAAGAGAAAAATGGGCAAGAAGTACTGAAACTGGCCCAGCAAAAAGGGGCCAATGAACCTGTGAAAGGTGCTCAAGCTCATGACAATAACAGAAATTAACGCTAAAACCACAATAGGTATCTACTGCTAACCTGATGGTGTGACTGGTAGTCCTATTGAGCGTAACTAAATAGGCATGATATTTTTTTTTAAATCTGTTTGATGTATTCCAAGGCACCCAGGACCTGAGAACAGGGACTTGGCAGGAAAGGGAGTCTACGGCATGCTCTTTGTTCCCTCTGTCTTGCGTAATGCCTGGGCAAGGAGAGAGGCCAGAGGAGGCTGGTGAGTCACAGTGTCCCTCAGAGCTCTGGGTGATATCATGGAGGCACAGAAGTCAACAAAGTAGAACTGACCCTGTTGAGGCTGATGGAACCTGGGGGGCCAGGGCCCCAGAGAACAGGAGGATGAAAAGAAGTGAAACCAACACTCATCACCAGCTTCCCCCTTGAGGTGTTTGCCAGTTAGGCTTCCCAACTCAAGAAGCAAAGAGCATAAGCACAGCGAATAAATAGCAGAGCAAAGATTTTCACAATCTCAAAATTGTGATGAGCAAAACTCATAATACAGGAGCCACCAAAGGGGAAGGACTAGTACACAAGAGACCACAGACACTCACATGGGACCCCAGAGCACTAGATGTTAAGAGTGAGGATAAATCAGAAAGGACTAAGCCATACCAACATGCAAACCAAGCATGTGTAGGCTCCTGAGTGGATGGAGGTGATGTGCCTCTCTGCAGCCCAACACAGATATTCTGTATCCCTAGGCAATCTTCTCCCAAAATGAAGGCAATATAGACATTCTGTGGCAATAATTCATATGGCCATGAAAACAAAGACCAAGAGGATAGATTTCAATGCAAATATAATAGCAATTACAATAAACTTAAATAAATCAAATTAAAAGACAATAGTTTACAGACTACATTATGAAACAAAACTTGACAATATGATGTTTACAAGACACGTGTTTATTTTTTATTTTTTTAAAAGATTTTATTTATTTATTTGAGAGTGAGAGAGAGAGAGCACTAGAGTGGGGAAGGGTCAGAGGGAGAAGACTCCCCACTGAGTGGGGAGCCCCCTGGGGAGCTCGATCCTGGGACTCTGGGATCATGACCCGAGCAGAAGGCAGACGTTCAACTGACTGAGCCACCCAGGCACCCCACAAGACACGTGCTTAAATAAAATTTGAAAGTACAAGGTTAAAAAAGGCTATTTCACACAAACATTAATCAAAGAAAGCTCGTATAATTAGGTCAATATTAATAATATTAAGACATATTGCTAGATATAAATAGGGACATTTACAAATGACAAAAAGGTCAATTAAATATGAAAGTATGGAAATCTTAAATTGCCTGCACCTGTTAACATTGCTTGAAAACATGTAAAGCAAAAGTTGAGACATAATCATCACTGGAATTTAACACACTTATCTCAGAAACCAAACAAGTTAAGAAACCAATCAGTAAGGTTATTGAAACTGTAAACAAAAAGGATAACATACTTGATTGACTTGATGACTTGATGTATGTAGAATACTTTAAGCAACAACTGCAAAAAATACATTCTTTTCAAGTGGAAATGGAATATTTACAAAACTGATCATATTTTCTGCCTTAAAGCAAGTTACAACAAACTGCATATGACCAAAATAAAGTGAGGTTTTTATCTGGTTACAGTGGAAGTAAGGAAGGTAGAAATCTATAATTAAAGAAACCTGGAGAATTTCTAAAAGTGTGGAAAGTAAGCAACAACACTCTTAAGTCAAAAAGTTATTTTTTTTTAAGATTTTATTTATTTATTTGACAGAGAGAGACAGTGAGAGAGGGAACATGAGCAGGGGGAGTGGGAGAGGGAGAAGCAGGCTTCCCATTGAGCAGGGAGCCTGATGTGGGGCTCGATCCCAGGACCCTGGGACCATGACCTGAGCCGAAGGCAGACGCTTAATGACTGAGCCACCCAGGTGCCCAGATAGATCAAAAAAAGTTTTAAAAATATCAAATTAGACCCAATGAAAGTAAAACAATGGAAAATATAAAAATAAGAGTAGAATTAATAGGAAAATATGCACATTGAAGAAAAATCAACAAAGCCATAAGTCAGTTCTTTGGAAAATACTTACTGGTAAATATCAAAAGTCTTTCTCCTGAGATCATTAACAGTACAGTATCTCCACTATAAATTCTTACTTTCCCATTTTACTAAACATTCTAGAATGTGAAATAAATCAAGAAAAAGAAATTTAACATTACCTGTGTGTATAATAAGCAACAGAATCTTCAGTGAAACTATTAGAATTTTAGTAAATGACTTTAGCTGTTTTCTTTATACAAAGTCAACACACACACACACACACACCAATTTTACTGCTTTGTGTCACACCAAAACATTAAAACTAAAATTAGAAGAAAAAAAATCGTTTACAAATTCATCAATCAACCTGAAATACTTAATTTCAAATAGATTCACATGAGCTCTACATTGAAGTCCCTACAAAAACAGAGGGACATACCATATTGGTGGATATTGCATATTACATTATTATGCATATTATGATATATCAGTCATACATACATAGAATCACATGCATGTACAATATGAATCAACAGGATGTGTATGTATGTGTATGTATGTGTCTGTGATGTATACATCCTATTGATTCTGTTTCTCTGGAGAACCCTAGTACACCTATTATCCTACACCTATTACCCCTGCTGCTATCCCACCCCCAGTAGTGCTAAGAAACAATCTACTGTCTATCTCTATAGGTTTCCCTTTTCTAGATTTTCATGTGAGTGAAATCATTGGACATGTGTACTTTTGTGACTGGCTTCTTTCATTTGACATAAGGCTTTTGGGGATCATCCATATTGTAGCATTAATCAGTAATTCATTCCTTTATAATCCAAATAATAGCCCATTGTATGGATATACCACATTTTGTTTAACCATTCAGCTGTTGATGGACATTTAGGTTATTCAAATCTTTTGGTTACCATGACAAATGCTGCCGTGAACATTCAAGTATAAGTTGCGAGGACATTGGTTTTCATTTCTCTTGGATCCTAGGAATAAGTTATCCAGGCAAACTCTCATGACAAGTGCAGTCCTTATTTCTGTAACTGGTGACATGGCTGAAGCCAGCATTTATAACTAATTTCTTCCACGACTCATTCTGTATTCCTTTAGCCTTTTGACCAGCACCTCAGCTGGTCATGGTTCTTTGCCTGGTGGGGTGACCCAAACTTTCATTTCTGAAGGGACTGGCCATTGGGAGTCCTGACTGGATTGGGTTGTTGTAATTTTCCATTGACCTTAATTACTGGGCATGGTAATACTAAGAGACATTCGAAGGGATTCCCTGTATTCCAGACATACCGTTCCTTAGCTCCACTGTGGAGTAGCAGTACAATTTCTCCTTGGTGCATGCATGAAGAGACTTAGTGGGTGGCGGGCTCTGCTTCTGGTTCCCTGGAATCCTGCTAGAGATGTAAGGGTCCTTCCTTTGGAAATAAGACCTCAAGGACAGCAGAGCATAAGATCACAAGAACAGGAAGCCAACATTTTGCTAGTGGGTCACTAGGGGTAATAGCAAATTGTACTAACCATTTCCATCCCTTGATTCCTGGACCCACGAATCCTGGCTGTGGGAGAGACAGCACCATCTATTGAACGATTCAGAGCATACACTATCTCCTGGAGAAAGTTGGCCCCAGCCCTGAACAGGATTGTCACCTAGCTGTCACTGTAACTGAGCTTTCAAAAGTTCATTCCACTGTTCTATCAAGCCAGCTGCTTCAGGAGGGCAGGGGATGCGGTACGACCAGTGATTTCATGAGCAAGCGCCCGTTGCTGCACTTCATTTGCTGTTAAGTGAGTTCCTTCATCAGAAGCGATGCTGTGTGGAATATTGTGATTGAGGCTAAGACATTCTGTAAGCCCAAGGATGGCATTGTCGGCAGAAGCACCGTGTGCAGGAAAGGCAAATCTGCATCCATATTAGGTGTCTATTCCACTAAGAACAAAACATGGCCCATTCCATGATGGAAGTGGTCCAATGTAATCAACCTGCCACCAGGTGGCCGCCTGAGCACCCCGGGAACTGTGCCATATCAGGGACTCAGGGTTGGTCTCTGCTGGCAGATTGGGCATTCTGCAGCGGCGATAGCCAGGCTGGTTTTGTGAGTGGAAACCATGTGGTTGAGCCCATGTATAACTTCCATCTCTGCCACCGTAACCATTTTGTTCATAAGGCCATGGGGGGACGACAGGGCGGCTGAGGAAAGAGGCTGACTGGTATCCACAGGATGGACCATCCTATCCACTTGATCATTAAAATCCCCTGCTGACATCAATCTCTGGTAAGAATTCACACGGGACACAAATAACTTTATGGGGTTTTTTTTGTTTTGGGGTTTTTTTTTTGTTTGTTTTTTGTTTGTTTGTTTTTTTGCCAATTCGATGATGTCTAGCCATATATCTTTTGCTCAAATTACATTTTCATCCATTTTCCAATCATGTCCCTTCCAAGTCCCTGACCTTCTGGACAAACCATTGGCCACAGCCCATGAACTGGTATATCATCACCCATCTAGCCATTTCTCATTCTGAGTAAGGTGAAAACAGATGCACTGCCTGAAGTTCTGCCCACTGGCAGGATTCCCTTTCACCACCGTCCTTCAGGGCCGTCCCCCAGAGGGGCTCTGGGCCACAGCTGCCCACGTTCACGTGGAGCCTGTACACCATAGAGCACCATCCATAAACAGGCCCAGTCTTCTCTTCCGCCATCAGCTGATAACAGGGAACTCTCTGGGGCCACGGGTACAGACTGGAGGCGGTGTAACAGGAGTCAGGGCCATGTGCATTTGGGCCACTTGTTCTTGTAATCTATGTCTTCAGGGCCTGGATGGGGCCAATCTCACAGGTACTACTTCCATTTGATGTTGGAGAGCTGCTGTGTGTTCATACTTCACTTTATGACTCGGTGTCAGGTAACACCTAGTTCATGAAGGACAGTGCAGGTGGCACCGTAACTAGGTGGCCCACAGAGGCCTGGTAGCAGGTAAAGAGGTGCTTCTCAAAGGGAGAGTAGTTATTTGCAGAAGATGGCAAGGCTTGGCTCCAAAATCCTAAGATCCCTCACTGTGTGATTCCCATATAAGGGGATTTCCAAAGCCTCTGAACAACATCCCCATCTGCCATTGGCTTGTCAAGCACCATTGGACCTCCTGGGTCAGCTGGCCCAAGGGGCGGAGCAGCTTGCAAAACAGTCTACACCTGTTGCAGAGAGTCCTCTTGTTCTGGATTCCACTAAAAACTAGCAGCTTTCCAAGTCACACAGTCAGTGGACCAGAGTAACCCACCCAAATAAGGAATATGTTGTCACTCCCATCCAGGGACTCACTAGGCTTTATGCCTCTTTTTTGGTCGTAGGAGGGACCAGATGCTGCATGTTATTTATTTATTTATTTTTTTAAAAGATATTATTTACTTATTTGACAGAGAGAGACACAGTGAGAGCAGGATCACAAGCAGGGGGAGAGGGAGAGGGAGAAGCAGGCTCCCCGCGGAGCAGGGAGCCTGATGCGGGGCTCGATCCCAGGACCCTGGGATCATGACCCGAGCCAAAGGCAGATGCTTAACGACTGAGCCACCCAGGCGCCCCTGCTGCATGTTATTTTTGACCCTAGATTGGATATATAAAGGAAATGATAACCACAGGATGGGCTCAGTGTCCTCCTAGGTCTGCTGCAAGGTGGACCTGAACTAAACTGGATGTCCCTAAGCCCCTACTCTGACGGGCGGGCCACAGTGGTATTCTGGGTCTCCTGGAGTTAGTGTCAGTTCAGAGCCAAAGTCCAGTAATCCCCAAAAGTTCTGATCATTTCCTTTTCCTCTGATAAAAGGCCACAGATGCCTCTGGGGAATGGTGCACGAAAGACTAACGGTATAAATTTTGAGCACGGTACCACCTTCCTTCCTTGAGGGGACCCTGCCTCCCCTTCATTCAAGGGGTCCTGAGCTGACTAGCTCAATCCTGGGAAATGACAGAGGGGCCATGACTCTGTTTTTATGATCCAGGTTAGACTTTTGTTCACTTAACCTAGAACTTTCCTGCTAATCCAGATCCAGTAAGAATGTAGTAGGCTTCCCAGCTATTTCACTTCTAGGAACACCACGATCCACCAGCTGCCAAAGGTTTCCTGGAGTCAGACTATTCCGATTGCCACGTTGGTTTCACTGCCCATCATGGCAACCACGCTCACCTTGCTTTGGGTAGTTGAGTGCCACCACTTGGCCCTGCCACCCTGGGGATCCAATTACTCCCACTGGATTTAGGATTCCCAATTCAGTGGCTGCAGTGTCCACTGGAAGATCTGGCCCACAGAAAGAGCAATCACAAAGCTCTTCATGGCTGCCAGGGCTACCCTCACAGATTTATTTCTCCTAGTCCCCTGGACTGTGTCCCCTGGACCTTCCCAGGGTGGAGTAAGTCTTTTTTTTTTAAATTCCAGTATAGTTAACATACAGTGTTATATGAGTTTCAGGTGTACAGTATAGTGGTTCACCAATTCTATACATTACTCCATGCTCATCGAGAGGAGTGTACTCTTAATCCCCGTCACCTACTTCCCCTGCCCCCCCACTTCCCCTCTGTAACCAGCAGTTTGTTCTCTATAGTTAAGAATCTGTTTTTTTTGTTCTTGTTGTTTCTCTCTCTTTTTGTTTCCTTCGTTCATTTGTTTTGTTTCTTAAATTCCATATATGGGTGAAACCATATGGTATTTGTCTCCCTCGGATTTATTTTGCTTAGCATAATACTCTCTAGATCCATCTATGTTGTTGCGAATGGCAAGGTTGCATTCTTTTTTGTGGCTGAATACTGTTCTGTTGTATATCTATACCTTGTCTTCTTTATCCATTCATCTATTGATGGACACTTGGGCTGTTCCCATAGTTGTTGACTATTGTAGATAAAGCTGCTTATAAACATAGGGCTGCATGTATCCCTTTGAATTAGTGTTTTCATAGTCTTTGGCATTTATTCTGGTAAATACCCAGTAGTGTCATTACTGAATCATAGGGTAGTTCTTTTTTTAATTTTTTGAGGACCCTCCATACTGTTTTCCACAATGGCTGCACAGTTTGCATTCCCACCCACAGTGCACGAGTCCCTGAACCTTTGAAATCCTTCTTCTACATTAAACCAAGGCGAGTCTGGCACTTCCAACTTGCTCACTGTGGACCACAAGGGTCCGCGTTCCAGCCAACCATCCTGTCATGCTGTTCGGGGCTGTCCTAACTCCTGGAGCTGCCACCCTAAGTGCAGAATCTCAGCTCAATAAACCGGGTCTTGTCCCACTTGATGGTCCTTTCACCATATCCCACCCGCAGCATCCATAATAATAGCTAATGGGTTCAGCTTTTAACTTTGAGGCAATGACAATATTCTAAAACTGCCTCTGTTACTGACTGCAAACATCTGTGAAAATACTAAAAACCCTTGAAGCATACATGTAAGCGAGTGAACTGTATGGTATTTTTGGTTCTATCTCAAAGCCACTGAAACAACAAGGAGGTCAGGCCTCCACTGGGCCATTGGCAATAATGTCCCTTACCCAGAATCTCCTGTCACCTGCAGGGTCCATGGAACCCATGGCAACCTGAAACAAGCTGGAGAAAGTCTCCCCACAATATTCCTTTAGGAAGTGCCCGTATTTCAACTCTTGTCTTACCTCAGTTGATTGATCCAGGGCGGAAAGCTAGCCTGAGTCAAGAAATAAAGTTCCTGTGGACTTTTGAGCTTGCACCTGATTTCAAGAGGTGATATGTAAATGTAAGAACCCTCGGGGGTGGGGTGTGTTTCCCTGAATGTGGAGTGAACTAGTTTATAAAGAGGAGGGAGACGGTGAGTGTTCATAAAATTCAGCTACTGCATGGATCCTGGGGTGCAGCGAGCACCCTGTCCTTCCTGTGGCTTGGTTGTTCTGTGGGCATGCCCCGTATCCTTCCATCAATTCTGTACTTCTAAAGTACAGAAGCTAACTACTAAAAGCACGTGACGCTATTTTAATTTTGTCTTTAAAACTGCGGCACGCACGCGCACAGTTGCCAGTCGCGCTCACTGCGCCAAAGGGCTAACAGTAGATTCTGCCCACATGGTGCGCTCGAGGGTCCTTCACAGCTGCGGCTCTTGTCATTGTTCTCACTCTTTCTCCGAAACTGTCACATCCACGCATTGAAATAATATACTTCCAATGCTATGGCTGGATTTTTCCCTTTGATAGAGTGTCTCTTTATTTCCTGATTTGAAAAATAAAATTGAGCTTTATTGCAATGCCTACTCCACTCTTACTTTCCCAGCAGAATTCAATCCGTGGTTTGTACTAAGCAATAAACAGGAGGCTCCTATGACAGCTATTTAAATGTTGTCCACTGAAAAGTCAAAGAGTCTATCACACTTCTACATCTTTTTGGCATGTATTTTTCTTAGTTTTTATTTTGTTTTGTTTCATTTTTTTTTTCTTTGCACTGTCATCTTTTTTTTTCTTTTTCTGAAATTCTTAAACCTTCCTAAAATTTGCAAGTGTACTACAAGCACTGATATTCTTTCCCCTAGATCAACAACTTTTAGCATTTCACCAAAGTCGCCTTCTCTCTCTCTTTGACATGCACACCACCCCCAATATGGCTACGTGTAACCTCTTATCCCCTCACTCTGAATGCATCCGCATGGGACCCCTAAGGACCATGCAGGGTTCCATAGAACTGAAATCCAATTATCTCACAGTTCCCCACATTCTCACAATATTTTACTATAATATATAAGCCATGTTCAAATTTACCCAATTCTTAGGTAGCTTTTTAATTTTTTCAAACCCAGACTCCAAGCCAGGACCACCCACTGTATTTAGCTGTTCAGATCTTGGTCTCCATTGATCCAGAACCTTTCTTCAGCTCCTCCTCCTGTCTTCCTCGCCTTCCCTTATGTTGACCCCATCAAAGCCTCCAAAGCAATTTTTTAAACTCCATCATACCAAATCTGTAAGTGGTTTTGAATTGTCATGGACTAATTCCTCTCCAGACCTCGAGTTTCTCCCCCCACCAAGTCTGCACTGACCTTTCTCTGGGGCTGCTGAACAAACCATCTTGGGTCATGTGCCCGGAATGCTCTCCTCGGTTGGAGTCACGGATTCCTCAAAGCTTGCTTACCGCTTCTTAGTTTCTTAGTTTTCTGGAACATGTATTTGGTAGCTTTGCAAGAAAAGATGCATGGGAACAATTAACATAAATTGCAAGAGTTTGGACCCATTGCAACAGGAATTAGAATGTACATTAAATTTTTTTTTTTGCCACGTATTTGAGAACCCACTCCATTCTGTTGGATATTTTTATTAGCACCTTCTGTAGAACTTCATTTTATGATAAAGTTCATTAATGAAACTTTCCTTCTCACACCCATCATCTTGTGTGTGTCTGATGGTGGGCTTTTGTGACGATGTCTTTGTATATTCTTCGTTCTAAGCTTTAAACCCATACTATGGTTCTATTTAACTAATTTTCAGATTTGCCCATAATAAGACAACTGCTATGACCCAATTATGTAAGTGAAAAAAATTTGACACGCTCCTCCATTCTTTCCGTTGAAAGGAAGGGAAAATTCTTCACCCTTCAGTGTCTTCCATCTGGACTCGGAATTAAATTGGCAGGAGACAAATTAACAGGAGAAAAAAGAAAGTTTTATTGCATGTGCACAGAGGCCCAATGATGAAATTGAGACCTAAATAAATGACCAAGACAGGCAGCTTTTATACTTTTTCAGACAAAGAGATAATCTGTGAGGAATTGACAAGACAAAGAAAACTTAACTTTGTGAGTTTTAATTAGTAGGGGATTCTACACAGAACTGGGGTTGAGGTGGTAGATTAGAAAAAAAGGAACCAGGTTTGTTTCTACAGTTTTCCTGGTTTTAAAGTCCCTATCTCTGGTGATAAGGATGTCTTTTACTTGTTAAGATAGGAAGGATGTTTCTTTTTTTTTAAATTTTTTTATTGTTATGTTAATCACCATACATTACATCATTAGCTTTAGATGTAGTGTTCCAGGATTCATTGTTTGTGCATAACACCCAGTGCTCCATGCAGAACGTGCCCTCTTTAATACCCATCACCAGGCTAACCCATCCTCCCACCCCCCTCCCCTGTAGAGCCCTCAGTTTGTTTTTCAGACTCCATCGTCTCTCATGGTTCGTCTACCCCTCCGATTTCCCCCCTTCATTCTTCCCCTCCTGCTATCTACTTCTTTTTTTTTTCTTAACATATATTGCATTATTTGTTTCAGAGGTACAGATCTGAGATTCAGCAGTCTTGCACAATTCACAGCGCTTACCAGTTCCTCAAAAAGTTGAAAATAGAGCTACCATACGATCCAGCAATTGCACTACTGGGTATTTACCCCAAAGATACAAAAGTAGGAATCCGAAAGGGTACGTGCACCCCGATGTTTATAGCAGCAATGTCCACAATAGCCAAACTGTGGAAAGAGCCAAGATGTCCATCAACAGATGAATGGATAAAGAAGAAGTATATATATACAATGGAATATTATGCAGCCATCAAAAGGAATGAGATCTTGCCATTTGCAATGACATGGATGGAACTGGAGGGTATTATGCTGAGCGAAATAAGTCAATCAGAGAAAGACATGTATCATATGACCTCACTGATATGAGGAAATCTTAATCTCAGGAAGGATGTTTCTCATATGGGAGATGTTTCCTGCTTTCTGGGGGACAGAGGAGGGTCTGAGTGTACTTGCACCGGCTGTTTCTTCAATAATTTTATTTAAAACCATCAATATGGGGCTCCTGGATGGCTCAGTTGGTTAAATGCCTGCCTTCGGCTCAGGTCATGATCCTGGAGTCCCTGGATGGAGTCCCACATCAGGCTCCCTGCTCGGCAGGGAGTCTGCTTCTCCCTCTGACCCTAACCCCTCTCATGTGCTCTCTCTCATTCTCTCTCTCTCAAATAAATAAATAAAATCTTAAAAATATATATATTAAAAAAAAAAAACATCAATATGCTGGGGTTCCTGGGTAGCTCAGTTGGTTAAAGGTCTGCCTTCAACTCAGGTCATGATCCCGGGGTCCTGGGATGGAGCCTGGAGTCCGGCTCCCTGCTCAGCAGTGAGTCTGCTTTTCCCTCTACCTCTGCCTCTATCCCCCACTTGTGCTCTCTCTCAAATAAATAAATAAATAAATAAATAAATAAATAAAGTCTTTAAAATCATCAATATGCCAAAGTAGCTCGTCTGGGGGGACCAGCCCTTGCTCCTTACATCACCATCATCCCAAACTTTGCTGAGGCATTATCTTTCTCATTTTATCTTAAACCTTAAGTCCTAAATAAAGTTGTTGATATTCTACTCAACTTTATTATAACCAGAGTTATAAACAAAAGACTTAACGTCCCCACTTAACTGTTATGAATTATCCGAGTAGTCTTTCTGTAGTATAAATATTTCAATTTTGATTATTGCTTTGGATTCATCCATTAACATCTAAATATGCTACATGACATATTTAAAGCAGCTCTTCAGAAAGAAAAGCCAGACAGAATAATTTCGAGTCTTTTTATATTGTCAACCTTTATTTTAGCGCCTCAAGCTGCTTTCATTATACAAGCATTTCGCTCTTAACATCAGCCATTCAGCACAAAACACTAACCCTATGCCCTTTTTTGATTAATTGTGGAAAAAACGGAATGCTTTGCATGACATCCAAAAGTCCAGCCTGGTTCCTAATACGCAGTAAAAGCACTATATATAACAAACTATCATGTTAAAATGTAAATGTAATGTTTAAAATGTAAATGGTTTAAGAGAGTCTTCTCTTAGGATCAGGGATTAGGAATGCAGCTATTTGCATTCGGTCCCTTTGTATGCAGTAACAGGACCTCCCAGGGCTGGCAACATTCAAGAGACAGATACATTGTTAAAGCTGGAACAAATTTCAAACATTACCTCTGACTATGATGAATTAATACTTGTATTTGGAATGGAATGTGAGATGACTTTTTCCTCTCCACAGTTTCCTTGAAAACATGGTATGGAGTCGTGGGGACAGATACCTTCTGAAGTATGATGCACTGTAAAATATGCACATTTTATTTGGACTGGATATTTAAAAGCAAAAGTAAGACTGCTTGGAAGATGCTAAGCCAGGGGAGGTCTGGCAAGATGAGCCTCTGTGACACAATGATTTCTCCTTCAAACTGAATGATTGTAGATTTTCTACTGGAGTTCAATGATGTGACACCTAGGTCACCCTCATTTTTGGATTTTTATATGTAACCTTTAGGATTTTGTCCTGCAAAGGCTCTTTATTTATGGAAAGGAATGCATCTGGCTATATCTAAAGATTGTTTTTAATGGAATTTGCATCAAGTATCCATACTCAAATTTTTAATCGATTTTTCTGAGCATCTCCTCTGTGCCAAACACCGTGCAAGGATGCTGTGGCCCTCAGAGCCCCAGTAATTCTGTGATTGTTTCTAATTCCTATCACTTATTGTTCTGGAGGGCTTTCAGGGTCAACTTGCTTTTCATCTCAATCACGATTGTGCTGTTACAAACAACGGGTCCAGGGCGCCTGGGTGGCTCAGTCATTAAGTGTCTGCCTTCGGCTCAGGTCATGATCCCAGGGTCCTAGGATTGAGCCCCACATCGGGCTCCCTGCTCAGTGGGAAGGCTGCTTCTCCCTCTCTCCCCTCCCCCTGCTTGTGTTTCCTCTCTTGCTGTGTCTCTCTCTGTCTAATAAATAAATAAAGTCTTTAAAGAAAAACACACAGTGGGTCCAAAATCGAGTCACTTATGCTGAGCCCCATGTCTCCAAACCCAAACTTTATCAGTACAGGTCTGTTTCTCCCAGAAATAGAATCCTCAACCAGTCAGTCGGGAGTCACCTGAGGTGACCTGCCCCATCCTATATGCTAGGCTAGATGCTGCCCACTTCCCATTGATTTTTGCTCAAATAAACTGTTAAAATTTTTAAATACATTTTCTCACATGTACAGTGTAGTGCAGAAAAACTAAACACCTAGAATCAATGGTCTAAAAAAAGTACGAGGCTTAGGTATTATATGTAATGCTCGGAGACTTGGTTTACTAATATGAAAAGTGAGGATGATAGAGATTTCAGAGATTAAAAAGATAAAACAAATAAAATAGTAAACATTTATGGGAAGAGTGTGATACAATGACAAAAGATCAAACTTTGGAATCTGACAAAATGCACACCTGTTTTGCCATTAATTGAGTGACTGGGCACATATTTGGGGGTTTGTCTGAGCCTTGTTGTCCTCATCTGTGCTCCGGATCATCTTGCAGAGTTGCTGGGTGGGCATGTGCAGAAAACATTTTCTGTGCCCAGCACACGGCACCCTAGTGGATTCAACACATGTACCAACAGTCACCATTCTCTACATTTCTGTTAAAACGAACGTTTTAATTTTTGCAAAGTCTAGGCAAACATTAGAGATGAGTATAGATACAGCAAAGAGTGACGTTCAGAATATGTCCAGGCTAAGTGTTTTCTAAATGTGCGTTTGTGGGTCTGAGTGTATGTGTGCACACGTGCACATGTGTGTGTGTGTGTGTGTGTGTGTGTGTGGTGTGGCACCAGGGCCTCATCATCCTTATATCTACTTTTGCTATTTGGGAAGACAGAAAACCAAACAACCAGCCAACATGCATTACAGGGAGATGCAAAATTTTATATCACTGGGAAGATCCAGTTTCAAAAACCCATGGTGATGAGATGAATACCATTAAGTGGGATATTACAGAGACCATGGCAGCCCATTTTCCACATCAGTCTCAAATGAGTCCTGGTGATCTTCGGGTCTGAGAGGGAAAGCAATTTGGTCCTGACCGGGCACTGCTTGCCTGAGCCACTGAAATGACTCAGCCAGCCTCTGTCAGGATGCCTTATGTGCAGATCATGCTGGCCTGGGAAAATCCACCCAGTAACTGGCTGCTCACAGTGAGGACTCTGACCTTTCTGCTGGTTGGTGGGAAGTAGGTGCTATTTCCGTGGTGCCAGAATCCATGGGAAGCAGGGCATTCATTCCATGGGGTTATTTTTCAGTCTTGCTTTTAGTTGAACATAAACCTCGATGCAAAATTTTGTAAGTAACTTCAAAGAAAGAATGAGAAAAAAATCAATTTTTTCACTCAGATCAAAGATGTGTGTCTACTCTCATTTGATTCCTATTTACATAGTTATTTTTTTAAGGTTTTTACTTATTTATTTGAGAGAGAGATAGCGAGTGAGCGAGAGAGAGAGAGAGAGCACACAGAGGGAGAGTAAGAGGGAGAAGCAGACTCCCCGCTGAGTAGAGCCCGACGCAGGACTTGATCCAAGGACCCTGAGATCATGACCCAAGTGGAAGGCAGATGCTTAACCCACTGAGCCACCCAGGTGCCGCTACATAGAGTTATTAAGAACTAAGTAAAAAGCGATGGGCAAATTTACTTGGGAGTAGTGACAATTTCTTGATCCCAACTATTTCAAAATAATAAAATTACTATTAAAAGGTGTATGGCATATCTTCTATTGCTTTCCATTTTCAAGTAAATAATTCACTATTTGGGTTGCCTATTATTAAAAAGTGTTTCTATAGAAACTAAAGTCTCACAACTTGACTTTATTAGAAAAAATCTTAATTCTGGTACAAATGGATGTTTGATCAAATTTCCAGAAACCTGCCTATGTTTCTTGATTGGTGTTGTGGTTTATTTTTCTAACACAAAAATGAAAATGTGACCATGAGTAAGAATATTTGAATAAGGATATGGAAGCCTGGGGATGCTTTACATACAAGTAGTGGTTATGAAAAAGAAAATGGAATTGTTTACTTTAATGGAAATGTGACCCAAAACATTTTTCAAAAAATGAAAGTTAAAATTTTATACAAACCAGGTTTACAGACACAACTAACATACAACTATTATGTTTCTAATAGCATTTCTTGCCTGGATAATATAATATCAATGTTATTTTCAATAATCATCCGCTATACCTACATCCTATCAAGTACACTTTTAGTTTTTTTTTTATGTTTACTTGCAATATTTATCCATTCATTCTTTACATACTGTAAAAACTCCAATTAAGATGTAGGTCTGACTCCATATTGTCATCCCACTGAGTAGCAGAAGCAAAAAACACTATAGTTAAGTAGCGGTTGTATGTTTGAAGAGCCAAGAGGAAAACAGTTTCTTTCTTGGACTTCTATGTACTGCAAAAGTATGCTAAATCCTGAATGTTTCCAGAGATTTAAATCCTCAGTGGAGGTTGCAGTGGGGAAGGAAGGTATCATCTTATCCTTAGCCGTTACTGTTGGAATGGATCACTGCCATCACAAGGACATGACTGCTGGTTGACCTGTGAGCTGGACCCCAGCAACTGTGGACTTCCATACTAGATGCTGCCCCCAAAACACAGCCTTGAGACAGTGATATGTGCTGAGACCATCTGGATGGTGCACATGACTGAGACCAGGTAAAGTCTCTACAGAAACCTCAAGATTTGGCAGGTGGGAGCAGAGATCTCCTTGTTTTGTGGCACTCAAGGCAAGCCTTGTATATGAGTTCCCTTGTTCATTACACCTGTCACTTGCTCATCTGGCCTGGCCTGCCTCTTCTGTCTCTCCCTGCCCTTCACAGGGGGCTGGTTTCAGATCACACATGGGAAGCTCCGAGGACGATGCAAAGCAACAATTAGGTCATTGCACATTAAACCTATGTCAAGAAAATACAATAGGATGATAACTGAAATTAATTTGTAAAGGTGTGAGATTGCCTGATATTTACATAGCATCTTTTGTTTGACCAAACAATTTCACGTGCATTTCTTGTAATCGTTCTTTGATGAAATTATGGCTACCTAAAATTAACAGTTGAGACTCTGCATCTGTCTTTGGGTATTCTGAACTTCAAATAGCTTAGATAACTAGATCATACTGAATAGCAAAGCATGGACTCATATCTATATATCTAGCTTCCCAGGCCACTGGATTATCACTTCCACATTTTTTAGTAACGTATGAAACATATGGAGTTTCTTAGGTTTTCCTGATTTTGCCTGTCAGAGATCATTTGAAATGGTGCTTAATTCCCAGACCAAAGTGAGTGGTTCTTTTTTTCTATTATGAATTCATGCTTATCTCTGGATTATTTTCATTTAAATCACCATGAAAAGTCTCTAATTTAAGCTGACAAATATATATTTAGTGTAGACAAAAGGATATGGAGGAATAAAGACACTTTTAAGGCCAAGACAACTTTTATTAAGAATTTTAATGATTGGAATAGGACAGGTATTGGACAGATCTTTAACCACATTATAAAGATATACATGATGTGTTGGGGCGCCTGGGTGGCTCAGTCGTTAAGCGTCTGCCTCCGGCTCGGGTCATGATCCCAGGGTCCTGGGATCAAGCCCCGCATCGGGCTCCCTGCTCTGCGGGGAGCCTGCTTCTCCCTCTCCCACTCCCCCTGCTTGTGTTCCCTCTCTCGCTGTGTCTCTCTCTGTCAAAAAATAAATAAAAAATCTTTAAAAAAAAAAAAAGGATATACATGATGTGGAACTTAAATATTATTGTAATAGAGTCAACTGTTCAGAATAGACCCAAGTAAAATGTTAGTACAGAGGAAAGGTGATATTTCACAGGATTTATCAACAATGGCCTTTTATTAGATCATGGGATTAGGATTTGTAGCAAACCAATGAAAAGAAAATTCTCTTTTAAAAGATTTTATTTTATTTATTTATTTTAGATGGAGAGAAGGAGAAAGAGAGAGAGAGAGAGAGCAGATGAGCTGGGGGAGGGGCAAAGGGGGAAGGAGAGGAACAAGCAGACTCCTCACTGAGCTCAGAGCCTAGAGCCCAATGTGGGGCTCAATCTCATGACCCTGAGATCAAGAGTTGGATGCTTAGCCCACAGAGCCACCCAGGCATCCCTCAAAGAAAATTTTTCTTTCTTTTTTTTTTTTAAGATTTTATTTATTTATTTGAGAGAGAGAGAGAGAGAGAGAAACAGCATGAGAGGGGAGAGGGTCAGAGGGAGAAGCAGGCACCCCGCTGAGCCGGGAGCCCAATGTGGGACTTGATCCCGGGACTCCGGGACCATGACCTGAGCCGAAGGCAGTCGCTTAACCAACTGAGCCACCCAGGTGCCCCAAAGAAAATTTTTAAGTTAGATAAATACCATAAGCTATAGAACAAAGTAATTTGCAGTTGGGTTGAAGTTTTAATACAAAATATGAGAATAAAAATGTAAACCAATGATATATGCTACCTCTAGTGTAGGGCAGCACTCTCTAAGCATCACCACACCATAGGCAAAAGTCATGGAAGAAAAACAAATAATAGTTGCAACTTCAAAGTCCTCCATAATCAAAACTTAAAAATCAAGAAGAAACTAAAACCTTTTCAAAATAATTTAGAGATAAGGATTCATTATAGGATACTTTGTTACAGAAAGTTAGCTCAATAGAAAATGGCCAGGGGACTTGGCCATAATGCAAAAAGGAAGGAATAGAAAAAGAAACTAAGCATATAAAAGTGTTCATTAAAAAATTAAGATGAACACATTGATATGACAAGAAAGTTCATCATAATATAAGGATATTTTTTAGAAGTGACGTCGCCAAAAATTTCAGTGTAGGAGGAACTATGAAACACCATATTTCCACAAAAGTGATAATATAAGAGGGCAAAATGGTCAGAATCAAATTTTTCAGAACTGTAGACTCTATAAACAAAATTTAAAACAGCTAGGGTAATGTTTACTGGAAGAAGAAGCTGATGAATTTCAGTAAAATGAGCTGTGGTATCACAATTATGGGCTTACCATCTCTCACTACCCAGCTTTTACACTGAAAACTACAAGACATTGCTCAAAAAATTAAAGAAGCCCTAATTCAATGAAAAGACATGTCATGTTCATGTATGAGGAGACTTAACAAGGTTAAGGAGATAATACTACACAAAGGGATCTACAGTTTCGGTGCAATCCCTATCAAAATCCCAATAGCCTTTTTTTTTTTTTTTTTTTTTTATAAATGAATATGTTGATTCTAAAATTCACGTGGAATTACAAGGGACCCCAAATAGTCGAAACAAAGAAGAATAAAGTAGAACATACACTCCCCAATTTGAAAGCATACTACAAAGTTACAGTAATCAAAAGAGTGTGGTGCTGACATAGGATAGGAATATAGATCAACAGAGTAGGCTTGACGGTACAGAGTCCTACAGCTACATTCTGTTGATTTTCCACAGGATGCCAGGCTCATTCAATGGATAAAGAATCGTTTCTTCAATATACGGTTCTGGGGGGCTCCCGGGTGGCTCAGTTGTTAAATGTCTGCCTTTGGTGCAGGTTCTGATCCCAGGGTCCTTGGATTGAGCCCCGCATTGGGCTCCCTGCTCAGCGGGAAGCCTGCTTCTCCCTCTCCCACTCCCCCTGCTTGTGTTCCCTCTCTTGCTATGTCTCTCTCTGTCAAATATATAAATAAAATCTTTAAAACATATATATATGTGTGTGTGTGTGTGTATATATATATATATATGGTTCTGGGACTACTAGATGCAAAAGAATAAAGTTGAACCTTTACCTCAAACCATATAAAGTTAAATCAAAATTGACCCCCCCAAAAATAATGTAAAAGCTAAACTATAAAATTCATGGAAGGAAACAAAGGTGTATTCTATTTTCTAATTATTCATGGACATAATTAGACAATGCTTCCTAAAATATGATACCAAGATTATAAACAACTAAAGAAAAAGTAGATAAATTAAAGCCCCAACCCCAATGTGACTGTATTTGGAGATTGAGTCTTGGGGGAAGTAATTAAGGTTAAATGAGGTCATAAGTGTGGGGCCCTAATCCCAAAGGACTAGTGTCCTTATAGGAAGAGGAAGAGACACCAGGAAGGCTCTCTCTCCTTGTGTGCCCCGACGAAAGGCCATGTGAAGGCATAGAGATACTTCTCTCTATGTCAAGCCAAGGGGAGAGACCACAGAACCAACTCTGATGGCACCTTGATCTTGGACTTGCAGCCCCCAGAACCGTGAGAGAATACATTTCCATTGCTTAACCACCCCCCTACCCCAGTCGTGGGGTTTTGTTACGGCAGCCCCAGCAAATTAATACATCGATGATGGCAAAAATAAATAGTGAAATAAAAAGATTTAAGCTAACATTTCCACTTCTGGAGACAAATGCTAAGGCGTGAGTGGAGATATGTGTCTGTTTTTACTTATTTTTTTTAATTAATTAATTTTTTATTTGAGAGAGAGAGAGTGGGGGGAGGGGCAGAGGGAGAGAGAGAGAGCTGTAACCGAGGAGCACGGAGCCCAACAGGGGCTCAATCTCTGAGATCCTGACCTGAGCCAAAACCAAGAGTCACTGTTTAAAACCTTTTAAAAAAAAAATGGTATATTTTCTATTTTTATGACTCATGGTGTATTCCTAAAAATGATCTTTATTTTTTTTAAGATTTTATTTATGTATTTGATAGAGAGACAGTGAGAGAGGGAACACAAGCAGGGGGAGCAGAAGAGGGAGAGGGAGAAGCAGACTCCCCACTGAGCAGGGAGCCCGATACACAGCTCCATCCCAGGACCCTGGATCATTACCTGAGCTAAAGGCAGACACTTAACGACTGAGCCACCCAGGTGCCTCTAAAAATGATCTGTAGATTCTTTGGGATGTTTGTTATCTTAGGCAAAAATGACATATTTTCCTATCTTTTCAATACTTATAAGTGTGTTTTTTCTCAGTGCCTAATTATACCAGCTAGACTTTTCAGTAGAATACTGAACAAATCTGATGAGAACAGGACATCTCATATGTAGGTGCCCTTAATTGCCTTAAATTAAAGGAAGGTTTCAAAAATTCAGCATTAATTATGATATTTGCTGCAGGCACTTTTTCTAGGTTAATATTGTTAAATCAGAATAAGAAACATTTCTCTTATTCCTATATTCCTACAATTTTTTATGCCCATAAATGAGTGTTGGATATCACCGCATGATTTTTCTGCACTGCCAACGTCAGCTTAGACTAGACTCTGGTAGTTACAAATACACCCCAAACCTCACTGTATTACCAGAATAAATACTTTCCCGTAAATCACATCATTGTCTGACACAGGATAAATGGGAAATCTTAATACTTCTATATCTATTAAAGATTTTGTGTCTTTAATTTAAAATATTCTCACAAAGAAAATTCCATTCCCAGGCAGCTTCACTCCTAAATTCCTACTAATCCTTCCAAGAGGATATAAAAATAGAGAAAACCCAATTTGCTTTAAGAAGTTAGTGTAGTGTAACCATGGGCGCCTGGGTGGCTCAGTCGTTAAGCGTCTGTCTTCGGCTCAGGTCATGGTCCCAGGGTCCTGGGATCGAGCCCCGCATCGGGCTCCCTGCTCACCGGGGAGCCTGCTTCTCCCTCTCCCACTCCGCCTGCTTGTGTTCCCTCTCTCCTGTCTCTCTCTCTCTCTGTCAAATAAATAAATAAAATCTTTAAAAAAAAAAGAAGTTAGTGTAGTGTAACCTTGATATAATCTGAATAAGGGCATTATAAGAAAGGAAAATATCAGGAAAATATCTCTCATTAATATGGGTATGAAAATAATAAATAAAATATTAGCTAGTCAAGCTCGGCAATGTATAAAGCCAAAAATGGACCATGATTAATTGGTGTGTATTCCAAGGTTGCTTTAATATTAAAAAAATAAATCAATGTAGTTCACCACATTAAAAAAATAAAGGCATGGGGCACCTGGGTGGCTCAGTCGTTAAGCGTCTGCCTTCAGCTCAGGTCGTGATCCTGGGGTCCTGGGATCGAGCCCCACATTGGGCTCCCTGCTCAGCAGGAAGCCTGCTTCTCCCTCTCCCACTCCCCCTGCTTGTGTTCCCTCTCTCGCTATGTCTCTCTCTGTCAAATAAATAAATAAAATCTTTTAAAAAATAAATAAATAAATAAAGGCACAACAGCCATCTTGATGGTTGCAAAGCACAGCCTTTGATAAATTGAAAAAGCTAGAAAAAAAATTCAAAAATTTAGAAAT
This sequence comes from Halichoerus grypus, assembly GCF_964656455.1. Taxonomy (NCBI): domain Eukaryota; kingdom Metazoa; phylum Chordata; class Mammalia; order Carnivora; family Phocidae; genus Halichoerus; species Halichoerus grypus. The sequence goes on from NC_135723.1 coordinate 3,666,562, forward strand.
TGATGGAAACTTTCTTAACCTGTTAAGGAGAATTTACAAAAAAAAGAAAAAGAAATATATAAGCAACACCTTTCTCATGGTGACATTTCGAAAACTTTCTTTTTGATTTGAAGAAAAAGAAAAAGAGGTCTACCATCCAAACTTCTTTTTGCCTTTGTATGGAGGTCCTAGTGAGTGCAATAGTAAGGTCAGAAATAGCAGTCAAAGCGTGAAGGTTCAAAATAAAGTAAAGCTGTGATGATTTGCACATGACATTCTCATGTACACAGAAAACCCAAAAGAGCTCACTGTTAAATTAGGTTATAAGTGAGTTTGGTAAAGTCACTGAATTCTGGAGCTAATCCATGCTGGATCTATAATCTGTAACTGACTAAAAAGTATTAATTGATAGCATAGCAAACAACATACATGAACAGATTTAATAAAAATACATAAGGCCTCCACACCAAAATTAAAGAGCTAAATAAATGAGAAAAATATAAGATGTTGATGGATTGGAAAATGCAGTATTATGAAGATGTCATCAACTTCCAGTTGAGCTGTTGATTCGATCAAGATGACAGAACTTTTTACAGTCAGTATTCACGAAGTAGTTCTAAATCCATATAAAAATGTAAATGGCCGAGCACCTGGGTGACTCAGTCGGTTGGGCATCTGACTCTCAGGTCGTGATGTCAGGGTCGTGAGATTGAGCCCCATGTTGGGCTCTGCACTCAGCATGGAGCCTGCTTCAGATCCTCTCTCTCCTTCTCCCTCTGCCCCTCAAATAAATAAATAAATCTTTAAAGGAAATGGAAAGGGCCAAGAATAGAAGAGATGGCCCTATGGAATCAAAACAAAACCAGAGAACCAAGATTACCAGGGACAACGGGAATGTGATAAAGGGGTAATGAAGACACCATTGTCCTACTGCAAAAACTGAAAAACTTGACTGAGAACCATAATAGTGGCGGGAAAGAGATCCACAGATAGTTGGACGTCTGATTTATGGCAAAGGTCGCACCAGTGCTGAGGAGGAAAGTGTTTTTGTATATGTAAATGTTGCTGCATTAAGAGAATATTCTTCTTTTTTTTAGATTTTTATTTATTTATTTGAGAGAGACAGAATGTGAGAGAGAGTGAGCACAAGAAGGGGGAGTGTCAGAGGGAGAAGCAGACCCCCTGCGAAGCAGGGACCCCCCCCAACCCCGATGCGGGACTTGATCCTGGGACTCTAGGATCATGATCGGAGCTGAAGGCAGTCACCTAACCAACTGAGCCCTCCAGGTGCCCTAAGAGAATATTCTTATTGCTAAACTACTTTTTGATGCAGAAAGGCATATCAGGTGTCTTACAGATCTAAAAGTAGAGGGTAAAACAATAACATTTCTGGAAAACATAGAAGACTCTCTTCTCGAACTTAGGGAAAAAAAATGTCTTATGCAAGACACAACAAGCGCTAGTCATAAAGTAAAAAATTAATAAATATCCAAAACAAGAATTTCCATTCACATGACAAGCTAAGGGAAGCAAAATGTAAGGTACTGTGTGGAAGGAAACGATTTCCATACTTCTGACAATGTACTTATATATGAAATATATGTCTTCCTTTTTTTCTTTTTTTAGAGAGAAAGAGAGAGTGAGCAGGGAGGGAGGGGCAGAGGGAGAGAGAGAATCTCAAGCAGACTCACCACTGAGCATGGAGCCCAACTCCAGGCTCAATTTCAAGACCCTGAGATCAGGACCTGAGCCAAAATCAAGAGTTGGACACTTAACAGACTGAGCCACCCAGGCGACACTAAAATATATTTCAAACTCTTACAAATCACTCTGAAAATGACAGACAGTGCCATAAAAATGGGGAAAACATTGCAGATTTACCTCTAAAAAGAGATCATCCCCATGACTGTGAGAGTTGACAAAACGTCCAACTTCATTCATTAGAAGGGGAATGCAAACAAAACCATAGTGAGGTATCTAGAAGAGCTACATTTCAAAGGCGGACAATGGAAACACACTTAAACAGATTGTAAATTGATAAAATCACTTCAGAAAACTATTTGTCAGTACCCACTCAAACTAAAAACGTACCTACTGTGGCCCAGGAATGCCATCCTTAGGCATATTTCAACAAAGAATGTGTGTGTGTGTGTGTGTGTGTGTGTTCACCAAAAGACACCAACAAATTTTCATGGACACATTAGTCATAATAATCCAAAGGTAAAAATCACCAAAATGCCCATCAAAAATAGAATAGGGAATAAATCATGTTATATTCTTAGAATATCATTGGAAATTGAAGAGCTAATAAAACACACTGCGTATCTACAATAAATATGAAGGTAAGCAAAAGCAGCCAGAAGGAAGGTTGTCTACTCTGTAGGCTAAGTACAAAAACAGAGGCAAATCTATTCTAAACTAGGATAGGGGTTACCTTGGTAACCTGGTGGTGTGCCTGGGAAGGGTCATGAAGTGCATACCTGTGTTCTGATAAGGTTCTGACGGTAACAGATGTGTTCTCGATTTTGAACACTCATTCAGATATAAATGCATGATTAAACACCTTTCTGTAAATTTCAATTAAATTAATTACTACCATCTCTGTTAACCATGTTCTTTATCTGCAGCCCCTATGTGTTTTTCCCAAACTCAGATTCATAGATCTATCCAATTACTCAATATTTCCATTGGGCATCAAGTGGACATACCAAAAGTCATCTGTTCAAAGGTAAAAATCCTGATCTTTCTTCCCAAATACACTGGACCTGTACCTCCCCGTTTCAGCTGATGGCCACCCCATCCTTCCACTGTGACAGAAACTGTGGAGCCATCATTGACTCTGCTCTTGCTTGCTTGCTGCCAACCCCATCTGCAAAGGAAGTAGGGTTGGCTCTACTTCCAAATATACATGGATTCCCACCACTTCCCCTCTTCCAGTGTTTGCTCCCTGGTCCAAGACACCGTCATTCTTTGTCTAGGTGACTAGAACACTTTGGTCCCTGTTTCAACCCATGCCACCTTCCCTCCATTCTCCATATAGTTAGTGTGATTCCCACAGGACAGGAATTGCATCTGGGGACAGAACTGTGTGGACTGTCTGGATTAGGCAGATGTGAACTACCCGTCCCAGAATGCCACTCACTTTGCCCTTCTAAAGTGCGCAGATAGGAGTGAGCAGGCACCTGCTGCATGATGGGAGAGAGCCCGGATTCATTCTGACCTCCTGCTCAGACACAGGAGAAATGAGAGGGGCCAGAAGAAAGGTAGAGGACAAGTAAACAACTGTGAGTGGCCGTGCTCAGTGGGGGCTTATTTGCAATCTATTTCTGAATTTACATCATTGATAAGATACGACTCTGGATGTCCTTTAATTTAAAGGATTTAATCCCAAATCTTTAATTTAACGTCCTTACTCTGTGAACAGTAAGATGGGGGGGGGCAGGCAGGTAGAGGGATAGGAGGTCTCCTGGGAAGTGTAGCAGTAACCCGATGGATATGACCAAGGGTTAACCTTATTCACTCTCTCTGCTCATTATGCAGATCCAGTCTCTGGGTGAGGCCTTCCTTGCCACCTGGGTGAAATTAGGGTGGATCCCATGATTTTTCTGGTGGTTCTCGAATAATAAGAATGTAGCCACCACAGGCCATTTTTTTTGACTTTTTGTCTGTGCATATTTTTCAGGCATAAGTCTGACACCTGTTCAATGTGTCTCCTAAAACACAGAGAACGTGTGTCTTTCTCTTCAAATGCTTTCCTTGAAACACTTCTCAGAAGTTTGACATGTTGGAGACATGTGATTCCTAGCACACTGTCATTTTTCTTTGGAGAAATCCTTTTCTCCTCCTCCTCCTCCTCCTCCTCCTTCTTCTTCTTTCATCTTGAGAGAGAGAGAATGCAAGCAAGCAGTGGGGAGGGGAAGAAGGAGAGACGGAGAAAGAATCCCAAGCAGGCTCCACATTGAGCATGGAGCCCATCTTGGGGCTCGATCCCATGACCTTGAGATCATGATCTGAGCTGAAATAAAGAGTCAGACGCTTAACTGACTGAGCCACCCAGGTGCCCCAGAGAAATCCTCTCTCCTGATCACTCCAGCTCTTCAACATATTGAGCTGCAGGAGGGCATTGGATTGTGGGTTCCTAAACTTTTTTGACCATGGTCTTCACAAGTCCTGTATCAGTCATGTTTGGGATGTCCGGGCACTTGCCACTCTTCTTCCCCAGGGCAGTAAGTCTATCTTGCATTCCTTTTAAGATCCTGTTCATAGGCTTTAGTGATTTCCTTTAACTGGGCTCATTTTACAAGCCAGTCAGCACGAATCCATCCCCCCACACCACCAAGCAAGGTTGAGATGGACAATCACAATCCTGCCCTGACTCTGTGGGAGGAAAATGTGTTTTCTTTTCATGGTTGTGTGGTCTTGGACATATCCAGGACAGCTCTGCACTTCAGTTTCCATGTTGTAAATCATGGCCTTTGACACCTGCTCATTACAATGCCTGTAACTGATGAAGCAACAGCATGAGTGACTTGCATATGCCATGAGGGACCCTAACGACATGTATTCTGTGTGTTAATCATGGTGCTATGAAGTACAAAGGTTGAAAAATAAGTCCTAAATTCATACTCTCATTAACCCAGTGTAGTACGCTATCTAGTATGTTTATTGATGTCAGGAAAAAAAAAAGCAAATGTATGTGTGCATATGTATGTGTGCACACATAGTCACATGGAAGCATGTCATTTTCCTGGTTCCAGTCGAGCATCCGAGCTCCAAGCTCCCTACTTCCCTTGTGTGAGCAGGAGTACAAACCATGGTGTGCATCCAGCATGATGTTCTGTGCGGGCAGCAGGTGGCAAAGCAGGCTGGGATTCCCAACACCCTGCCCCTAAAAGATTGAGATCATATCATGCCTATTTTCCGACCACAACACTATGAAGCTTGAAGTCAACCAACACCATGCCCTTACGTGTCCAATTCTGAGGTGACACTTTTTCTATATTTCTCTTAATCTAAGTATCTGTTCTCTCTGCATACAAATGTCAACAAATCTTCCTCTCAAAATGCTCGGGCACTAACCATTAAAATGTTCTATTTAAGAAAGTAATAATCCATTGCCTGGACAGGAAGCTCTAACTGAACCTTAAAACAATAATAGGACAAAAATCTTACTTTATCTTTGGGGCTTCAGCAAGTTATTTCAAGGAAGTGTCTTTTGGTTTTCTCGAGAGCACTACTTAGTTATTACACTCACTTGTTAAATGTCACATGGTTATAAAACCTTCACATATTCAAATAGTCAACCTGAGTCTGGTAGTGTCCCTCAAAATCAATAAAATGTTTAACATTTTTTTTAAAGATTATAATTGTGTGATTTCCCCCCACTGTAACTCTGGTTAAAGTTTTCATTTTGTGTCTTCATTATAAGGATCTGAATATTAGCAAGCGTAAAGGTTCTCAGATTCCATTTGCCTGGGGCTAGTGATAAGTGGAGGGTATAGACTTGTCTCCCCGAGCGTGTGTAAGAACATGAGTACAATGAAGAAATTTGGGGATTCAGACTGGACCACCTTAGGTATAGAACTAGGAAGAAATTATTGTATGACATGGAATCTTAATACTTGTCAGGATTTCTCTGACGTTTGAAAATAATAGTATTATTAAGCATTATGCACCTGGATAACAATGACAGAGTGTCTTGTTTTCATAATTGCTAGGAGTAGACTTTAGATGTCTAGGGAGACACAGACACTAAGAAATAGTCCAAATTGGTCCTTTATTTTTCAGATATTGTTCCTCAGCCTAATCCAACCAATTTCCCCATGACTTACAACGAGGTACCTTCCGTTGCTCATGCACTAATCCCTTCATTTATCACTTCATATTTATTGAACTAAGTTTCCTGTAGGATTCTAGACACTGGGGATTATGCTGTTTACAGACGCACTGAGGCTTCCTCGCTGGTTTCTAGTTGATTCATGACCTCACCTGAATCCTGCTATAATTTTTCTCTTATTTATCAAATTCATGTGATTTGACCCCAGTATTTTTGACTCCTGTGTGCTACTGGTGTTAGCTACACTTCCTCGGTACCCACATCAAAGGGGTTTTAATTCCCAGGAGATTGTCCGTGACCAACCTGGGTAGGGGGTGGATGAGGAGTTCTGGGACTACTCTCCTGTCACCCATTTGTCTCTCTCAGCAAGGGAAGTTTCATGGGGAGCAAGACAGGGAAAAAGACAACCAAGTTTTACCCCATTCACTTTCCCATTGATTAACTCAACATTTCTAGCAACCTTCCAAAGACAAGAACAGAATTGTGTCCCACAACAGGAGAAGGAGGAAGAATGGGTTAGGTAAATGGATATTCTCCCCGCTTCTCTCTACCAAATTTCAGGCCTCCATCTCAGTAGTTCCAGCAAGTTCCAGGCATAGATGGAGCCGTGGAGTTCACGCTGTAAAGACAGTGGGGTCCTCAGTCCTTTCTGCGCCTATTGACACAGAGGCTTTGGAACTCCCTGAAATTCTAGATAGCATCCTCTATAGGACATGTCTAATATTGTGTGTGCGTATGTGTGTGTTAATATAGGCAGCAATTTCAGAACTTCAAGGGAGAAGAGTCGAAAAGAAATTTTGCTACTTGCCTTAACTATGTTTGTTGTTTTTCTAATTTCTTATGATGAATACCTTAGTTTTAGTCACTTTCATTTCGTAACAGGCTATCAGGTAAAATAGATAGACGTAGACATCAAGACAGGAAGGGTTCTCTTTTCGCTGCTTTTCCTCAGGGTTTCTTGTCCCTCCCCTCTCCCTAGACAGTTTTCCTCATGCTCATGATGTAATGACAACACTCACTCAACTGACTCCTCAAAATACATGGCCAGTCCAGAGTGCTCTTCTCTGCTCTAGACCCATTACCAAAATGATGGTCTTTTCCCCCGAAAGAAGAGAAAAATGTCTTTTCCGATGTGTTCTATCTTATCTACCATCACCACCACCCATCATTTTATGCAACTTGGAAAGCTAGCTTTGACGCCATTCTCCACCTCTTGCAACTATAATTGATCACTTAGTCCTGGTGTATTATTTCTAGCAAATCTCTTCCCTCTGTTCTAGCCATGTTCTCAGTATCATAATCAAAGTTAACCATCATCTCACTCCTCTTCCGGAACACTAAGAGCCTCCTAAACAATCTACACACAACTTTTTTTTACTCACCATTCATTCCCTTCCCCACATACAACCAAAGATACCTTTCAAACTCTAATCTAATGTTCAAAGTCTATGGGACCTGCGATGTCCCATAGAACCTGGGGCTACAATTGGGTTCTGGCCCTATGCCATTCTCCCACTTTTGATGTTCCTTCAGGTTCTCAATTTCACCATGCATCCCTGCACCCCTGCCCCCGGCCCTTTGCATAGGGCATCTATTCACCCAAATGTCTTCAATCTCTATCCTTAGGCAGTGGTCAAGCCCCTCCTTTGACTTAAATTGTCAGCACAGTCACATCTTCCCAGGAAAGCTTATTCTGGCCTCCGTGTAGGTCCTGTGCCTCCTCCATGACCCGGTGCATCATGTTCTCCTCCATATTCCCCATCACACTGGGGATGCTTTCAGTTTAATATTAGTCTAATGCTGGGTGGGTGGTGACCTACCAGCCTGGAGACAACCTCAGATGAACTTGTAACTCTCAAGATCTTTCCAAGTGTCTCTGGCAGCTCTCCCTTTCCTTCATCCTCTTAGACTTCTAAACCCACTCATTTTTTTAGAACAACATGACACATACATTTGTTAGAAATATAAGTTGTAACCTATACATTTTTCTCACTTCACATAATTGTATCACACAATTCAAGGCAGGCTGATACGGTTCCCCAAAATTCTGAGCTTAAGAAACATCATGGTAGCATCTTTGAAAGAAGTACAACTGGTCTGAACACTGCGTTTGGGCCAGTAGCTTTTTGTGTTTATGGATGTGGTGTCTGTCGCCATGGTGACATGAGGAACTGTCACAAGAGCTGGAGGAGGAATAGCGGCAAGCAACAAGACCAATTGGGGTTGTAGAGGGCAGCCCAGTGGCTTTACAACGTTATCTGCAAAGAAACTGAAGTTTGAAGATGATCTACAGCTGACAAATACTCCTTGAGGAAGCAACAAAGGACAATGTAATGTCCCAGAAAAAAAACACCTCTATCTCTTCAAGGAAGATCCTCAATGTTCAAATAACCATTCATTGGGGAACAAATTTGCAACAAAATAAAACAAAAAGCAAATCTGAGTCAAGCGGGTTAGTTGCTTGAGTCTCATACAAATAAATGATTGGGTTTTTTATTTCTAATCTATATCTGTGTTTTTCTTTTCGTGAGGTGTTTTCTCAAGAAATATACTTCAAGGGCCCAATATACAAGTAACAAAAAACCTTTCTTAATTTTCTGCATTTTGAAGTATCTTCATTATAAAATTTTTGTCTCATGCTCCCCTCGTTCTTAGTTATAACTTGGTGTTAATATATGCAAATAAGGCTCTTCCCCAAGACCATGCCTTCATATTCCCCCCAGAAAGCATAGAAGTTGATTGAGTCACTCAAAATTGCTGAAGTAACTCATGTTTATTTGTGAATTATCTGATTAAATGATAGTAATGATAATGACAATAAACATTCAATTTAATAATCTCCTTTCAAATATACTCCAGCCTTCCTGGGCATCTACCATCCTCTGTAAACCACTCCGCGTAGCGCTCACACGATTCTTTTTCCTGTTCATTAAGTACACTAATTTTGACTGAGAAAACAGCTCCTCCTCTTCTTTTCAAGATGCAAGTGAGAAACTTATGATGAAAAAATGAATCCCTCTGGGAGGAGCTGTTAGGAAGAATGTGAGTGTATGAATGAAATAGCAATTTGCAAGCATGAATGGAAATTTCCACTCCACCAGCCCAGAGGGAGAAAGCTGCGGAAATCTGATTCAACACAGACATAGACCCCGCCCACACTCACAGGTGACAGAGCATGCTGGCCTGGGAGAGGTCAGAGAGCACGGGGCAGACAGCAGGGCCATGGGGGGAGATGCACTGGAGCTTGCCGCCAGCATGGGGAGGGACAGTCTCGGTGGGATGTGTCTCCTTGTGCTCAGAGCCATCAGCATGGCCACGTACAGGGCAGCCTGAGCTTCATTCTGGGACAGTCATTCCAACCAAGACAAGACACCCGAGCCCCACGCACGTCATTTTGTCCTCCCAGCATGGGGTTCCATGTCTGTGCTTCCTGTTGAGCCTCACAACACACCTGATGGCACAGGTTACCTGCCCATTTCATAGGCCAGCAAACAGGGCCGGGGACACCACACTGCTGGGAAGCCAAGCAGCACCACTCCCAGCAGGTGTCTGTAGCTCAAAGCCTGGGTGCTCCCCACGCTGGTGGCTAGCCCCAGATTCTAGGGGCATTGGGAGTGGCTTTTTTGGGAGCTGGAGGGGACAGGACGCCACACCCTAGGGCTGCTGTAAAGCTCAGGGAAGCTTGGGGAAGGGACAAAAGGAAGCTGATGGCTCCTGACCACACTCCTCCCAACCCCGGCTGGTGGTGGAGGTGTTAGCTCAGAGAAGCCACAGGCTCTGGATTAAAACAGTTTGCACTCTAAACCCAGCTTTTGCCATTTATCGTCCTTCTAATCTGGGCTGAGCATTTGGACTCCTTGCCTCAGTTTCCCCTCCTGCAGGGTTATGGTGAAGGTTCCACAAGAGGACACCTATAAAATGCACAGTCAGTACTTCATAAATGTTTTCCCTGTGAAGATATGCAGCACAGTGCCTAGGACTGAGTGAATGTCAGAGAGCATTTGAATAATAACGCAATTAATGAATTAATTAATAATACTAAGAAAGACATAGGCAGGAAGTAAAGAGCAAAGGAAAATTAATAGGAATCGTAAAATATCCGCCCACTGGATTGAAAGGCACTAAGAGGTATAAATGGGCTGGATTTCTCTAATGCCAAGGAGAAGGGGCATTTGAGAAAATCCATTTCCTTTTCTACATTTTATTTCACAGTATTGTATTATTTACTAAAACTGGCTTCAAGTTCTGTAAGTAGCAAGAACTATGAGACCCAAATATGCCCCTGCCCAGCACCACGGGGTGAAAAACTGACATTTTCATTAACTTGATATAGTCTTCTTTTATTTTGTAAGCTGCCCCTTTTCCCCATTCCTTGAGATGACCTTGACCATCATTCATTATTGGTCTTTGGGAGAACACAGCACAGGAGAGGGGTTTGTAAGGAAAAAGACATATGTCCTTAGGAGGACGAGTGACACGACTCCGTAAGTTGCTCTGGAATAGCATGATGGGGCCAGGCTTGTCACATAGGGACACTGACAGGGACAGGGTCACGCAGCCCACTCGGGTTGGCTTGGATATATGATCTGAAGCTATATTAAATTGAAACTTAAATAGACGAGATTTCCATTCAATGTTACATGGGAAAGTCACATCTCATGTAACTTCCCCATTCAACATGTAACAATAATAAATGAGATTTTTAAAAAGCAAATAAACGTGGCCTGAGATTCCCAGGCAGAATGGATCTATACACTCATATCACCACCTTTGTTGCAAACGCAAACCCATAGCCATTATAGAAAATGTGAGCAGAGGAAATTCAAATTTCACAGCCGTGCTCAGAAATAATCATCTCCACGAGCCAGAAATGTAAGTGGAAAGTGGCCAGTGGGAGCGAGGACTTGGGTCAGAGCCCAGCTTGGGCTCTAGGTCAGGATGCAGACTCAGGCTTCCGACCACTCCTGCAGGTGACAGGAGCTGGGGACAGAGTCGGGTTGCTGCTTGGGCTGGCCTGGGGCTCTTCACTTGGGGCACTGACTCCAGAAACAGCTTTTGCCAACCACTTCCTGGGCCACCGCAGGGGAGTTTACGTTTTGGAAGCTCTTCTTAAGAGACAATAAAATTTGATGAATACTAAATTGCATACAAATGTGGACATCTTTTGAGATGGAGAAAGGAAATCACAACATATTATACATTTTTAAAAGCTGGGAAATGCCACCAACATCACAAATCTAGAAAAATGACAATATTTTTCACTAATTAACTGATCTAGCGGTCTAACAATTTGCATCTTGTATTTTTATATATTTCTTTGCCAAATTCTTCCTGCTTACTCTTTCCAGAACAATGGCATTATTATAGAATGCCACATATTATATTACTATGTATTATAAATTTTCTCTAGAAAGCATACGAAGGTAATGCAGACTTGGCTCTAGCATGGTTCATATAAATAGTTTTTGTGATATTGATACTTTGTTTTTCTTCTTTTGGTCCTACAATTATTTGTTGATAATGACCTGTAAATTTTTGGTAGCTTTGCTAAATTTGAGAAAACTTCTAGTAAGTTTTTATTTATAAGCCAATTGTAAAACTGATGGCATTTCAAGATTTATTGACCAGTGACTAATAAATACCCTCGAATTAATACTCATTAACTGGTTGGTTGTAGAAACTTCCTTTGCCGTGACTTATTTTTTATCTACATCAATGTAATTCTTCAAAAAATGTTGGCAGTAAATTTAACCCTTTCTCTATGTAAATATGATTCATTTCTCTTCATTAATTAGGTTTTCAAACAATCTAAGAACCTACTTGTTACTTCTATTTGAAATATACCTTTTTCTCTTAATAAGTTAAGCTGGGGGCTGGGGGCAGGAATGAGGACTTAGTGTTTATTGGATACAGTTTCAGCTTTACAAGATAAAAAATTTCTGAAGATGGATGGTTGTGATGGCCCCACAACAATGTGAATGTATTGAATGCTGCTATGAGTACACTTAAAAATAGTTAATAGGGTCATTTTTAAATTTTTTATTTATTTTTAATTTTTTTAAAATTTTTTAAAGATTTTATTTATTTATTTGGGAGAGAGGGAGAGAGGGAGAGAGAGCAGGAGCAGAGGGAGGGGCAGAGGGAGAGGGAGAAGCAGACTCCCCACTGAGTAAGGAGCCTGACTCAGGACTTGATCCCAGGACCCTGAGATCATGACCTGAGCCGAAGGCAGGCGCTTAACTGACTGAGCCACCCAGGCACCCCAATATGGTCATTTTTTTAAAGTAATCTCCGCACCCAACATGGGGCTCAAACTCACAATCTAGAAATCAAGAGTTAGATGCTCTACCAACTGAGCCAGCCAGGCACCCCTAATATGGTCAAATTTATTTTATGTCTATTTCACCATAATTAAAAAAAAATGTGATTGACCTATATGTACTAAGAAATAACTACTACCAGGCTATACTGTGACATGAAGATAATAACAAAAAATAGAGAAAAATTAACATCTTTATTGAAACAAGCTACCACATCCACAAGCTAAAAACCAAAAATCATACATTCTGAACATTATGAAATCTTAGTACAGGGGACATCCCATAAGTAGACAAATGCTTCTGTGACTCTGAGCAGAGTAGAAGTGTTTCAGAACTTAGTGTCTCCATCCTAAAACAAAACAAAACAACACAGAAAACAAAAAATCTATCCAATGATTATATGATCAGAGCACTAAAATCTACCTTTTATAGTCCAGCCTGTGAGAGGTATATAATAGCAGGGAGAGGCCCTTTCAATAATTCTCTCCACAAATATTTATTGGCCTTGAGCAATTTCCTAAGAACTATGTACTGGGGAGGCAGCAGTTAATTAAACAACCAAAACCATGTCCTTAGGGAGCTTAAATTATAGTGAGGATAAACAGACAATAAAGAGAATTTTTAAAGTAAAATATAGACTATGTTAATGGCAGGGTCCCCACGTTCAACAGATTAGAACACAGGACAGTAATAGGTACATACTTTCACTAAGAATTACTCACTATTTATCTGAAATTCAAATGTAACGGGGCACCCTGGGTTTTTCCTGCTAAACGTGGTGGTCCTGCTAATTAAGCATATTTTATTTAATAAGAAAGTTTGGTGGGCAGTGTTGAGAGGAGGAAGATTCAGGGACAGTTACATAAAAAATAAAAATAAAAATGTGAAGGCATTTGACCAGAGGAAGACATATGTAAGTTGACAAGATGATATGGAGAGAAAAACACAAAATGTCAGAGGTCATCGCTACAGAACATTCCCATTTTGGTTCTACAGAATTGAGGTGAGATCAGAGGGCAGCTGGGGCTGAACAAATGGAATACAAAGTTCATTTGAGGGAAAACCCACACCCTGCACATAGCATGCTGATAGCACTCTGATGAGGGAATAAGGCACCTAAGACGTACACTGTATCTAGAGGGGTCCCCTTCATGCTCTGTGACCAGCATGCTGACGACAGGTATGGGCAGGGATTTGAAAGACATTTGGGCCACCAAGAAGTAATAAAGGAAAAGGTGAGTCCTAGCTGAAAAAGTGAACTGGAAAGTGCCTGTTGAAAGGGCTCCAGGCACTGAAGATGGATTCTTCACTCACTACCTCTGGCTCCCAGGTGGGCAGAACCTCCTGTGGGCAGGTGTACATAGCATCTTGCCATCAGCTCAACTGTCAGAAGTGACAGAGACTGAAAGAGCCACAGGCTCCTTCCCGGGGAGTCTGTACCCACTGGTCTGACTGGGGCAGAACACCTCAGCAAGCCGGTCCTTCCACTGATCTCCAGCCCTTTTGGCCCAAAGGGAAGGAGAAAGTTTCACCACCTCCATTCCCCCCCTGAGTTCACCATTTATCAGGTCACAATAGAACAAAACCATCATTGAAACTCCAACCCCTGTATCTGGCAGTCTTGCCACAACAACTCAGGGACAGTGACCGGATACTTACATCTCTGCTTCCCATTTGGGATCAATGTGCATCTTAGATGTTTAAAAGTGATGTTCGCAAGGGTCACCAACACCCACCTTCCTTGCAGGTACCTGTGCGTGTCTTTTCCCTCAGTCATTTCATACCAACAACATCATCCACAGTCTTCTGACCTCTGCACCTGCTGGGCATGCACTTGAAGACATGTTTGACCTATTCCGTATCCTTTTCCCCATGACACCAGTCTGGTTTTCCTTTGGAACATTTGGGAATTGGAGCTGTCTGGCTGGCTTACATCACTGTCCACTCAGCCCCTCACCACCCCATCTTGGGTTACTGCCATGCCTCCACCAGCTTCATTGCCACACGGTTTTTTGCCCTTCATTCATTCCCTTCTACATCCGCTCCTTTCTTTATTCAGTGATACACACCTTTGCATGTTAATGCAGCCACATGACCTATGAGAAGCATCTACTCTCTGTCAGGTATGTGAGACATGCTTTCTAGTTGCAAGCCCGTTTAATCTGTGTGCTAACTATTATTAACCCACCCAATTATATGGCTGACACTAAGTCCAGCATTATTTCTACTGAATTATATTGTACTATATACAAAACTGAAATGAGATTCATTCCAAGCTCTCTAATTCAGACTCAATCACATAAGAAACCCTTTCTTATCTGTTGCCATCCATTCCAGAAGATTCTAGACAGAAAAAAAAAAACAACCCAACTCATAAAAATCAGGAAGATATATGTTGGACAATTAGTTGATAATGGGGTTAACTGTCTCTTAGGACTGAGTTATGTCACCACAAAAAAGTCATATCCACGTCCTAACCCCCATATCTGTAAATGTGACCTGATCTGGGAATACAATCTTTGCAGCTATAATTAAGGATCTTGAGATGAGATCATACTCAATTTAGGTTGGACCCAAAATCCAATGACTGGTTTCCTTATAGGAGAAGAAAGAGAGAATTTTGACAGAGAAACAGAGGAAAGGGTCCCGTGAAAGTGCAGGCAGAGAATGGAGGGCCGTCACCAGCCAAGGAATGCTAAGCATTGCCGGTGGCTACCAGAAGCTAGGAGAGAAACATGAAATGGAGTCTCCCTCAGATTGTCCAGAAGCAACCAACCCAGCCGACACCTTGATTTCAGGTGTCCGGCCTCCAGAACTGAGAGAATAAATCTCTGCTGTCTTAAGTCAGCCAGTTTGTGGCCATTTGTAATTGTGGCCCTGGGACACTAGTATCCTATAAACAGAACTGCTGTCCTCTCTTCAAGGATGTACCTGATGGATCATTAGTGTGAGCCTTGAGCTCAATATAAGAGCAACACCTTTGGATGTGCAGGGAAACCATTCTCTCTCTCTCTTCCTGTATTTCCCTCTTGGGCACATTATTGTCTGTGCTAGGCAGTGTGAGGTGGGCAATCCCTGTTCATGTGGCCATCCAGGTGACTCTTTTGCAAATACATCATCTCTACCAGTGGTTTTGTTGAGAGTTGAAAGCACCCAATAAATATTACCTCTTTTCCTCTGATTGAATGTTATACAAACTGAAAACAAAGTTGATTATAAGATAGACAGAAACCAGAAAGTTATCTTTAATCCGACAAAGTCTAAGTTGGAGGATACAGAGTATGGTTCATGCGGAGACAAACAGGCCGTGTATACTGAGCCACAGAACTAAGCATATTTGCTCACAGTGCTTGGTACGGCAGGCTTCCTCCTCCCTAGTGGATCAGATGGAGCAGCAGAACACCCCCTGCTCTCCACGGAGTAAAATGAGGAGCTGAAACAAGCTTACCTATGGTAATCTTTCTAATTTCTCCAATCAAAATGAGCCCCGCTGCCTCCCCTGGGGCACAGAAAGTGAAAGGACAGGAGACACCCAGTGGGTCCCACCCAAGATGTTGCCTCGCCATGGAGGGAAGAAGCATATCCTGCTATAAGATGGAAAGGTCTACATTTAAGAGGAGAACGCTATAGAAGACCATAGTGACCTTTCCTAAGAAAATTTACCAGTAATTAACATAATTAAAGAATGCTAAGATGCCTTGAAAACAAATGATCTACTTAAGGAAGAGTCACAAATTCCTTTCTCAATACCCCAATAGCATTTTGCCTCTGTATTTACAGTAGAATTTTGCAAAGAGTGCTACATATATCGATCTACAGGTTTGACTTCCCCATTAGACAGTGAGAACACTTACATATTTTATTGATGTCTATATTCTTAACACACTGAATGATTTTGAAAATATTTCCTTCATTTAAACCTTCTCTCTCCCACTGAATTATTGGCTCCACACAACATGCTTCGCACCCTTGAAAATGAAAGCAGACTCCTGGAAATTAAAGAGTAATGTGAAGGGGTGTCTGGGTGGCTCAAAAGGTTGGGTGTCCGACTCTTGATTTCTGCTCAGGTCATGGCCTTGGGGTTGTGGGATCAAGCCCCACATCGGGTTCCACATTGAGCCTGCTTAGAATTCTTTCTCTCTCTCTCTCTCTCCCCCTCTGCCTACCACCCCTTCTCTCTCCCTCTCAAAAAATAAAAAGTAATGTGAAGTAAATGCTTGACACCTTTAATTTAAATCATACAATACAAGCATAAGAGAATAAAAACACAAAGCGTGGTTTATGACACAAAAATGATTTAATGATATATAAAGAAAATATAGGACACTGGGAAAATGATAGGGTGTAACTGGAAAGATGAATAAAGGACATCCTTGAAATAAGGTGAAAATCTAAATATATAGTGATTTATTAATTCACTATAATCCTCTGGCCACCAGGTTGTTTGAGAACATTATGTGTAGGAAGAACAGGTCCAGATGAGGGTCTGAGGGCCTGGCCACCCAAATGTGGATCCAGGCCCAAACATCCAAGTTGGAAGTGGTAGCTTTACAAATTGCACTGATATAAATTCACTCACTCATCCACTCATTCATTCATTCACTCATTCATTCAACAAACACTTTATCGAGCATCTATTTTGTGTCACACACTGGCATTATCTGCATATGGGAGGCAACTGGGCATGTGGGTTTATAGGT
Source organism: Halichoerus grypus (assembly GCF_964656455.1). Taxonomy (NCBI): domain Eukaryota; kingdom Metazoa; phylum Chordata; class Mammalia; order Carnivora; family Phocidae; genus Halichoerus; species Halichoerus grypus. The sequence continues at coordinate 3,683,397 of NC_135723.1, forward strand.
TTTCCCTTATAGGATTAATAGGAACATCTTCATCTTAGCTTGTCTATCCTATTGTGTAGTTTTGTTGTTGATGTAGGTTTACTACAGCCCCTACTCCACCCATTGGCTCATCATGGTGTGTGTGTGGCCGGGGGTGGGAGGGGTTGGTTATTCTCAATTAGTTATAGAAATGTTTCCTTTTGATTTTTCAATTCCTTTAAAATTATCTATTTGCATTTAAAGAAAATAGAATAACTTTGCTTTTAGGAAAGATTTTCATATTTTTGTAAAGTTTAGTAATGCATGCTACTTTTTAATAAACTAATACAAAATTTCTAAATTTGAATTAAGTATTACATTTGTCATTGGAAGTACAGCCTGAAGTGGTATTATTATAATTTTATATAGTTTAATATCAATTAACTTAAAATATATTCTGAAGTACTATTGTTCATAAAATACATATTCAATGTTTTTAACTAGAGTCCTCATATCTATGAATTAATTTTTGTCTATTGTATTTTTTTAACGTATTAAGTTTTTTATTTTACTTCCATTATAGTTAACATACAGTGTTCTATCAGTTGCAGGTGTACAATATAGTGATTCAACATGTCCATACATCACTGGGGTGCTCATCATGACGGGTGCGCTCCTTAGTCCCCATCACCTATTTCATCCATCCCCCCATCTACCTCCCCTCTGGTAACCATCTGTTCCTTCCCCAAAGTTAAGAGTCTGTTTCTTGGTTTGTGTCTCTCTTTCTTTTTTTTTTCCTTTGTTCATTTGTTTTGTTTCTTAATTTCCATATATGAGGGGCACCTGGGTGGCTCAGTCGGTTAAGCCACTGCCTTCGGCTCAGGTCATGATCCCAGGGTTCTGGGATCGAGCCCCGCATCGGGCTCCCTGCTCGGCGGGGAGCCTGCTTCTCCCTCTCCCTCTGCCTGTCTCTCTGCCTACTTGTTCTCTCTCTCTCTCTCTGTCAAATAAATAAATAAAATCTTTTTAAAAAAAATTCCACATATGAGTTAGATAATATGGTATTTGTCATTCCCTGACTTACTTCATTTGGCATTATACTCTCTAGCTCCATCCATGTTGTAGCAAATGGCAAGATTTCTTTCCTTTTTATGGCTGAATAATATTCCATTGTATAATATACCACATCTTCTCTATCAATGGGCACTCGGGCTGCTTCCATATCTTGACTATTGTAAGTAATGCTGCTATAAACATAGGGATGCATGTACCCTTTTGAATTATGTTTTTCTATTCTTTAGGTAAATACCCAGTATGATTACTGGATCATATTTTTTATTCTATTCATTCTATTTTTAATTTTTTGAATAAGCGCTAGTATCCAGTATCCAAAATCTATAAAGAACTTATTAAACTCAACACCCAAAGAACAAATGATCCAATCAAGAAATGGGCAGAAGACATGAACAGACATTTTTCCAAAGAAGACATCCAAATGGCCAAAAGACACATGAAAAAGTGCTCAACATCATTCGGCATCAGGGAAATCCAAATCAAAACCTCAGTGAGATACCACCTCACACCAGTCAGAATGGCTAAAATTAACAAGTCAGGAAATGACAGATGTTGGCGGGGATGCGGAGAAAGGGGAACCCTCCTACACTGTTGGTGGGAATGCAAGCTGGTGCAGACACTCTGGAAAACAGTATGGAGGTTCCTCAAAAAGTTGAAAATAGAGCTACCCTATGACCCAGCAATTGCACTACTGGGTATTTACCCCAAAGATACAAATGTAGGGATCTGAAGGGGTACATGCACCCCGATGTTTATAGCAGCAATGTCCACAATAGCCAAACTATGGAAAGAGCAAGATGTCCATCGACAGATGAATGGATAAAGAAAATGTGGTATATATATATACAATGGAATATTATGCAGCCATCAAAAGGAATGAAATCTTGCCATTTGCAACGACATGAGTGGAACTGGAGGGTATTATGCTGAGCAAAATAAGTCAATCAGAGAAAGACACGTATCATATGACCTCACTGATATGAGGAATTCTTAATCTCAGGAAACAAACTGAGGGTTGCTTGAGTGGTGGGGGTTGGGAGGGATGGGGTGGCTGGGTGATAGACATTGGGGAGGGTATGTGCAATGATGAGCACTGTGAATTGTGTAAGACTGTTGAATCACAGACCTGTACCTCTGAAACAAATAATACATTATATGCTAAAAAAAAAGAAGAAGAAGAAGAAGATAGCAGGAAGGGAAAAATGAAGGGGGGGGAATCGGAGGGGGAGACGAACCATGAGAGACTATGGACTCTGAGAAATAAACTGAGGGTTCTAGGGGGGAGGGGGGTGGGGGGAGGGGTTAGCCTGGTGATGGGTATTAAAGAGGGCATGTACTGCATGGAGCACTGGGTGTTATACGCAAATGATGAATCATGGTACACTACATCAAAAACTAATGATGTAATGTATGGTGATTAACATAACATAACAAAAAAAATAATAATTTTTTTGAGGAACCTCTGTACTGTTTTCCACATTGGCTTCACAAGGGTTTCTTTTTCTCCACATACTTGCCAACATCTGTTGGTTCTTGTGTTTTTGATTTTAGGCATTCTGATAGGTGTGAGGTGATATCTCATTGTAGTTTGTATTTGTATTTCCTTGATGATGAGTGATATTGAGCATCTTTTCTTGCATCTGTTGGCCATCTGGATGTCTTCTTTAGAAAAATGTCTATTCATGTCTTCTGCCCATTTTCTAATTGGATTATTTGGTTTTTGGTGTTGAGTTGTATAAGTTCTCTATATATTTTGGATACTAATCCTTTATCAGATATGTCATTTGCAAATATCTTCTCCCATTCCTTAGGTTTCCTTTTAGTTTTGTTGACTGTTTCCCTCACTGTGCAAAGCTTTTTATTTCATTATAGTCCCAATAGTTTATTTTTGCTTTATTTTCCCTTGCCTCAGGAGACATATCTAGAAAAATGTTGCTATAGCTGATGTCAGAAAAACTGCTGCCTGTGCTCTCTTCTAGGATTTTTATGGGTTCAGGCCTCACATTTAGGTCTTTAATCCATTTTGAGCTTATCTTTGTGTATGGTGTAAGAAAGTGGTCCAATTTCATTCTTTTGCATGTAGCTGTCCAGTTTTCCCAACACCATTTGTTGAAGAGGCTGTCTTTCCCTCATTACATATTATTTCTTGCTTTGTTGAAGATGAATTGACCATATAATCATGGGTTTGTTTCTGGGCTTTCTATCTTGTTCCATTGATTTATGTGTCTACTTTTGTGCCAACACCATACTTTTTTGATTATGAATTAAAATTTTAAAATATTTATTGCTGTGTTTTTGTCTTTCACTCTCCCACTGTTTTCGCTCTCATGAAAATATCCATAATTTTTACCTCTCACAACCACAAATAAACATTTTCCTGATAGCAATAAAGATTGGAAAGTATATTTCGATAAGTTTTAATGCAAAAATATGTAAGTTGATAAAATTTTGTCTCTCGGGGGAAGGTGTTTTCCAAAATCTGATAGGAGAACATTGAAAAACTGTAATAATTAGCACTCCATTATACGTAAGAGGAAGTCAATGTGGTAAAGGGAAATGAGGTATTACCATGGAGATATGAGTTAAATGTGCAATTTGCCACTTCTGAATTATGGGAGGCTTCAGTGGGTATTTTCTCTCTATTGCCTGAGTTCGTCTCCTATCTTGGCATCTGTAATCCCAGTTTGCTGGGCCTATCTGTGTACATGCTTCTGTCCTGGGGTCCATCCCTTTAAATTTTTCTCCTGGATTGCCTATTTTTCAAGTTTTTATAAACTTGTTTTGAGGTATCACTGATACAGAAAAGTACGTAGACCATAAGTGAACTGCTGCATGAATTTATGCAAGGTGAACAACTATGCGAAGTCCCAAGATCAAGAAACAGAATAATACCAGCATTACAGAAGTCCATCCTTGGCCACTGCTTACCTTCATCAGGACTGCTCTCAAAGTAACCCCTTGACTTATAACCATATATTGGTTTTTCCCCTTTTTGAAGTTTATGTAAGAGTCTTTGGATTCTTTCCCTTAACACTAATTTTTTTTTAAAGACTTGTTCATTTTGTTGGGGATTGTAGTGGTACATTGATAATGATTGCTGCATAATAATCATTTTATGAATATATCACAACTAATCTAATTCTTCCCTGTCAATAGGTGTTTAAGTGTTTCATTTGTTTGCTAATTTCAGGTATTTCTTCAACGAACAGTCTCATCTATGTTTTTATTTGTAGTTTTATGTGATAAGCCTTATAAATACATGTGCATTGTTTATATAGTTAGGCTTGGAATTTTAGGGTCATAGTTTGAAATGTTTAGGGTCGAGTTTGGAAATCCAAAGTGCTGTATCAGCAAAGACTCCAACCACCTGCCTACAAGGGAGCAAGTTGCTGCACCAGAGCCAGATTGTTCATCTTTTTTATTTTTTTTTTTCATTTTGTCTATTTTGGAAAGTCTATCATTGCAGTACCACACTGTAGTTACGATTTTTATTTTGCTGGTGGGCAGCTAATGATGAGGTCACATACATTTGTCAAGTGTCTGTTCCACCCTTTTGCCTATCTTTATTACATTTTTATTATTTGCAGACATTTTCATATTAGGATGTATATCTTCTTTATCTTAATGTTTTCTTTTGATAAATAAAAGTTTATAATTTTAATATGAAACAAATCATTTTTTTATTTTTTGGTTCATTTTCTTTTTGGATATCCTGTTCATGAAATCTTTAGCAATGCTGAGATCATAAAGATATTTATTCTTTTCTGTTTTATAACATTTCATAATTACACCCGCAACACATCTGAGATTGATGATGTTTGCTTTTGGCATAGAACGAGATTAATTTTCTTCCAAATAAGCATTCAATTGACCCAATGTAGTTCATTGAAAAGAACACTATTTTGGGGGGCACCTGGGTGGCTCAGTTGTTAAGCGTCTGCCTTCGACTCAGGTCATGGTCCCGGGGTCCTGGGATCGAGCCCCGCATCGGGCTCCCTGCTCAGTGGAAAGCCTGCTTCTCCCTCTCCCACTCCCCCTGCTTGTGTTCCCTCTCTCGCTGTGTCTCTCTCTGTCAAATAAATAAATAAATAAAATCTTTAAAAAAAAAAAGAACACTATTTTTTCCACTACAATATCACCTTTGTCATAAAGCTAATGTTCTTATATTGTTAAGTGTTTTCTTAACCTCACTATTGACGCACCATTGGCCTATTTCTCTGCTTGTGTGTGTGTGTGTCAGTACCATGCTGTCTAAAATACCATCACTTTTATTTTTTTATTTTTTTATTTTTTTTTTAAAGATTTTATTTATTTATTTGAGAGAGAATGAGAGAGAGCACATGAGAGGGGGGAGGGTCAGAGGGAGAAGCAGACTCCCTGCCGAGCAGGGAGCCCGATGTGGGACTCGATCCAGGGACTCCAGGATCATGACCTGAGCCGAAGGCAGTCGCTTAACCAACTGAGCCACCCAGGCGCCCCGAAAATACCGTCACTTTTAAAAATATGCAATATTACCTCTTAAACAGAAAATAACAAGTGTTGGCCATGATGTGGAGAAGTTGGGGGGATTATTGGTGGAGTTGTTGGTACAATTGTAAAATGCTACAATTGTGATTGAAAACATTATAGAAGTTCCTCCAAAAATTAAAAACAGACTCAGCCATCCCACTTTTGGGTAAATATCCAGAACGCTTGAAGACAAAGTCTTGAAGAGTATTTGCACACCCATGTTCAGAGAAGCATAGCATAGCCAAGAGGTAGAAGTAACCCAAATGTCCACCAATGGATGAATGGATTTAAAAAAAATGTTATATACGTACAATGGAATATTATTCAACCTTAAAAAGGAAGGAAATCCTGTCACATGCTGCAACACGAATGAAACTTAAGGCTATTTGCTAAGTGAAATAAGCCAATCACAAAAACAAATACTGTGATTCCATTTATATGAAATCCATAGAAATCCATAGAAACAGAAAGTAGAATGGTAGTTACCAGGGGCTGTGAGAAGGGAGGAAAGGGGAGTTGTGTAATAGGTATAGAGTTTCAGATTAATAAGTTGAAAAAGTTTTGAAGATTTTTTCCCACATTAATGTGAATACACTTCCTACTGAACTGTACACTTAAAATGATTCAGAGGCTAAATTTTATGTTGATTTTTACCACAATTATTTTTTTTAAATATGTAATATGGTAAATTTCTGTATCTTTAACACTGTCTTAGCTATTGGAGGCCTGGGAATTCGTATGCATTTTTAAATCATCTTATAAATTTCTACAGAAAAACTAATTTGCTGAGGTTTTGGTTGGATTGATTGCATTCTATAGATCAGTTTTAAAAAACAAATTTTTACTTCTACAATTTTAAGCTTTTAATTATTGAAGATATTATATACCTTTGTTCATGTATGATGTTTAATTTCTCTCATATACTTGTAGTTTTGGGACTATAAGTCCCATATATCTTTTATTACATTGATTCCTAAGTGTTTATTTCCAAATACTACGGTGATCTTTTTAATCTCATTTTTATTTGCTGCTAGTATGTAGAAATACTAATGATTTTATGTGGATATCATACTCAGTGATTTTGCTAAATTCAGTTATAAACCTGATAGCTCACTTATTGATTATTTTGGATTTTCTATGTATTCAACTACGTCATCAGCAATATGACAGGCTTTTTTTTTAAGATTTTATTTATTTATTTATTTGAGAGAGAGAGAGTGCAAGCATGGTGAGGGAGAGGGACAAGCAGACTCCCGCTGAGCATGGAGCCCAACTCGGGGCTTGATCTCAGGACCCTGAGATGATGACCTGAGCTGAAATCAAGAGTTGGGCATTTAAACAACTGAACCGTCCAGGTGCCCCAGTATGACAAGGCTTTTTTTTTTTACTTCCTTTCCCCTTATTTATTTCCTTTTCTTCTTACTTAGGCTAGGACTTCTAGTATAATGTTGAATTCAAGTGTGAATGGCAGATATACTTTTTGTTACTAATTTCAGTATAATGTAGTTGCTTTACTTATTTTGTTTTGGTACCTTAGTCTGGATATTTTTGATTGGTCTGTATGCTCAGGCCAATAATAATAAACAACTAAAAACAATTAATAATGGGGCACCTGGGTGGTGCAGTCAGTTAAGCATTCAACTCTTGGTTTCTGCTCACGTTGTGGTCTCATGGTCATGAGATCGAGCCCCACCAAGGGCTTTGTGCTCAGTGGGGAATCTGCTTGAGATTCTCTCTCCTCCTCCCTCCTTCTGCCCCTTCCCCCTCTCAAATGCGTTCTCTCTCTTAAAAAAATAAATCTTAAAATATAAACAAATAAAAACAATTAAAAATTAAACCACTTCCATAATCTCTGCTGATAAACCCACCAATTGAGTTCTTAATTGCTGGAGAATATTTTTTAAGTTCTATAACTTTATTTATTTAATTAGCTATGTTCCAGTTATATGGTAAACTTCTCTATTTTTTCAGATATCTATTCTGTAATCATAGCTTTTCGTTCTTTTTTTTAAAGATCTTTTTTAATTATTTGAGAGAGAGACAGAGAGAGCAGGAGGAAGGGAGAGGAGCAGAGGGAGAGGGAGAAGCAGGCTACCCCCTGAGCAGAGAGCCCAACGTGGGGCTTGATCCCAGGACCCTGTTATCATGACCTGAGCTGAAGGCAGACTCTTAACCGACTGAGCCACCCAGGTGCCTGTAATTATAGCTTTGTGAAGTCATTTCCTCATAACTGCAGTATCTGGATCACCTGTGTATTTGCTACTGTCTTATTTTTTTCTTGGTTTCTGTCATGGGGTCCTCTATCTTGGAATGTCTGGTAATTTTACTTTAATGCCAGGTGTTGTTCATGAAAAATTGTACGATGTATATATATGTCGAGGAGAAAAAAACATGAGATTGTTCATAGCAGCAACCTTTATAAGAACCAAAACCCGAACACATTATAGTGCTATCTGATATAGGATAAATAAAGTATGATTCTTTCATACAACAGACTGTCAAAAAGAAGTGAGAATGAACAAAGTGTTATTATATGTGACCACAAAGATGAACTGCCACAAAAACAAAGTTAGCAAAGAAAAGGAAAAGCTGTAAGTAAGAGTATTTATACATATAAGGATGTACAAACAGGCAAATTAAACTCAACATGTCAGAAATCAGCATAATGATTACTTTTGGATAGATGAAGCTCTTGAGTGAGGGTTTCTGAGATGCTAAGATGTGATCATGTTCTTAAACCATGGACTGAGCATACATGTATTTTCACTTTGTGAAAAATCATTGTCCTGGACACTTATAGTTTGTGAAGTTTTTTGTATACACATTAAAGTTTGATAAATTTGGAGAGAAGAAGAATTTGCACTCAGATTTGTCTCTCATGTCAAGTTGAGTAAAATCCAAATGCCTGATGACATAATGCGCTGGTAAGGCTGCAGAAAAACAGAAACTCTCATGGAAAACATTGACTGTGAAGAAGAGAAATTGGCACTATCTAGCAAAAATTTATCTGAGTCACAGTTTAACTGAGAAATCCCACCTTCTGGGTATGTATCCCAGAGGCAAACTGGCAAATGCATAAGATAATGCATGCATAAATTTCTCCTATGAAACACTGAATGGAAAGGCAAAAGACTGGAAACAAGCCAAATACCCATCAATGGGGAGCTGGTTAAATGACCCCACACAGTGGGGTATTAGGCAACTGCAAAAAAGGAATGAAGGACATCTCTATGTACTGCTGGAAAGGAGTCGCCAGAATACATTTTTTAAAATGAAACGAAACAGAAAGGAAAGAACAGTGATTGACACAGTGTCTTTTATTTAACAAAAGAGAAGAAAACCTAGAAATGCATCTGCCAAAGTTTTCCAACAAGAATGGAAGACTAAATTATACACTCATGAAAATGGTTTCCCAATGGGAAGGGAAGGAATAGGATGGTGGTGCCGAGAATTTAGATGAAAGCAAGACTTTCCTGTTAGTGCATTTTTTCATGGTTGTATTCCTGTCGTATGTATATGTTTCATACAATACAAGACTGTTAAGTCAAAATGAAAAACAAATCCTAACTGACATGAAATCATTGGTGGGCGAAAACCATTTTCATGGATGAAACAATAGGATGTGGAGAAACTGCCTTGAAACAATCCAGTGGGACTTGAAGGAGATGAGTGGGGCAAAGAGCAGGGTTGAAACCGTGAAAGCTGAATGATGGAGATACGGACACATTCTGTTATTCCTCCTATTTTAACATATGTTTGAGACTGTTTAGAATGAAAAAATCATGCCAAGAAAGAAAACCTACAATAAATATTAGGAGTGACCATCTTGGTCTGGTACTATAACCAATTTTTGGTGGGGAACTATTTCCACTTTTGCAATAAACATGTATTGCTTTATCATTTTTTTAAAAGATTTATTTATTTATTTATTTTGAGAGAGAGAGAGCAAGGGGAGGGGCAGGGGGAGAGGAAGAGAAAGAATCTCAAGCAGACTCCACACTGAGCGAGAAGCCGGATGTGAGCCTCGATCCCATGACCCTGAGATCATGACCTGAGCTGAAACCAAGAGTTGGATGCTTAACCTACTGAGCCATCTAAGCGTCCCAACATATATTGCTTTGTAATCAGGAAATAAAAATAACAATAATGAAACAAGCATTAAAGTAGAAATTTGAGCTTTTCTTTTGACCCATCATAGCTAAGGTCTCTAAAATAACATATGAATTCATATGTATATGGTAAGTAGAGGACATCTCATTCATGAGAAATGATGCTCATGTTTGTCTTAAAGGTTCATTTCTCCATTAACATTTGGTTAATTATGCGTTATTTTGTTTTGTTTTGCTATATTAATGATTCATATTCCTGTTTGTGCATTCAAAGTATAAATCTATTTTAACTGCAGGTTATACAAAACATAGTTGTACATTATTTAAAGTGGCTCCAAATCATAAATATAAAACTTTAAAGACATAAATTGCAGTTAGGAAAATGTATTTTGTCTATACAATTTTTATTCAATTTGATTGAAATTCTAATGAAACTTAACCACTGTTCTAACCCAGGAGACAAAAGAGCAGAACAATAGCATGAACAGGGACAGGGCTCTGGAGAAAGGGAAAGCCCCTGAAAGCATGCCCATGTTTTCTTTATGGAAATGTTATGGCAAAGTGATGAATTACAGAAGTGCCTTATAAAAATCATTTGACATCTGTTTAGGGAGATTTTTACCTCTGCAGTCATAATTACATTGTGTTTAATTGAAATTTGTTAAACAAAAAATCGGGGCAAAACTTTTCCTAGTCAGCTGTTGAAGGGTAATGAGATGGTCTGTTTCCCATCATTGTTTAATTTCCCTTCAAATATGGAATCTGTTGACATCGGTTTCTTTATGAAGGAGAGAGAAACTCTGCACTTGATGTACCCTAAAAATTTGTTTGCACTTAATTGAGTTTCACGTTTATTTTCTAACTGAATTTGACACATGCTGTGTTAACAGAGTGATTAATTGTTGATTTGTTCCCAGGGTTCTATCAAAATTTACCTTTTTGAGTAACATCTATGTGTAAAAAAGCTGATACAATTCAGGAGCTAAATCCCAGTAAAGGAATAGGGGACAGCTATCTACTCCGCTGGTGAGACACGAGCAATCATGGTGTCCAGACCATCCTGTCCAGAAGCCTGAATTTTGGTCACTTACAAGAATGGGTTCCACATGCATTGAATTCAATAGAGCGCCGTGGTCAGAGAGGTGGACTTCTGGGACCTGCTGCTGTGTGATCCTTGGTGGCACTTTTTTCCTGGCTGTATGTGACCTTAGATGAATGACTGAAGCTCCAGTTTTCTTTGTTACAGCTACTTCATTTATAAAAAAAGAATAATGGAAATAATAATATAACCATGAGACTTAGACCATCAAGTGAGCACATATATATGGCACTTTGTGAAGCACTTATCGTTCAATACTTGAAAATTTTTATAGTACTTAACTGTATATTGCTTATGCCTTAAGCACTATTTTAAGTGTGACCCAGTGTTAGCAGTATTAATGCTGAGTCTTGGCCCCATATCTCTGGAATTAGGCCATTTTCTCTTTACCCACCTAAACATCCGCTTGCTTTGTCTTCGCTGAGCTCCTCATCCACATCCAGCTCTCGGTACCAGATTCATTAGTTCTGTTCCTCCTTGCATCACTTGGCAAATATTGTTTGAGTATTGTCTATGTGCCATGATCTCTGTGCACTGGCTTCTTGCTCATCACACCTTTCTGCTGCTCACGCTTTATTTCTTTCAATTCCCACATACTTTTATATTTGCCTCACAACTCCAAGCATTCTGACTTGGTTCAGAAGAGCCACCCCTGTGCCCACCATGGCTCTGCAAAATAATTCCACTGGCCGGATAGCTTGTCTGCCTTCTGATGTGGGGAGAAGGTCTGAGAAACAAAACAAGGAGCTCTGAGAAATGCTGTGCATTAACAGTGAACTCCAAAGATGTTTTCAGGAAAGTCAATGGAGAACGGTAAATGACTATAGGAAATTATCCCTGCTCTACTTTCGTAACAAAAAATGGCAATGCTCCCTGAAATTCTTGCAGACAGACAGATAGATAGAGCCAAAACAACTGAAAAACAAATGCTAACAGTAGGCATAAACTAATAAAGTCTAGTTGATATTGCCTTTATGAAATTTGTGATCTGAAGGCTAGATTGAAACTTTTGTAATTAATAGATTGGTCTTCATGGATAAGCACACAGACCAGTAAGAAGCAGAGCATCAGGCAAACAGATGGAGTGCCTCAGGCAATCGAACACTCTTTGCATGGCCATGGTTGAGTACATTTTAACAGGCAAGATTTCTGCCATAAGTACCTAGAAAACTAGACGAAATATATGAAATAACTGTGTTCAGACATCAGCCAACAGGCAGTACAGGATTGTAATCCCTGAAAGGAAACAAATGGAGTGAACATTATCATGATTACCTCAATTCTGCCTGCAGGCACCTTCCACATGGCAGCACAGGGAAGGAAAGCCTGAGCGGAACTCAGCAGATTTTTTTTCTGAGCTGAAGGGAGAGATGAGAGTTTGGAGCATGGAGGTAGCTGGAATTTGTAACAGACTTTAAGATTCTGCATAGGTGCTCCCTGTAACTCTTCAGCTGTGGATGTACAGGTCACGATTCCAAGAAAAAAGTACGAGAGAAAGAACAACTACTTGGAGCTGTGGGCTGAAAAGCTAGCAAAGTTTGCACAAGAGGATGGTCAAGTTCCAAGCAGCCAGATGGTGAAATCTTGTTGAACCCCCCGGTGACAGAAGAGAACCCAGAATGTCCACACCCTAAGAGAAACATGAGCCAAGTATTTGTTCACAGAAGTAGGTACCAGCAAACACTAGATAAGCCAATGAGGAGGTTGAGCTATGATTTTTCAGTGAATGTGAGCTAGGGGATTTTCACCTTTCTGAAGACTCTGCATCAATGAACCCCACTAAGACCCACAAGAAAATTCGGGGAGAATTGTAAGAAAGCTCCTCCAGGGTGCAGGAGTCTGGGGAGTGGGCAAGTAATACCTAGACTTCTCCCTGACTCATGTCCTTCATGGAGAAATGACTTAATCTCCAGACAGAAGGCCATCCAAATGGGTAGGCTGATGGGATCCTACTGCAGTTGGGAAAAGGGAACGGGGCCACCACGGTAAGCCACCCAAACCTGTCTTCTTTCCCTCTAGGGAACAAAAATGTTATCTTTAGGGGATATGGCATCAAAACCGTATCGTGAGGGTGCTAGTAGAAATAATCACAGCTGGGAACAATAGGGATAGAAAAACGGCTCTAATCCGGGGGACCCAGCATTACACCTCGAGGAAGAGCAGGAACACTGCTTTACAAATTGTAGCCCAAGACCGAGACAAAAGTAGAACATCAGAGCGAACTCGTTACCTCTCCAGCTGCTGCAAATGGCGACGGTTGAGTAAAGTAGCAGCGGAATAAACACAGGAGTGTGAAAGGGACAGCCTCTCTAGAGGGCAGTGAGAAAGAGAAGACACAGAGATCAGTGAGGAGGCTTTCACTAGATGAATTTGAAGTCTCTGGTGTACCAACAAATGTAAAAACCCGGCTCCTGATAAAATTAACATCAATACACACGCACAGTAAGGGCTCTCAGGAGGAAAAGTGTGCTTATCTTCAAGCATACAAATACTTACCTTAATATCCTTTGTCTTACACAATGGGTCCGGTTTTCAGTGAAAAATTATGGTGCAGAAGAAAAGGCAAGGAAACACAGTTATAAAGCAATCCCCAGAACCACACTCACATAGGAAGCAGATGATACATCTACGGGGCAGGGAACTGAGGTGGACATGTTAGACGTTCTAAAGCAGGGATTCTCAGCTGGGGCGGGGAGGTGCTGCCCCCACCGTGGGACATCTGGCAATGTCTGGAGAATTCTGATCTCAACCAGGGGGCTGCTAATAGCTTGCAGAGGGTAGAGGCCAGAGATACTGCTAGGTATCCTGCAAAGAGCAGCCCCTGACGACAAAAAATCATCCAGTCCCAAATATTAATAGTGCTATGGTTGAGAAATTTTGCTAAAAAAAAAAAAGTAAAGAAAATGTAAGACCAGATAGGAAATTTTACCTGGGTGATAAAGTATAAGAAATAATCCATGGAAGATGCTAGAAAACAAGCAAACAAACAAACGATCATACAAAAAACCCACAGTAATAGAAAAAAAAAAAAAAAGAATGTCTGATGGGCTCCTTAGTAGACCCAAGGAAAAAAATCAGTCAAGTTAAAGATAGGCCAATAGAAAAAACCCAAACTGAAAAGCAAAAAGAGAAACAAGAGTGGAAAGACCCCCCCAAAGAAGCGAACATTTCAGAATTGTGGGAATTTAGCCAATAAAACACCATAGTTGGAATCAGTAGATGAAGCAAAAGAGAGAAAAGACAGAACTATTTCTAACAATTTTGGCCAAGAATTCTCCAAAATTCCTGACATATATGAACTGCAGTCCAAGAATCTCATCGAATTTCAAGGAACATGAGTAGCAAACGACACAAACTCTCAGGTATAGCAGTCAAGTTGCTAAAAATCCAAGGTGGTGTGCACCCTGCAGGAGCATATATATTAAACTTGGAAAGATACAAAGAAGGGCATGACGTCTGCCCAGGAGTAACATGATTTGTTTACACTACTTTACACTGAAATATGGTTAAGATGGTAATCTTTATGGTGCTTTTTTTCACCGCAATAAGCATAAAAAATTAAAATATTTTTCAAAAGCTTAAGAAAAAATATTGAAGAAGCCAAAGAAGAGAGACCCACTACATAGCGTGCATTCTGAATGGTAGTCATATTGCCCTCAAAGAGATGAAAGCTGGTTCTTGGGTTGGGGGGAGCAAAAAATCTTCTCTTTTGCCATGGTCTGTAGCTATGAGAAAAATGTTTGTATTGAGAAAAATGTTATTCGTTGATATTTAACTTTTATATTTAAGGAGAAATTTAAATTTAGTTAATTTTTCCCTTAAGGGGGAGGCATAATAATGATGAAAACAAAGTTGATGAGACCACTCCCTGCAGAAGAATAAGGATCAGCCTCATCTGAAGAAATCTGTCCATAAGTACTCCCAGAAGAGAGGCCTTAACTGAGTATCCCAGAAAGAACTCATTGTGGTTTTCCCAGGGTTGAGGCGCGCCACCAGCCTGCACTACACAGAACGATTCTGAGAACACCTCTCCGGAGGGGAAAACAGGCAGCCAAGAGGACTTACCTGTCATCAGCCCTGGTGCCAAGTCCCAGCTACGCCAGCTCTCATGTTGGAATCCCTCCTTGGAGATTGTATAGAAAAGTTACTGCAGGGCACCTGGGTGGCTCAGATGGTTAAGCGTCTGCCTTCGGCTCAGGTCATGATCCCAGGGTCCTGGGATCGAGTCCCGCATCGGGCTCCCTGCTAGGCGGGGAGCCTGCTTCTCCCTCTGCCTCTGCGTCTCTCTCTCTCTGACTCTCATGAATAAATAAATAAAACATTAAAAAAAAAAAGAAAAGTTACTGCACATTGGCTTATGATGATTATGTTGAGAAAGCAGTTTTAGTAAACAGTTCCCCAGACTTGGTGATTCAGAAGGCGGCTTGGAACTGATAGCTTTTAACGAACTCTTATCTTAAGTTGCGGTTATGTTTTCTAAAAAGGGTTTTAATCCTTGGAGACACCCTGATTCCACTTACAGGTGGAATTAAAGGATGTCTGTGATTTACTATAAAAGGTTGGAGGGGTAGGAAGTGGGCAGAAACATGAATTGAACAAGATTGACCAGGAGCTGATAATCGCTGACGCTGGGTGATGTGTTTGTAAACAGTGTCTGCCCCTAGTGTGATATTTACTAAAGTAGAATATTAGAGGGTTATCTGAGATCACCGAGAGGTGCTTTAGTGTGAACGCTAGTTTGCCAGGATGGAAATTTAATTCTCATGAACTAATTTTACCTTAACGTTCAAGGTATGGGTTGATACAGGATCTCAAATGATGTATTCGGGATTTTCCCCTTATGCCTCCCACAGAGCCATTTAACTCTACACTAACTATATTCTTTATTATTATTATTATTATTATTATTATTATTATGTTATGTTAACCACCATACATTACATCATTAGTTTTTGATGTTTCCATGATTCACTGTTTGCGTACAACACCCAGTGCTCCATGCAGAACGCGCCCTCTCCAATACCCATCACCAGGCTAACACATCCTCCCACCGCCCTCCCCCCCAGAACACTCAGTTTACACTAACTATATTCTTAAACAATCTCCTGACATATGGCAGACAATACAGCCACAGGCCATTCCAGCCTTGCAATTTTTTCAAAATACTCTCACTGCAAAGAGAGTGACCCCTCCCTTCTGTGCCCCTTTACATACTGAACAGTGTCTATTAAACTCGCCAAATCGTGCTGGTTGGTCCTGCCCTGGTCACTGTACCCAAAGGACAAAAGGGGTGAAGGGCGTGGCCAGGTGTGGTCATCAACCCCCAGCTCATGGGAGAGGATGCAGGATCCCATGAGTGGCAAGACAAATCCTTACATTGGCCCCCAAAGACCCTCATGCTTGTGACCACCTGTAACTCTGTGCCTACATCTCCCAGTCTGCTCCAGCCACACTGGTCTTCCTGCTGTTCCCCTGATATCCCAGGAGCGCCCTCACATAATGACTTCAGACCTTGGCTGCAATATGCTTCCCCCAGAATCCCCATGGCTAACTCTCTAACCACCTTCAAGTCTTGGCTTGGAAGTTTCAAGTGTTATCTTACCTTCTCCTCTCTCAATCTCCCTTATTCTATGGAGTTCCTCCTACACAAGTGTCTTACATTTCTGTAGCATAATACACAGAGGGGGGCAGCTAGCGGAGAGACTGGCAAGGTGTCAGCATTACACTTGGTAGTGAACAGTGTTATGGCAGCAGGTTACGATAACAAGCTTGAACTTCAGCCTGTGGGCATTGGGAAATCACTGAAGGCTTTTGCAAATGGAAGTGTCATAATCAGGTTCATCTAAAAATGTTCTCTCTGGCTGAAGGATGAAAAATGAACCAGAGAAGCCAAGATGGAAGACAGGAAGACTGACTTCAAGCAATGCGTAAAGAAGTGAGCGACTGGCCCAGATAGAAAGACGTGCCATCCTACCCAGGGCCCGTGTGGGACAAGACATCTGAAGTTGCTCACAGTATACGATGTTTAGAGTCTTTGCCAGAACTCAGTTAATACAGCTTTCTTCTTATAAATAAAAGTTGACTATATAGCAAAGAAGTAGAGTCCTTGGTTTATAGTGCACTTTCAGAAATTATCAGTTGGATCTCCAACTGAAAAGTCTAAATTTAGAGAACCCTTCAAGACATAATTACAGGTAGTATAGGACCAAGTGTATTTTTTTTTTTTAAGAGAGAGAGAGAGAATGTACGTGCAAGAAGTGGGATGAGGGGCAGAGGGAGAAGGAGAGAGAATCTTAAGCAAGCTCCACGGTGAGCATGGAGTCCCACGTGGGCCTCCATCTCCCAACCTTGAGATCATGACTGAGTGGAAATCAAGACTTGGACCCTTAATCGACTGAGCCACCCAGGCGCCCCTAGGATTGAGTGTGTCTTAATTGAAGGCAAAGGAATGTGAGGATTTCAGCTTGGGAAGTGTCAGCTAAGGAGCACCTTAAGTCTGGCTAAGTCTGTGTATATTTATGATAACACGTGACCAAGGGGTTCACCCACAATTAGTTTACTGCAAGCTAAGTCCTTCAGGTATTCGACGTGAACTGCCAAATGTCAGAATGTGACCTTCACACAGAGATGACTAGAGCCTCCTCCCCAAGTTAAGAAGGGTTTCTACTCCAAAAGGAAGCTTCTACTAGACACATATTTAAAATCCATTACTTTGATTTTTATTATGCAAAATGTTGTGCAATAATATTGTCATTTCATTATGTAATATTGTTGTTACCGTACACCCCTACACCCAGTTTCCCGCCATTGGCCTATTACGTTAGCATAGTGCCTGTGTTACAAATAACAACCAATATTACTAATTATTACTAACTGAAGCCCATGCTTCATTCAGATTTCCTTAGTTTAAACCTAATGTCCTTGTTCTGTTCCAGAACACGCAAACGCCATTTTACATTTCTTTGTCATGTCTCCTTGGGCTCCTGTTGGTTGTGACATTCTCAGATGCTCCTTGTTGTTGGTGACCTTGACAGTTTTGAGGAGTCATGTCAGGGACTTTGTAGAATGTTCCTCAATTTGGATTCATCTGATGATTTTCTCGTGATTACACTTGGGTTATTGGTTTGGTGAGGAAGGCCACAAGCTAAAGCGCCATTTTCACACACCAAGGTGCCTGGTATGGACTGGACTCTCACTTTTGATGTTGCCTTTTGTCATCTGGCTAAGGTTGTGCTGTTAGGTTCTCCACCACAAGTTGCTCTTATTGCCCCCTTTCCATAATGTACTCTGAAAAGTCATTATGTGAAGCCCACACTTTAGGGGTGGGGATTATGCTCCTCAAATATGCTGTATGAATTATTTGGAACTTTTTCTGCATGGGAAATTTATCTTTTGTCCTGCATTTATATATTTATTCAGTTGTTCATTTATATTATATGGCCTCATAGACATGAATTTTCTACTTGGAGTTATAATCCAACTCTACTTTATTTTCTTGTTTTATTGCTCTAGCTTTTCCAGCTTTGGCAGGTGGGAGCTCGCTCAGTTGGCTCCTGTATCCATTTGCCATACTCCCATCACTGTGGGGGTTTTATTGGAGCACTTCCTTACTGGATGACACCATAACAAGCCGCAGGCCCTCTTGTCTATTTCTGGCCCCAGTCCAAGCAACAGCCACTTCTCCAAGGAGTCCTAGCTCCTTTTACTGGGGAAAGGTATCAGAATTTATGGCACTTTCCCATACCCCATAGTGCAGTTAAATTTTTTTTTCCTGTTCTGCATTCCACCCTGGATTCTGTGGACCTCCTAAAGACATTCTTTTAATACACAAGTTTCAATCTTTGTGCCAAAGAGTGCAATATTTTTTGAGAAATAGTGTCAGGTATCTACTATGAAATTATGGCACAGAAAGGTTTCAGAGTCTAAAAACCTAACCCTTACCAACCATTTCAACCATTCATCTTTTTTACTGTCCCTATAAGTTTACCTTTTCCACAATGTTGTATACTTAGAATCAAGCAGCATCTAGCTTTTTGAGACTGGCTTCTATCAATTAACAATATGCATTAAAGATTCATTCATGCTTTTTGTACCTTGATAGTTCATTTCTTTTCATCATTGAATAATATTCTCTTGTATGGTTGTACTACATTTTGGGTATCAATTCACCTATTAAAGGTGATCTCATGACTCGTGAGATAACGACCTGAGTCAAAACCAAGAGTCCTAAGCTTAACTGACCTCACCACCCTAGTGCCCCATAGTTCTGTTTTTAATTCTGTTTTTAATTTTTGAGGAAACTCCATACTGTTTTCCATAGTGGTTGCACCAATTTACATCCCACCAACAGTGTACAGAGGTTCCATTTTCTCCATATCCTCCAACACCTCTTAACCGTTTTGTTTCCTCTAAATCTACTTTTTTAAGAGTTTTTATCATGAGTGGATGTTGTGCTCTATCAAATGCTTTTTCTGTATCTATTGAAATGAGCATATAGTTTTTATCCTTTCTCTTGTTAATGTGATGCATCATGTTGATTGATTTGCAACTATTGAACCATCCTCGCATCCCTGGAATAAGCCCCCAGTCGATCATGGTGAATGATTTTATAATGTATTGTTGGGTTTGGTTTGCTAATATTTTCTTTGGGATTTTTGCATCTGTGATCATCAGAGATATTGGCCTATAAATCTTTTTTTTTTTTTTTTTTTGTAGTGTCTGTACCTGGTTTTGGTATCAGGGTAATGCCAGCCTTATAGAATGAATTTGGAAATTTTCCTTTCTCTTCTATTTTTTGGAATAGTTTGAGAAGAAATAAGTACTAGCTCTTCTTTATAAATGTTTGGTAAAATTCAGCTGTGAAGCCATCTGGCCCTGGAATTTTGTTTGTTGGGATTTTTTTGATTACAGATTCAATTCCTTTGCTAGTATTCATTCTGTTCAAACTTTATATTTCTTCCTGATTCAGTTTTGGAAGGTTATGTGTTCCTAGGAATTTATCCATTTCTTCTAGGTTGGCCAATTTGCTGGTATATAATTTTTCATAATAGTCTCTTGTAATCTTTTGTACTTCTGTAGTGTTGGTTGTTATTTCTCCTCATTCATTTCTTATTTAATTTATTTGAGTCCTCTCCTGTTTTGAGTCTGGATAAAGGTTTACCAATTTTATTATCTTTTCAAAGAACTGGCTTCACTGATCTGTTTTATTGGTTTTTTAGTCTCTATTTTATTTATTTCTGCTTTAATCTTTATTATTTCCTTCCTTCCACTAGCTTTGGGCTTTGTTTGTTCTTTTTTCCTAGGTCCTTTAGGTGTAAGATTAGGTTGTTTATTTGAGATTCTTCTTGCTTCTTGAGGTAAGCCTGTATTGCTATAAACTTCCTTCTTACAACAGCTTTTGCTGCATCCTAAAGAGTTTGGACCATTGGATTTTCTTTCTTTTCTTTTTTTTTTTTAAGATTTATTTATTTGAGAGAGAGAGAGAGAACACGTGAGCGGGGAGGGGCAGAGGGAGAAGGAGAGGGAGAACCTCAAGCAGACTCCCTTCTGAGTGTAGAGCCTAACACGGGGCTTGATCCCACGACCCTGAGATCATGACCTGAGCTGAAATCAAGTGTTGGACCATGACCAACTGAGCCATCCAGGTACCCATGGGCCATTGTATTTTCATTTTCATTTGTCTCCATGTATTTTGTTATTTCCTTTTTAATTTCTTGGTTGGCCCATTTGCTGTTTAGTAGCATGTTATCTAGCCTCCATGCATTTGTGTTCTTTCCAGATTTTTTTCTTGTGATTGATTTCTAGTTTCTGACCACTGTGGTCAGAAAAGATGCATGATATGATTTCCATCTTTTTAAATTTATTGAGACTTGTTTTATGGCCTACCATGTGATCTATTCCAGAGAAGGCGCCACATGCACTTGAAAAGAATGCCTGTTCGCTGTTTTGGGGTGCAGTGTTCTAAATATATCTGTTAAATCCATCTGATCCAGTGTGTCGTTCAAAGTCATTAATTCTCAATTTTCTACACTTGTTAACTCTTGACTTTTTGAAAACAGCCATTCTAAAAGGTGTGAGGTAACATCTTACTGTGGTTTTGATTTGCATTTTCCTGATGATTAGTGATGTTGACCATCTTTTTATCTGTTGGCCATTTGTATATCTTTTTTTGGAAAGATGTCTACTCAGATCCTTTGCCTATTTTTTAATTGGGTAATTTGTTTATCTGCTATTGAATTGTATGAGTTCCTTATGTATTTTGGATATTATCAAATATGTGGTTTGTAAATATTTTCTCCCATTCCCTAGGTGCCTCTTCATTCTGTTGATTGTTTCCACTTGGAGAAGCACTCATCTCTTCCAGATTTTATGGACTAGCATCAATAAGGAAAGAGTTCCACCTGTAGCTGAGGCACATTGGAACATCCTATGGCTCCAATTCCAGTAGCTTGAGGCACTAGGTGTGGGTGGTACGTAGTGGCTCCAGGTTGGGGGGTTGGGTTGTGCACAGTGTCTCATGGGCTCAGGCAACTGGGGTTCACAACCATTACAACTGTGTGATTCTTGGTGACGAGAACTGTGGGGGTCCACTGTGGCTGGAAAGGCTGTTGGGGTACTCAGTGATGTCCCTAGGCCCAGCAGCAAGGGACCAGGTAAGCAGCTGTGATGGCTAGGGCCAGTGGTGTGCACCCACTTGGCTGTGGAGTCTGGTGCAGGCACATGCGTGGTGGTGAGCACCCAGACCAGCAGCAGGGGCTGGGATCAGCTGCCTGCACGTGCAGTTGCTAGGGCCAGAGCTGATGGTGTACACACTGGGGCTACAGAGGTGTATGGGCTCGGGTAGCTGGATTCTGCAAAGTCAAAAACCTGCAGGGTTTCAAGGGGTCCACAGTTGTGCAGGCTTTTGATTTTCTCAGCCACAAAAGTTGTGGGGGTGCATGTAGCAGACTGCTGAGGTCTGCAATCATGAACACTGCAGGGTCCTCAGTGGTGAAAATTGTTGGGGTCCACAGAGTCCACAAGAGCTATTGAGGTCTTCAGCAGTGAAGATGTCTGGGCTTCTCTATAGAGCAGGCCAGAGGGGACCATGGTCATTCTTGCCATGTGGCTTATCCTGGCAGCCCCTGTCCTTCTTTGTTCCTACCTGGAGCCAGACATTTCAGCTATGCTGATCTCCAAGTGATCTGGTTGGGTTCAACTGGATCCTTCATTCAGTGCCCTGAAAGGCTGGGGAAGCTATGGCTCACTCTGCCCATGATTTCCTTGCAGTGAGCTATGGCTCACTCTGCCCATGATTTCCTTGCAGTGAGCTATGGCTCACTCTGCCCATGATTTCCTTCCTAGGGGAGCTAGTTCCCTCTTGGCTCTGAACACTGCTGTACTGGGGCATGGGAGGATGCAGGCAGAGTGAAACTATTCTCCCTATCCTTTTTGTGTAGTTATTATCAGCTTTCTTGCTCCTCTGTGTTGTTACAGCTTCTCAAGTACACTCCAGAGCTCTTGCCAAGCTACTTTCATTTGTGGACAGCTCTCAAATTGTATTTTTATTGAAGGACAGAGCCTGGGATCCCCTACTCCATTGTATTGGTGGTTCATTTTTTAGTTAGGTTGCTTTCTTATTGTTGAGTTTTGAGAATTCTTTATTATTTGGACATAAGTCATTTATCAGAGAGATGTTCATGAAATATTTTTTCCCTGTCTTTGTCTTGTCTTTACATTCTCTTAACAGAGTCTTTTTTGGGGCGCCTAGGTGGCTCAGTCGGTAAGCATCTGCCTTCCGCTCAGGTCGTGATCTCAGGGTCCTGGGATCGAGCCCCACATTGGGCTCCCTGCTCAGCGGGGAGCCTGCTTCTCCCTCTGCCTGCTGCTTCCCCTGCTTGTGCTCTCTCACTCTCTTGCTCTCTCTGTCAAATAAACAAAATCTTTAGGAAAAAAAAAGAGTCTTTTTTTTTCTTAACAGAGTCTTTCACAGAGCAGAAGTTTTTCATTTTAATAAAATACAACTAAACACTTTTTCTTTATTTCACTGTGCTTTCAGTGTTGTCGCTAAAATATTGCCAAACTCGAGGTCACTTCAATTTTCTATATTTTTTTTCCTTCCAGAACTCTTAGAGTTTTACATTTTACATTTAGCTCTATGATTGATTTTGAGTTAATATTTGTGAAAGTTGTAAGGTCTGTGTCTGGGTTCATTTTTTGCATGTATTTTTTTGCATATTTATATCCAATTTTTTCAGCACCGTTTGGATAAAACATCCTTTCTCCATTAAGTGTCCTTGCTGCATTGTCAGTGTTTCGGGGGGGGCCACTGCAGGCTCTGTTTTGTTGTATTGGTCTATTTGTCTACACTTTCTCCACTACCATGCTGCTTTACTTTCTGTAGCTTTAAAGTAAGTCTTGAAAATGGGTAAATCCTTCAACTTTGTTCTTCTACAGTATTATGCTGGCTTTTCCAGGTCTTTTGTCCTTCCATATAAACCAGAAAAGCAGTTTGTCAATATCTTCAAAATACCTTTTTGGGATTTTGTTGAGATGGCACGGAATCCGTAGTTCACACTGAGAAAAATTAACATGTCATCAAGGTTGAGTCTCTTAATCTTAGATCTTTTTAATTCATTACTCAGAATTTTGTGGTTTTCCACATATAGATCCCATACGTAATTTGTCAGATTTATAACTATTTTGGTTTTTGGTGCTATTGCAAATGATGGGGTTCTTTTTTCTTTATTTCAAATTCCAACTGTCCATTGTTGATACACAGGAAAGCAGCTGACTTGTGTATAACTTTGTCTCTCGTGACTTTTTTTATACTTGATTATTAATTAGTTCCAGAAGATTTTCTCTCTATTGTTTGGAATTTTCTGCATAATCATGTCATCTAAACAGAGGCAACTGTGTTTCTTCCTTTCCAATTTGTGTACTTTTTATTTCTTTTTCTTGTCTTTTTATACTAGCTAGGACTTCTAGCACAATCTTAAATTGTAGAGGTGAGGCATCATCCTTGCCTTGTTCCTTATCTTCGTGGGAAAGCATCTAATTTCTCCCCGTTAACTGTTAGCCGTATATTTTTGTAGATATTCTTTATCAAGTTGAAAAAGGTTTTTTCAATTTGTTTTGCTGAGAGTTTTTATGATAATCGGATGTTGAATTTTGTCAAATGTTTTTTCTTCATCCATTGATAAAATCGTGTTGTATTTCCTCAAGTGTTGGATGAAATTGCTGAATTTCAAATATTGAGCCAGCCTACTTTGGATAAATCATACTTGGTATATTTATTGTATGATTCTTTTTGCACTTTATTAGGTTTGATTGGGTAATAGTTTGTTGAGGCTTTTTGGATTGCTTTTCATGAGAAATACTCATCTATAGAGTTCTTTCTCATAATGTCCTTATTTGGTTTTAGTTATTAGTATAATGCTGGCCTCATGCAATGAGTTAAAAAGTGATCCTTCTGCTTCTATTTTCTGGAAGAGATTGTGGAGAATTGCTATCATAAATTATTTAAAAGTTTAATACTCACCAGTGAAACCACTGGGCCTAGTTATTTCTTTGTTTGAAGGTTAGTAATTACTAATTTAAATTCTTTTATAGATTTAGCCCTTTCCTGATGATCTATTTGTCCTTGTGTGAGTTTTGAAAATTTACATAGTGCAAGAAATAGTCCCATTTCATCTAGGCAATCAAATTAATAGGCAGAGAGTTGTTTATTGTATTTATTAAACTTTTAATGTCCACGGGATCAGTAGTGATGAGATCTCTTTCAGTTCTGCTATTAAAAATCTGTGTCATCTATCTTTTCTTCATAAGCTGGACAAGAAGTTTATCATTTTACTGATCTTTACAAAGAACAAGCTTTTGGTTCTATTGATTTTCTCTAGTGTTTTCCTGCTTTTAATTTCATTGATTTCTGCTTTAATTTACATTTTTATATTCTTTTCCTTCCTTTACCTTAAATTGCTCTACTCTTTCACTGGTTCCCTAAAATGAAAGCTTAGATTATTGATTTTAAGTATTTCTCCTTTTCTAAAATATGCACTTGATACTATAAAATTCTAAGTAAAACACTGCTTTCATCATCTCCCATAAATTCTGATAAGTTGTATATTCATTTCATTTAGTTCAAAGTACATTTTATTATTTTTTATTTTTTCTATTTTATTTTATTCTATTTTTTTTTTGTTATTATGTTCAGTTAGCCAACATATAGTACATCATTAGTTTTTGATATAGTGTTCAACGATTCATTAGTTGCATATAACGCCCAGTGCTATCTTGAGACTTCTTCTTTGACCCACGTGTTATTTTGAAGCGTGTTGTTTAATCTTCAGTGACTTGTGTATTCTCCAGCTATTGTTATGTTAGTGATTTCAACTTTAATTCCACTGTGGTCTGGGAACATAGTTACTATGATCTTTGTTCTTTTAAATTTGTTAGGGTGTCTTTTTTGGACCAGGATGTTGGCTGTTTGGGTGACTAGTCTATGCAAGCTTAAAAAGTGTATATTCTGCTGTGGTTGGATAGGGTATTCTATGAATATCATTTAGATCAAATTGATTGATATACTGCTCATGTCAACTCTATACTTACAGATTTCCTCTCCATTTGTTCTATCAGTTACTAAGGAAAGGGTGTTGAAGTCTATTACTAAAATACTGGATTCACCTATTTTTCCTTGTTTTTTTCCTTTTCCAATTATTGCTTCTGCGTTCAGGTGCACACACGTTTAGGATTGCTCTGCCTTAGTGAAGTGGCCCCTAAATCATGAAATGCCTTCTTTATCTCTAAAAATTTTCGTTCTTTACAGTGTGCTATGTTTGAGATTAATATAGCACTCCAGACCTCTTTGATTTCTGCAATTAAAGTGTGTTTTCAACATTACTTTACTTCTTACCTAACCAAGTCTTAACATCTAAAATTGGTTTCTCAGTTGAGTGTCCAACTCTTGATTTTGGCTCAGGTCTTGATCTCAGGGTCATGATCTCAGGGTCATGAGATCAAGCCCTGTGTTGGGCTCCAAGCTCAGCATGGAGTCCACTTGTCCTTCTTCCTCTGCCCCTCTCCCCACTCTCTCTCTCTCTCAAATAGATAAAATCTTTAAAATAAAATAAAATAAAACAAAATAGGTTTTATCCTAGACAACATATAGTTCTGTCTTATCTGTTTGCTTGTTTTCTTTTAACTGGTACATTGTTTAATTTGAGTAGTTAGGATATCAATATATAGAGTAATTATTGATGTAGTTGGATCAATATCTACCATATTTCTACTATCTTTCTATTCATGCAGCTTTTGTTTATTTCTTTCCCCACCCTCTTCTCTGCTTTTTGTGGTTGTAATTCAACCTTTTATATGATTCCATTTTATTTCCTCTATTAGCACACCGGTTATATTTTATTTTTACTTTTTTAGTGGTTGCCCTAGAGTTTGCAGTATACAATTTGAGCTCATCTAAATCCCTATTCAAAAAATTCTATACCACATCAGGTGTAGCATTTTTACCTTATAACAGATTACTCCCAATTCCTCCCATCCTTTATGGTGTTGCTATGATTCATTTCACTTATCTCTATGCCATGGGCCCCCAGTATATTGTTACTATTATTACTTTAAACAGTTATCTTCACACCAGTTAAGAACTTTAAAAATACAGGTTTTATTTTATCTTCTTATATTCCTTCTTCAATGATCTTCCTTTCTTTCTGTAGTTCAAGTTTCTGATCTATATAATTTTCCTTTGCACTGAAGAATTTAACTATCTTATAAAACAGATCTGCTGGTGATGAATTCTGTCAGTGTTTAATTACTTGAGGAATTCTTAATTTTCTCTTCACTGTGAAAGATACTATAGAATTCTGAATTGGTAGTATTTTCCTTTCAACAATTTCATATTTACCCCACTCATCTTTTGTTTGCATGGTTTCTCATGAGAATTCACAGCAATTCTTACCTTTGTCCTCTATAGGTAATGCACCTCCCCACTCTGGTTTCCTTCAAGATTTTCCTTTAGTCTGTTGTTTTGTTTAATTTTGTTTTTGTTTTTGTCTTTGTTTTTTGTTTTTTAAATTTTGAAAATAGTATGCCTTGGTGTAGAGTTTTTGTTATTTATTTATCCTGCTTGGTGTTCTCTAAGCATCCTGAATCTTTCTCTTAATGTCTATCATTAGTTCTGGAAAGTTCTTGGCCATTATTACTTCCAAATTTCTTCAATTCTGGTCTCTCCTACTTCTCATATATTCCAATTACACATATGGTACACCTTTTGAAAACATCCCATAATTTTTAGATATTTTATTCTTTTTTTCCACTTTCTTTTTTCTCTTTGTATTTTCAGTATATAGCCTACTGATAAACTCATCAAAAGCATTCTTCATTAGTGTTACAGAGTTTGGGATTTTAACATTTCCTTTTGATTCTTTCTTAGAATTTCTATCCCTAAGCTTGCATTCCCCGTCTGTTCTTGAATGTTGCTTACTTTCTTCATTAGAGTCCTCACATTTTAATAATACTTATTTTAAATTCCCTGTCTGATTATTCTTTTTTATTTATTTTTATTTAAATTCAGTTAGCCAAGGTATAGTACTGATTATTCTAACTGCTTCTGACGCTTGCTTTGTCTCTTCAGATTGTGGAGTTTTTTTGTTTTTTTTTTTTGCCTTTTGGCATGCCTTATAATTTTTGTTGAAAGTGGAATATGTTGCGTTGCATAACAGGAATTGAGGTAAGTATTTAGATTTATGTTAATTGGGCCAAGAGTCAGGCTGGTTTAATATTTGCTGTAGGTGTAAATGTCTGAAACTTCCCACTCATTTTATATCCTTGTCTGTGTCTCCAGTCATGTTCTTGAGCTTCCCTGAGACTTCCTCCTTGGATTACATGAGTTTATTTCAGCTCTTTCCAGTGTAATCCGTGTTACAATCCTGGGGTCTTGGTGTGGTGGTGAGGAAGGGGGAGGGGAAAGTTCTGTGACCTTAGGATTACGTCTTGGTACACAGGAGACTGTGTTCCTGGGCTCTGACTTCACCAGTGTCTCTCAGCTCTTTGTTTGCCCTCTTAATTGAGAATGGAAGGGTAAGAGGACTGGAGTAGGAGAAATCTCCTTCCTCCAGGTGGGATGAATCTTGGATAAAGCCTTTCTCCCTAGCGTCTAGGTCTCTGTTATGGAGCATACTCTGGGGATGTTCCACAATGTATGTCTGCCCTCCCTCTGCCAAAGCAACAGTGCTTATGTCTTTCTGGGTCTGGGCTGATGGTGAACACGGTGGGGTTCCTGGAGGTTAAGCCCACAATATGTGGGGACTCAGGGGCTCCTGACTCTCATGTTAGTCCATACTCATCCTCCAACAGCTTGTTGAAATAATCATGTAAGCCTTCCTGTGAGTGTATGGCTTCCTGAAGCACATCTCAGCCGTAAGTCTCAGGACTTACTATCTCCTGAGATTGAGAGTTGGGCATTTGCCCAGCAACTTCTGTTCTTTTATGGGTTCAAGATCTTCTAAACTTCCTTTCAAATCCCAAATACTTCCCAAATGAATTATCTGCCTTTCTTCATCTCCATTTCTAAGATCCGAAGAAAAGCCGGCATCTTTCTTACCTGGAATATTGCAATGGTCCCCTCACTGATCTCCACACTTCTACCCTTGTGCTCCAGCTTCATTCAATCAATTCTACATGCCACCCAGAGAAATGTTCTAAAATGCAGATTAAATCAGTTCCCTCCTCTGCTTACAGCTCATCAGAGGTGGTAATGGAAATTGAACTGTGAGTGCTTCTGTGTACAATTTTAAGGTTTTGTACATGCAAAACACGATGAAATGATAGCGAAGGAATATAAGATCCTTCCTATGGAAAGAACAAAGAAATGTGGAGAGATGACCATGGTTAGAGACATCATAAAAGATGGGAAACACCTGGATGCATGACAACAGCATGAGAAGGGCAGAGAATATTGGAAGATGAGTTTGGGGATGGTCAAGTCCTTGAGATGCGTAGTGGTGGGCGCACTAATTAATACAAGGACCCTGATCACTCTTCAGGATGCTGCGATACATGGAAAATGGGAGCCCCAGGTACTCTGTGGACAATGCCAGGTTACACAGGAGGATTAACTGGAGGTCTTTCTAAGGAGCAGTTGGATACTCAGATACACTCCTTCACTTTAAGCACCAACAAAGCTACCACACCTCTGCCCTAAAGAATAAAAGCAAATGTGGAATAAATTTGACTCACCAAAGAGACTAAAGCAAAGGAACTTAGGAAGCAGACACCAGTTAGAGCTAAAGGCAAAAATGAGGTACCACAGTGACAAAAAGGGATCGGATGAAGATGTGTAAACAATTGTCCACATAACATGTTTCTATGGTGCTCCGTGAACATAGGAATAAGTAACTAAATGAATGAGTGAGTGAGGAGGGAAAGATTTAAATAGTTGACTTCTACATATTTCATTTTATGGTTTTGAGATTTTACAATTTTTCCAAATATCTCCCTAGAAAGAAAAACTTTAGAAGTTAACTGTTGGGGCTCCTGGGTGTGTCTGCCCTCAGCTCAGGTTATGATCTCAGGGTCTTGGAATCGAGCCCCACATCAGGCTCCTTGCTCAGCGGGGAGTCTGCTTCTCCCTCTGCCCCTCCCACCTTCTCGTGCATGCTCTCTCTCTCTCTCACTCGTTCTCTCTCTGAAATAAATACATAAAGTCTTTTAAAAAACTAAAAAAAAAATAAAAGTTAACTGTTAATTGGAGGGCAAAGCCGCACAGAGCGCGGTCTGATAACCAGTCCCCTTTCACGGTAAGGAGGTGTGTTACCCCTGGTGCTTTAGCCGCCTCGTGTGTCTGTTGCAGT
Organism: Halichoerus grypus; assembly: GCF_964656455.1. NCBI lineage: Eukaryota > Metazoa > Chordata > Mammalia > Carnivora > Phocidae > Halichoerus > Halichoerus grypus. The sequence continues at coordinate 3,712,985 of NC_135723.1, forward strand.
TCACTTGCACCCTTGCAGCTCACTCACTCCCTCAGCCTGGCTCTCAGTGACACAGGGCATCTGAGCTCCTCCTGCATACAGAGAAATCAATGATGACTTTCATAAAAGAGTGGCAATTTTGTGCAGACCTTCACAGGCCCAGGAAGTTGTAATTCAAATTATATTCACTAGTTCAAGACACATGCTTGTACTTCGGCCCACATTCATATCGCATGTTTAATGCACCAGTTAATCCTGAGATAGTCCTCGTATGTCTATTAATCTCTCAAATTAATGAAAGCCAAGTACTTCTTTAGCAATTTACATTTATCCACGTTGAACTGGTTTTTAGTAGTCTCGGTGTAAATCAAGGCCGGTAAGCAGGATAAGTAAAACACAGTTCAAGAAAGGCCAGTATCATTTATAAATATGGATACAAAATCCTACACCTAATGTTAACAAACCAAACAGATAGTGTATTAAAAGGATGATGCATCATCATCAAGCCAGGTTTACTCCAGAAATGTAATATGGATTTGACATTTTAAAAAGTCAATTAATATTATCAACACTAACAGAGTAAGGTCTCCAAATGTTTTTGTCATCTCAACAGATTAAGTAAAAACATTCAATAAAATGCAAATTTCATTTAAGTTTAACAGACACAGGCAAATTAATGACTCAGCAAACCAAAATAAAAAAAAAAAAGTACTTCCTTGATCTGATAAAAGCTATCAACACAAAAACTAACTTTGAGATTAAGGAACAAGATAAGAATGTCCACTTATCCCTGCCACGCAAGAGTGTACTGAATGTTTTAGTCAGTGCTGTAGGGCACAAAAACAATATTGGTATATGTATGTGGATCAGAAAGAAAAAAAAACCTATCTTTTTTTACAGATGACTTGGTTGCATAATAGAAAATGTAAAAGTCTCTACATAAAATATTAGAGTAAATAAAAATATATAATAAGAAAGCAGAATATAAAAGTAATATGCAAAAATCTTTTACATTCTTATATATCAGAATAGTTTTAAAAGAGATACCATTTAAATAACATCAAAAATGTAAAGTATCTAGAAATAAATCTAACAAAATATTTGCAAGTTTTTTATGGAGACCTTTATTGATAATATTAAATGTTATTATGGAAAGGTATGTAAATCTATATAAATGAGGTAATATACATGTAGTAGAAAATCATGTTCATGCATCGGAAGACTCAATATTTCAAAAATTCTACTTTTCTATGATTTGATCTATAGAATCAATGTCATCTTCATCAAACCCCAAGGTTCTTTGTTTTGTTTTGCTTTTCTATTGCTTATTGACTAGGGTTTTTTGGGGGGAGGGTGTGTGGGAGGGAGTTGGGGAGAGCACGGCCAAAAGATTCCAAAATCTCTCTGTACTTCTAAAACATCGAGATAGTTGGGAAAAAAAAGGATGAGATGAAGAGATTAGCCTTCCTTAACACTAAGGTTATTTTGAGGTGATAATAGAACAGTGTGGGTTTGGAATGAGCTCAAAGGGATTAGAGATCCCAGAAACATATGGATGGCTTAGGTAGTAGGTCACACTGAGGGGAAATCGTAGGCATGTTCATCAACTGGGATGAGATAACATGTATCCACATGGGCAAAAAGGAAGTCGAACCACTTTCTTACACCAATTTCAGGTGGATTAAAGACCTAAATTTTATTTAATTTCATTTTTTTTTAAGTAGGGGTTGGGAGCAGAGGCAGAGAGAGAGAGAGAGAGAGAGAGAATCTTAAGTAGGCTCCATGCCCAGCACAGAGCCCGACCTGGGGCCCCATCTCACGACCCTGACATCATGACCTGAGCAGAAACCAAAAGTCGGACGCTTAACTGACTGTGCCACCCGGTGCCCCAAAAATATGCTTAATACTATTAATAAGCATGAAAACACAAATCACAACTGCAGTCAGATACCATTATAACCCAATTGGTTGGCAAAAATTAAGATGTCTTATATGAACAATTGTTAGAATGTGGAACAATGGCAACTGTCATATATGGCCAGGAAATACATCAATTGTACAACTACATTTTGGTATAAACTAACACTTACATGTTCTTAAATCAAGAAAATTTGCATCTAGGCACATTTCTTAAAGAAAACCTTGCACCTGTGAACAAGAACTATACAACATTGTTCGTACCAACCAAAAACTAGAAACAACTTAAATCTCCATCCACAGTATATTAAACACATTGTAGCGTATTATACAATGGAATGTTGCAGAGCAATAAAAAGATTGGTAATAACAACCATGGGCATCCACACAGATAAACCTCAGACATTTTGAACAAAATAAGCAAGTCAGAAGAATATCTGTGTATGATTACATTCATATGAATTTCAAAACCATGCAAGATCAAACATCACATCTTTAGACATTCATGCACAGGTGGTAAAATTGTATTTACAAATGGCAATGGACTATTTACTAAAAATGTCAAAATATCTCTCGGGAAGTGGTGGTGGGGGGACACCATTTGGGAATGGCATATAGAGGGTGTACCTCTGGTAGTGACCGTCTTTTAATCTTGATTACACGGATCTTCACTTTATCGTTCTTTAATATGTATATATTTACTTAATATATATATAATATTATTATATATTATATAATATAAATCTTTATATATATTAAAGATATATATTAAAATATCTTTATATATGTTAAAGATATATATTAAAATATCTTTATATATTTATATATAAAATATATATCTTTATATGTTTATAAATATATATCTTTAATATATATATATAATTTCTATGCTTTTTGGTCTCATGTTGTCCTTCTGATGAGACGATACAGTATTGAGTAATATTGCATGAGTGGTATTATTAAGACATCAACAGTATAGCGTGCTGATGAAGTCACGCACTCATTAGGATAATTAGAGAAGAAAGTGAGTTGTAAAAGTGGAGGAAGGAGGCGGGAGTTGATTTTGCAAAGGAACACTTTAAACAGTGGGGAGGGCTTTAGTTGTCATCCAAGGGACTTGGAATCATGCTGTGTCAATTAAGAGATATCAAAAGTTTCCAAAAAGAGGTGTGATATGGATTATAAAGTCATCACAGATCCTTAGGGGACACATGCGTGCTCGCACACATGCACATGAATATAGAACACGTGAAGCTTTAGGAAGGGAATACAGAAGGTCTTAAGTGAGTCACTGGGCAGAGGGAGTCCATGCACTGTAAGTTGTCTGGCCATTTGGATAATGGAAATATATGTCCCTGCAGGTCCTTGTGTTCATTTTTGAAAGTGCTACTTTAGAGAAGCCTGAAGGATAGCCAAGTGCCACCTGCCAGGTGGTTGCAAGTACAGGTGCGGAGATGAGAGAAGGTGAGAGAGAACGATGTAGACTGAGGGTCCTTCTTCATGAATGCTCAGAGAATGGGGTCCTTGAGGAATTCATATGGTTGATAAAGACAGAGGAACAAAGGCAGAACCCTAGCAAAAACTTATTCATATGAAAGACAGGAGAGAAGCCAGACCTGTAATGGGGCAGAGAAAGAGGCTGAGAAGTGGTAGGAAAATAACTAAAATAGATTAATGACCAGAAGTCAAGGAAAGAGAGACATCCGTAGAGACCTAAGTAAGTTGTTTTGAGGGCCTCACTCCCTGGAAGTGTTGTCCTCTCTGACCCTCTGGCAACATTAGCAGGGGGATCAAGGCAGAAAGAGACCCCTCCCAACCATGGCAGAACAACTCTAAATTCCCCTCCAAGTCTCCAACTCTTTGAAAGCACGTTTTCCATCCCCTGAGTGTGGCCAGGACCTGTGACTTGCTTCTGTGTATGGCAGAGGTGGATGTCACTCCACGACTACTACATACGATCATCATATCTTGCTAGTAGACTCCCTCTCACTCGCTAGTTTGATGAAGCAAGCTGCTATGCTGCAAGCTTCCAATGGAGGAGCCCACATAACAAGGAACAAAAGATGGCCCCAGCCAACTGCCAGCCAGAACTACTCAAGCCCCCAGGCTCACAACTGACAAGGAACTGTCAACAGTCAACACCACATGAGCTCAGAAGTGACCCTGAGAAAAAACCACAGCCTGACCAACAAGTTGCTTGCAGTCTTGTGAGAGATAAATAAGCAAAGGATCCAGTTAAGTCATACTTGGATGCCTGACACCCAGAAACTATGTAATAATAAATGTATGTCATGTTAAGGCACCAAGTCTGTGGTACTTTGGTATCTAGCAATAGATAACAAACACAGTCGCCATATAAACCAAATCAACCCATTGACTTGTTCTTCAATCCCTATAGTTCATCTTTTCAAGAATTCCCTCTAACACACAGTATGGAACCTTCTTTCACTCAACACGATGTGTTTGAGATTCATCTCAGTCATCGCGTTTATCAATAATTTGTTTCTTTTTATTGCTGGTAGTGTATTCCATTGTATAGATATACTATTGCTTGCTTATCTGTTTACCAATTAAATGAGATTTGGGTTGTTTAAAAAAAGGGGGGGTCCTAATAGACATCTCACTCTAATGTCCTTCATGCCCAGGACAGAGTCAGCCATGTCAAATGCACTTGAAGGGAAGACAAGAAGTTAATGGCAATCTTAACAAAGTCAGTAAAAACTAAGGCCAAAAAAATATTTTTTTCAAAGGAGGGGTGGTGAGTTCCAGTTCCAGAATGGCAACATGAAGATATCTTGGCAGACAAAACCCTTAGTGAAATGTGTGAAAAGTGTAAAAAAAAAAAAAAAAAATGTAACCACATAATGTGTCTAGAAATCGTTCTAAGGACATACAATAATTGAAGAAACAATTATTTGAGAAAATCAAAACAAAACCAAAAAAATATTAATATAGTAGAAATAGAAGGGAACTTCCTCAGCCTGTTAAGAGACATAGATAAAAATACCCACAGCTAACATCATACTTAACAGTGAATGGCTGGCTGCTAATACTAGGACTATAAGGTTAGGAACAAGAAAGGATGTCCACTCTCACCACTTGTATTCAAAATTTATTGGAGGTCTTAACGAAGGCAACTATGGTAGAAAAAGAAATAACAGGCATCTAGATTGGAATGGAAGAAGTAAAACCGTCTCCACTCATAGATCACGTGATCATGTATCTAGAAATTGCTAAGGAATCCTCCAAAGAACTCTTAGAACTAATGAATTCAATAGGCTGTAGGATTCAGGATCAGTATGCAAAATTTTATTTCTATACACACAATGAACAATCCATAAGTGAAATTAAGAGAATAATTCAATTTATAATAATATCAAAAAGAATAAAATACTTGGGAATAAAAATTTAACAAAAAATATGAAAACCATAATCTAAAACCCACAAAATATTGTTAAAAAGAAATTAAAGAAGGTCTCAAGAAATAAAAAAAATATCCCATGTTCATGAGTCAGAAGATTTAATATTCTTAAGACATCAATATTTCCCAAATCTGATCTATAGACATAGCACAATTACTATCATAATTCCAGCAGAATTCAGTATAGAACCTAATAAGCTGGTTCTAAAATCTAATTGCAAAAGACTAATAATATCCAAAACAATCTTGAAAAAGAAGAATAGAGTACGAGGCTAGTACTTTGTGATTTCAAAACATAGTACAAGTTACAATAATCATGACGATATGAAAATGGTATCAGGATAGAGATATAGACCAATGGTATAGAACAGGGATTCCAGAAATAAACACATATATCTATGGCCAATTGATTTTAACAAGGATTCCAACACCATTCAATGAGGAAAGAAGTATTTTCAACATATGGTTTGGGACTACTGGATAGCCATACACAAGAGAATGAAGTTCTACCTCCCACCATATACAAATGTTAACCCCAAATGAATTATAGATCTAAATGTAAGAAGTAAGACTACAAAATCCTTAGAAGGAAGTATAGGAGACAAATCTTTGTGAGCTTGGTCTACCAATGATTTCTTAGATATGACACCAAAAACACAAGCAACCAAAGAAAAAAGGTAAATTTTACTTAGTCAAAATGAAAAATCTTCGTTGTTCTTGAAAGGACGTTATCAAGAAGGTTATAAGACAATGCACAGGATTGAAATATTTGAAAATCATACATCTGATAAGGGACTTGCCTCTAGAATACATAAATTATTCTTGAAATTCAATAATATAAAGCCCAAATACCCAATTTTAAAAAAATGCAAAGGATCTGAATAGATGCAGAAAAAGCATTTGACAAAGTACAACATCCAACCATGATAAAAACCCTCAACAAAGTAGGTTTAAGGGAACATACTGGGGCGCCTGGGTAGCTCAGTCGTTAAGCGTCTGCCTTCGGCTCAGGTCGTAATCCCAGGGTCCTGGGATCGAGCCCCGCATTGGGCTCCTTGCTCAGCAGAAAGCCTGTTTCTCCCTCTCCCACTCCCCCTGCTTGTGTTCCCTCTTTCACTGTGTCTCTCTCTGTCAAATAAATAAATAAAATCTTTAAAAAAATAAATAAATAAAGGGAACATGCCTTAAAATAATAAAAGCCATATATGGAAAACACATAGGTAACAACATCCTTAAAGGGGAAAAACTGAGAATTTTTCCCTTAATGTCAGGAACAAGACAAAGATGTCCACTTTCACCACTTTTATTCAACCCAGTACTGGAAGTCCTAGCTATGGCATTCAGACAAGGAAAGGAAAGGAAAGGAAAGGAAAGGAAAGGAAAGGAAAGGAAAGGAAAGGAAAGGAAAGGAAAGGAAAGGGCATCCAAATCAGTCAGCAAGAAGTAAAATTTTCACTATTTGCAGATGACATGACACTATAAATAGAAAATCTAAGAGTCCAGCAAAAAACTGCTAGAACTGATACACAAATTCAGTAAAGTTGCAGGATACAAAATGAATGTACAGGAATCTGTCACATTTCTATACAGTAATAATGAAGCAGCAGAAAGAGAAATTAAGAAAACAACCCCATTTAAGAATGAAGGGGGGGAAATCAGAGGGGGAGACGAACCATGAGAGACGATGGACTCTGAGAAACAAACTGAGGGTTCTAGAGGAGAGGGTGGTAGGGGGATGGGTTAACCCGGTGATGGGTATTAAAGAGGGCACGTTCTGCATGGAGCACTGGGTGTTATGCACAAACAATGAATCATGGAACACTACATCAAAAACTAATGATGTAATGTATGGGGATTAACATAACATAATAATAAAAAAAAAATCCACCAAAAATAATAAGATAACTAGGAATAAACCTAACTGAAGAGGAGAAAGATCTGTACTTTGAAAACTATAAAACACTGATGAAAAAAATTCAAGACAACACAAAGAAATGGAAAGATATCCCATGCCCATGAACTGGAAGAACAAACATTGTTAAAACATCTATACCACCCAAAGCAATCTGTAGATTTGCAGTCTCTATCAAAATACCACCAGCATTTTTCACAGAACTAGAACAAACAATCCTAAACTTTGTATGGAACCACAAGAGACCCCAAAGAGCCAAAGTAACCTTGAAAAAGGAAACCAAAGTTGGAGGCATCACAATTCTGGACCTCAAGTTATATTACAAAGCTGTAGTGATCAAGACATATGATACTGGCACAAAAACGGACACATAGATCAATGGAGTTGAATAGAAAAGCCAGCCATAGAGCCACATTATATGATCGAGTAATCTTTGACAAAGCAGGAGAGAATATCCAAAGGAAAAAAGACAGTCTCTTCAACAGATGTTGGGTAAATTGGACAGCCACATGCAGAAGAATGAAACTGGACCATTTTTTTATGCCATATGCAAAAATAAAACTCAAAATGGATTAGGGACCTAAATGTGAGACCTGAGAACATAAAAATCCTAGAAGAGAACACAGCAATAATTTCTCTGACATCAGCCATGGCAACATTTTTCTAGATATGTCTCCTGAGGCAAGGGAAATAAAAGCAAAAATAAACTATTGGGAATACATCCAAATAAAAATCTTCTCCACAGCAAAGGAAACGATCAACAAAACTAAAAGGCAACCCACAGAATGGGAGAAGTTATTTGCAAGTGACATATCGATAAAGGGTTAGTATCCAAAATATATAAAGAACTTATAAAACTCAACACCCAAAAAACAAATAATCCAATTTAAAATGGGTAAGAAGACATGAACGGACATTTCTCTAAAGAAGACGTCCAGGGGAACCTGGGTGGCTCAGTTGGTTAAGCATCTGCCTTTGGATCAGGTCATTATCCCCGGGTTCTGGGATGAGGCCCCACGTTGGGCTCCCTGCTCTGTGGAGAGTGTTTCTCCCTTTTCTTCTCCCCCGGCAGACACATGAAAAGATTTTCAACATCACACATAATAGGGGAAATGCAAATCAAAACCACAATGAGATACCATTTCACACCTGTCAGAATGTCTAAAATCAACAACACAAGAAACAACAGGTGTTGGCGAGGATGTGGAGAAAGGGGACCCTCTTGCACTGTTGGTGGGAATGCAAACTGGTGCAGCCACTCTGGAAAACAGTATGGAGGGTCCTCAAAAGTTAGAAATAGAAGTACCTTATAATCCAACAATCACACTACTAGGTATTTACCCAAGGAATACAAGAACATTAATTGAAAGGAATGCATGCATCTCTATGTTTATAGCAGCATTATCTACAATAGATAAGATATGGAAGTCACCCAAGTGTCCATTGACAGATGAAAGGATAAAGAAGATGTGATACACACACACACACACACACACACACACACACACACACTGGAATATTACTCAACCATCAAAATGAATGAAATCTTGCCATTTGCAATGATGTGGTTGGAGCTAGAGAGTATTATGCTAAGTGAAATAAGTCAGTCAGAGACTAATAGCATATGATTTCACTTACATGTGGAATTTAAGAAACAAAACAAATGAGCAAAGGGAAAGAAATAAGAGAGAGAGAGGCAAACCAAGAAACAGACTCTTACCTCTAGAGAACACACTGCTGGTCACCAGAGGGGAGGTGGGTGGGGGATGGGGGAAGTAGGTGATGGGGACGAAGGAGTGTGCCTGTTGTGATGAGCACCAGGTGATGTACGGACATGTTGAATCACTATATTGTACACCTGAAACTAAGATAACACTGTATGTTAACTATACTGGAATTAAAATAAAAACAGAAGGAAGGAAGGAAGGGAGGGAGGGAGGGAGGGAGGGAGGGAGGAAGGAAGGAAGAGAGACAGAGAGAGAAAGGAAAGAAAGAAAGAAAGAAAAAGAAAGAAAGAAAAGAAAGAAAGAAAGAAAAAAGAAAGAAAGAAAGAAAAAGAAAGAGAAAGAAAGGAAGAAAGGAAGGAAGGAAGGAAGGAAGGAAGGAAGGAAGGAAGGAAGGAAGGAAGGAAGGAAGGAAAGAAAAGAAAGTAAAATAAAATAGTGTCCATATCTTGGGGAAAAAAACCTTATGTTTGAAAATTGGGGGTTTTTTCCTTTGTTTTAATCTAAACGGACAGTACATACAAAAGTAAAGGAACTAGGATGTACCCATGGCTGTTTGTTTAGGACTAGGTGTTTTCATGATCATTACATTATTTAATACTCAAAATAATCTCATGAAGTAAGAAGTGACAATTCTGTACTACAGCCAGGAACTGGGCATTGCAGGAAGGAGGAAGGGTCACCATGAAAGTGATCAGAGATACCTCACCTCAACATGTTTATACATATAATGAATATATATATGTATATATATTCATTTTACTTATCAAAGCATTTTCAATTTTATAGCACTCCAACTTTAAAAACAAGAAGTGGGTTTTTTTAAGATTTTATGTATTTATTTATTTGAGAGAGAGAGAGGGGAGAGGGGCAAAGGAGCAGGGGGGTGGAGATGGAGAGGGAGAAGCAGACTCCTCCCCACTGACCATGGAGCCCGAAGCGGGACTCGATCCCAGGACCCTGAGATCGAGGCAGATGCTTCACCAACTGAGCCACCCAGGCGCCTCAAAAACAAGAGGTTTCAGAACTAGATAGATGGATAGAGGATGATGATAGACACATGATAGATAGATGATAGATAGATAGATGATAGATAGATGATAGATAGATAGATAGATAGATAGATAGATAGATAGATAGATAGATAATAGGTAGATACAGAAAGACTGATAGACCGATGATAGACTGAATTGTGTGCCCCTAAAATTAACAAGTTGAAGTCCTAACCCTCAGCACCTCAAAATGTGTCTGTGTACGGAGATAGGGCCTTGAAAGAGCTGGTGAGTTGAAATGAGGCCATCAGGTAGCCCTAATCCAGTCTGACTCGTGTCCTCATAAGGAAAGGTTTGGACACTCTCAGGGACAGCAAGGATGTGTAGACACAGAGGAACGACCACGTGAGGACACAGCAAAAAGGCAGCTATCTGCAAGCCAAGGAGAGAGGCCTCAGGAGAAATGAAATCTGCTGCCACCTTGACCTTGGACTTCCGGCTTTCTGAACTGTGCGACAATACATTTCTGTTATTTAAGCCAACCCATCTGTGGTGTTTCCTGATACAGTGTGTGAGAGGGAGTGTGAGAGAAAGACATTTCCATTTTTCTGGACTCTACTTTTACAGTTCCAATTATTTTTTGAAAAATAATATAAGGTAGGCACTCAGAGAGGAGTGTATTTTTAGAAGTCATTTTCTCATTTTGCTCCTAACTGCACAAATAATCCTTATTGATACGTTGTGAAGGTAATCTTTTTCCGTGGCTGATATGTCTGGAGATCATCTAGCTGAGACCCTTAGCTCCAACCACCCGCCAAGGCTCCCATTTCCACAATCACAGGGCTTAGTTGACCACGAATGGCTAAGCATGCATTCAGATTTTATGAACCTGCTCAGCAATAACAAGATTTCTTCCATGGCAATTCTCATTTGATATATACATTTAATGTGCATTATGATGAAAACTTTTTTCTTCCATGAATTGTTTACGCCGGCTTTGATGACTGTTTTTTGTTCATTGCCTTGAATTTAACCTCCTAATCCCATTACTGTTGATGGAAACTGCCAAGTTAAAACCCACGAAAGCAGATGAATATGCCCTGCAGTCCTTGGACATGACTTTGATACATTTCATTTTATTAAACTCATTCACAGACAGATTTTATATTGTTATAAATAGACATCAGCAGATGGGATGCCTTCAGCGGTGGGGGGGGATGAGAGGGCTAGTCCTTAGGGGGTTAATTTAGGAGAAAGCCCATCTGAAAAATTCAGGAACGGCTTTCATAGAACGTTAGGAGTGACTCAGTGCGCTTGTCAAACGCCGGGCCTCCCGCCTCTGATTTGAGCACTGTCTCCTGCACCTGCATGAACTGTGGTCCTCCTCTGGGTGCCCTCAAAGGAGCTGGCGCTCCGGTCCCTTCTGGAGTGAAGGGACCTGGGCACTCTTCCATTTCCCCAGGGAGGATGAGAGCCCCTCGGGGGTCTTCACTCTGCTTTAATCGGTTTTATACATTATTGCATCTTGCACTCAGCGGAGACACACAGGCTTCTGGTGCAGGCAAAGAATTTGTGGACTTTCAGAGCAATGTTTTTGGGTCTCTCTCAATGACATTCAGAGAGCAGACTTGAGGCAGGAAGGTGGAATCAGGACCACTGCCTCTCATCCACACACCCCGTAAACCACACACAAGACGCAAGCCCAGAAGGAACGGCCATCTCAGAAGGTTCTGTAGCCATGGGTCAATGTCATTGCGAGACCCTGTTCCGCGAGGGGCGGCCCAGAAGCCCTACCCACCCACCTGTCCTCCTCGGCTGTGCGGGCTGTTCTTGAAAGCACCACGGCTCTTGTCCTTCCTTCCCTTTAACTTTCTTCTCTCCTCTTTCATTTTGTTGCATTGTATTTCACTGGGAGATGAGGCAAAGACCAGTGCAGGGAAACAGAAGAGGCAAAGCCCTAAATAAAGCATCGTGGACCAAGGGGCCAGAATCCACCACGCACAGCACTTGACAGAGGGCTGAGAGTGCTTTGTCTTATTGCACCAGAGAAGGGGATTATTTTCCTATCTGGAAGCTCAGAGAATATTATCGTCACTCATTTCCCATCCTGATGTGAGACGAGGTACCGGAGCAATGGGGTGATGCCCAGCTGCAAACATGAGGACAAAGTCAGAGCAGCGAGATTGTGGAAGAAGAACGGGATCGTTGCAGCCACGCACCCCTTTTTTCTCCAGCACTGTCTGGTGCCTCAGTAACCGTTAATTAAGCTCCGATCACAAGCTGACTGTGACCTTTCCTCTAAATTTGTGAAAATAAGTTCACTCTGGGGACTTGAGTTTCCAGATCACCAATGATACACAGCTCTTCCTGTGTGCCAGGCAGTATTCTGTTTTTTTACATATTAACTAATTTAATCTTTACTGTAATCTTTGAGGTGGGTGCCATAATATACCTATTTTATACAGGAGAAAACAAAACATGGCGAGGTGAAGACATTGGCCAAAGTCATCGGCGAGGGGGCAGGGGAGCTGGGTTTCTGGGCATCCCAGCTTTAGGACCGCTACCCATGTCCCGTCAGCCCTTCCCACACTGAAGGACGTCCCCAGGAGCACACACTGTCGAGTCCACCGTGGGGCCTTCGTAAAGACTTTCTAAGTTGCCACAGCCCAAATCCTTGAAAGAAAGAGACAAATTTTGGGGGGACATATTAAACACAATGAAAAAAAAAAACTATGTGAAAGAATATATATGTATTTCTGTTGACCTCTGCCCTAGTTCCTAGCACAGAGCTCCTAAGTCTCTTGGATTGTCCTGGGTGACAGCAGTGTCTTTGGTTCTGACGAGGTGACTCTTGGATATCTCATGGACAGGTGCTGGTGACCAGAAGGACCAAGCCATGACTAGAAGTTTGCCATTTTCTGCCTCACATCTCATCCTTTGGTGAGGAGAGAGGGGCTAGAAATGGAGTTAGGAACCAATCATGCCTGCGTGAAGAAGCCTCCATAAACATCCCAAAAGTATGGAGTTTGGGAAGCTTCTAGGTTGGTGAACACATCTATGTGCAGCCCAACTTCATGGGGACAGAAGCTCCTGTGCTTGGGAACTTTCCAGAACTTGCCTTACGTATCCCTTCCTCTGGCTGCTCATCTGTGTCCTTTATTATATCCTTTGTAATAAATCAGTAAACGTAAGTAAGTGGTTCCCTGAGCTCTGGGAGCCATTCTAAGAAACTATGGAACCCAAGCAGAGGGTCATGGGAACCCCGATTTACAGACAGTTGATAGGAAGTAAGAGGACAACCTGGGGCTCATTGGTGTCTGCACTGGGTGGGGCTGCAGGGGCTGAGACCTTAACCTGTAGGTGTCAGAAGTCTTATGAGCATGGTAGCCATGGAGAGAAAAGAAGACACACGTAGGACGAGTGTGGTCTTCCTGTCCGAACTATGAGATGGAAAGGCTTGCTTGTTATGCACTGATTATGTGCTCAACTTGGCATAAAGGACACATTTATATATTTCCTAAGTATATAAATATATATGCATATATTTAATATCTGATATACATCACATTATGTGATATATATAATACATAAAACACATAATAATCCTAATAATTATTAAAATGGGAATTTGCATCTCCATTATTTATTTGAAATCTTTTTTTTAAAGATTTACTTATTTATTTTAGAGAGAGACAAAGAGACTGTGGGGGGAGGATCAGAGGAGAGAGAGTCTTTTTTTTTTTATGTTAATCACCATACATTACATCATTAGTTTTTGATATAGTGTTCCATGATTCATTGTTTGCATATAACACCCAGTGCTCAATGCAGAACATGCCCTCTTTAATACCCATCACCAAGCTAACCCATCCCCCCGCTTCCCTCCCCTCTAGAACCCTCAGTTTGTTTCTCAGAGTCCATAGTCTCTCATGGTTCTTTTTCCCCTCCGATTTCCCCCCCTTCATTTCTCCCTTCCTACTATCTTTTTTTTTTTAACATTTAATGTATTATTTGTTTCAGAGGTACAGGTCTGTGATTCAACAGTCTTACACAATTCATAGTGCTCATCATAGCACATACCCTCCCCAATGTCTATCACCCAGGCACCCCATCCCTCCCACCCCCCACCCCCACTCCAGCAACCCTCAGTTTGTTTCCTGAGATTAAGAATTCCTCATATCAGTGAGGTCATATGATACATGACTTTCTCTGATTGACTTATTTCGCTCAGCATAATACCCTCCAGTTCCATCCATGTCGTTGCAAATGGCAAGATCTCATTCCTTTTGATGGCTGCATAATATTCCATTGTATATAGGGTGGGAGGATGGGTTAGCCTGGTGATGGGTATTGAGGAGGGCACGTTCTGCATGGAGCACTGGGTGTTATGCACAAACAATGAATCATGGAACACTACATCTAAAACTAATGATGTAATGTATGGGGATTAACATAACAATAAAAAAATCTTTAAAAAAAAGAATTAAACAAAATAAAGTTTTTAGAACAACAACAACAAAAAATTCCGTTGTATATATATACCACTTCTTCTTTATCCATTCATCTGTCAATGGACATCCTGGCTCTTTCCACAGTTTGGCTATTGGGGACATTGCTGCTATAAACATCGGGGTGCACGTACCCCTTTGGATCCCTACATTTGTATCTTTGGGGTAAATACCCAGTAGTGCAATTGCTGGATCATAGGGTAGCTCTATTTTCAACTTTTTGAGGACTCTCCATACTGTTTTGCAGAGTGGCTGCACCAGCTTGCATTTCCACCAACAGTGTAGGAGGGTTCCCCTTTCAGAGGAGAGAGAGTCTTAAGCAGACTCTGCACTGAGTTAGGAGCCTGAAGTGGGACTTGATCCCACAACCCTGAAATCATGACCTGAGCTGAAACCAAGAGTCAGATGTTCAACCAACTATGCCACCCAGGCACTCCTTATTTGAGATCCTTTAATATGAAATATTTTAACTTCCAGAAATAGGAAAAAATCTCTGCTTACATCATCCAGATTTTTAAAATATTAGCATTTTACCATATTTCCTTTAGATCTTTCCTTTTTTCCCTTTTCCTTTCTTCCTCCTCTCCTTTGTACACTCTTTCTTTACTTGCTTTTTTTCCATTGATAAATTCAAATATTACATATACAGTTGAGTCCCATTACTCAACTTATTCACAGTCCCTACAGTTTCCTGAAGGTGGTGGGTTTATTTTCTATACATTCAATACTTGTACTGAATGTTTCTGTGCCTTTAATAACATAGAAAATTGTGTGACTGTGACCTTTTAAATTTTCCCAGGATCGACTTAGTAGATAAATATATATTTAATTTATATGCATGAAGCATATACATATAATTTTATATATATTATATAACATACATCGTATATATTATCACACACATGTAATTTTATATCCATTTCTTGTCCCCATTATACACAGTGGGTCATTTCAACCTCTCACTAAGGCAACCCCAGCGGGCACCCAGCTTCTCGGTGGGTCCCCTTCCTCACAAGCTGTTCCCATGGACAGGCGTACCTGGTCCCTCCCTGAAAACAGCACTAGGTCTTGAGCTCTTTTTTTTTTTTAAGGATTTATTTTTCGATTTGTGACAAAGAAAGAAAGCAAGCGAGTGGAGGGAGGAGCAGAGGGAGAGAGAGAGAGAATCTTAAACAGGTTCCATGCCCAGTGCGGAGCCTGACACGGGGCCTGATCCCACCACCCTGAGATCACAAACTGAACTGAAATCAAGAGTCAGACACTCACCTGACTGCCCCACCCGGGCGCCCAGGTCTTGAGCTCTTGCCTCTCGTTCTAAACCTCCTCCTCTCCAGCATCTCAATACTTTCTTTCTCTTGAGCCCAGCTCTGGATGTAGGTTTTGTTTCTGTTCTTCTGTTTATCCAGCCTTTGTAGGTGTGTTGAACAAGAGAGATTCCGAACTAGCTCAATGTACTCTGCTGCTAGAAACAAAGTCACATTTCCATTTTATGGATGGAAAAACTGAGCCCAGAGTGATCTGCTAACTTCCCTGAGGGCACCGGGACAAGGTGCAGCAGGGATTAGCACTGGAGCAGAGCTCTGCCTCCAAAGTCTGTGTTCTGTCCTCTCCCTGTACCTGCTACGGATTGCCTCCTGGTTGGGGAGGGTCAGTACTCAGGATTTATTCCAAGCCCATCACTTTTTCCAAAGCAATACAAATGGGAATATCAATTTCAGCTTTTGCAGGGCAATTGCAGAAAATGTAAATGGATATATGCTAGATAATTATTTTCATTTTCATTCCCACTTGGGGTTTGATGGGGTGGCCATACTCCTCTCATGGAGACTCATCCACTCAGAGACAAAGGCTTGGGATCCAAGTCCAGGGCTGTTTCTTCCACATCACCCTCCCACCCCCTGGGGCCTCCATGTCCCAGGGTCCTTTCTGCGGATGCTACCTCTGTTTTTCTGTTCCTCCCTGGCCAGCACGGTGCACACTGCCTACATAGTCACGTCCTTCCAAACCGGAGGTTCGATTTCCATGCACATGTTCGCAGCTTCCTAGATTAGCCGTAGGGGGTTTTGACTCTGATTTCAGCTCTTCCTTTTTTTTTTTTTAAGATTTTATTTATTTATTTGACAGAGAGAGAGACAGCGAGAGCAGGAACACAAGCAGGGGGAGTGGGAGAGGGAGAAGCAGGCTTCCCGCCGAGCAGGGAGCCCGATGCGGGGCTCGATCCCAGGACCCCAGGATCATGACCTGAGCCGAAGGCAGACGCTTAATGACTGAGCCACCCAGATGCCCCTGATTTCAGCTCTTCCTTAACGCCCACAAAATGTAACTCACTTCTCTTTCTGAGTCTTCACTGTCAAAGAAACCAAAGAAAATCCCCAGGGACGGGACGGTCAGCAGAGTCAGATTCTAATTAATTTGATTTTTGTTAGGCCAGGCCAGTGTCTGTCTTTGAAAAATGCAAAAGTACATGGAGAGGAGAAAAAGAACATATTCAGATTAAGCTTACCTTTAGTAATTCTCTGTAATGTATCAGACACTGTGTTAATTAGAAAACCCACCACCCATTTTTAATTTTTTTTGGAGGGGAGGAAGCACATCACTTGATACCTGAAGACGTTCTGTAGGTCTTCCTGTAGAACAGTTAGTGTCTAAGGAACTCCTTCATCCATCGAAATATGCATCCCCCCCATCTGCCCCTCAAGTGTGCACCGTGTGTCAGGCGTTGTGTCTATTTGGCGTCCTCTGGTATTAGGGTGCCTCCCTGGCATATTCAGGGTACACATCCTGCTCAGGGATCCTTCCAGAAGTTGACAGGTATGCTCGTTTGCTTGGGTTGCTGTAATGAGAACCACAGACTGGGTGGTTTCCAAACAACAGAAATGTATGGAGGCTGGACATCCAAGATCAAGGTGCCGGCTGGGTTAGTGTCCTCACATGGTCTTTTCTCTGTGTGCCCTCTGGCGTCTCTTCCTCTTCTTATAAGGATGCCCAACCCATTGGATGAGGGCCCCCCCACCTGATGGCCCCATTTAATCTTTTTTTAATTTTTTAATTGTTATGTTAATCCCCATACATTACATCATTAGTTTTAGATGTAGTGTTCCATGATTCATTGTTTGTGTATAACACCCAGTGCCCCATGCAGAACGTGCCCTCTTTAATACCCATCACCAGGCTAACCCATCCTCCCACCCCCCCTCCCCTCTAGAACCCTCAGTTTGTTTTTCAGAGTCCATCGTCTCTCATGGTTCATCTCCCCCTCCGATTTCCCCCCCTTCATTCTTCCTCTCCTTCTATCTTCTTCTTCTTTTTTTTTTTTCTTAATATATATTGCATTATTTGTTTCAGAGGTACAGATCTGTGATTCAACAGTCTTGCACAATTCACAGCACTCACCATAGCACATACCCTCCCCAATGTCTATCACCCAGCCACCCCATCCCTCCCACCCGCCCCCCACTCCAGCAACCCTCAGTTTGTTTCCTGAGATTAAGAATTCCTCATATCAGTGAGGTCATATGATACATGTCTTTCTCTGACTGACTTATCTCAGCATAACACCCTCCAGTTCCATCCACGTCATTGCAAAGGCCCCATTTAATCTTAATTACTTCCCGCAAAGACCCCATCTCCAAACCCAGTCACATTGGGTCAGCTTTTTTGAAGGGACACAATTCAGTTCCTAGCCATGGGTTTCTATTTTCGTTTTGTTTTGTCTTGTTTCCCCCTCAACACAAGCTCAACTTGGATTCAATTTGTCATGTTCTGGAGCTCCTTGACCTCTACAGACCCCACTATGTTTGCTGTCAGAGGTCAACCCCATGCCCGAGCACCTCTGCTCCTAGAATTAGTTACTGTGGGAGCTTACAGCTTCTTTGAGCTTGACAATAGAAGCAAAATTAATTTTAGAGGAGGAAAAGTGTCATTGGTCCTGAGTATGAGACCGGGGCTGGGGTGGAGGGGGTGGGGGGGTCCTAACAGACAACACCCACATAGAAAGTTCCCAGCCTACATCAATCAGGCCAAGAGAAGTGAGCACAGACATCCACGGTGGAGACAGGGGTCACGACCAGCCCCAGTGGCCCCAGCATGACCTGGAGCCTGGAGCGGGGCGGGGGGGCTGCCCCAGGCCTCAGGGGGAGGGAGAAGGGCAGTCCGCTGAGGGAGAGTGAGTCAGTATAATAGGCTCAGGACCCAAACATAATTGCCATCAACCCTTTTGTGCCTTTGGGCAGAAAACTTGTTAAAAGGCTACAGACGGAGGCCTCAGTCTCCCTGATGGAGGACATGAAGAGCAGTGGCCTCCAAAGCAATGTTCTGACGTCACGTGGTAACGGGGTACCTCCCTCCTGTGGGAGCCGTGGAAGTGCAAGCACACGGGCTCAGGTGTACTTGGTCTTTATCTCCAGCAGAGCCCAAAACAAGGGTGGCAGCGAGCCAGGCAGAGGGGCATCTGTTCTGACCATCTCTGTCCAGTGATCCAAGGCAGGGTTAGGAGAATTCGGGAAGACATCAGACATGGTGGCCAGAATCAGTTCAGCCCCCCTACAGACAAGAGCGAGTCCCAGCTGTGCGGGCCAGACCGCGGGAGGCAGGTGACCCGGCAGGCACACCTCACTCCGGAGAGCAGCCTCAGGGGCAGAGAGGACTTTTGCTCTCAGCTGTCAACAGCGAGGCCCTGGGGCATCCAGGCTGGCATCACGACAAGCATTAGGATGACATCTCCATATCCCTCCAAATGCATGTGATTATTCCAAATCCCAGGATCGTCCTGACGGCTGATTTCTAACTGCAGTAAGTTTGCAGAAAATAATTTATTCGTGTACAGGTGCGCTCTTATTCCCTCAACCGAATCAAAAACAACGAAAACTCGAACTCTTCGGTGCTGAATTGCAGGCCTGTCAGAGCTCAGCAAGAGAAGAGAAACGGGAATGAATCCAGAGCAAAGAAAGCCGCTGGCAGCAGGCGGGAGACAGATGGAAGCGACCAGACAAGGGCAGGAAACCGAAGTCAGATGCACAGCTTCGGGAGAGGGACGAGAAGTCAAGGAAGATGACCAAGGATCAGGGAGGCAGATGGGCGGCCGGGGCAGAGAAACGCATTCCAGGGGACACCTCCAGCCTCCTCCCGAGGGGCCAAGAAAGGGGTGGCACAGACGAGGCTGATTCGTGTCTTCGGGTTCTCCAACAGCAAGCACTTCCTTGAGGCTAATGAGACTTCTCAAAGACTCATCAGCAGGCAGGGAGGGGCAGATGTACCCCCCCACAGACTCACAAGTCTCCCCTTCCAAGGGCCTGAGCCCTATACGGACTGCTGAGTCAGTGCTGCTTCCAACGACAAGGGCTCCGGGTCCCTGCGCTGAGCCCCAGGCCAGTGCGCCCAGCAAGGAGATGCCCTCCGCTGCTGGAGAGCTGAGTTTTCTAGCTGTACTCTGTGCTTCCAGCACTTAGTGATCCGATACTCTGGCATCTCCCCCACATGGCAGTTCAGGGCGGCACCTGGCATTCAAGCAACCCCCACCCCCTCCCTGCACCACCCCTCAGGAGTCAAAGTTGACCAATGCAAGTCTGTCACGCGGGCCACTGCCCACCCTTGCAGAAGGGACAGGCTCCAGCTTCGGTCCTAAGCGTCCTCGGCTCTCCCCAGAGCTGGACAGATCTCCAAGGACAAAGCACTCAGCTCAGTCAAACAGACGGAATGAGCAGGAGTTTCAAGTTCCATATTTCTGAGTGTGGCTACTGGCCGGGTAAAGTCCTCTCTGACCCTCAGGGCAAGGAGAAGCCCATTAGTGATACAGGATCTAAGGGATCTGCCGCCTGATATGTAATGAAAATGAATTGTTATTATGCTTCTTTTCAGCCAGTTTTACCCAAAGTTGAATTTTAATGCCCCCTCCCAGCATAAACTTTGACAGGGTCCCCACTTGGCTTTTGAAAGTCTCTGGTCCCCTCACCAACAGAGTGGACTTTCCTTTATAACCAGAGACATATATATCTTCTTGTACACAGAAGCCACATGCTGACCTCCTTACTCACAGACCCCCACACGCAGACCCCCACATGCAGACTCGTTTACACAAGACACTCCCCATGCAGACCTGCTTACACACAAACTGCCCCCATGCAGACCTGCTTACACGCAGACCCCCACGTGCAGACCTCCTTATGCATAGACACCCCACGCAGACCTCCTTTTGTACAATGTCATCAGAATGGGCATGACCCCCACTGGAAAGCACCCCCTTTAGCTTAGCCTATAGCCTCTACCCCACTTCATCCTAGGATCTAGAAAGGTTGCTGGAGGCCCAGCATCTCAGATCACTAAAATGATTACAGAGTTTCATAAAACCTATAATTGAGCCTAGTGTTCTGCTGAAAACAGGAAAATGAACGCAATCAAGAAGAAGAAGAAGGATCTGGGAGGCAGGGAGTAAAGTTTTCACTTTTTGCAAACCCCACAGAGCCCCCCAATCAACATATGCTTCACAGAAATGTGTTTGAGCTACAATTTTCATAACATCACAGGATCTAGTATTAATTTGTTGTCGACAGATAGAAATAGAAGTGAACATGTTTTAAAATCAAACAGACCTGTCTTCAAATCCTTTTTCCTCCACATCCTGATTTTTGGCTCTTAAGGCCTATTTCCTCATCTAGAACCTGAAAGTTATGATAACTACTTCACAGACGGCTGTGACCCAAAATTGAGCTCACGTACATGAAATTCCCTCCACACTTGCTTTACAGAGGAGACAGCTAGTAAGCCAAAATCTCCTTCTTTCTCTCCTGGGACACAAAGAATAAGAACATGCAAGGTTACTCTCTTTTCTCAAACAGGATGTTTTTTTTACTGTACGGGCATTTTTTTTCTTTATTTTTTAGAAGATTTTATTTATTTATTTATTCATTTATTTGAGAGAGAGACAGAGAACAGAGGGAGGAGCAGAGAGAGAGGGACAAGCAGACTCCGTGCGGAGCGTGGAGCCTGACGGGAGGCTCGATCCCGCGACCCCGAGATCATGACCTGAGCCGAAATCAAGAGTCAGATGCTTAACTGACTGAACCACCTAGGCGGCCCTGATGGTCTCTTATTTTAGAACCAGATCTCCCATAAGTAAAGAAAATCAGACCAACTCATTATTTTTTCTTCCAAGGAAAATCAGTATAGTCAGATTTCCAAGGCCATACATGGAAACTGTGCCACAGCAGAGGAATTCACTGATTTAAAGGAATGACTTTTGGGCACCTGGGTGGCTCAGTCGTTAAGTGTCTGCCTCCGGCTCGGGTCATGATCCCAGGGTCCTGGGATCGAGCCCCACATCGGGCTCCCTGCTCGGCAGGAAGCCTGCTTCTCCCTCTCCCACTCCCCCTGCTTGTGTTCCTGCTCTTGCTATCTCTCTCTCTCTCAAATAAATAAATAAAATCTTAAAAAAAAATAAAATAAAAGAATGACTTTTTCCAGATCCTAGCCTAGGAGAGAAAATTTAGGTAAAATAAAACAAACAGGGGAGAGAATCCAAGCAGAGGAAGTAATTTGAAATATAAAAGGACCCCCAAAGAAATGCTACTGGTGTCAGGAGCTATGTCACAAAGGAAACCGGATTTTTTTGTTGTTTGGGGGTTTTTCCCACTGCAGCATCTGACTGTGCACAGAAGCTTCTCAGAGGACCTGCCTGCTTTGGCATCACAGGGATGGCATTCTCTGGCTGCCGTTGAACTTGAGTGCGGACGAGTTCCAAGAAGCAGCAGAAGGAAGCGTTGGAAGAGGTGTGTGTAAGTATCTGGAAGCGATTCCCGACCTGCTACCCATTTCAGATGAGGTAGGTCCCCCAGTGCAAAGAATCCGTGAAAGCGGGTGTACATTCAGATTTTCTGTCTGTGCATGTACCCGCCCTCTCTCCAATACAATCCTGCCAGCTTCTAGACACCAGCCTCCAGCGCACTGCTTGCAACTCATAAATGGAACCCACGTCATGTGATAAACAGTATCCTCGGCAATGTCCCAACTGTAAACGTAACAGCAGGTGCCATGAAGCGCCTTCATTCCGTGATCCGCAGCACCGGCAGCTGATGCAAAGCCAGCCGGCAAGTAGACCTGTCCAGTTGGAGAGAGGGGCCAGTTCGTGTGTCCTGAGCATGCTGTCCTCTGGTGCTCGGGAGGAAGCCGAGAGCCCGCCAGAAGCAGCTGAAGGAATGGGGAACAGAATGCTCTTCAGACCATTAGCTATGAACGTGGACCTGTGAGATAGGACATCCGTGGCAGGGAGTTGGAGATGGTGCTCCCTGACAAGAATCTGGGGACAAGCAATCCCATGTTGACACTGAGGGCTAACCCCACATGTTGACACAGAGGCAAGAACAGTATTTAAATCTTTTCTTCAGGGGCACCTGGGGGGCTCAGTCAGTTGAGCCTCTGCCTTCGGCTCAGGTCATGGTCTCAGGGTCCTGGGATCGAGTCCCGCATCGGGCTCCCTGCTCAGCAGGGAGTCGGATTCTCCCTTGCCCCTCCCCCTGTTCATGTGCTCTCTCTCTCTTTTTCTCTCTCAAATAAATAAATAAATAATCTTTAAATAAAATAAATCTCTTCTTCGCCAATGTTTGAAGGTAGGTGGCTTTGGTGGGTGGGTCAGGGGAGAAGTCCCATGCCTTCACTCTCATGGACAAAATGCAAGTAGTGATATTTACCTCACGGACCTATTCTGAAGCCTAAATAAGATCACACCTAGGTAATGACTGACACACACCAAGCCCTCAGCAGACACATGTTTGTTGACTCTTCATGCAAATCACGACCCTTCCGTCTGTCCACCCTGCACTGACACACCCCCACGTGCACACGGGGAACCTGAGGCTCTCTTCAACTCACTAGTTTTAACGGCAGAGTGTAGTTGGGCATCATGGGGTGATGCATTACATAGACAGAGGACACTTCCATTGGAAATTTTCATAATAAATCATCTCTGTCAACATGACATTTTCCAGTACAAGTGCACAATTGCTCCCTTTTGCTTTTCTTTTCTTTTTTTTTTTTTTTTTTTTTTTTTTTTTTGAGAACCTTACCTAAGCAAAGCTGTAATTAAGGAAGTTGTGGACAGGAGATCAATTGAGAAGAGCAATTGGAAATATTAATAAGGTCCAGTCAGCCAAGCATCTTTGCCAACCTGTCAGCATCTGCGTCCCACACAAAAGTGAGTGTAGACTCTAAGAAGTGGGCACACGGGAGTGACAGTGAGGTGGGACTCTGTTCTGACGTTCCCAAATGTTAGCCGTGCATTTTGACAAGTGGATGATACATGTATCGACCATTACAGTATCATACAGAATAGGCTCACTGCCCTAAAAATACTTTGTGGCCTGCCTGTTTAGCCCTCCTTAACCCCAAACTCTGGCAACCGCTGATCATCTTATTGTCTCTATAGTTTTGCCTTTTCTAGAGTGCTATGTAGTTGGAATCCTACAGGATATAACCTTTCCAGATTGGCTTCTTTCACTTAGTAATATGCTTATACGGTTCCTCCATGGCTTTTCATGACTCAATAGCTCCTTTCATTCTAGTGCCAAATAATAGTCCCCTATCGGATGGACCACAGTTTATTAGCCATTCACCTCCTGAAGGACATCTTGGTTGCTTCCAAGTTTTGACAATTATGAACCAAACAGCTGTAAACATCCGTGTGCAGTTTTTTAGTGTGGACACATGTTTTCAGTTCATTTGGATAAATACCAAGGAGCAAGACTGCTGGATCCTATAGTAAGGGTATGTTTAGCTGTGCAAGAAACCACCAACGGTCTACCATTTTGTGTGCCCACCAGTAATGAATGAGAGTTCCTTTTGTTCCACATCCTTGGTGCTGTCAGAGTTCTGGATTTAGGCCATCCTAATTGGTGTGTGATGGTATCTCATTGTTTTAATTTGCATTTCCCAGATGATCTATGATGTGGAGCATCTTTTTATATGCTCATTTGCCATCTTCTTTGATGGGATGTCTGTTCATATCTTTTGCCCTTTTTTAAATTGGGTTTTTTGGTTTTCTTATTGCTGAGTTTTAAGAGCTTCTTAAAAGATATTTTGGACACCAGTCCTCTAGCAGATATGTGTTTTGGAAATAATTTCTACCACCCTGTGGCTTGTCTTCTCATGCACTTAACCGTGTCTTCCACTGAGAGGAAGTTTTAATATTAATGAAGTCCAACTTACCAATTTCTTCTTTCATGGACCGTGAAGTTTTGTAGATTTGCATTTTACATTTAGATCTATGATCTAAGTTAACTGAATTAATGTTGGGGTAAATTAAGGTCTCTGTCTAGGGTCACTGTTTTGTGTGTGGTCACCCAGCTGTCCCAGCGCCATCAGCTGAAAAGACTATCCACTATCAGGGGAACCCAGGTGGCTCAGTCAGTTAAGCACCCCACTCTTGATTTCAGCTTAGGTCATGATCTCAGGGGTGTGAGATCGAGCCCCGGAAAGGGCTCTGCGTGCAGCACCGAGTCTGCTTGAGATTCTCTCTCTCCCTCTCCCTCTGTCCTTCCCACCCCCCCGTGTGTGTGTACTCGCTCCTTTCTCTAAAAAAAAAAAAAAAGAAAGAAAAAGAAAAAGACTATTCATTCTCCACTGAATTCCCTTTGCTCCTTTTTACACACTTTGAAAAAATTAATTTCTCATCAAAAACAACTCAGAATTAGCTATTTTATGTTCATGTGACAAAAAATAAGAAATGAGCGTCAGAGACTTACAGCATGTGTTACTAGGGGCAAAGCAGTGGGCACCCTGTCCCCATTCAATCGGGGTGCTCTTCCATGCATGAGCCCCGGGACTTCCCTGAACCAGGTTTCCTCCAAACGGAACACCCTTGGAAGAAAATTCCCTGGGAAGGTAAGTTTGTGAAATGACAGGTAATCGATCCTTCAGCAGAGATTCCAACTGCATCTGCCTGCTGGGAGTCTCCATGGGAGTGAGCAGCAAGGTTCCCTGGGCATGGTTTCAAGTGCCAGATTTTCATTTTCTCTCCATCCTAACTCACCTCCTATGGGGCACATTCGGGAGAGGCTGCTCTGTGGTAAACATCTTCTGGTGCTGTTCCAGGCACAGCCCTGGGGTCTCTAGACATGGATCCCCTTGCCCACAACTTGCTCACCTCTAAAATCAGGACATTAAGATAAATGCAGGCTTCATTCTCCTTCTGTTCAGCCGGACAAGAGGGGCAGCCTCCCACCAGGCATCCCTCTCTTCTCTGCATCGAGTTTTTCAGGACCGAGTATTTTCCTTGCTTATTGAAAACCTTGCAAGTCTAGGGAGACGATCTCAAAGCCCAATCGGAGGATCTAAGGACAGTCTTCTCTCCCCCTGGCAGCCATGTTCCCCTGAAGTGTAGTGGGCACTTTCTTTCTTTCTTTCTTTCTTTCTTTCTTTCTTTCTTTCTTTCTTTCTTTCTTTCTTTCCTTTCTTTCTTTCTTTCTTTTCTTCCTTCCTTCCTTCCTTTCTTTCTTTCTTCTTTTTTGTTTTTTTAAGATTTTTACCTACTTACCTATTTATTTGACAGAGAGAGAGCGCGCGCACAGCAGAGGAAGAGGGAGAAGCAGACTCCCGGCTGCGCAGGGAGCCCCAGGCGGGACTCATCCCAGGAGGCTGCGATCATGACCTGAGCCCAAGGCAGAGGCTTCATAGACAGAGCCCCCCAGGCGCCCTGCAGTGCGCATTTTCACATGCATTCCCTGTGCCCCGCCTCATGTAAGCTGCCCGGGCCCAAATGCCAACTCGCTTTGGCTTCTAAAAGGTCCTATGCGGTGGTCACGATCTGAGGAGCCGAGCAGGCGTCTCCCCTCCTGGAGGCCTGCATCGATCTGGCCCCTGCAGAGAAGCCCCGTCCTAGCTGGGCAGGCGGAGGTTAGCTGCTCCGGAAAGCCTCCCTTTCAAGGCTCTCAGGGCCTCCTGGGCAGCCCGCCCTCTGTTTGCTTTGATTGGAGCAAATGATGGGCACTGCGCTCGCCTGGGGGATGGATCCGGGCGGGGGGGCACAGGACCCCGGGGCAAGAGAAGGGAAGGATGTCCTCACCAGCTCAGGACACAGAAAGAAACTGCTTCTTTCCCTTCAGGGTGATTTCAATTGCAGTTTTCAAAGATCTCCGCCAAATCCAGAGGCTTGGGTGTCAGTTCTGCCCAGCTCAGGAGCGATCGAACCCAGCGGGCCCCTAGGAGCCCCACGTGGGCCGCCCGGGGTTGGCGGGAGGGGAGTGGGCAGCTGCAGGGGGGCCCCGGGCAGATGCGGGTCGGGAACAGGAGCTGATGGTCAGCAACACGGCTGACGCTTGCTGCACCCGGCAGCTCTCTGGGGAAGGATCTGCTATTGTCCAGCTTTGTACCTGGAGAAATTGAAAGACAAAGACACCTGCCGGAAGTCTGTTTCCTTAGATGGGAGACTCTGCCATTATTCCCAACACACGGGGCGCCTGGGTGGCTCAGTCGGCCAACCGTCTGCTTTCGGCTTAGGTCGTGATCTCCGGGTTCTGGGATCGAGTCCCAGGTCCGGCTCCCTGCTCCGTGGGAAGCCTGCTTCTCCCGCTCCCTCTGTGCTCACTCTCTCTCTCTCTCTCTCAAATAAATAAATAAAAATCTTCAAAAAAATTATTCCCAACACATGCTAGGTGCTTAATAAATATTTGAAAATGGAAGAATGAAAGAATCAATCAATTCCTCTGCTCAATCAATAGCACAACCTGAAACCTGAGTGGGGACGAGAGGGTTGCCAGCGGACAGTGAGGGGATGCAGCTGCTCACCGAGGTGTCAGCTCACTGAGATGTCCAGCTGTGGGTCACTGGCACTGTGCCTTGGGGGCCCTCGATCTGAATGTCAGAAGTTCGGTGCTGGGCACCCAGCTGGCTCCGACTGATGCCTGGGTGTGGAGGTGGAGGGAAATGGCAAGGCAGAGCCCACCGAAGGCCTTATCAGGGCCTCCACTCTGCTCTGGGGGGCAGCACTCACTGGCTGTCAGTCTGACACAGCCCCCACCTGGAAGGCAGCTGAGGTGGGGTCCGGCCAGGGAAAGAGCTGAGATGTGCTGAGTACCTTCGTGTGCTTGGTCCTAACATAAGGCTATTAGAAAGGCAGTCCCAGTTCGGTGTGGTTCTGACATGTACAAGCTTCACTTACCGTAAGATAGAAGATTCCTGTGCCTTCAACACAATTTTCATCAATTACCGCAGTATTTTAACTGCGGGTGATTGCATAAAGTTCAAACTGCCCTGTAGCTCTTCAGCCTGGAAATCACAACATGAATAAAAGACGTACATCAGGAGCTGTGACCAGTAACATTTCCTGCCACATCGGCCAGGGATTGGCCCCTGCTCATCTGTCGCTGGGTCCCTGCATGGCAGGAGCTCCAGCTAGCTGCAGAGACGGTGGACTGCCTGGTGGAGGAAAGCAACAAGCCAAAACAGATTTAGCAACCCAGCCTCAGTCACTGCCCTAAGAGGCTAAAATAGACAAGGGCCGACTCCCCCATTCCATTGTCCTCATGGACAGTGCATCTCCAACATTTCCCCATCTTCCTCATCCCCAGAGGCTTTGGAAGAGCGTCTCAGGCCTGGGACACCCACCCCTGGGAAGGGAGACGCCTGAACAAGGGGTGCCAATGTGCAGGCCAGGGCGCCAGAGGCCTCGAGTGCAAGCTGCATAGAGGCTGCCCTACGGGCTAAGCCCTGGGCCTGACGTGAGCAGGGGGCCTCCCCGGCGGGCTTGCCCCTTGGAGCCTGTGCAACTGTCCATGGTCGGCCTGAACATTGCACAGAGTGTTCGGGCCAGGAGCCAGAATCCCGGGTGCACAGAGAGAAAAGTGCGTCCTCGTGTTGCCCCTGTGTCTTCCTGGAGAAAGGAGCATGACATTTTGTCAAAACAGGAAAGCAGGATGGTGCAGCTAAGTGAGGCGAAGTGAGGGTGCTGGAAGGGAAGTGAAATCCAGTATAAAGGGAAGAAACGGCAGAGGGCGGGATGTGCACAGTGCTGTCCTTGGTGCCCCGGAGGTGCCCCAGAGGAACCCGCTGTGGCAACCTCCCCCTATGAATGAACATGGTGGTTTTGACGGACCGGCCGTGGGTGATCCTGAAGGGGTGGCACCTGGAAAAGTCTTCCCACGGAAGAAGGGTGCAGAGGACAGAAAGCACAGAGGACAAAGTGGCAGGAGCTAATCCATACGTACAAAGCACAGGCAGCTTGCTGAGGCACGGAAAAGAGGGAGAGAGAACAAGTGGGGGAGGGGAGGGACAGAGGTAGAGGAAGAAGCAGACCCCTCTTGCTGAGCAGGGAACCTGACGGGGGGCTCGATCCCAGGACCCTGAGATCATGACCTGAGCCAGAGACAGACGCTCCACTGACTGAGCCACCCACACGCCCGTGTCCAAACTCCTCTTAATACACATGTAACAAAGATGGAAAACACTGATTCTCAACATTCCTGATGTGCTAAATTACTGTGTACTATAAAACATCACTCTACTATGTTTTATTCTCCTACATATCTGTAACCAGCAATGGGAGTGTTTTTAACACTTTCACAAATTTTTTTCGAAGGTCACAAAACAATCGTCTTTCTCCCCGTCGAATATTAAGATGGCCTTGGGGGTTCCAGCTTGCACGGTCACTGCTGTGTAGCTCCAGGGGCTGCCTGCATTATCTGATGTGATCCTCACAGCAAATCTGAGAGTACATTGACTTGTTTCTTTGTTTTTTAAGATTTATTTATTTTAAAGAGAGTGAGAGAGAGTATGAGTGGGAGGGGCAGAGGGAGAGGAAGAGAGAATCTCAAGCAGATTCCTCGCTGAGCGTGGAGCTCAATGCAGGGCTTGATCCCACGACCCTGAGATCATGACCTGAGCCAAAATCAAGAGTTGAAAGCTTAACCAACTGTGCCAACCAGGCACCCCTGTATTGACTCATTTCTGATTTGAAGGTGGACATTGAAACTCAGAGCAGTGAATTCACCTGTCAGAAGTCACACGTTACAAGGTGTGCAAATATTTCACTTGAGAAATATTTGTTTCCCAGAGAAATGGCTGCGGGGGTCAATCCACTGGCCACGGACAAGGGCCCCTGTGGTTCCGCAGCCTCTCCAGAATTGACATTTCTGGACTCTTTCTGCATGCCTGTGGAATGAGCACATGTCCTCAACTTTCCCTTCTCTCTTCCCGGATACTGTTAAACATCTGCCCGTGAGTTTGCTGCCTATGCGTTTTCATGTTTTAAGACGCCTGTTCAGGTCTTTGCCATCTTTCTATCGATCGTCTGTGCTAATAATGAGCCTGTCACCAGAGAAATTGCCTCCGCATCTTATCCTGAAAGAACACGGCCATTTCCAGGTCCCAGCCCCATGTGATTCCTCTCACTGGTCTTATCTGAGATAAGTTTTACTGTTGTAAGACTTCGGAGCAAGTCGTACTCACACTAAGGGAAACTTCTAGACGTTAGAGAGGAGGGAGGGATTAGTCTGGCCCAAGACATGCCCCCTTGAATGAGGAAATATTTCAGACCGGGTTCCAATGAGTGCCTTAGAAATTCCCAGTGGGTGAACAGGCAGATCCTCTGAGTTGGACAAGTATAGACGTCATCTAGGTGATAATGGATCTCCGTGGAGAGGATCCAAGCATCAGAAAATAGCGAAGGGTCTTGTGGAAATATGTTCATCCCCTGGAAGCTAGGTCCACGGAACAAGGATAAGGTGAGGACAGCCTCGCTATGAGACAGGCTGGTGGAAGCAGGTTGAGACAGCAGGATCTGCCCTGAGTAGGAGCCCACAGGCTGGTGAATGTGGATTAACACGAACATTGAGTTAATACAAAGAGGGTGGGTGGGGCTGGGTTTAAGTCAAGCTAGGATTTAGACATGTCCTGCGCAACCACTCCTAAAGTGAAGGAATCATTTTCTAAGATGAAAGGACTGGGTGTGAGTAGCAGCGAAGGAGATTCTGGAATCCATTCTGGGTTCCAGGAGTCATGGCTTCCAGGTGGGGGCTGGTGGCTTCATTGAAAGGCCCAAGTGTTGAAAGACAGAGCTGTTGACACAGTTCCTGGTTCATTCAGGACTAACTCAAGAACCACTAAACCGTCATGCAGGAAGCCTCTTTTTGAAGAACTACAGAGGAGAAAAAGATTACCATCTTTTTTAAATGAATTTTTTATATTCAATGTATTCCAAACACCTGAGTTTATTCAGGGACAGAATCGAGTAAGATATAACACCCGCCTGGAAGCTGATGGTAATAATGGCATGGATTTAGTTTTTAACCAGTGTGACTTCACTGTACTAAACACTTTAAATGGATTATCTCATTGAATCTTATAAAAACCACATAAACTAGGTACCAGCAGTATCCTCATCGGAAAAGGACACATAAAAAGGAATTTTCCCAAGGTCACCCACACAGTAAGTGGGAAAGGAAGAATCTGAACCTAAGCCATTAGACCCTGGAGTCCACATGCTTAACCACCTGACCTGTTTTCCAAACTTTTCTTTGACAGGGGAAGGAAGTTTCTCCCACAGTCTCCTCAAACCGTAACTCATTTTGTAGTAATGCTAATCACCTAAAGATATATGCTAAGTGTAAATTCCTTTAGGTCCCATGCAAATATAACATGGAACACATCTACAGGTAACAGATGAACTGCAACACCAATATAATTTAATATAACACATGAACGAGGCAGGGGATGTGGTTTTGCAATAGTAACTTGCAACTGTATATCTGTGAGCCCAAGCACCTGCCATGACTCCCACCTCCCACCATTTCCCTGGGTTCCAGTGACGGTGAAATTCATTATTGTGGTGTGTCATGGTACCATCTGGCCTCCACCAGGTGAAAGCACATCACTCATGAGTTAATTCACCTTGTGCTTTTCCCATTAGCGGGGGACAATGAAAGAAACATTCCTTGGCACCAACTGAAATATAAACACAAACCAATATGTGGCCATTCAAATCTCTTGCCTGTGATCGGGTGTAAGTTAGCAATCTCCTATTGGAAATTGGGACCCCGGATTGAGAAATACTTTATTATGTTCTTCTACATCCCTCATAACCAAAAAAGCAACTGTCTCCCTGTATGATAAATGCCAAGGCAGAGGAAAATGCAGGGGCCCGTGGGATTGTAGAGAGCATCACCCATCAGCCCTAAGAGGATAGGAAAGTTTTCCTGAAAGTGTGATTCATGGGCTCATTGTTGAAGAGGCTGGCCTATAGAGGAAGACAAGGGTTTTCCAGGAGGAGGAAACAGCATAAGAAAAAGCAAGCGGACAAAAAACAGTATGATATATGCATAAAACAGAAAAAAAATGTAATACGTGAAGAATAAAAGCAGGGAGAGGAGGTTGGGGAAGAAATACAGGACATATCATAGGATATTTATTTTCACTTGTACATGTCTATCTACATCTTCATCTAGATCCACAACTGCATCTGCATCTAGATCCACATCTACATCTGCATCTAGTGCCACATCTGCATCTTCATCTAGAACCGCACCTACATCTGCATCTAGAGCCACATCTACACCTGCATCTAGAGCCACATCTACACCTGCATCTAGAGCCACATCTACACCTGCATCTAGAGCCACATCTACATCTGCATCTAGATCCACATCTACATCTGCATCTAGAGCGACATCTGCATCTTCATCTAGAACCGCACCTACATCTGCATCTAGATCCACATCTACATCTGCATCTAGTGCCACATCTGCATCTTCATCTAGAACCGCACCTACATCTGCATCTAGAGCCACATCTACACCTGCATCTAGAGCCACATCTACATCTGCCTCTAGATCCATATGTACATCTGCATCTGCATCTAGAGCGACATCTGCATCTTCATCTAGAGCCGCGCCTACATCTGCATCTAGAGCCACATCTACATCTGCATCTAGAGCCACATCTACGTCTGCATCTAGTGCCACCTCTGCATCTTCATCTAGAGCCGCGCCTACATCTGCATCTAGAGCCACATCTACATCTGCATCTAGAGCCACATCTACATCTGCATCTAGAGCCACATCTACACCTGCATCTAGTGCCACATCTGCATCTTCATCTAGAACCGCACCTACATCTGCATCTAGAGCCACATCTACACCTGCATCTAGAGCCACATCTACATCTGCATCTAGAGCCACATCTACATCTGCATCTAGAGCCACATCTACACCTGCATCTAGAGCCACATCTACATCTGCATCTGCATCTAGAGCGACATCTGCATCTTCATCTAGAGCCGCGCCTACATCTGCATCTAGAGCCACATCTATACCTGCATCTAGAGCCACATCTACATCTGCATCTAGATCCATATGTACATCTGCATCTGCATCTAGAGCAACATCTGCATCTTCATCTAGAGCCGCACCTACATCTGCATTTGGAGCCACATCTACATCTGCATCTAGAGCCACATGTACATCTGCATCTAGATCCACATCTACATCTGCGTCTAGAGCCACATCTACATCTGTGTCTACATCTACCTATACATTCATATCCATGTCTACGTCTATATCAATATTCCCCACCCACCCATGCCTATGGGATGCAGTCAAGACAATGTCTCTGAAGTTTCCATGTCTATTTCCTCCACACCAACTATACAGAGAACACCTCTGCTGTGTTTGCAATGGGAAGATCAAGACTGTGGATCAGGCAATCCTCCCACAATCCCCCTGGACATCCACCTGCCTTGTCAGCTTCCTGCATCCCGACAGGCCAGGCCTGCAAGAGGCAGGGCTCCTCAGCTGACAAGAACAACATTTGGAACTCTTTCATTTCCCACCCTTGGCATTTGCTCCTGTAATGTGGCCACGGTTTGCTAGGTCCTTAAAATTACATTCCCACTTCCCCCCGCTCTGATCAGCTCTCATGGCTACATTCCTTAAAGCAATAAATTTCATTTACAATAATGTTTCTTTAATAAGGACATGTTGGCCAATATTCGTGTGCGCTTACTTGCATAGCATTTTTTCATCCAAGAGCCTGTGCCAACACTAAGTAGGTGAATTTCGGAAAAGAAGAAAAGCAGAAAGAAGAAAATAAACATGACCCCAAGCCCCCTTCCTGGAGTTACTGCTGACATTTGATGCGTTTTGCTCAGACTACTTCCTCTGCATATTGAGAACATATGGAATTCTGGGTTGTACCCTTAACATTATAATGTCACCATGTCTATATAACTTTGACTATATTGGAAAATAATTTAATGGCTGTGTACTATTTCTTTATATTCCTTCATATCATTGCCCGCACTGCTACCGTATTTTGATCCTTCTTTGGCTCATGTGTTCATTTATCAAATGCTTATTCAGTGCTTAGCAGCAATCAGGGCAGAACACTTAGATGAGTGAGACAGTCCAAGTCCCTGTCCTCGAAGGGCTTACAATCAAAGGGACAGAAACTGATAATGACCACGTGAACAAAAGCAACGAGATACCAAATTTACCCATATTATACACCAACTATGTGCGGTGAAAATTTTTCAGTTTTTAACTTTTTTTATGACCCATGGTCCACATAATTTCCCATCTACTCAAGTGCCAGTAAAAGATCAAGTTCAATACATCTTAGGACCCACCAAGACACAGGCTGATTTATACAATGGAAACACTTTGCTTAGCTAAATCTTAGATTCTGTGCTTAAAATATCGCATCACTTAGATTCCTGCTCCTTGCGCGGTGTTGGTTTTGGGATGCCTGCCTGCAGTATCCGCCCTCAAACCCTCGGCTTGCGGGGTCATCTTAATCCTGACCCCTAGGTTGGCTGGGCCATGTATTCTCAGCATGTCTGCTGGGGCACATGAGAATTTCCAGGTCCTTTGGCTGACACAGGAAGCCCAGGGGATCTGAAGGGACATCGCAGAACTCCTTCACCACCAACACCAGCAGCACATAAGAAACTGTCGGAAGAGCAAGTTCGTGTGCCCCACCCAGATCTCCCAATTCAGAAAGTGTGTGGGGCCCGGCTATCTGCGTGTTGAAGGGTTTGGGGCACGCTCGGGGAGATGCAGATGTTCACTCAATTTGAGAAGCATTGCTGTAAATGACTGCATTGTGCACTGGCCCCAAGGTCTGTGCAATCTGAATGGCGGTATCATCTGTACTATCAATCTAGATGTCTCTAAAAACCCATCCCCGTGCCAAGGCACAACCCCAAATAGTGGACGAAAAACGAGGCTTTCTGGGGCGCCTGGGTGGCTCAGTTGGTTAATGTCCTGTCCTACACCTGCATCTAGAGCCACATCTACATCTGCATAAATGCATCTGCTTTCGGCTCAGGTCATGATCCCAAGGTCCTGGGATCGAGCCCCGCATCGGGCTCCCTGCTCTGCCGGGAGTCCTCTTCTCCTTCTCCTTCTCTGCTCTCTCTCTCTCTCTCAAATAAGTAAATAAAATCTTTAAAAAAAAAAAAAGAAAAGAAAAAGGAGGCTTTCAGAAGTGAGCTGTCCCCGTCCTCTGCATCACCTCGCACAGCTTGAGGGGTTGGCCTGGCGGCCCCAAGCCTTGCATTGTGCCCCCTCTACCTCGTGCCCTGAAGCAGCAAGGCTGGATTTCCTGCAGCCCCGGTGCGAGACTACACAAGGGGTGCTGTCCTATGCATCCTCCAGCTTCCACTCCCGGATGCTACTCAGCCTTGGGAACTTCTCTCCTTCCTGCTTTTCCGATGGCTCCTGTGTGTCCCCACAAAGCCTGATTCACAATCACATTATCTTGATATCCGCTCAAACAACAACAAAAAAATCTACTTGACAGTCAGACTGGAGAAACTAGTTTATTGATTTAACAGGTATGTCTTCTCCCTCTGGAGTTTTGCTTTAATGAGTGTGGTCTCCTGGGCACACACACACACAAAAAAAGTCAGAATATGGAAATACACTGAAAAAAAACCCAAAGTAAGATCCCTGTTGTGCCGACACAAAAATAAATATGAATTCTTTTGTTCAACAAGTTTTGTTCAACCCCTGGAGCCTGGGAATGTATCTTGTTACCTGGCAAGGGGGAAGCTGGATTGCAGATGGAATTAAGGTCTCGTATCAGCTGACATTGGGATGGGAGATTATCCAGTGTGACTGGACGAGTAAGAGCCCAAACTGCGTCTGCAAAAGGGCGTCCGGTTCCTGCATCCACCCCACTGACACCTTCTTGCCGTAGCCTCTAGAATGTACTTTTTTGCATGACAGCCAAGTTGAGAACCACTTGTACAATTATCACCTCTCCAGAGACCCCGCAGACTATTCTGTGAAGCCTTCGCCAGTTGGAAAAAAAAAAAAAAAAAACCTCTCCCTCTGAAATTCAGTGGCATTTTCGCTGTACTTTTAGCTATTGGCAATTCACAAGTTTTTGCTTTCATTGCATATTCTTCTTCCCCGGACCCCTGAGCTACAAGCCCGCGAGAGCCGGGAAGTGGTCTGCTCTGCCCTAAGAGCCTCCTGCAGGGGCAAGTAGGTGTCTGAGCCCCTAACTAGAGAGGTCGGCAAAAGAGATTCTTGAATGAGCAACCACGCACCACTCTCCCCAAGTTTGTGCTCCACAGCTTGCATAAAGCGTGCCTTTTAATTATCCCCCAAACCGCCAGGAGAGCAGGATTCTCAGCCTCATTTTATAGCTGATAAACTGAGGCTTTTAATGACATTCCATTGTTCGCCAAAGGGTCTGGGGTGGGACTCCAGCTCGCAGCCTCTCACTGCCGGGCTAGGCTCCCTTCCTGCCCAGGAGCAGAGAGACTTCTCTGGATCCTGTCTTCAGATCGGGGAGCTTCTGCAGGTTCTGTCTCCCACCCTCCATCCTCTGCTTCCTCACTTGCACATTTCCCTAATTCCTCCTTTATCTCCCCTAGATTCGCCCTCTGCCAAGGGCTTCAGACTCAGGACTTCACGGCATGCTTTCCTGCTCCGACGTTTGCCTCCCACACCACCTCCAGAATCCTCCTCCAGGCTTTGTGCCCCCCCACAGCTGGTCTGGGTGGCTCAGATCCCCAACCAGCCTGGGCCAGGAGCCCTTCACCGCTTGATTATTCAGGAGGCGGGGGATCCCAGCCAAGGACAGCTTCTTGCACAAAATGGGCACCAGTAGACGTTTGTTAGACTGGCACACAGTTGAAATGATATCCTGGGGTGCAGATGGGTCCAAGCATGGTGAGGAATCATCCTCAGCCCCTCACATAACACACCATGCCATCAGAACTGTAGCCCAAACCAAAGGGCTGCAAAAATCGACAGTGAAATAGAGATTTTTACGGTCACAAGGACCAGTGCTGCATAGTGAACTATCTTTTGAAAACTATATTGCCACAAATCTGGGAGTGAAATAAACGAAATCAATAGCAGGGCAAGGAGTGAATAATCGAGCCAACTCAGAGCTAGAAGCAGGTTTAGCCTGTGTCCTCAGAGCATCTTGCTCTGTTCTCTGCTTCCCACTTAAAATGCAATAGATTCAAAAGTGGGCAGCTTACTCAGCATCATGTTCCCTGTTCCCTGGGAATCATATACCGCCATATAGTCATTAGCATTGAAATGCATGCCTCTAGGTTAAAGCTCCTACTCCAGCTGCGCTGGGAGCTGCAGGGAAAGCCTCCCCCACAGTCGGCCCCATATAATCATCAGCTTGCATCTTGTTTGCGTGTTTGTTTTTCCTTGCTGATGTTCAGCCTTTTGCAATTAATCCATTCATTCCTTCTTTCTGCAAACATTTACGGAGCATTTCCTCTGCCCCAGTGCCAGGATACTTACAGAGATTAAAAATGAAGAGACAGAGCCCCTGCTATGGAAAAAAAAAAAACCCACAAAATGATTGTAGGTGACCAAACATCCAGGTTTGCCCCAGGACTGGAGTGTCTCCTCTGTCCTATCAGTCCCGAGACCAAGGAAGTCCTGGGCACATCAGGACACCTGCTCAACACTGACAGAGTTAAAAGGCTGGTAGATCATTATGACAGTGTGAATTGCTAACCTCGGATATCTCCAGAATGTTTAGGACGTCCCCACATGGCCCAGCATCTGCAGGCTTGGCTGTGGCCATAACTCGGGGCCGTCGAGGGCTGGGAGAACAGCCGTGGCTCTGGACACCCCACCACTCAGGAGTCCATGTGGAAAACGTGCCAGGAGGTCTATATGCAGCCAAACACCAACGCTATTCCCTAAGGAATAAGAAAAAAAAACGCCCACCATCTGCTATAGACAGAATATTTGTGCCCCCTTCCCTGCCCAAATTCACATGATCCCCAGGGCGCTGGTATTTGGAGGTGAGGCATTTGGAGGTGATTAAGTCTTGAGGGTGGAGTCCCAGAGACCCCAGAGAGCTCTTTTCCTCTTCCACCGTGTCAGGGGTAAATTGCCGCGACTATGCTCATTTCCTCGTAGGGAGCCAGTGCAAGTTGTACACCATCCGCATGGCCCTGGCTGAGATCCACCTGCTTCCGCTCACCAGCCCTGAGTTACCAGTTACCTGGTATCCCACCAAAGCCGCTGCTGTGAGCCATAGGATCAACGAATGCATTTTTAGCAACAAGCCCACAGGTTCTATTTGCATTAATGAAGGTTTTTTTTTTTTTAATTTTTTATTGTTATCTTAATCCCCATACATTACATCATTAGTTTTTGATGTAGTGTTCCATGATTCATTGTTTGTGCGTAACACCCAGTGCTCCATGCAGAACGTGCCCTCCTCAATACCCATCACCAGGCTAACCTATCCTCCCACCCCCCTCCCCTCTAGAACCCTCAGTTTGTTTTTCAGAGTCCATCGTCTCTCATGGTTCTTCTCCCCCTCCGATTTACCCCCCTTCATTCTTCCCCTCCTGCTACATTAATTGTGGAAGAATCAATTTCTGTTGCGATGGTAAGAACATAGAGAAACGTTCCCAGGGAGAATCACCAGGAATCTCAGGCATCTGGGCACGGACTGAGATGTCCTCCTCCTTTCCCACCCCTCCTCCCCCACCTCCCATGAGCACTCGCCTCGCACACATCCTGCCCACAAACTCAAGAGGGTTCCGGCCCACCGCCCTGTTGCAAGCAGTTCCATTTGTCAGTGGGTCCCTAGATGTGATCTGGGGCACGTGACAGCCCATTCTCTACTTCTGGAATCATGCCGGGATGGCCTCCGGCAAGGTCTATATCTCATGACCCACGCTAACTGGACACAGGACAACGTCTGACTCGGAAAGACCCATCCACAGAGTGAGTTAAGTGGGACCATGTGCAAAGAGAGGAAATGGGTCAGGAGGACAATTACTGAGGAACAGACCTGAAAGAGATCTTGCAGCCCCTAAAAGTCCCCAAAAAGGAGGGTTTCAGATCCCAATGTTCTTGTGAATTTCTTAAATGAGCCAATACATATAAAAGCTTTGGAAGACCACATGTTCTTCCAAAGTCAGGGCACTGTAAATATTGGCCGCTATTATTTTGGGTTTCTATGAGCTTGTCTGTGGTAATGTTGGAAAATAAATGTACTAGGGCAACCTAAGTGGATCCCATTGGTCCACTACTAAAGACCGTGCCAAATTATAGGACACAGTGAGTCTCCCCCACCGCCTGAAATCGGCAGAATTGTGAATGGTACTTATTATTCAAACTAATCAAATAACCCGAAAGGTTGTTTTCAGGATCCACATATCTCCATCTACATGTCAGTTTGGGTGTTTCATTTTCTTTGATTGTCCGTAATATAACCCCGCATAATTGGGTTTGGCACCAGATCAGAGAAAGTTTTATATTTTACAAGGATGGCTTATTTTTAACATCTGCTGAGCTCCTGTTAACGTACATTCATCCAATGCAACAACTTCTGGTCATGAGTCATAAATTAAACCTGAGCCACAGAACATAGTTTTATTTTAATCTATATCATAAACCTGGCAAAACCCATGACTCAGACGACTATGTGGGGCATATGGCTAAGTCTGACTCAACACAAATTACTTCCCGGAAGCCATATGCTGACAGGCTTTTGGACTTACCTCTTGTCATATTTAAAGGAAGCGTCTCTTTGAGTTGTTAGCGTGTGCATAGAAGTTCTGAGATGAAACCCTGAGAGCACCTTAGGTATAAATACTCAAAAAGGACTGGGTGGACCTCATCCTGGCATGTCAGAAGCTGGACAGGCCAAGGTCAGCAGAAATTAACAGGGGAGGGGCACCTGGGTGGCTCAGTTGGTTGAGCGTCCAACTCTTGGTTTCTGCTCAGGTCATGAACTCAGGGTCGTGAGATCGAGCCCCACGTTCGGCTCTGCGCTCAGCGTGGAGTCTGCCTGAGATTCTCTCTCCCCCTCCCTCTGCCTCTCCCACCCCCCTGCTTGCATGCACTCTCTCTAAAAAAAAAAAAAAAAAAAAAAAATTAACAGGAGAAAGTCACCAGTCTCATCAGACCCAGACCTGGACCTGGGAGTGACCATCAGGGATAAGTAAGATGCTGTCTAGGGGGGCTGGTGAGAGGAAGGTCCATTCCTGGTCTGTCACAGTCAGAAGGAAGGGTGTTACAGGCAGCGGCTGTGGCTGTGACCTGTTCACAGAGGGCCACCCAATGGGCTGAGTGGGAGCTGAATTCCAGCCACATTCCCTTAGCGAGCTCTGGCATCAGCATGCATGCGTGGTAGGAAGGGGGGCCTTTCCTAATGCACCCCAAGATGCATTAGTGATTGGGGGCCTTAGCAGGAAGTCATTACATATGTGCAAAGTCATTCGGGCGGTCAATCAATAATTAAACAAAGAAATACTTATCAGATATAGAATCAACTTCCAAAAGAATGAAAAAAATGCATTCAAATTATGACCCTTAGGTTGAAAGAAAGAAGAAGATGGGGAAGAAAGAAACAAGGAATCACTGCACTGTATGATAAGCTGTTAAATACCGTTTATTTTATAAGTCTGTGAGTAAGTTACTTCATTTGAGATTTCAGAATTACAGAAAGATATGTCTCATAAAACAGTTGAAGAACAAAAGAGAGACAGGCTGAACCGCTACCCAATATGAAGGTCACAAACCAGTTCAGTGTGACAACACCACTCCCAAGGAGGTCGTCATCTCCGTGGTAACCAAGGGAGTGCCGCCAGTAGGGAGGACTCCAAGGACAGGCAGAATTCCAGCCTGAGAAGAATATATTTCTGTCACCAGTTCCCAAAGGACAGCCCGTGCCAATGCATCAGTGGTCCTCAGTCCAACGAGCACAGAGGATATTTTATCATCAAATTACTTTTTTTTTCAATTAAAATGAATGTTCTTTCTTCAAATCATAAGGTGGATGGAGTAGGGAGCATGCATTACAAGGATTCATCTAACAGGATCAGATTCCGAGGAACGTAGGAATTGATTCCTATCCCCATCAAACGGCAGTTGTATGGATTGTATGGATTTTTTAAAATTCAACTTAATTAGCTGTTCTGAAGATTTGTTTTCCTAGTTTTGACCATCGGAACCCTTACGAGCCACAAGGGAATTGTGTTTTGCGTTTTTTTCGTACAAGGAGTGAAGCCAGGACCTGTTGATCCAACCTAGAGCAATCCCTTTGACGGGATTCAGTAGGAACAGAGGGAAAACGTACAGGGTTGAGGGATCATTTAAAATAGTCAAAAATAAATAAATAAAAAATAAAATACTTGATTGGTAGTTACATCTAAATTTAAAGAAAGTTGGATTTAGAGAATAAATAGGCTTTCTGCCGGTTAGTGCCATTTATCTTTAAAATATAAACATTTAAAAAATAAATAAATAAAATAAAATAAAAGCATTTTTAAACTAAAAAAAAAGAGAAGAACCAATCAATAAAAAAAGCACATAAATACTTGTCAGATATACAACCCAGAAGAATTTGACACAAAGCGTTCGAAGTTCAAAGTACAGCTCTTAGGTGCAAAGAAAGTGTGTGGCGAGAGGGTAAATCCTTCCTAATTGGGGATGCTAAAATGACTCCCGTCTTCTGAAAGTGATAGTATATAGTAATTTATTACCTTGAGTTACATTTTTGATTAATTTAAAAGTTACCAACCTCATGATCGTGTCTCCATTTTATTTGTTTTAATTATATTAGTCCTTGAATTCCAAGCCTTGAACCCACTTTATAGATGTGTAGATTGATGTCCTAATCAATTCAACCCCAAAAGTGGTTGGAAAAAAAAGAAATAGAGTAAGAATTAGATAATGCTCATTTGTTGAAACAGCTTAGGAGGGCAGAACCTAACCTAGGAGGAGTTAATAAACTGGTTACCTATCCTGGAACTAAACTAGCACTAGTTTCTCACAGGTAAAACTCTTGTAAGAATTCACTGATGCGGTCAGCCCTCCATTCAACAAATTTTGTGAACATTTCCCCTGCCCCAGCCAGGGTCCTGGGTGCTAGATTCACAGGAAGACGCAATTAAGGAAAACAACGCTTCCAGAAAAAACTACCATATAAAATAGAAACCCGGTCATATGACAAATCCAGAAAAGGTCTTATAAAAGGCTATAAAGGATGACTAGATTTATGTCTTATTATGTAATTATATTATTGACTATTTTAAACATTATCTGCTATACCACTCTACTTTGGGAAACATGCATTATGAACTTACCAAAAAAAATATATCCTTTACTTTATTTGAATTATCTCCAGAGAAATAAATATTTCAACCAGTAGACAAGTAGAGTCTAATTATTTGCAACCTCTTGTGGAAGCAGATGGGTCCCACTACATCGAGCCAATCCCCGAACTGGTCAAAGCAAATTCTCAAAGTTGCTTTGACCAGTTATCTATTTTTATCCCCAGATTGAATTGATTAGGACATCAATCTACACATCTATAAAGTGGGTTCAAGGCTTGGAATTCAAGGACTAATATAATTAAAACAAATAAAATGGAGACACGATCATGAGGTTGGTAACTTTTAAATGAGCACCTGTCATAGGGCTTCTGACCTCCCGAGGGCGGTCAAGGCAAATCTGAATACAAGAGAGAAGTCCTTCTAGCCCGTGTTAAGGTGAGAGTGTCAGGAGGGGAAGTATGAAGGGGGTAAATCAGAGGAGGAGATGAACCATGAGAGACGATGGACTCTGAAAAACAAACTGAGGGGTCTAGAGGGGAGGGGGGTGGGGGGATGGGTTAGCCTGGTGATGGGTATTAAAGAGGGCACGTTCTGC
The DNA here is from genome assembly GCF_964656455.1 of Halichoerus grypus. NCBI lineage: Eukaryota > Metazoa > Chordata > Mammalia > Carnivora > Phocidae > Halichoerus > Halichoerus grypus. Next base: position 3,755,571 of record NC_135723.1, read on the forward strand.
ATGGAGCACTGGGTGTTATACGCAAACAATGAATCATGGAACACTACATCAAAAACTAACGATGTGATGTATGGTGATTAACATAACATAATAATAATAAAAAAAAAGAGTGTCAAAGACCCTTGTAATTGTTCAATGGTATGAATCCATACAAATTTCCTAATGAAGAAAGTTAAGAATTCACATCTGTGGTGGATACAAGTGATAAACATTTTCTAGAAAACATTTTCAAAATATGTTTACAGAACCTTAACATTAGGATATTCTTTGACCCAATAATTGGGTTTCCAGCAAAAATTTTGAGAAAATCATCAGAAATATGGGCAGAAATTTATATATTCACCACACTTTTATAAGTAAAAGCAAAAATGTGAAATCTCCAACACAGAATAATGGTTAAAGAAACTAGAGTGGACCCACAAAGTGCAATCACAAGATGTAACTTTTTAAAAAAAAGCAAGTTAACTTTTTTCAGAGCTTTTAATTTAATATATTTACATAAAATGAGGTGGGGAAGCTGGCTTATCCCCCTTTACTTGTAATATACCTTAAGGAAGTTTTTGATTAATCTACAAGACCCTAGGGCAGATGTTAATAACAAATAATGAGAGCATATGGTAGAAGGACTGATTCATTTGTGGTCTACCGGTGCTAACCCCCTTGTGAAAAACAATAAAAAAATAATTCATTCAGTAATTTAAAATAAAATAAAATAAAATAAAATAAAAAAAAGCAAGTAATGATGTAGGGAAATTCATATGATTGGATATTAAGTGAAGAACAGCAGAATGGAGAATTAATATGCCAAATGATTGTAATATTGTAAAAATCAATCATGACTCTCTGAGAAATGGGAATTTAGTTGGTTTGATTTTTTTCTTTGTAACTTCTACCGTCTTAAAAATGTATACAAGGAGCACGTAATTCATCCATTGCTGGGGGAATTCTCTCCTTTTGAGATTTTGCTTCTCCACGCCACACACTTATATACCCAATTTTGTTAGAAAAGAAATTTTCCTTTTGCTCCTCTAAGGTCAAAGCCTGGTCATAGTTTGCAAGAGGCAAGTGACACTAAGTTTCCCCACGATGCTCGTTATCCAAAGTGTCAGTTTGATGGAAACCTCTGCCCTATGTGCTCCCCAAACCAACGCACTTGCTTTAAAATCCATGTTAGAATAAAACCGCTTTCTATTTTTTGGAAAAATGGCTTCCAAGCACAGCACAAGTGCTAATAATTTGCAGTCTCCAAACAACTGTCAAATTGGCAAGCCCTGAGTTTACAGCTGCTACAGTTCCCACTTGCTTTAGGAATATGTACAATTTACTACGGAAAAGACCACCGGGCACAGTGGTAACTCTGGTTCATATAAACAAATGTGTGCTATTCAGAGTATCTGCTTGATGCTCATGCTTGCTTGTTATTGATAGGTTATAGGGATATATCATGATTTACTTTGGAGACTCATAAGAATATTTGCTACATAGGGGCACCTGGGTGGCTCAGTCGGTTAAGGGACCAACTCTTGGTTTTGGCTCAGGTCGTGATCTCAGGGTCCTGGGATCGAGCTCCATGTTGGGCTCCAAGTTCAGCATGGAGTCCCTTAGGGATCCTAGCTCCCTCTCCCTTAATCCCTCCCCCCACACACATTCACTCTCTCTGTCTCCCTACAATCAATCAATCAATCAGTCAGTAAATAAATAAATCTTTTAAAAAATGAGTATTTTCTACATATCGGAACTTTGGAAGTGGTTATACTCAAGCAGTGAAGGATGGGGTTGACACCTTTCTAATTAGGAAAGAAAATAGGGTCATTGCTATTGTTTAAATCAAATTACACAGTTATAATTATGTTGGCTCAAGAGTTAGACCTCATTGCTTCCAATCCGTCAACTACTATCTGGTATGCCAATGAGGAAATTGATCTCCAAAGAAACTACATGATTTTCCCAAGATCACACATTGCTAGTGTGGTAAAGAGAGCTCTAGAACTTAAATCCCCCTGGCGTGAGTCCAGTGCTTTCCGTAAGCTACATCTATTTTGAGATGTCTATAAGGAGAAAAAAAAAAGCCAAGTAATGATGTTTTGATGATAGGCAATAATATTAGCATGGGCCACATACTGAGGCATTAGTATTGGAAATGGTAAAATGTATTCACACATAAAAATGGAAAAATAAAGAAATCCTCTTGTCTTAAGTATAATGTCCTCATGTACATAGAATCACAAAAAACCTATTTCTTTATGTCTGGCTCTGTTCTCTCAATTATACCTTCATCATTTATCACTTTTTAAAAATATATATATAGGGGCGCCTGGGTGGCTCAGTTGGTTAAGCGACTGCCTTCGGCTCAGGTCATGATCCTGGAGTCCCTGGATCGAGTCCCACATCGGGCTCCCTGCTCAGCAAGGAGCCTGCTTCTCCCTCTGACCCTCTCCCCTCTCATGTGCTCTCTCTCTCTCATTCTCTCTGTCTCAAATAAATAAATAAAATCTTTAAAAAAAAAAAATATATATATATATATATACTTTTCTTTTTTTGAGAGAGAGAGAGGGAGAGAGTGTGCTCATGAGTGTGAGTGGGGAGGGGCAAAGGGAAAAGGAGAGAGAGAATCCTCAAGCAGAGCACAGAGCCCGACGTGGGACTCGATCTTACGACCCTGAGGTCATGACCTGAGCCAAAACCAAGAGTTGGACACTTAACCGAGTGACCCAGGCACCCCTCATCATTTATCACTTTATGATTTTCCATTGTTTGGATATACCACAATCCCTTCATGAATTTTATTGTTGAAGATGGCATGGTTCTTTATTACATAAACTTTTTTGCATTCATTGAAGAAATGGATGAGTTCTCTTAATAGGCAATTTAGGAAGCTTGTTTATTTGTTTACTTCTGGATAATTTTCTTCTAGCTTACCTTTCCTAATATATTTTCATTTGTTTTCTTCATTTTCATCAAGAGTTCCCTTCTTTAGACATGTATCATATGACCTCACTGATATGAGGAATTCTTAATCTCAGGAAACAAACTGAGGGTTGCTGGAGTGGGGGGTGGGGTGGGAGGGATGGGGTGACTGGGTGATGGACACTGGGGAGGGTATGTGCTCTGGTAAGCGCTGTGAACTGTGCAAGACTGTTGAATCTCAGATCTGTACCTCTGAAACAAATAATGCAATATATGTTAAGAAAGAAAAAAAGAAGAAGAAGAATGTAGCAGGAGGGGAAGAATGAAGGGGGGGAAATCGGAGGGGGAGAAGAACCATGAGAGACGATGGACTCTGAAAAACAAACTGAGGGTTCTAGAGGGGAGGGGGTTGGGAGGATGGGTTAGCCTGGTGATGGGTATTGAGGAGGGCACGTTCTGCATGGAGCACTGGGTGTTATGCACAAACAATGAATCATGGAACACTATATCTAAAACTAATGATGCAATGTATGGGGATTAACATAACAATAAAAAAAATAAAAAAAAAAAGAAGTAAACCTGAAAATTAACTCCATGAAGATAAAGCAATCATAAAAAAAAAAAAAAGAGTTCCCTTCTTTCTTAGATTAAGTTACATCATGCTATTTTCTATTTCATTCTATTTTCTAAAATTGTTTCAATCCCACTGTTTCTTAATTTTATCTTAAGTATTACTGATTAACTTTTCTGCAAGTTTAATCCTACTCTTTAATTGCTTCCAAATCCAATTTATTTAGTTAATTAAGGTTTTCCTTTCGATACATTCTTTTTCTATATCTATTTATTTGATACATAAAATACTCTCTAATCAAATTGAAAATCTGTAACAGCCACTCTATAACCTTATTTTGCTTTATGAAGTACTTTCAAGTGGAAGATTTTCCTCACATGCCTAAACATTATTCACTGGATTATTTCAGATGATTGCCCATGCATTGATTAATAAATTTGATATTTTATCATTAGAATGACCAATACATTTTGTTTAGAGAGAGTGTGTGAGAGGCGGTGAGGGAAGGGCAGAGGAGAGAAAGAATCTCAAGCAGGCTCCACACTCAGTGTGGAACCTGACACAGAGTTCGATCCCACAACCCTGAGATCACGACCTGAGCCGAAATCAAGAGTGGGACGCTTAACTGACTGAGCCACGCAGGCGCCCCAACCAATACATTTCTAAGAGTTGACTTTAAAGTCTAATTAGACATGCCTGTTGTAAAAGAAACTGGGTCAGCTCAAGGGGCACCTATACAGGGAAATCATCCCAGCATTCTCAGTGCCAAGGGACCGTCCTAACTGAATTCAAGGTGACATTGTCGGATATTAACAAAACCCCCTTCATGAGGATTGAGCAAACACAGAGAAATCCCATAGGCTCAAAATCATGGGACGACCAAATGGGAAAACAGGGTACAGCTTATATTTCTGAAATTTTGGAATGCAGAAAGCCCTGTGGTCTTTTTTAGAAAAGGTCACTGTCATTGATGCTTTGTGGCTGCAACTGTTCCCTCTTTTGGATGCTTTTCATGGAATCATGAGCATTACTCCCATTCCATCACCTGGTAATAAAGATATTTTCACTAGGTTTTTGGCTGCTATGTCATACTCTAGGTCACATTGAGTTAGGAATCAACCGACACTTCCTCATGACATTTTTCACTGACTGCTATCAAATCGGGCATTGTATGGCTCACAGAAACCAGGAAAGAGGCATATCATAAGCATTAAAAAGGTGAACACCATTGTATTGGTGAAGTCAGGCTAGTGTTACCGTAACAACAATAGATAAATCTTTTACCTAACACAACAGAATATCATTTCACTCAAGAAAGGGCCAGTATTAATGGTTCTGGCTTCATGACAACACTTTCACATAGCGCGTGCTTAATAACCCCACTTAACTACAAGAAATGTTCCCAAATAGAGCCTGAGTACTTGGGGGAAAGACAACAGGAGTGAGGAACCCAGAGCAGCCTCCGCCAGAGCCAACCCTTTTTGTGCCTGGACACCCATTCCATTCTTTTCCTCAAATGAAGGAACAGTCACTCTTACCCCAGGGAAGATATTTCAGTTCCCAATTAAGCACTCCAACCAACTCAAACATCACGACATCTAGGTGATAAACAACATCCATCTTCAGGTGCGGATAGCTCTAAAAGGGGTTGATGACTTGCAAACTAAGACTGTTATATGATTGTCACACACACATGCAATGTACGTGGGAGACCAGGGACCGTGTCCCTCGGTGATCTCACCCTCAGGATATGGAGAATCAGTGCTTGTAAGCCCGTAACTTTCCCAACTCTGAGAGGTAACTACCATCCCCGGGGTGGGGAGAGTTTCCTTGATTAGCTCCTGATTTTGATTTGGTGGAAGAATCTCCATATTCCATTATTCTTCATGCCCCACGGCCCCACCAATTTAGAGTTACCTCTTTGCTTTTACCCTGTGGTTAGTGAAAATGTACGCCCCTCGGGTTTTTAAATTTCTAGGAGTTAAAGGAAGATTTGCATAAACTGGTGAGCCAATATTCTCCAAACGATCAATACTTCATGCACCAAAAATCATGCGTGAATGAAAAATATATTCAAAGTACAAGATAAATAAAAGGATTTTCATGCAGCAGTAGATGTGAAGTTTATTGTAACTAATCTTTACCTGTTAAGAAATTACTTCTTGTCTAGATTCGCTATAGAATCAAGTAAGAATGTCTGTAATTATAGCTATAATTAACGTCTACAATGAGAAGATGATCAACATGCTACTCCATTTTGCAACTACGTATCTGTGTGAAGTCACATTTCTTTTTCCTATATTTCAACCAAAACAACAGATAGCAACAGATTGAGTATAGAGACAAGTGTGTGAATCCAGCTACATCCTGTTAAGTTAGACATTGAAGAGGTTCGCAAACATACATTTGCCTCTTTTCTCACTTTTTTTAGGGGGGGTGGAGATATAATTATTTTTCAAGAGAAACACGTTACTTATGTTAACATGTAGGATATTTATTATTGTTATTTTAAAATAAATTAACTATTTTAAATCTCTGTCTAATTTCTTATACAGTAGATACCAAAACACAGAATGCAGACAAACAAAAGCATTTTTAGGGTCACCAACCATTTTTCAAAGCGTGAAGAGACCCTGAGACACAATGTTAGCAGACCACTGATCTTGAAGTAAGCCAAGGAAGAGATGAGAATGGGTTTTGGTGGATACCTCACGTCCCTGCTGCAAACATTACAGAACTCATCTCTCCACACAGATTTCTCTGTTGTAAAAATCACAACTATCTGAGGAAAAACAACAGCAAGCATCTGCGATAGAGAATAAATCAACCAAAAGTAGCTGTTCTGGGTTATTTCATACGAAAAGCCTTGCAGACAAGGAAAAAGAGACGGAATTTGTGAAACTGTGGCACGACTCATTATGTTACCTAACAGGGGAATGGACAGCCCATGGAAACATCCATCCAACACTGAGACAAATGGCATACATTTGTATTTTCAGATGCTCCTAAATTTAGGTGGCCTAATTTCTACTTTCTGCCGTATTTCCAGAGTCCTGATACCTTCAGTTGGGTCTTTTACATGGTTCCTAATGGGATAAGGTTCAGTGCTACTCAGTGGCTTATTTTTAAAATATCTTAGAAATGCTAGATTCTCTTATGTCACTATTTCTTGAGACATACACTTAGAAATAAGAAATCGCAAATTTAGCTCAATCCTACAAGACAGTTGCTTAACGTACTTGATACCGCTTTCCAGCATCACATACAACAACTAGACAGAAGTCGCAAGGAAAGAGAAGGCTTGAAGCACACTGTAAACCAAGTAGATGTGGCCTATAGAACACCCCACCCAACAACAGCCGAACGGACGCCCCTTTCAAGCACACGGGGAACATGCCGCAGCCCCAGTAAATTTGAAAGAACAGAAATCACACCAAGTATGTTCTCCAAACACAGTGGAATTAAGTGAGAAATCAATGTCAGGGGCGCCTGGGTGGCTCAGTCGGTTAAGCGTCTGCCTTCGGCTCAGGTCATGATCCCAGGGTCCTGGGATCGAGCCCCACATCGGGCTCACTGCTCTGCAGGAAGCCTGCTTCTCCCTCTCCTTCTACTGCTTCCCCCTGCTTGTGCTCTCTCACTCTCTCTGTCAAATAAATAAAATCTTAAAAAAAAAAAAAAAAAAAGAAATCAATGTCAGAAGGAAATTTGGCAAATCCAAAACCACGTGCAAATTAAAGAACACTCTCTGACGTGACCAATGGACCAAAAAAGGAAACACGAGCAAAATTGGAAAATGTTACCTGGACTTAGGTGGCAATTCCTCACAGATTGCTGAAATGGTGATTGGTCTGCCATACCTGCGTCTCCACTGGACACCAGGAGTTGTCCGGGTGCGCGCATCCTTTCTCATCACTTCTGAAAAATCTCAGCTCAGCTGTGGGGATGAAGGAGTGCACCTGTTGTGATGAGCGCCAGGTGCTATGTGTAAGTGTTGAATCACTACATTGTACACCTGAAACTAATATTGCACAGTATGTTAACTAACTGGAATTTAAATAAAAACTTAAAAACTAATAAAATAAGATTAAATCAAATCAAATCCTGGGTGGTTCAGTCAGTTGAGAGTCTGACTCTTGGTTTCAGCTCAGGTCGTGATCTCATGGTTGTGGAACAAGCCCTGCATTGGGCTCTACACTTAGTGTGGAGTCTGCTTCAGTTTCTCTCTCCCTCTTTCTCTCTCAAATGAATAAATAAAATAAAATAAAATAAAGTAAAATAAAATATAAAAAGAATCTCTATTTTTAGGTCAAGGGTCATTCTAAATAATGTCAATACAGAAGTATAATCGAAAAATAAATTTGTGTGGGGCGCCTGGGTGGCTCAGTCGTTTGAGCGTCTGACTCTTGATTTTGGCTCGGGTCATGATCTCAGGGTCATGAGATCGAGCCCTGAGGGGAGCTCTGCGCTCAGCACAGAGTCTGCTTGAGATTCTCTCTCCCTCTCCCTCTATCCCCCACCCCCGTTCTCTCTTTCTCTCTCGCTCTCTCAAATAAATAAATAAATAAATAAATAAATAAATAAATAAATAAAATCTTTTAAAAATTAAAAAATTTAAAAAATAAATGTGTCTATCTCAAATTTTATGAGACTATAGACAACTCTAACCATGTCGATTCCATCATCTATCCCACGTAATATAAACACTATAAATAAAGGTGCAGTTATAACACAGTTCTCACCATATGACCTAAAAGAGCAATTTTCTTTGCTGCTGAAACTGCCGTTGGCCCTTGAACAACACGGGTTTGAACCGCACAGACCCACTTAGATGCGGATTTGTTTTCCAGTAAATCCAGCACAGCACTGTAAATGTATTTTCCCCTCCTTATGATTTTCTTAATCACATCTTCTCTGCTCAAGCTTCCTTTATCATGAGAATACAGCATAAAATGCATAAACAAAATATGCGTGAATAGACTACGTTATCAGTAAGGCTTCCGGTCAACATAGGTTATTAGTACTTAGGTTTTTGGAGAGTCGAGAGTTGTATGTGGATTTTCAGCTGCATGGGGCAAGAGGAAGTCAGCACATCTTACCCCCCACATCATTCAAGGATCAACTGCATTAAAATCCTTGATATCAAGCTCTCAAGCAAAATTCGTTAGGAAGTTAACATACAAAGGAAAAACTCACATCCCAGGCATAATGAATACTTGAGGTGAAAATTCCCAAAATGCTTGTGGGGAAAAGTAATCATGTCCATTAATGAAAATTTACAAGGAGGCACCTGGAAATTTCCATAGCAAAAAACAAAGAGTCCAAAGATCTAAAATATATTTCAGAGATCCCACTTGGATCCATTCAGAATCGTTCCCCTATAGCCAGATATATAGGAATACAGTAACTTTTTTTTTTTAATTTTATTATGTTATGTTAGTCACCATACAATACATCATTGTTTTTTGATGTGGTGATCCATGATCCATTGTTTTCGTATAACACCCAGTGCTCCATGCAGTACGTGCCCTCCTTAATACCCATCACCGGGCTAACCAATCCCCCCTCCCCCCTCCCCTCTAAAATCCTGTTTGTTTCTTAGAGTCCATAGTCTCTCATGGCTCATCTCTCCCTCCAATTCCCCCCCCCATTTATCCCTTCCTTCTAATGTCCTCCATGCTATTCCTTATGTTCCACAAATAAGTGAAACCATATGATAATTGACTTTCTCTGCTTGACTTATTTCACTTAGCATAATCTCCTCCAGTCCCATCCATATTGATGTAAAAGTTGGGTATTCATCCTTCCTGATGGCTGAGTAATATTCCATTGTATATATGGACCACATCTTCTTTATCCATTCATCTGTTGAAGGGCATCTCGGCTCTTTCCACAGTTTGGCTATTGCGGACATTGCTGCTATGAACATTGGGGTGCATATGGCCCTTCTTTTCACTACATCTGCGTCTTTGGGGTAAATACCCAGTAGTGCAATTGCTGGGTCATAGGGTAGCTCTATTTTTAAATTTTTGAGGAACCTCCACACTGTTTTCCAAAGTGGCTGTACCAACTTGCATTCCCACTAACAGTGTAAAAGGGTTCCCCTTTCTCCACAACCTCTCCAACATTTGTTGTTTCTTTCCCTGCCATTTTTGCCATTCTAACTGGTGTAAGGTGGTATCTCAATGTGGTTTTGATTTGATGGCTAATGATGATGAACATTTTTTCATGTGTCTGTTAGCCATTTGTATGTCTTCTTCAGAGAAGTGTCTTTTCATATCTTCTGCCCACTTTTTGACTTGATTATTTGTTTTTTGGGTGTTGAGTTTGAGAAGTTCTTTAAAGATCTTGGATACCAGCCCATTATATGTAGTGTCATTTGCAAATATCTTCTCCCATTCTGTGGGTTGCCTCTTTGTTTTGTTGACTGTTTCCTTTGCTGTGCAGAAGCTTTTTATCTTGATGAAGCCCCAAAAGTTCATTTTTTGCTTTTGTTTCACTAGCTTTTGGAGATGTATCTTGAAAGAAGAATACAGTAACTTTTATCTTCTCAATAGATACTCAGTTCTTGGGAAAAAAAATATATTCACGTGGTTCAAAGTCAAATAGTACAAGACTGGAGTGAGAAGCCTCTCTGGTGCTTCTATTTGGGATCTAAACAATCACCATCCATCTCCCCTCCAACCAGGTAATCAACCAGGTAACCACTATTACTACTGTCTTGTCTATCCTTGTAGACATACATCATGAACATATAGGCAAAAATTACAATGCCGCCCCCGTTCCAGCTTTTTAACACAAAGGGAAGCATGTGATCCAGAGTGTGTTGTATCTTGGTTTATTCACTTAACTATGCATGCTGGAGAAATTTCCATGTGCTGCATGGAGAGCTCTCTTTTTTTCTAAGTTTCATGGTAGTTTATGGTGGGGGCAGAAAGGATCAGAATTAATTTTACCATCCCATATTGATGAAAATCCAGGATTTTTTTTTTTTTGCTATGAAAAACAATATTGCAATGAATAATACAGTAATACGCTACTTTTTTTCATGTGCAATATATTCATAGGATAAATTCCTATATGTAGCATTGGTGGGTCAAAGTATATAAGCACTGGTAATTTTGATCAATATTGGTAGAATACTCTCCTATAGAAGTTTTCTGATTCACATCTCTACTAGCAATACATGTTCTCCATAGCCTTACTAATAGAGAATATTAACAAATTTTCCATTTTTTACCCATCCAGAGTTTGAAGGAGCTTAACCACATTATCTGATGTATCTCTTTATAAACTAAGGAAATCAGTTCTTTGTGATGCAAATTGGAACATTTCTCCAATCACTTGAATTTTGACGGTGCTCAGTTTCTTTCTTTTTGCCAAGTACATGTCTTGTGGTTGTGATTATTGCCTTTAATGTACTAGAATTTTCTTACTGTCTTTTCATGGTTTGGGCGTTTTAAATTACAGTTAAAAGTACTTCTCCACTGAAAGTTTATAAATGAATTCTAATTTCAATTAATTATATTTAAGTCTTTGACCCACATAGAGTCTTTTCAGGTGTTCAGTGTGAGGTGGAGATCCAAATTAATTTCTTTCCAGATGGCTAGCCTAATTTTATCAATAATATTTATTGAATAGTCCTTATTTGTCTCCACTAATTTGAGACACCAACTTTAATTTATGTTAAATATATATGTATGTACATGCATTTTGATCTTTTTTTAGTCTACATATTAGTAGACCAGTGCTATGCTATTTAATTGCTAAGTTTCTACAGAAGTATTTAATAAACTGCTATGACTCATCCACTTACATTGATTTTCTGTTCCTCTACAGTTTCTTGAAGATTTCTTTTTCAGGAGTGCCTGGGTGGCTCAGTCAGCTAAGCATCTGCCTTGAGCTCAGGTCATGATCCTGCGGTCCTGGGATCGAGCCCTGCGTCGGGCTCCCTGCTCCTCAGGGAGTCTACTTCTTTCTCTCCTCCCTGCTTGTGTGCTCTCTTGCTCTCGCTCTCTCTCACAAATAAATAAAATCTTTAAAAAATAAATAAATAAAATTTCTTTTTCAATATAACTTTAGACATCTTGTGTAATTCCCATCAAAAAAGAACTTACTGACATTTTATTTACAATTCATAATTATATGATGTATAATTTATAATTGACATTATTTATAATTCATTAAATTTGTAAATTAACTTAGATATAACTGATGTATTTATTAAGCCGAACATTCCCATCCACAACATAGTAGCTATTCCTATTTTTCTTTTTTTTTTTTTTTTTAAGATTTTATTTATTTGACAGAGACACAGCGAGAGAGGGAACACAAGCAGGCGAGTGGGAGAGGGAGAAGCAGGCTTCCTGCGGAGCAGGGAGCCCGATGCGGGGCTCGATCCCAGGACTCTGGGACCATGACCTGAGCCGAAGGCAGACGCTTAACCGACTGAGCCACCCAGGCGCCCCGCTATTCCTATTTTTCAAGTATCCTTTTCAATCTATTTTGATTTTTTTTTCCAAAGATTTATTTATTTTGAGAGGGAGAGAGAGCATGAGTGGTGGGAGGGGCAGAGAAAGAGGGAAAGAGAGAATCTCAAGCAGACTTCATGCTGAGCATGGAGCCCGATGAGGGGCTCAATCTCACGACCCTGAGATCACAATCCAAGCTGAAATCAAGAGTCAGACACTTAACCAACTGAGCCACTCAGATGCCCTGATGGCTATTTTTCAACTGGTCTTGCACATTTTGTGTAGAGTTAATTCCTAAGTACGTATTCTATTTGTTATCGTGGTAAATGGCATGCTTTATCTATGAATATGTTCTAATCGGTTGTGGTGTATATACATATGAAAGCTATTGATTTATTTATAATAAGCCTGACTTCTTTATCTGTTTCTCTTTTATAGTTGATTCTCCTGAGTTTCCTCAGTATACTTTCAAATAAGTTTCACATAGCACCTCTCTTAATTTCTTTGTAATTTTTGTATGTCTGTTTTCTCTTTGCTAAATGTTTTTGCTAATATCTCCAGTACAGCATAAAATAATAGAAGTTGAGTGTTGTCACTATGTGGTCCTTGGCTCTTACAGAAATGATGCCAGAACCCCAGGTTTGGGCTGAAACAGATACATTTAATCAGGCTACACAAGCATCTACCTCTTTTAACTTAATAATTCGATTGCTTCAAAACTCTTTTTTTTTTTTAAAGATTTTTTTTTTTAAAGATTTATTTGACAGAGAGAGGCACAGCGAGAGAGGGAACACAAGCAGGGGGAGTGGGAGAGGGAGAAGCGGACTTCCTGCCGAGTAGGGAGCCTGATGTGGGGCTCGATCCCAGGACCCTGGGATCATGACCTGAGCCGAAGGCAGACGCTTAACGACTGAGCCACCCAAGCGCCCCTGCTTCAAAACTCTTAAAAATATTTTCCCAGTGGCTTTTCAGAACATTTAGAGATGTTCCCATGATTATGTTCATTTCCCCCCAGGGCTCCAAATGTATGGAACTGAGCAAAGTAAATGCATCATTCTGTATACTTCCTTCTTTGTCGGTGGTGATGTCTTCATTTCTTATTCTGAGCATTTTTCATGATTACATCAGCAAATAGTTCATCTTTTTGTTGCCATTATCACAGATGAAATTTAGATTTATTGATTTCCATATTTTCCATCTTACACCTCATTGTTTTCTGATTTTCTCTGTAGTAATTCCTTCCTTTTCTGAATCCTCTGGGTCAGACATTTAATCATTTGCTTTGTCCTTTACTTTCCTGGTGTAAGGACTTAAGGCTATGATTTTCTGTCAGGGGTCTTCAACTCTACAGATGTAGCTTGCCTTTCATTTTCATTATTAGTTTTTCCTCCTTGGCATATAATTATGTTACAGATTTATTTATTTTATTTTAGAGAGAGAGCGTGAGGGGCAGAGGGAGAGAGAAAATCCTCAAGCAGACTCCACAGTGAGCGTGGAGTCCGACATGGGGCTCGATCCCACGACCCTGAGATCATGACCTGAGATGAAATCAAGAGCAAGACACCTAATCGACTGAGCCACCCAGGCACCCCTGTGGTGTATATTTTTGGTTTCCTCTTGACCAAAGAGATAAGTGAGTGTATTTAAAGTTTTAGGTGGAAAAATTTTGATTGACTTCTGATCTTTAAAGTTAATTTCTAGTTATGTTTTGCATTTAATGTATGGTCCAATTTTGTGAATGTTACAGAGGCACTTATATAAAGGATATATATTTTTCCAGTACATATTTTAATAAATACGAGATAATCCTTATTAAATATATTATTTTGGAATCCCACAGTTTTACTTATTTGGGGTTATCACAATCCTTTCATACTGAGAAAAGTGAATTAAATTCTCCTAGTCCTAGTGAATTTCTGTCTGTTCCTCATCTGTCTTATGTCTTGGAATATCTGCTTTTTAAAAGTCTCTAATTTACTTTTTGTCTTACAGTTATTTAGATTATATATTCATTGGTAATTGTGTCCTTTAACCTGATTAAGTGTCCCTCTTTGGCTCATGAAATAAATATTAATTGGATTCCATTTTGTCTGATGTAACGTCATGAATTCCCCTTTCTTTACTTTTGCTTCATTTTCCTTGTCTTTGAATATCATTTTATTGTTAAACTTTGGAATCCCAGTGTGTATGTGACTCTTGTATTCAGCACAAAGTTGGGTGTTGTTTTGTGCACCAACATGAAAAGGTTTTATTCCTTTTCCTCTTGTGAGTCAAGCCTGTTTACATTTATAAATATGACACATACATGGGTTCTTAATTTTTCATACTAAATTTTTCATATCTTTTAATGCTATTCTCTGGTGTTGGTTTTTTTTTTTCTTTAAGTATTTGATTACAGGCCTTAGGGGTGTGTGAGTGTGTGTGTGTGTGTGTATGTGTGTGTATGTGTATAGTTCTGCTATTTCAAAGCCCAATAATTTTTGCCTAGTGTTTGCCTTTAATTATAAGTGATATGTTCTCCTTATTTCTATTTTTTTAGATGTTGCTATTACTCCTAACCATGAGCCATGATAAAGCTGAGTTACACCTCTTCCACCTTCTCCCATCATCTGTCTTCTCTCCTATCCAATTTAACCATATTATCTTTCTTAGTGTTTCCCTTTGTACTGTCCACTACACTAACTGTTTATTAGAGAATTTGTAAACTCTTAGTTTTCCTTCCACTCCCTCTTTATAGGATGAGGTGATCAGAGAGCACACTGCCCCCCCTCTGCCTCCCCCCCGTTTCCACTTTCCTGTGGTGTCATACAACATCTCCATTCTCTCTGGTCACTCTAAAACCCATAGCAATTTTTGTTGTAATCATCTAGTAAATGTGTTCAGTATCCACTGCTAGTCTTTGGTCCTAGTTTTCCTGGGGATGTTTTAGGTAAATATCATTTACTTGTTTCATTTTTATTTTATTTATATTATTAGGATTTTTTTTCAGGTATCTAAACAGTGTCTTCTAGAAAGTTCCTCAAGAAAAATATTCCTTGAGTTCTTTAATGTTGAAAGCTTCTGTGTCATAGGCTTTATTGTAGAAGAACAACTGCTGAATTTAAAATACGTGGCTCACTGTTTCTTTCCTTGTACGTACTTTGGTATAATTTTACCATCGTGTACTGAACGTGTTGCGTGCTGCTATGGAGAAGTCTGAGACTAATTTTTTTCCATTATAAATGATTTGCTCTTTTTGTATGAATGCCTAAGTATTTCTTTATATGCGAGTTCCAATCACATCACCATTCTATGCCTGAGAAGTAAACATTTTGGGTAAAGTTTTGCTTGGCATCTGGTATAATCTTTCAGGGTGTAAGCTGCAGTTTAATTTTATTTTTTAAATTCTCTTTAAATATTTTTCCATGTTATTGTTTTGGTTTTGGTCCTTAGCAATTCCAATTATACATGTGTTGGATCACCTTTCCTTATGTTTTATGTTTTCATTTTTTCTCTGTTCTTTCAACACATTTTTATTTCCATTTTATT
Organism: Halichoerus grypus; assembly: GCF_964656455.1. Lineage (NCBI taxonomy): Eukaryota > Metazoa > Chordata > Mammalia > Carnivora > Phocidae > Halichoerus > Halichoerus grypus. The sequence continues at coordinate 3,771,045 of NC_135723.1, forward strand.
TTGTTAACTTTCCTCATTTCTTTCCTCTATATCCCCTACTATGTCTTCCATGGTATCCATCCTGTTCTTTAGTTTATTTTTATAATGGTTTTCCTTCTACTGTATATCTCTCCTGAGTTATGCCACCTTATGCTTCATCTCCTCCTTACCATACCATTTCTTCCATTATATTTAAATTTTTTTTTTCTTATTTTGTGGTCTTTCCTCATAAAGGCAATTATTTGCTAAATTTTAGGGGTTTTTAGTTTAGTTTTGTTTTTCTTTCTTCAAGCCAAAATTTTTGGTCATAATTTTTATCTTCTCTAGGGCAACATTTCTCCAGTGAAAGTTCTATGTTAGTAATGTTTGCTTCTCTTTTCTTCTTTTTTTTTTTCCTTGTGCTATCTGCACATCAATATTACAGTAGATCCTTTCTGCATCTCTTCACTCAACACGTTGGCTTTCGTGGAATGAGGTTCTTGCTGGCCAAGAAGGAGAGAGTCATTTTCCACACTTCCTGGTTCTCACAACACAATTGTGTTCTTATGATCCTCCTCTACTTCTGTGAGCTCCTATGAGCTGATCCTGGGCTGTGTTCTTTCGGCTGCTGGATTTTTTTTTTTTTAATTTTTTTATTGTTATGTTAATCCCCATACATTACATCATTAGTTTTAGATATAGTGTTCCATGATTCATTGTTTGTGCATAACACCCAGTGCTCCATGCAGAACGTGCCCTCCTCAATACCCATCACCAGGCTAACCCATCCTCCCAACCCCCTCCCCTATAGAACCCTCAGTTTGTTTTTCAGAGTCCATTGTCTCTCATGGTTCTTCTCCCCCTCCGATTTCCCCCCCTTCATTCTTCCCCTCCTGCTACATTCTTCTTCTTCTTTTTTTCTTTCTTAACATATATTGCATTATTTGTTTCAGAGGTACAGATCTGAGATTCAACAGTCTTGCACAATTCACAGTGCTTACCAGAACACATACCCTCCCCAGTGTCCATCACCCAGTCACCCCATCCCTCTCACCCCACCCCCCACTCCAGCAACCCTCAGTTTGTTTCCTGAGATTAAGAATTCCTCATATCAGTGAGGTCATATGATACATGTCTTTCTCTGTTTGACTTATTTCGCTCAGCATAATACCCTCCAGTTCCATCCACGTCGTTGCAAATGGCAAGATCTTATTCCTTTTGATGGCTGCATAATATTCCATTGTATATATACCACATCTTCTTTATCCATTCATCTGTTGATGGACATCTTGGCTCTTTCCACAGTTTGGCTATTGTGGACATTGCTGCTATAAACATCGGGGTGCACGTAGCCTTTCGGGTCCCTACTTTTGTATCTTTGGGGTAAATACCCAGTAGTTCGGCTACTGGATTTTTACACTCAGGAGTGTGCTCTTCTCCTTCCACATGGTGTTTCCTGGGTCTCAAGCACTGAGCCCTCTCCACCTCCTTCACTCCTTCTTACTTTTGTCTTTGTTAGTCTTCTATATGCTGTTGGAATCAAGGAATTATGTGTATCTCCTAGTTTACTAAAAGTTGAATTTTCTGGTTTTTTTTAATTTGACTTTTGAATAATTTCCAGGAGGAGAAGAAAGAAGCTGACTATTGCAGTCAAAAGAACTCCACTGTAGTATCTTATTGTAATCTGCCTTAAAGATTGTTTTTTTATCAAAATACAAAGATACACAAATTCTCCTGATTTAATATATTTATCAGAAAATAAATTTTAGTTATGAACTTGAAACTAAACTATGAAGTATAAAATACAATATTTTCTTTTGTTACAAAGCATACACAGAGGGACAGAGGTCTGATACAAGGTCTAGAGAAGAGGACCATGGTAATCCGTGTGATCCCAATTTGCATATCAGATAAAGAATAGTTAGAACTTTTTTTAGTTTTAAACCTAGGAATTGGCATTATGGAAAGTTATTTGGAATATTACACCCCAGGGATACAACTCACTAATGTTAGAGTTATATTTACCTAAAAGATAACAATAACCTCAAGGCTCATTAAAGAACCCACCAAACTACATTTTCCATCTCTAAAACCTGTCTGCTTTCTGTTTCAGTCCTTCTTGACATGACTGATGATGAAAGAGATTCCTTTTCCTTCTCAGATACTTTCAACACATGGAATCTGAATCTATGTGGGGCAGGAGGGGACAGAGCTGTCTTTTTAACTCCCTCATTCCCTCTCTTCATAGGTAGGTAGGTAGATAGATAGATGATAGATGGATGGATAGATAGATGATAGATGATAGATAGATGATAGATAGATAGATAGATAGATAGATAGATAGATAGATAGATAGAAGATAGATATCCACACATATCTATATAATATTTTCATAATGAAAAACATCTACTTGGTGAACTATCTCTGATGTTACAAGGGATGTTGTTCTTTTTCTTCCATTGTTACCATCTTATTGCTTTTTTCTCAATAATTTTTACCTTCCTACACAGTTACACACCTCAAGGCTTCTTTCCTCACCGTTCTTCTACTCCTCTTACATTACAAGTGAATATTGTTAAGTAAACATGACCATAGGAGAAGATTTATCTAGGACTCACCATGTCCTTTTCTTGGGACACAGTCTGTCATCCATGATTCTGCTCACACCCATTAGAGATTGGCTTCTGTGGCTGCAAGTGGACATCATCCCTGTAGATCTGCTGGCCAGGCTGTCCTTGACTGCAACAGGAACACACTGTGAGCACAGGCTGGGGAAGTCCCTCTCTTCTCTCAATCATTTGAAATGGGGACACAAACACTACAAAGAGCCCATTAGTCATTTAAACTGAGAGCCTGCTTAAATCTGAGTCTGGAGCAGTCATGTTTATGAAAACACAAAAACGTTGAGAGCAAGACAAAGAGAGTGGCGGAGGGGACACGAGGTGAGGCGGGAGGGAGGGAGAGAGGAATTATGAAGCCCAGGTGAGGAAGTTCAGGCTTCTGAGGGATGGGGAGAGAAAACAGCTTCTGCCTTGTCAGACCTTTTAAGGCCAAGACTACTTTTTGAAGCAGGAATCTGTGAGTTTAAATTTTTTTACCTTTCCAGGTTTCTTTTTTTCTTTCTTCTCTCTTTTCTTTTTTCTTTCTTTCTATCTTTCGTCCCCCCCCCTTTTTTTTTGCTAAAACTAGTTTCATTAAACATGTTCTTTATAAAACAATATTTCCATAACTAAATATACACATTTTTAAAATGAGGCAACATGAAGACATCTGTTGAAAAGGGGTGATAAAAGCAACAAAATTATTTGAATTAATACAATCACAACAGAGATTCAAATGAAAGGTTAGAAAAACTCTATCGTTTGCAGCATTAACCTATGTGAAATAACTTATTTATGCGGGTTCATTAGGCTTGGAGGAATACTCAATGGACCTTATTATGCAGAATAAAATTAGAATAAAATATCCCAACCTCCAACATTTTCAACCCAGCTATGAAAATCATAAAGCTATGCTTGCAAACCTGCTTACACATCAAAAATTTTAATCAGATCCTTGAGACCACCACTTCGGATTGATTCATCCAGATTCCCAGACATGAGACTAACACGATTCTCTTTCAGTCAAATGGGGACCGTCTCCGGGGTGTGGAGCTAATATTGTTTAGGGACTTTTTTTTTTAATCTTAAAAGCAAACACACAGGAACCAGCATAGCTGATGAGCCGAGCAAGAGTCTGCAGTGCAGGGACCTAAGCTGAATAGCAGCTCTGCGGTGGGTGGAGCTGAGACCTAAGGCGGTCCCTAAGCCAGCCTCCTCATCTATAAAAGGCAGGGTAAGGTTTCAGAGAGGTTTAAATGAGATACCAAGCTCCAGCCATCAAAGGAAAAAAAAACTCAATACAGTGATGCCTGTTCACCCAGGGCTCACCACCCTGCTTCCACAATGAATGTCTCCCATTGTCAAACTCAGGTACCCAGGCGTGCACCCCCGAGCTCAGCACACATGTATGCATGCTCCCTCAGACGTGCTTCTATCCCCATTTTCCCGTGTTCTCATTCAAACTCTCAGAGCTGCTAAACCCTCCACATTTGCTTAGAAGTTTGCAGACCTTGTTTTCTTGCTTAAGCGTGAACTACCTACAAATTTAGAAAAGCTGATGTAGTACAAGAAGAAAATTGGACCGTTTTACCCTCATTCAAACTGAGCTGCCATCATCTGTGTCTGATTGTTTACATAAACAAACTCATTTCATTTGCATGTCCTTCCTCAGGGGCTGGGAGCTTGACACGTGCATTCTGATTGTTTTATCCAGACTAAGAGGCTGATGTTAATGCTTTTTTTATTTTTCCTATTGTTTTGGTGCCCCGATCTTTTGTTTACTAAGCAATATTTGAAAGTGGACTTCATATGCATCATAAAAATAAGTTGACCCTCAAACAACACGGGGATAGGGGCTCTACCCAGCCCATAGTCAAAAATCTGAGGATGAGTGGACCCTCGCAGTTCGAACCCGTGTTGTTATGCTGCACACTTGGCCAGAAGTATCTGTCGTGAGTCCCTCTTTGTATCTTATTTTGCCCTTGGAGCCCAGCAAACAGGGTGGGGCCCACGCCCCCGCTTGTCTATCTATAGTCGTACTAGTGGGATCACATCGTCCCTGTTATTTAGTAAGCGGGGACAAGTAGAGGACTTGTCTAGGATTATTGGACCCACTGTTTGGAATGATCGTGATATATATTTAACATTAAGGCAATGGCTTCTAAGCTGCCTGTTTTTTTAAGCACCAGGCATTTTTTTTTTCCTAAAAAAAATCTGACTCAAAATCTCAGTATATAGAATAGAACAAAGTACAAGGTCGAGCTTCTCTGGTGAAAGGAGGAGACAGGGACCCGACTGCTTGCCAGGAAAAGCCAGAGTCGCTCAGGACACAGTCGGGGACGCAGGGAGCTGGAGCACACCGCCTTTCCTCTCGGATGGATTCTGAGGGAGAACTCCAGCTTCTCTGTGTCAGAAATCACTGATGCTCTTGAGTGTATGTGGTGCTTGAAGTAACTTCAGTTATGCCAAGCCTGCATTCTTCTTGAATTTCCGTTCCTCTGATTGTCTTCTGTGTTCGCGGCCCTGTCACTCCCGCCCGCTCACGCCGGCTGGGGCCTCACGCACATCACAGCCTTGTCCTCCAGCTCTTCGTGCTGACAAACTCGGATTTGATCTGGTTCCATCCTGATCGAGAGTACTGTGAGGGAGCCTTGCTTTCTGCCTGTAAGCAACTTCAGGATGCACTGCGATGGCTTCCCACCCCAAGACTGCTCTCTCTTCCCTCTCCGGTACCTGGATCCCAGTTCAAAATGTTGATGTTACTTGCTGAACACCGAGGTCAGGGATGTTCCCCGGCCACTGCTCCTGGGACAGGGGTGGTTTATTCTCACCCTGACCGAGTGTGTTTCTGGCTGGACGGGCCTCCTGACCTTGAACATCAGTGCTGGCTGCCACCCTGGGACATTTCCTTTGGGTTAACCTCCCTGATGCCTTACGCCTTCGTGATGCCCAGAGGTTTTCTCTAAATAAGTAGAGGTGAAGACTATCTGGTGAAATTGGTATCACTTTGAGGGTCCTGTTGGCTTTCTCAACCTTGGCCAGGTCTTAGCGTCACTGCGGGAGAATTTCGAAAATGCTGCAATATCATCGACATCTGGACAAATTCAATCAGAGTGCCCGACGGCCCCACCCAGAGATTAGTGTTTCAAACTCGGCTTTCCACCAAGACAAGCCTGTTTCCAGGGAGGCCCCCTCCTTTCTCCAGGCTGCACTGCTTGTCTCTCTAGCAACACTGTGCTAAATTCACACCACTGTGCCCTCTGTCTACCGTCCTTAGTTGGTTCTCCTGGGACCAGGTTGGTGCACACCTGGCCTGTGCCTGGCTCTGGGTGCCTGGCAGGGCTTATGGCTGTCACTTCAGGGGATTCTGAAGAAAGCCCGTTCGTACCCCCAAACCTCGCTGTCTTCAGCAACCCAGCTGGCTAGTCATTCTGAAATTTGAATTCCCACCTGGCTCCAGAGTCCATTTCCCAGTTGGTGCGCAATGGATGAGGCAAGGACAATGGGTGGATATAAACCCACAAGACTGTGGTTTCCTGGTGTACAGAGCGTCGTAATGATGACTCGGCCCACTGCTCAGCTCTCGGCAGAGGCTGCAGAGACGCTTCCCCCCAGGTGCAGCCCCATGCTCTCCGCAGGCTAGGCAGGCCCTGTGCCCACAACACCCAGTGGAGGAAGAAGCCTGCTCCCGCGTCTGGCTGGAGCTGAGCCCGGCTCCACAACAGTGAAGAGAGAAGAGAACAAACACTCCACTGGCAGTCCAAGACAGTCGTTCACCACCCTGGGATCACCGGGAGGCCACCTCGGCCCCCACGGAGAGCATGGTCAGCACCGGCAGCAGCTCGGGTCTGCCCCCAACTCTTGGGATCGCCGATGATTAGGCGTGGGATCCGAGAATCAATAGTTTTATATTTCGATCATGACTAAAACCCTTTTTATTTTTTTTATTTTGAAGTTCTGATGACTGGTGACTTTTTAGATTTTTTCTTAGCTGCATTTTCTAAACTTCAGTCCGAAAACATACTGCTTATGGAAGAAGAACCATAATGAAGATGTATTACTAAAATAAAACGATTGTTTTATAGTTGGCTTTTGAGATTTGCTCCAGTTTATTTTTCAAGACCCATCCCCAACTGCTGTTGTTAGCATAACTTCTTGCAAGCAGGCGGCATCCCCACTCAGATATTAAAATGCTCAATATTCTGAGAACTATGGTTCAGGAAGGTACGAGGCCTTTTGTTAAGTCACGTAAAAAGTAGGCACGTTGTCCTCATTTCACAAATGAAAAATTAAAACACTCAAATACTTGTATTTTCTTGCTCCTCCCACCTTCATTCTGAATGTTTTGTCGTTGATTTGTAATTATGTTTTGGGCTCAATAATCGGTCTTTTTTTACCTATACTAAAATTAAGAAATTTGCAAAGTGTTATATGTTGAACACCACAAATATTTTAATAACATTTCCCAAAATATATGGTTACTGCACCTTTCTCTCTTACTGTGTACTTTTATTTATTTTTTTATTTAAATTCAATTAGCCAACATATAGTATATTGTTAGTTTTTTGGGGGTTTTTTTTTGAGATTTTATTTATTTATTTGACAGAGAGAGACACAGCAAGAGAGGGAACACAAGCAGGGGGAGTGGGAGAGGGAGAAGCAGGTTTCCCGTGGAGGAGGGAGCCCGATGCTGGGCTCGATCCCAGGACCCTGGGATCATGACCTGAGCCGAAGGCAGACGCTTAACGACTGAGCCACTCAGGCGCCCCCCTTTTTTTAAGATCATCTTTAGTTTTTGCTATAATGTTCAATGATTCATTAGTTGCATACTTTTAAATTTCTATTTGTTAAACTAAAGAGCACATATTTTTGGAACTCGAGAACTAGATTCAGTCCTAGGTTTTCCTGATATAGGAGGGATGGCTTTAGACCCAGAAACATGGGGGCTCCTCAGTTCTGCTGTTTGTCCTCCAAGAAGCTCATTTTCCTCGTCTGGAAAATGGTGGCTACATTGCTTTCCTCATGAGATTATTGTGAGGACAAAATGAGGTAATGCCTATAAATCCTTTTGCACTGTGACTGGCACATCATAAATGCTAAATTACTCTTGGTTCCTTTTTCTTCCCTCTTAATCATACATACAAATATTTCAAGTTTATGTGGCTAAACCCCCATACTGTTCAGAGAGCCCTGTGTCCTCCTGACCCCTTGCCTCAAGTGTGACTCATCAGCGGAGTAGGGGTTGAAGTTTACAACAGACAAAAATATCTGAACTCTCTCTAACAAGTCAATCCAAATCAAAGATTGTATGTCAACAACAGTGGTACAATGGAAATATGTAATAAAGGTTTTCTTCTCCCAGAAAAAAAAAGTGTGTATGAGTTTTAGGCCTTCAATTGAAGGTTTTGACAGGTAGCAGCAGAGTAAATGCAGACTTTCTTGCTCAGCTCAGTTTTACAGAGCACCTGCTACCCGAATTCTAGGATGCGAATGACAAGTTAATCATTTATTTCCAGAATTAACATTCAAAATACTCTATCCCACTGATGTCAGTGACAAGGATCCCACCACAGAGTTTCCACTGTGTCCCATGAAAGAAGAATATGAAATTCTGGGTCTTCTCCCATAAAGTACTTAACAAGCTTGAGTTGCATTAGATCTAACACTTGTCCATTGTGTTCTTTCTTTGGAGGCTGTTTATAGTTCATAACTCAAAAGGCAAGGCAAGGCAAGGCAAGGTCCATGCAAGTGAATGCGAATCACCCATGTTTACACATATGGGCAAGTCACTAATGCCTCGCTGAATCAGACGAAGTTCAGCCTTTGTTTCTGGTTACAAACTTTCCCACGTTGGCAGTGAAGAGACTGTCCTTACAGAATATTTAATGTGTAAACCCACCCATCACAAAGGCATCTTCCACATCCTCCCTTATAGCTGTATGTTTGGGTTTTCTGTGAATGAATCGTGATCACGTAAAAATAACGTAGGGGGGAAAAACAAACAAACAAACATGGAATCAGCCAGATCTCAGCATTCCCGGCTTCATTACTTTATCAATGCTCTAATCTAGGTTCAAAAATTAACTCACCTGAGCTTTAGTTTCTCACAGGCGATCGCAAGACCAGACCCACAGAACGTTCTTACTCCCTTTGTTTCCCTGTCCTGCGTAGATCCTGTAGCTTTCCTGTAGGTCCTGCTCCTGATCTTTTTCCACGCTCAATATCATTTGTCATCGTATAACCTCCCCTTCTTCTCATCCCCACGTGACCCAGCAGTCCTGCATCATTGCGATCTGTTCAGTTGGAGGAGAAAAAAAAACCCGCTCAACGATCCTACATCACACAGGACTTTAATCCACTAGGTAACTGAAATTTGGAAGGTCTGTGGGCTTCGTGCACAGTCTTCTCGACACCCTGGGTGCCCTGGCTGCGTCTCTGGGGCTGCGTGGGCTCTGGCCCCTTGCAGGTGCTGTCTTTGCCTCCAGAAAGATAGCTGTCAGTATGCTGGGGTTCCCTGGGTCACAGCTGGGGAAACCATGAGTCTCTTCCCGTAGCTATTCTAACAATGGCTTCAGCCTCACTGTGTTGGGACCACCTCAAGCCGTGAGTCCCCTCTCCAGCCAGCCACTAAGGTTGGGGCACCGGATGGCCCTGATTGGCCTCGATTAACTACCCAGCAAGAACACATGACTTCCACACGCAGGGAGAGGGCTGGTGTGGCTTTGGAGAAGGCGAATAAAACTTCTACAGCCCCTCATCATCAGCATCGCTTCCTACGGAATTCCGTTTCTGTCACCCTCACTCTCGTGCTGTGCCATCCCAATCCAAGCCGATCCCAGTGGCCAGCCACCGAAAGTTCCATAGGAGCACCCTGCCTCCAGAGAACAGCGTGCTGGATGTGTTTCCAGGAGAAGGCCGCCTTGGTTGCCCCCGTAATACATAAAGAATTTGCCGAAACAGTAAAAACTTCTTATAAACCACACATGACTGAAAGTTTTCTGGCTGCTCCAAAGTAAAACTCATCTATAAAAATAGACTTTTGCACTGGTGAAGAGACACTGTTATATGGGAAAAATTAGGGGGAAAAGTCCAATAACAGAAGAGTCATTGATTAAACTTTGGCTTATTATTCACTCAATTATTGCAAAGACTACAAAGGTGTCCAAAATGCATAGGGTCATGGAGTTTATTAATTATTTATATTAAATTGATGTGTTTTGATATAAAAGTTGGTTTACGATATGATTAGACTTATGTGAAATAAACAAAAGCAATGCATGTGGGGATGGTGAAGACAAAGGAAAGCATGAAAATATTAGGCGTGTCCATCTTTGGGATAATGGATATATTTTTAATAGTGGAAAGGAGAATACACATTAGTTTCTAAGTTACAGCACGCATTATCAGCAGATTCCATAGAGAGTTTGTCACATTGTAATGAAGATACACAGCCTCTCAAAGTGACTGCTTCCTATGAGTAATATCTGTTATGTTTAGTTTTTTAAAATGCCAATACCTGGGGTGCCTGGCTGGCTCAGTCAGTTGAGCGTCCAGCTCTTGATTTCTGCTCACGTCATGATCTCAGAGTCCTGAGATCCAACCCCACGTCGGGCTCTGCGCTGAGCACAGAGTCGGCTTGAGATTCTCCCTCCCCCATGCCCCTCACCACCATGCTCTCCCTCTCCCTCTCTCTCTCTCTCTCAAATAAATAAATTTTTTTTAAAAAATGCCAATACCTAATACCAAACAGATCTAAGATGGCACCTGCAACACTGGTCCTACACATACTAGTTAATACTGTGTTATTTGTCATCTCTCACACTTCTAGAATGTTCTACTCAGCTCTATTAAGCCCCCATCATGTACATCATCCTGCAGAAAAATAAGCAAACATGCTACATGTATTTATACCTTAATAAATGTCAAAACTTCACAAAGAAATACAAATATTACAGATGTCTTTATCTTTTCAAAATCTCATTGTCACCCACCAATAGAATGCCACCTAACAAAAACACCTATCCCGGGACACCCTATAATTCTATTTTTTCTTCTTGAAAAACCGGAGCCACAAGCATCTCCCTGGCTGAATTCCCAGATACCTGTTGCTTTCGTTTTATTACAAAGCTTGCCCATTTTAATCTGATTCTCTCTTCATGATACATGAGGCTCTCCTTGCAGGGTAAGTTCATTTGAGTGCAGTTCTCTCATTTTAAATTAATCAGCTGCTTTCAACATTATCCAGATCGAAGTGTTGACTGTGTACTATTTATCTTCTTAATAAAAAAAAAATAAATCTGCAAAAGATACATCAAGAAGATAGTCTGTTCTCCACTGTGAGAGATGAAGTGGTCTGTTGTTCTCACTGAGAGTAACATTTGCTTCCTCGTATTTATTTCAGGGTAGACATTATTTTATTTAAATGTGATTGCTTTCTGGACTTTATGTCTTCAACATTATTCCCAGAACACCCATCAGATTCACTCCAGATCTCATTGAGACAGGAGCAGCATATTGGCAGGAATGCTGAAAAGCGCCTCCTAATTTCCACTTTTAAGCCAACACCCCCCCAGCATCCCGTTTTAGGACCAAAGATGTAACACCCACACCAAAAGCAAATATTGCAAAGAGATGCTCTGATCTACAGAACATTCCTCCCTCCCACCTGCTCAGTGCAGTCCCTTCCTGACAGCCTCTTATCGGCTGCTTCCCCCAACCACCTTCCTCCTTCCCATTCCACCATGTGATGTGGGAAGATGTGCTCATTCATAAATGCCAGAGAGAACCAGGGAACACGTCCACATAAGCCTAAAATATTTGATCCCATTCTAATTAGTGCAGGATTCTACTTACCAAGAGGTCAGGCCCGTGTGTCCTTGAAGAACAGATACGTATGGTTACTTCAAGGTTAAGAGAAGAAGCAGAAAGACATGGGTCTTTCTATAAAACTATGCTCAAAGGGATAAATAAACGGGATGCGGGGGTCATGGTAAAAGCGTTAGCAGAGCCCTAAGATTAAGTCTTGCTCTGTATCTTTTCTTCACTCAACCCTTCAGCCCCAACCAGTGCGTGCCAAGAACCAACCACATGCCCTGGAATGCTGAGCAGTAAACCACAGAATCACAACCCTGCCCTCGTGGCAGGCCCGATCCACGAGTGCAATAACCATACAAACTCTCATAGGGCCTCGTTAGATGCCAGGCATTGCTCACAGATTCATTCTCATAACTCACAACAATACTGTATGGAAGTTACTATCGCTGCCCCAGTTTTTACAGAGGAAAGAACGCAGGAACAGAAAAGCTAAATAACTGGCCCCCAAACATATAGCCAGCCAACTGCAGAGCAAGCATCCAGGCACAGTGGGGAGTGGCCCCTGCAGCTGGATCCATGGTCCCTGCCAGCCTCAACACTCATCCTCACAACAAGGCAAGATTACAGAATCTGGAGGGCCGGAAGACAAGGTAGAGATCATCTTATCGAAAACTCCAGTGGTTTGGAATAAGGAGACCAAAGCCCAGGGAGGACTGTGGAGAGAACACACAGTAGGACCATGTCCCCACACACCATGTGACCTTCCCTCATTCAAGACTAGCTAAAGCCATGACATGTCTCGTGCTACCCGCATCACCTCACCCCACTTTCCCTGGCCTGCACCGAGCAGAATGAATACATTTGAACAGTGCTGTCTGTATTTTAACTTCAGCTTCTCCCAGTTGGTTCATCATGCTTCCTCTCAATGTCTCCTAATATACCCTGTGTATGTACTTCCAAGTCTCATGTCTTGACAACAAGCACTGCACCCCCACAAGGCTCTTCACACAGTGTCCGGATCTCCCATGTGTGGCGTGATGGTTTCCCCTAGATGTGCCCACGACCGGTAAGTAAGTAGCTGGCCTCCTGGAGCATCTGGGAAGATCAGAACCAATCCAAAATATTCATTACACACTGAGCAAAACTAAGAGTCTCCAAAATGACAGAGTAGAGGAATAAGAAAGGGAAGGGTAGCACAAGGCATGAGTACTAACTCAACAGAGAGGAACCCACGGTCATCTCTGCTCCACCAAATATGAGCTCTTCTCTTGGGCTGCTTGCCCTCATTGTAAAATGATGACTAAGAAGATACCGTCTCTAGAAAATTGACTACCTCACAGCAAGTGCTCTAAAACAGTCACTCTGATTATTAATGAGTTAGATTTAATCCAGTGTTGGTTACTTACGTGATTTCACTTTGCCAGAAAGTTTATCACTTTTGATTTGTGCACTTTGCCATGTTCATGACATACTCACTAAAATACATGAGATCTGAAATCACACAGACCTGAGTGTGTATCTCCAGACATTCACCCCTACCTTTGAAGCTGGGCAAGTCTCCTCATCTATCCCAGCCTCCATTTATAAATAAAAACAATCATACCTCCCAGAGTTTTCCTGGGAGAGTAAGAGTTCCAGACATATCAAAGTACCTGGAACACAAAGTCTTCCCTGATAATTCTCGTAAGGGAAGAGACTGTGTCTTTTTCACCACCGTTTCTCCCAAATGCCCATCATGGAACATCTTAACAAATGTCGCATTTAAGTTACCTATTATGTGATTAACTTCCCGATCTTTCTCAAAGAGACAGCACATGTCTTATCAACATGACGGGAGAGTTTCATTTCAGACAGTACCAAACTTGAGAACTTGGATATTTCTTTACACAGCCCAAGTGGCGGACAAGATTCGCTGGATAATAGTTTCTTCTCCCACTGAGGTTGAGCAGAAAGTCCTGCTGCGTTTGTTAATACAGTCCTTCAAGACCTGGCTTGGACTGGGCTGTCCCTGGCCAAGAGACGTGGCGCGAGGCGATGAGTATTTATGTATGTAATTACCTGATTTGCATAGCTAATTGCCCTCCGTTGCTCACGCAGCACGGCCAGTGCCAGCAGCCTAGATGGGGCTGAGAGCCAGCAACGGGCCAGTGCAAACTCTCTCTGCAATTCATTTGTTGAATGGCTTAGAGAAATCGCTTAGAGCCTCCGCATCTCCATTCCCCCCTCTCCCCGTAAGAGTGGCGATGGTTTAGACTTGTTTACCAATTAGCTGACTTAGTTAATAAATTTAAATTGCTTTGTAGATAGGTGATATCGAGTGTAAGTATTAATTATTGTGATTTGTGAACACTTCCGAAGTAGTGAGTCTTGTATGCAAATGAGGCAATAACTAGCCTAATTTGGTAAAAAGAGAAATAAATGCTAAGTAGAAGTTGTGTCAGCAAGTGCAAATGTTTACAGGAAAGCAGAAAGGAAGAATTAGAAGACTCTTTGGTGGGAAATTGTCCTTGGACTGCCAAATTAATCTGTTGTTTGAGGCATCTAAAATAGACTGAGTGACCCAGTGAGTTGGCGAGAGTCCCTCCCTGGGACAGTCTCTCCACCTGGGGGAGGGCCAGCAACACTCTGAGCGGGTGGCCCAACAGCTACTCAGGCTGTCCTTGGTGGTAGTTAATTATTAGATTCAATAGCCCCAAACCGAATGTGTATTAGGAACCAAGCACTCTGTTGGGTGATTGCTGGGAGGAGTGCGCCCAGCAGACAGACTTGTACTAATGAGTTCTTTTCAGCCTTTGGGGAATTCATAATTTAAGAGAGGAAGAATCTACACATACAAGTGATTGAAAAGCCGTAATAGATGCATGGGTAAGAGAAATCAGGAGAGGCTTCATTTCATCAGAGCAGGTGATGTTTGGATGGGATCCTGGATGATTAAATAGGAATTAACCAGGAAGACAATGGGAAAAGGGATGCTGGGGGCAGGGCATGTAGCTCTGTCTTTTGAGCAATTGGCTAAGCAGACCATTCTGGCCACTGTATTGAGTGTGGACAGGACAGGACCAGGACAGGCAAGCTAGGTGGGAGATGATATAACAGATGACAGGAGAGGTTGACACATGGCCAAGGGGAGTATGGGAGACCATCTCATTAGTGCATTATCTCCTAGAAAACCGGATCCTGTACCAAAGACAGAATTTCAAGTCTACAAAAGGACCTCTTCCCTCAGACAATGAAAGTTCCCTTTTCAGGGAACCCCAAGGAATCAAAACCATGACAACGTGGGAAGAGTATAAAAATGTCAGGTTTATGCCATTAAATATACAAATCTAAGTGAGCCAAATGCCTTAATCACCTTTATACCATGAATATTTGTTTCAAATTTCAAAATTTCAAACAATTATTTGTATGAGAATAACCATTTCTCTCATTTCCTTACCCACCCACTTGATACACCCAACCTCCCTCCCAAACCTAGGATTATATAGTGGATATCTGTCAATGTGGGTTTCATGGATGCTGAACCCCTTCTATTTTGTCTATATTCATAACCAATGACCCAGGAAAGAAAGGATAAAAGCAGTCACTTATTTATATCCACTATGTCTTTGTCATGTGCTTTTTAATTTCTTTTTAAATAATTATTTATTTATTTATTTTAGAGAGAGAGCAAGAGGAGGGGCAGAGGGAGAGAGAGAATCTCAAGCAGACTCCCCATTGAGCCCTGAGCCTGATGTGGGGCTCAATCTCACAACCCTGAGCTCGTGACCTGAGCTGAAATCAGGACTTGGATGTTAAACCTACTGAGCAACTCAGGCACCCCTGCCTTGGGCTTTTATATAACCCCCTTATATATACCATGTCATCTAATCTTATTATCCAGGTAAGGACGGTGTTATTATCCTTGTTTCCAGAAACAGAAACCAAGGCCAGAAAAGGTAGGTTATTTCCAAACAACACAGAAACAATACATGTTTGCCTGAATCCCAACCTACATCCTTTCTATTTCACCAAAGTACAGTTATACCTGAGACAGGTGAGTTTGGTTATCTGTGATAAATGTCATCTAACAGCTTGTGCTGAAAGAGGGGCAGCATGGCAGAGCAAAATTAAGAAAATGGGTGCTTATATTTAGGTTTTACTGTATTATTAGTAAATAACCCTTAATATCCTGCAAAGATAGAACCTGTGTTGCTTTTACTTTTCCAGTGTCAGGAAGAAAATGGAAAGAAGGAAGGAAGGAAAGAAGGGACGGAGGGAGGGAGGAAGGAAGGAAGGAAGGGGAAGAAGAAAGAAAGAAAGAAAGAAAGAAAGAAAGAAAGAAAGAAAGAAAGAAAGAAAGAAAGAAAGAGAAAGAAAGAAAGAAAGAAAGAAAGAAAGAAAGAAAGAAAGAAAGAAAGAAAGAAAGAAAAAGAGAAAGAAAAAGAGAAAGAAAGAAAAAGAGAAAGAAAAAGAGAAAGAAAGAAAGAAGGAAAGAGAAAGAGGAAAATAGAAAAGAAGGAAGGAAGGAGGAGGGAAGATGAGAAATGAGAGAAAATATTCACAAATCATAAATCTGGTACAGAATGTATATCCAGAATACATAAAGAGTTCTTACAACTCAATAATAAAGACAAATAACCCAATATTAAAATAGGCAAATATTTGAATAGACATCTCTTCATGAATATGTACAAATGGCCATTAGGCAGATGAAAATTTACTCAATATCATTAGTCATTAGGGAAATTCAATTTATTTTTTTTTAAAGATTTTATTTATTTATTTGAAAGAGATAGAGAGGGAGAGAGAGCACAGAGGGAGAGGGAGAAGCAGACTCCCCGCTGAGCAGGGAGCCCGATGTGGGGCTCGATCCCAGGAGCCTGAGATCACGACCTGAGCCGAAGGCAGACGCTTAACCGACTGAACCACCCAGGCGCCCCTAGGGAAGTTCAATTTAAAAACACAATGAGATATCACCTCACACCCACTAGAATGGTTAAAATAAAAAAGACAGAGATTATTCATTTTTGGGGTGTTGTGTTTTTTTAAGTTCTTTATATATTTTGGATACTGACCCTTTATCAGATATGTCATTTGCAAATATCTTCTCCCATTCTGAAGGTTGCCTTTTAGTTTGTTGATTGTTTCCTTCACTGTGCAGAAGCTTTTTACTTTGATGTAGTCCCAGTAGTTAATTTTTGCTTTGTTTCCCTTGCCTTGAGATATATCTAGTAAGAAATTCCTATGGCTGATATCAGAAACTGCCTGTTTTCTCCTCTAGAATTTTAATGGTTTCAGGTCTCACATTTAGGTCTTCAATCCATTTTGAATTTATTTTTGTGTATGATGTAAGAAAGTGGTCTAGTTTCATTCTTATGCATGTAACTGTCCAGTGTTCCCAACACCATTTATTGAAGAGACTATCTTTTTTCCATTGGCTATTCTTTCCTGCTTTGTCAAAAGTCAATTGACCATATAACTGTGGGTCCACTTCTAGCTTTTCTCTTCTGTTCTATTGCTCTGTGTGTCTATTTCTTGTGCCAGCACCATACTGTTTTGATCACTACAGCTTTGTAATATATCTTGAAGTCTGGAATTGTGATGCTTCCAGCTTTGCTTTCCTTTTTCAAGGCTGCTTTTGCTATTTGGGGTCCTTTGTGGTTCCATAAAAATTTTATGATTCTTTGTTCTAGCTCTGAAAAATGCTGTTGGTATTTTGATAGGGACTGCATTAAGTGTGTAAATTGCCTTGGGTGGTATAGACATTTTAACAATATTCTTCCAATCCATAAGCATGGAATATCTTTCCATTTCTTTGTGTCACCCTCAATTTCTTTCATAAGTATTTTATAGGTTTCAGAGTACAGGTCTTTCACCTTTTTAGTTAGGTTTATTCCTAGGTATCTTATATATAAAGAACTATTAAACTCAACACCCTAAAAATGAATAATCCAATTAAAAAATTGGTAGGAGACATGCATAGACATTTTTCCAAAGAAGACATACAGATGGCCAACAGACATATGAAAAGATGTTCAACATTACTTGTCAAGGAAATACAAATCAAAACTACAATGAGCTATCACTTCACATTTGTCAGAATGGCTAAAATCAACAACACAAGAAACAACAGGTGTTGGCGGGGACGCAGAGAAAGAAGAACCCTCCTACACTGTCGGTGGGAATGCAAACTGGCACAGTCACTCTGGAGAACAGTATGGAAGCTCCTCAAAGGGCTCCTGGGTGGCTCAGTCAGTTGTGCATCTGCCTTCAGCTCCAGTCAAGATCCCAGGATCCTGGGATCGAGCCCCATATTGGGCTCCTTGCTCAGCAGGGAGTCTGCTTCTCCCTCTGCCCCTCCCCCTGCTCGTGTTCTCTCGTGCACTCACTCCTCTCCCTCTCTCATGAATAAATAAAATCTTAAAAAAAAAAGCTCCTCAGAAAGTTACAAATAGAACTACCCTATAATCCAACAATTGCACTACTAGGTATTTATCCAAAGGATACAAAAATACTAAGGTATACATGCATCCCAATGTTTATAGCAGCATTATCAACAATAGCCAAACTATGGAAACAGCCCAAATGTCCATCAACTGATGAATGGATAAAGAAGAAGTGGTGTATATATATACAATGGAATATTATTCAGCCAAAAGAAAGAATGAAATCCTGCCATTTGCAAGGATGCAGATCGAGCCAAAGAGTATAATGCTAAGCGAAATAAGTCAGTCAAAGAAAAACAAGTACCAAATGATTTCACTCATATGTGGAATTTAAGAAACAAAACAAATGAGCATAGAGGAAAAAAAGAGAGAGACAAACCAAGAAACAGACTCTTAACTCTCGAGAACAAACCACTGGTCACCAGAGGTGAGGGGGGTAAGAGATGGGGGGACAGGTGATGGGGATGAAGGAGTGCACCTGTTGTCATGAGCACCAGGTGATGTATGGAACTGTTGAATCACTATATTATATACCTGAAACAAATACAACATTGTATGTTAATTAACTGAAATTTAAATTAAAAAAAAAGACACAGAATAAAGAGTGTTGGCAAGAGTGTGGAGAAATTAAAATTTTGATACTTTACTGATGGGAATATGAAATACATGTGGTAGCATGGTTGAACTTCAACAACATTATGCAAGTGAAAGAAGCCAGTCACAAAAAATAAAAAGAAAAGAAAAGAAAACACATATTTATGATTCTATCGTCTGAAATGTCCATAACAGGAGACTCTAAGAAAGAGGAGGTCAGTGGCTGCCTTCGGCTATGGGCCAGGCAAGTGAGGATGGTCAGGAACAACTATCGAGTGCCTGATGATAGGCACAGGTTTCTTTTGGGGGTAATGGCAATGTTCTAGAATTGGATTAGGAGATGAGTTCTTAGTAGACATTCCAAGAAGCATTATTTCATTGGGTAGGTGAACTTTGTGGTGTGTAAATTTTCTCTCAATAAAGCTGCCCACATAAAATGGAAAGCTATGAAGTCAATTGATAATTATACCCCCTGACCTGCTTTCCTACTCTAGAAGTCTAAAATTTTAATAAATGTCCTCGTCCATGGCTGACCAACCTGAGGCTGCAGTGGGTAGGTGACCCTCTCAGAACAACACAGTGAATGAGGAGCTGGTGTCTACACTGGACCTACGTTGAAGGCAGCAACCCCAGCTGCATCTGTCCCCCGGTGATGAGGAAATGAGCTCCATCATGTATTTAACCAAACAAATATTATTCAATGGAAGGACCTCATATATTTTGGAGATTGTGTACTTAATCTCACTATAAATTTTTGCTGTCTCTATTATTATTCCTGTTTTATGGCTGATAAAACCGAGACACAGAGAAGATATATATTTTTTTTAATTTCACACAATAGGTCGCCCAAATGCACATTTCCTTGACTTCAAAATGGGAGCTCTTTTCTTCTATGTACATTATGCTTCTTTCTTTAGAAGTTCAAATCCCTAATAGTTAATTATTTGCTTCAAAGCTATCAAAAACTTATGGAAAACAAAGTTATTTCCTTACAACTTGTACAAAGAAATGGGCACCAAAGGATTGCAAAACTGTCAGAAGTAAATGCAATATGCATGAATGATGACACTCATTTCATTTTTAATCTAGTGTTCCTGAAAATGTTTAAATAGCTGAGTACTACATAGAACCTACATTTCATTTGCTTTTCTTTAATTCTTATGAAATATATTTCATCTTATTTTTTCTTCTTTAAAAAGACAACATAATTAATGTTCTGGTGGTTAAAGAACAACAACAACAACAAAAAATGTTCTTTCCATCCTAGAACAGGTGTTAAATTAGCCACAAGAGGACTCTCATGTTATTTCCCAAATGTAATACAATAGAATTGCAAGGAATGCATCATTAAAAAGGGAAATGCTTTTTAAACTCCTATTCACCAGTCTAAATTAATAGCTTCTAGGGTTATTGGTTCCCAGAAGGAAACAAGCTGAATTTGTTTACCCCTACACATGAATAATCATGTCCATCATGTTCTATTGGAAGAAAACATTCAAGAATGATGAATGTTCTTGGTTATAAGAGGTAAACAATGCACAGTTGGAGGGGTGTTGAGAAAGGACTAAATAATGGAATGTGCTTCAGGAAGTTTGGGTCTGCAGATGAAGGCAGCAAGAGGTAGTAATCCAGGAGGAGAGCTCAGTCCAGTACGAGATGTGATCCCTATTACATGCCAACCAGCATTGCATGAGAAACATTTTGCCCATCAGAGTTTAAGGTCTTCCCAATCTCAATTCAGTACAGTGAGTTTCATTTTTGGACAACAGGGAGAGAGAAGCCTGGGAGATGGGAATAAGTCATTCCTAAGAGAAGGTAACTTTCATCTGGATCGCACATGAAAAAGAAAAATACTTCACATTAGCAGGTTCACCTAGGGTAACGAATGATCTCCACACGTGCAATATTCTTAAGAATCTTGTGAGATACTGTTGTCCACATGTTCCAGATGAGAATACTAAGGGTAGAGTGGTTATGTGCACCCAGGCTTAGATAGCCAGTATCCACCACGTGGAGCCCTTCAGCTCCAAAGCCATCATCCCCATCCCTGTGGTCATCACCTTCCCTTGGAGGAGTAGGCAGACAAACGGCTGAGGACAATCACTGCAGGTGTTCAGGCTAGCCAGAAAGCAACACAAGCCGAGATGTCACGTTCAAGGAAATGCCAGCCTATGGAAGTCATTGGGGAAAAGTCACCAGGGGAACAAGTGGTGGGGGCTGAAGCAAAATAATCAGGAGGGTCCAGGTTCTGGGAAGTGCTGTAAGGATTTGTAATAGTCAGCTCTGGCTGCATAACAAAGAGTCACAGAATCTCAATGTCATACATGTCGAAGCATCTATTTCTTGCTCACATCTAGCATATCTCTGGGGCAACTTCCTTCCACAGGTCTTTCCTCATACATGTCAAGGCAACTATTTCTTGCTCACATCTAGCATATCTCTGGGGCAACTTCCTTCCACAGGTCTTTCCTCATACATGTCAAGGCATCTATGTCTTGCTCACATCTAGCATATCTCTGGGGCAACTTCCTTCCACAGGTCTTTCCTCATACATGTCGAAGCGTCTATTTCTTGCTCACATCTAGTGTATCGCTAGGGCAACTTCCTTCCACGTGTCTTTCCTCCTCCAGGACTAACAAGGTACTGGACTTTTTTCTTTCCAGATTGATGGCAGAAGCTCAAGAAAACTCGCCCAGCATGCAAGCACAATGGAAACCCCTACGTCCCATCAGCTGTTCTCCCCGTGGCCAAAACTAGTCACAAGACACAATCCATGGCCGAGGGATGAGGGAGTCCATTTTGCCTCTGTGAGGTGTGAAGAACAGGGGCCGATAAATCCATCAGCCCCAGCTTTTAAAGGGATTTGACTTCAACAGGAAGCTTTTGGAAAACCACTGCCTGCTTTTACTCACAAATGTGAGACAGTCGGATTTGTTTTAGGGAGAAAAAAACTCTGGAAGAAGAAATCAGTTTTGGGGATGCCTGATGAGGGAACAACTTTTCCCCTTTCCTGAAGAATGTATGAAACAGGAGTTCTCCTGTCACTGAGAAGGGCGGATGGGGTCCATGTGCCTGACTCAATGACTTCTGTGACCTGAGCACTTACTGGATCTGACTCCTGCAAATACACGCGTGCACACATTTTCCTATAGTTTTCATATACACTTGTTGAAAGAAAAAAGAAACCAGAAGGGAACTGGGTTCAGATTTCAAACCTGCTTGAAATTAAGCAACATCCTTATATCTTTTTTTTAATTTTAATTTTTTTTATTATGTTATGTTAGTCACCATACAGTACATCATTAGTTTTTGATGTAGTGTTCCATGATTCATTGTTTGCGTATAACACCCAGTGCTCCATGCAGTACGTGCCCTCCTTAATACCCATCACCGGGCTAACCCATCCCCCCAACCCCCTCCCCTCTAAAACCCTCAGTTTGTTTCTCAGAGTCCATCGTCTCTCATGGTTCGTCTCCCCCTCTGATTCCTCCCCTTCATTTTTCCCTTCCTTCTCCTAATGTCCTCCATGCTATTCCTTATGTTCCACAAATAAGTGAAACCATATGATAATTGTCTTTCTCTGCTTGACTTATTTCACTTAGCATAATCTCCTCCAGTCCCATCCATGTTGATGCAAATGTTAAGTATTCATCCTTTCTGATGGCTGAGTAATATTACATTGTATATATGGACCACATCTTCTTATCTTTATAAGTGCAATTTTTATACTTTTATTGAGCAGACAATTTAAGTTACCACCTGACTAATTTGTATTGAGTATATATATGTACGTTTCTAGTCAATAAGTATAATCTTGTTGTGTCTTTAGATTGATATGAGCATTTTTATAGCCCATGCCAAGCTTCACCCACCGTCTGAGCTTGCTCCCTTACCAAAAGGTGTGTGAGCATCCCTGTTTGAAAAAGGACCATTTTCTTCATTTTTTTGGACTTTGAAGTCACATATCTGAGTGCCTAAATTTTCTGAGCCTCAGTTTCCTTGTTTTTAAAAAAAAAAAAATACTGTGGTGTCTGGGTGGCATAATCAGCTAAAGCCTCCAGCTGTTGGTTTCAACTCAGGGCTGATCTTGGGGTCGTGGGATCAAGCCTCGCATCAGCCTCCACGCTCAGTACAGAATCTGCTTGAGATTCTCATTCCCTCTCTCTCTGCCCCTCCCCACCTCAAATAAATAAATAAATCTTTCTAAAAAAGAAAAATACGAATACCAACACCATAAGGAAGTGGCGGGTGATGAAATCTGTAGCCAGCATGGTGTCTGGTGCAATGCCTCCAATAAAAGGGGACCAAGATTATTATTATTGTTGGCTACCACTCAGTTCAAAGAGGACACACAGTGACAACGCATCAAAGGCTGCTGTCAATCCTTTTGAAAACAACAATCAGGAGGAAAATTGTCCTGTTTCTTAAAAATCAATGACTCAAGGAATAGGCTTCAGACAAACAAACAAAAAGCTACAGCACCTTTTCCTTCCTGGTCAGTTTGAATCTAGCCCTGCACTCAGACTGAGAGTTATTACTGCCTGGGGGCCTGCACTGAAGAAGGGGGGAGTCTCCATCAAGTGCGGTGGAGACATGTGTCTGGGGCAGTAAAACGGATGCCTTTAATTGCCAGCCCTCCTTATAGATCCTGAGACAGATGAAGAACCCACGAAGCATGGTGATGTGTGGTCCATGGCATCTTCTGCTAAGGCTTCAAGGCACAGCAAGAGGTGGGAGGGGGAGTCTGGACTTTCCTGCTGCCCTCCCCCCTCTTCAGAACATGCATCCAGAGCATCAGCACTTTAGGGACTCTCTGGGCATTAGAATCATATGGTGTTAAAGGAGAGTCCATAGTAATAAGTGTGGCCCACATTTGGCAAAGTCTCCATCACGCACATCTGCATGCTGTATCTGCTATGATTTTATTTATTTTTATTTTTATTTTTTTGCAGATTTATTTATTTTTAGAGAGACAGAGAGTGCACGAGTGGGAGATGCAGAGGGAAAGGGAGAAAGAATCCCGGGCAGACTCTGCGCTGAGCGTAGAGCGCCACACAGGGCTCGATCTCGTGACCCCGAGATCAGGACCTGAGCTGAAACCAAGAGTCACGTGCTTAACCAGCTGCACCACCCAGACTCCACTATGTCGTCACTTTGAAGGAACCATAAAGGAAACGAATCAATGTATTCGGATTTAAACTCTTAAGCATAAGAGTCTTAAATTTCTCTCGAGATCCCTCATTAAGTGTTAAAACAAATATTCTCCTCGTGTTTAGTTTACCCTCTGTGAAGAAAATATGTGGGTTTTTTCAAACTACATTAGAGAATAAGACTCTATTTTGTGTCCAGAATTGTCCTACAAATGTATCATTAATGTAGATGACTATTTTGGCAATGGATTCATCATTTTTGAAGTGGACAAAAGCCAGGATAATTAGCAAATTTACTGGATGTCAGCATCCAAATGACCTTAATTGGCAGTGGCAAAGCCAACATGATGATTAATGAGGATAAAATCCCCACTACTAGTTTAGGAAAGGGGGGAAAAAAACAGAGGTTTTTTTTGTACCTAGTTGTTAAAAAAGACAAAACAAAACAAAACTATGATATTTCTATCTTTGCAATGCAGGAACCCAGATGGGCAGTGCTAGGTCAGGGCCACTGAGGCTGCCCGAGAGACACTAAGAGGGTATTAGAAGGTCAAGCCAAGGAGTTCTAAACTCCAGATAGTCTGTCCAAGAAACGC
This sequence comes from Halichoerus grypus, assembly GCF_964656455.1. Lineage (NCBI taxonomy): Eukaryota > Metazoa > Chordata > Mammalia > Carnivora > Phocidae > Halichoerus > Halichoerus grypus. The sequence goes on from NC_135723.1 coordinate 3,795,182, forward strand.
TCAATGAAATCAGGAAGTGCGCCAGGACTCTTCAGGTAAAGCAGTAAGTCAGCCTCAAGAGCATCAATCAGCTGTGGTCCAACGCTGGAGACAAGGATGAAAGGAATGAGCAGGCAGAGGAAGGAAGCCAGAGCTCAGGGCAGGTAGCAGGTAGACCTGCATGGAGGCACATTTGGTTCAGGGCCAAGCTTGTGCACATGGTCTTCATCTTACCGCATCCCATGTATGAAAGGTTCATACCAAACTGAGGCGAGGCTCCAAAGGCATTCTGTTCCATTGAATGGTTGTGAACAAGCAATTAGTTTGAGTGCCACCACAGAAGGGTACCATAGAGTCTTCTAGAAAGACACACAATCTTACCACATGTAATCACAGAAGGACATCACTTTTGCCATATTCTATTGGAGAAAAGCAAGTCACAGACTCTGCCCACACTCAAGGGGAAGGGACAAAGGGTGTGAGACCCAAGAGGTGGGGATCTTTGGGAGCAGTGATACAGCCTATCAGCCACACCGGCCTTTCTTACTAGGGAGGAATGGGGCAAGAAAATGCAGAAACAAACAAAACCCAAAAACTGCACACCACCCCTACTCAATGTCACTCTCTTCCACTCTTTCTAAAAACTTAAAACAGGCTCCACGGAGGGCAGTGAGTTACCACTGGAGATTTCAAGCAGAAATAGAACAGCCGGTCAGTTAGGATACCAGAAAAGGATGAAGTGCTTACACTACATAAATATTTGATATCCAGTTTCCGATATAGAAAATTGGAAAAGACATTAATATGAGTTTTACACCTACTATTTGCCAGACACTATTAGAGATGTTTTACATAGTTTTTTTTTTTTAATTAAATAATGGCACAACTCCATAGCACCTCCGTTTTATAGAAAAAGGAAATATGATTCAGAGAGAAAAAGGAATGTTTCCAAGTTCTGTATCTAGAGAATGTCAGAGCTGGGACTTAACTAGAGCCAGCTGAGCTTTTTATTTTATTTCATAGGAGAGTTTGTTTGTTTTGCTTCACCTAACAATACTACTTATGGCCCTGTACATGTGACATAGTGCATGGTCACAATGTGAATTTGATTGAGTCTGGCCTTTTTCATTAGTGACTAATCACATTACCCTATGAGTCAGAAAGGAAAGCAAATAAGAGAACAGTTTTTGTAGAATCATCTCGTTGCAGTGGCTTGGCTGGAGGAGAATGAGAAAAGCAAAAGCTGTAAAAACAGCTTTGAAGATAGAAATAAAATATTGCACTACCTAAATAAAACTGGTACCTTTTCCTGGCTCCCAGCTCTTCCTTAGTCAAAAAAAAGATGCTAACTTGGCAGGAGCTGGGAGGAGAAATGTAGAAAAATAAAAGCTTTATCCTGAAGCAGGGGCGGGAATACAGAAGAATTACCAAATATCTATATTCCTTCAGCATCAACAAAGACTCTCTGCTCAACTCTACAAATCCAGGGGCTTCCCTGAAGACAGAAGTTAAAATTCTTTGAGAAGTATGATAGGGCTCTACTGGCTGGAGAGGCTTTGGACATTCCCTAAATCCTCCCTACGGAGTTCTTGATTTCTGGAGGAGTTGTCAAGCATAGCAAAAAAGAAGAAGAAAAAAGGTCTAAGGGAAGACAAGAATTTCCCTTTTAGCCATGTTCATAAAAACTGCAAACAGCCAAGCACTTGGGAAGGGCAGGATTAAAAAGGGGATGATCAGCATTTACCAGGAGAGCAGAGAGGCCACGGAAGGTGAGGTGGGCAGAAGTCGAGCGGCAGAAGAGCAGCGAGACAGAGCGAGAAATCTTGCACCTCCCCTCTGATCTCCCAAATCCTGTTCTAGAATTAGCCATAGTCTTTCATCCACCCCTTCAGTTGACAGGTGTTAGGTAATTTTAAGTGTTAGACATATCTTTAAATGCTAACATCAGAAACGTAGCATTGGGGCGCCTGGGTGGCTCAGTTGGTTGAGCATCCAACTTTTGATTTCGGCTCAGGTCATGATCTCAGGGTCGTGAGATCCAGCCCCACACTGGGCTCCATGCTGAGCATGGAGCATACTCAAGACTTTTTCTCTCCATCTCTCTCTGCCCCTCCCTCCCAATCATGCTCTCTTCTTTCTCTCTCAAAAATACAAATTAAAAAAAAGAAATATAACATCATTTTTTTTTTTCAAGAGACCCAGGACTGGTGGAGAAGGCAGGCCAGCAAGTCAGCAATCAAACCCAATGTTCTATGTACTGTAATGGTGGGCCATTTCTCAGGATAATATGGTTGCAGAGAAAAGAAGGGAATCATGTGGTGGGTCAGAGGTTAAAAGGAAGAGTTGGTTTTAGCCAAGCAATTAACATCACAATAGCCTTCTTAGCCGTTTTCAATATAAGTAAGTGTGTTAAAGGAGCCAAAATTAAGTTTCCCATTGGGCAAGGAGGCTAAGGGGACTGTCTCAGCAGGCAGACTGCCTACCTGTGAACCCCAGCTCCAACATTTACTGTCTATGTAACTTTGAACAAGTATTTAAATTTTCCACTCTGGGGTTTTCTTAAGAGAGAAATGAGCATACCGACAGTCCTATCTCACAATGTTGTTGTTTTGGGTTTTTTTAAGATTTATTTTAGAGAGGGGGCTGCGGGGTGGAGCAGACAGAGGGAGAGGGAGAGGGAGAGAAATCACAAGCAGACTCCCCGCTGAGTCATGGAGCTCGACACGGGGCTCGATCCTACCACCCTGAGATCATGACCTGAGCCGAAATCAAGGGTCGGACACTCAACCAACAGAGCCACCCAGGCGCCCCATGGTGTTTTTTATGGAGACAACCGGAGATACATGTCATTAACATGCTACCTGAGTGATGCTATTCTATATGCTATAACATGCTACTCTAGTATGTCTTATATAAATGTTGGCAATTATTTTCATTACAAATAAGATGCAAAGACTTGGATTTGTTCCCTCCATCAGGGGTTTATAAACCTCATAATCTTCTGGATGGCAACCTCCTTCAAAGGCCCAGTGGACCAAGATGGAAGCTCTTGGCTCAGGACATATTGTCTCTGGGGACGGCAGCAGTGCTGGACTTTTATTTGCAAAAGATTGAATTTTGTTAACAACATTTTCTTGGCATAGGTGCAAACATTCTTTCAGGATTTCTAGGGCAAGTGGGCTACAAAATGAAGAAATTGCCCGTGTTTCCAAGATGACCCAGTAAGAGCATAAACATGCATGAAAGGAAACCAGGTCTTTCATGCTATGGTGTAGTGAAAGGAAAAGAGTCTGGGCCACAAAATCCAGGTGTGAACCTGGATGGGCCATTTGAGGCTTTCTGGCACCACTAACCCAGGGACTCCAACCCTCCTCATCGTCTCAGAGCAAACCAGTGAGTCCTACAAGGAGCTGCCAGTTCTCCCAGCTTCTGACTTTATCATTCACAATCTTGTTTATAATCTTACCTCACTGCCTCTGTTATTACGCTTTTATAGCCCTTCCCTTCACCAGCATTTCTTCTCTCCTTGATGGAGCTGCAGGTTGCCCTTTGGTCTACATGTCTCAGTGAACATCCCACCCCATGTCTAGAGCCCTTGATAGGCAGTCCTATTAAGGACAAAACCCCCTGTAGACTTGCACAGCCAACAGTTCGGAGTTTCTACGTGTGTTAGTAACACTGGCTAGGCCTCCTGTGGGACCCAGTACAAAGTGAAGTGTCTCAATATGGTGACAGCTGAGCACTAAACCAAGCACAGGGCCCTTCCAAGAGAGGGACCCTGTGCACCTGCATGGTCCTATTCATCAGAATCCAACCAGGAAACCAGAGCCACCTGAAGAATTTGAAACCAAGAGAAGTGAATTCAGGGAGTGGGTTCCTCAGACATGGGAGACCTCAGAAGATGAAGACAGACGATGAAACAAGCCAGACAATGAGCCCTATCAGAAAGCCGTCATCGGGCACCTGGGTGGCTCAGTCGTTAAGCGTCTGCCTTCGGCTCAGGTCATGATCCCAGGGTCCTGGGATCGAGTCCCGCATCGGGCTCCCCGCTCAGCGGGAAGCCTGCTTCTCCCTCTCCCACTCCCCCTGCTTGTGTTCCCTCTCTCACTGTGTCTCTCTCTGTCATACAAATAAATAAAATCTTTAAAAAAAAAAAAAAAGAAAAGAAAGCCGTTATCAATGACCCTAGACAGAAGGACAAAAAGTAGAGGGTTTCCAGAGCCCAGCAGCTAGAGACATCCCACAAAAACTGCACTGATAGTTGGTCTGTCTGCTCTCCATTCCTTTCCCCTCCAGCTCCCCCCACTGCCTCCTACCAAGCCAACCCTGTGGGGAGGCAGTTGACACAGGAGCCTGAGTGCTCAGCCTGCATGGAGGAGCCCCACTGTGAGACAGAGCAAAGAAGGAAAAAGATGAGGGGGAATCTGAAAGAGGTGTCAACCTTAAAGATAAAATAGCCAGTTCCTTATTTATTTTTTTAAACCCAGGGACATCTTTTATTCAGGACACTTTTTTCTTTTTCTTTTTCTTTTTCTTTTTCTTTTTCTTTTTCTTTTTCTTTTTTTTAAGTAGGCTCCATGCCCAAGGCAGGGCTCAAACTCAGGACCCCGAGATCAGGAGTCACATGTTCAACCAACGGAGCCAGCCAGGCACCCCAACAGCCAGTTACTTTTACTAGAAAAAATAGTTTGAGAATAGAAGAGGAATTGCAATTCAGGGCAAGCAAACTTTGGCAAGACACAGGCAAGTCCAAAGAGACAAAGGGAAGGTCAGTTTTTATTAGGTTTTTGGAGGAAACTGGGGAGGGTTGTTTTGAACAAAAGTTCACTGGAGAAGAGCAGGAGTTTGAGGTTATGACAGTTTCTCATTGTCAGGAAGCCGTGGTTGGTGTGGTGTTGCTGGGGCAGGGAGAGATCTTCTTTCTTGAAAGCAGGAGATAAAATGCGTATGTGAACAGTGGCCTCCCTCGTCAAGATAAGAATTATCTTCCTTCCTCCTGCTGGTGAAGCAGGCTGCAAGGAGTGGTACGTACATGAGAGCGCCCCCTTCAGGGCTTCCCGACTCCATTTTCAATGGGATTTCCTTTACTCTGTCACAGAGGCAAGATCGGGACCAGCTCAGCCCATTGACTCTGCTATTCAGCATCGGCTCTCACCCATTGACAACTGAGGAACATCAGCACGCTCCCATGCGCCTACAGCCAACAACTGTCCAAGGACGAGGCTCTCACCCTGTCCCCTTGCTCATGACATCCATTTCAAACCCAGGATACCATGGATCTGCAGTTCTCCCGCTAATGTGCGGTGTCACTCTGCGGGGTCTGATAACCTCTGAACTACCATTAACACGCCCAATACGGAATCATGGATAGGTAATCACGGGCTGTTGGGCACACAGCAAAAATCTACAACTGCTTCACTTCTCTTCTCTATAACTGGTCAAGAGTCAGGGGTTAATCTGTATTACTTCTCTCAGCCACACCTGTTGCTGGGCACCCTTGCCCTCAGTTAGCACCTTGACTGATTTGCATTCTTCCCCTGCTAGGGTGCATAATGGTCCTCACTTTACTGAGTCATTACTGTCGCGTATGACTACTACCATTAAACCTAGAATTACTAAGAGGCACTCCAGAGAATCCCCTACTTTCTAGATGGATACTCCCTACTCGCATTGTGAACAGCAACCCAGTTTCCCCTTAATAATCAGGATCAGTCATCCCAAAAAGTACAGTAATCCCATGTGCCAATTGGTTCCAAGTCCCAAGGAGCCAAAACTAGCCAAGGGGTGCTCTCAGCTTCCAACCGAATGGAACTCATGTTGTATCCCCAGACGCAAGCATTCCTTTCTTGGAAAGTAGGATCTCTAGACCAGCATATGTCAAGATTGAAAGGACAGGAAGCAAAGGCCCTGCAAAGGTTTTCCATATGCTGATCCTAGTCCATCATATACTCCATCCTACAGAATAGAAATCCAATCTTTAAGGTGGCTATCTCCAATAAAACCTGAGCCATCAATGGACATTTAACATGAATTTATCAGGTTAGCTGTTCCTAGATTATAGAGCAAATATCAAGACCAGTGCAGTTGGCAGAAGCATTCTGGGCATACAAAATAAATCTATACCAGGAAGTAAGATATCTATGTCCCCCAATCCATCATAATAAGGTTACTAGGTTAGCATAATCTCTGTTTCCAGGGAACTGGCAGATCCTCCTGGGAGGATCTGGAGGAGCCCAGTGTTGGCCCAGCAGTGGTGTTCATCAGACCAACCTCAGCGCAGGAAAGTCCGTATGTTGAGCCCAAGAAGAGCCCCCACTTTTACCACTATGGCCACCTTACATGTACCAGGGAGCAAGTGCCACGTGGCTGCAGAGAGTGGCTGGCTCACATCCACAGGGTGGATTTTCTTGGTCACTTCATTGCTAAGAACTTTTTCTGCAGCAGATGACCTTCTTGAACATTTGTATGAGACACAAATATCCTAATAGTCTCTCTCCATTGCAATAGTCCCAACCTCCTATGTTTCCCTAAAATTCCTTCTCTCTAATTGTGGTATGATAATATATTTGTCCTTGACCTTGCTTCCTGGCACAGAGCTGCTAAAACTCTAGGAATTTTCTGAAGAGAAGAGTGTCTTATTTATAATGAGACCTTTGAGGTCACACCAGAGTTTATGCTGAGGAGGTGCTTTAGGGCAGAATCCCCAGATAGCCTCAGGATGAGGCTGATCGCCAGAAAGCAAAGTAATCAGAAGGCTGGAACTTTCAGCCCCACTCCTTACCTCAGGAAAAGGGGTGGGGGAGTTATGATTGAGCTCTATAAACAGTCTGGAACAATGAGATTTGGACAACCTCTGGGTTGGTGAACATATGGACTGGCTGGGAGGGTGTTTAGGAGGGTGGTGTGTCTAGTGGGGCAGGGAAGTTCCACACCTCCCCCATTCCCTATGTTTCCCTTCCATCTAGCTGTTCCTGCATATAGCCTTTATAATAAACCAGTAAATGGAACTAAAGTGTTTCTCTGAGTTCTATGAACCATTCTAAAGAATTATCACGCCTGAGGAGAGGATCGTGGGAACCCTCAATTTATAGCCAGTCAGTTATGAGTATGTGGGCCCAGGACTTGCAACTGATGTCTGAAGTGAGGACAGTCTTGTGGGACCAATCTCTTAAATCTGTGAAATCTGATGCTAACTCCAAGTAGTTAGTGTCAGAATTGAACTGAATTGTTGGACACCCAACTGGTATCTGGAGAATTGGTTGTTGATGCTAGCAAGCACCCTACCAATCAATTTCAAATCCCTGGCTAAATGTCCAAACCGTAAGTCACTTCCCATGATTAAGTTATGTCTACATCTCTGGCCATTTCTCCCTCCACTCAAAATGGAGAGCCTGACATTACTACTGGAGGTTCTATACTTTGGAAGATTTGCCCATAACCACTAATTTTTCAGGGCCACCCCTGAGTGGGGTTTTATTGGGCCGGCAATTCACTTTTAGCTGATACCAGTATATTACAGAGAGTCTTCTGGAAACCGGGACTGAGATTTTGTTCCTTCTCAGTAACTGGCCAAAGAGAATTTCCCTTGAGGCCATAGATTTGGGCTGCAGGAAGGTTAAGAAAGAATAAAAAGTCTTAGTCCCCTTCTCATTCAGACTGTTTATGCTTTATAGATCTGCCTGATTATATGTGTATACCTCTCCGCTTTAAAATATATTGCTGTTATACTCTTCAGCCTACAGTTTTGTGATTGGATATCGACCAGTTCATCATGGAAACCTCAGGTCTTAAAGTCAGCCGCCTGATACCTCATGGCAAGTGGTAGTCTCTATCAGGACTCATTAGCAAGCAACAAGCTATGTAAAGGAGTACAGCTATCAACAGAGGAAGGAATGGCTTTGCTCTACCCCTCAGGATCTTCCCTGTGATTCTTCTTTTAGGGATGGCCAGGGGTCCTGAAAGCAGTCTTAATTACTATAGATTTCTCCTTGAGCCCCATTAAATCCACTGGACCATGGGGCAGGAATGCTCACGTCACAGCCTGGACCTGCCCCAAAGCTGTCTTTCCTCCTGGGTCCACTCAAAACTAGCAGTCTGTGGGTTATCCCATTACTGGGTTGGAGAAGCACATTTCCAAAGAGCCCAGGGCTAAGACCTGTTGGGAGCGTGTGAGTCTCATGAAATATCCCTCTAGACTTTTGCACGGTTTCCAATATCTGCAAAGTTCCTTTGTTTGAGCCACCGCTCACTGCAGATATACCCGTATTAATGCCAAGGAAAAAAGAAGCAGCCTGCAGAGAAACTGATGAAGCCCCTGTCAGACCCTCCCAAAATGTTGCCATTAAATATATTGATGCCACTAATGTCCGTGAAAAAGGGAACCATGATGGTTCCTTTTGTACCTTCCCCACAAGGTGGGCTAGGCCACTACACATGTTCCAACTCATTCCAAGTCACCTCGGTGTGGATGGTACAAATCATTTACTAAAAAGGCTGCAGATCCCTTGTGGTTTAGCTGAAACCTTAGTGAAACAACTCTTAGTTGTTTAAAATTTTAAAAAAAAAACCTTCATTTTAGAACAGTTTTAGATTTATAGAAAAACTGCAAAAATTGTATAATTTATAGTATAATATAATAGTGGAGTGGAGTGTTATTAATTAATAGTATACTAATTAGTGAATAGTATATTAATGAATAGTATCATAATACTCTTATTAATAATAACTAATCATCCATTTTTGTGCATAAGTATGGTACACTTGTTGTAGTGGGCAGATTTCTTTTTCCTTAATGTCTTTTTTCTGTTCAAGGACCCCAGTCAGCGTACCATATTAGGTTGTCCTGTCTCCTTAGGCTCCTCTTGGCTGTGTAATCATGATTACACTGGGGATATGGATTTGGGGAAGGAATACCAGAGGAAAATTGCCATTTCTATCCCATCATATCAAGGGAAGTGGTATTACAGTGTTATTTTAATTTGCAGTTCTCTAAGAACAAATGATATTGAGGATCTCCTCTTACATGTATTTGTCATCTATATGTTGTCTTTGATGAGGTGTCTGCTCAGGTCTTTTGTCCATTATTTAAGTGGGTCGTTTGATTTCTTGTTGTTGAATTTTAAGAACTTTTTATATATTTTGGCTACAAGGCATTATCAGATATGTGTTTTGCAAATATTTTCTCCCCAACTGTGGCTTGTTTTTAATTTTAATAACATCCAACTAATCCTTACTTTTCATCTTATATGAAAAAAAACACACACACACAAAAAAACAAACACTCATCACCAAGCCCAAGGCCAGATTTTTCTCCTGTGTATTCTTCTAGATGTTTTATGGTTTTGTATTTTACATGTAGGTGTAAGATCCATCTTGAGTTAACTTTTGTGAGAAGTGTAAGGTCTGTGGATGTCCAATTGTACCAGCACCATTTGTTGAAAACACTACCTTTACTCCATTGTATTGCTTTTCCTCCCTTGTCAAAGATATGTTGACTATATTTATTTATGTTTGTTTGGGGGCGCTCTATTCTGTTCATTAATGTTTACTTTGTCTTTTCTTTTATTGTGTGAGAGAGAGAGAGCCTGAGTAGGGGAGAGCCTAAAGGAGAGGGAGAGAATCTCAAGCAGGCTCTAAGCTCAGCACAGAGCCCGAGGTGGGGCTCAATCTCATGACCCCGAGACCACAACCTGAGCCAAAATCAAGAGTCGGATGCTTAACCAACTGAGCCACCCAGGCGCCCCTGTTTACTCTGTCTTTTTTTTTTTTTTTAAAGATTTATTTATTTGAGAGAGCGAGAATGAGAGAGAGAGAGAGAGTACATGAGAGGGGGGAGGGTTAGAGGGAGAAGCAGGCTCCTTGCCGAGCAGGAAGCCCGATGCGGGACTCGATCCAGGGACTCCAGGATTATGACCTGAGCCGAAGGCAGTCGCTTAACCAACTGAGCCACCCAGGCGCCCCCCTGTTTACTCTGTCTTAATTATTATACCTTTATGGTAAGTCAAGTAGTGTCAGCCCTCTGACTTCATTCTTATTCAATCATGTGTTGGCTATTACAGGCCTATTGTATCTTCCTTTAAACCTTAGTATCTGTTTGTCAAAGTCTACAAAAGAGCTTGATGGAATTTTAATTAGAATTGTATTGAATCTATAGATCAAGTTTAGAGTAACTGGCATGTTAATACTGACTCTTCCAATCTGTGAACATCAGATATCTATCCACTTACTTAGATCTTATTTGATTTCTTTCATCAGAGTTTTGTAGCTTTCTGCATATAGATCCTGTACATATTTTGTAAGATTTGACTTAAATATTTCAATTTTTGTTACTATTGTATTTTGTATTTCAAGTTCCAATTGTTCATTGCCAGTATATAGAAAATTAACTGATTTATATGCATCATCCTTGTATCTTGCCACCTTGCTATAATCGCTTATAGCTCTAAGAATTTTTTGGTCAAGTATATAGACATTCCTATAAGCTAAGAATAAAGACACTTTTGTTTCTTCCTTTCTAATCTGCATGCCTTTTATTTCCTATTCTTGTCTTGCTGTACTAGGTAGGACTCCACTATGATGTTGAACACGAGCTAGTTCTTTTAGTTTTTTCATGATCTTACTGCATCACCTCATCCTAGGACTGAGATAGAAGTGAATTAATAACAATCCACAAGTAATCAAAAAATTCACGGTTTCTAAATCCACCTCATCAGCCCCTCCACTGGCCCATTGTCTTTGTATCTTTCCTGTTAAATCCTGGATTGAATATAGCTGACCAACTTGAACTCACCCTATGTCATCAAAATCAAACTGACTTTTTTTTTCTAATAGTCTATTAAGAGAATGAAAGATTTCATTGGTGGATACTGACATTAAGAAAGTGGGGGAAATCATTTTAGAAACTATCTCAGGAACAGACAGAATAATCAGGATGGCAGAGAGAAGATTTGAAAAGAATGAACTTAGGAACAAAGAAGCAAGAGGCAGTGTGAAAAGAAAAATGAAGTAACACTGAAGGCAAGATGCACATACTTGAAACTGCTTGGGTTGGAGGAGCGAAAAGCCCAGATGTGCATTTTCTCCTCTCTGCTGAGGAAGAAGCTTCTAATCTGAGGCAGCCATAAATCCTCCCCTGGCCTACACCCCCGCTCTGTGATCTTTAGCATGTCCTAAGACTGTCGTTTGAGAATTACAGTAAATGAAATTCTAAGAGATCAGGAAAGCAACATACATATGCACATAATGAGGCTGAGTCCAGAGAAAACAACACCTGAGATGTTTTTGAATTGAGTTGGGAAAAGGGATCCATCAAAGGGCAGGTGGGTTAGCAACAAAAGCGTTGGATATGCAGGGCCATAAAACAGACTTTGTAGACCCCACCTCTCTCCCTCCATGGGAAGAGGTGCCGGCCATGGAGCTGAGCACGCCCTGGTCCTGGAAGAAAACATTCTGCTACTATGAATGTAGAAGCATCGAATCAGCCCAGTCAACAAAATCAGCTCAGTGCTGAGCTCCGGAAGCAGTCTCCCGGTTGCACCAGCTTCCCTGTGCTGCTTACTATCTTCAGAGGGAAGGCACCAACACTGCATTTCCTAAGACAATGTAATCCCTTGACCATCTTATTCCTCACTGCACTTGAACAAACTGGTATTTGTTGTATAAAATTCTTCTTGTCAAGAGTTTAGTTAACATTAGTCTGGTTCCTGCAAGCTTGGTCAGTTTTAGGGTTCTGATGATCCTGAGTGACCCATGGGCTGTGTTCAAGGGCCAAGCCCCGAGCTCAGTGAGTCCTCGAGTCACAGCTCATTTTGCCATCATGTGCCCATCTCAGCCAGCCTTCCTTGTCGAGTCCAGACATGCCACCTTCTTAAAAACGTCAAAACCCCACTGACAATAGGATCCAACAATACATTAAAAGGATCATCCACCATGACCAAGTGAGATTTATCCCCGGGATGCAAGGGTGGTTCAACATTCGCAAATCAATCAATGTGATAGAACACATTAATAAGAGGAGGGAGAAGAACCATATGGTCCTCTCAATTGATGCAGAAAAAGCATTTGACAAAATACAACATCCTTTCCTGATTAAAACTCTCCAGAGTATAGGGATAGAGGGAACATTCCTCAAGCTCATAAAATCCATCTGTGAAAAACCCACAGCGAATATCATCCTCAATGGGAAAAAGCTGAGAGCCTTTCCCTTAAGATCAGGAACACGTCAAGGGTGCCCACTCTCACCACTGTTGTTCAACTAGTACTAGAAGTTCTAGCAACAGCAATCAGACAACAAAAAGAAATAAAAGGTATTCAAATTGGCAAAGAAGAAGTCAAACTCTCTCTTTTCGCAGACGACATGATACTTTATGTGGAAAACCCAAAAGACTCCACCCCCAAATTACTAGAACTCATCCAGCAATTCAGTAATGTGGCAGGATACAAAATCAATGCACAGAAATCAGTTGCTTTCTTATACACTAACAACGCAACTGTAGAAAGAGAAATTAAAGAAACGATTCCATTTACAATAGCACCAAAAACCGTAAGATACCTCAGAATAAACCTAACCAAAGAGGTAAAGGATCTATACTCTAGGAACTACAAAACACTCATGAAAGAAATTGAAGAAGACACAAAAAGATGGAAAAATATTCCATGCTCATGGATCGGAAGAATAAACATTGTTAAAATGTCTGTGTTACCCGGAGCAATCTATACCTTCAATGTCATCCCGATCAAAATTCCAATGACATTTTTCAAAGTGCTGGAACAAACAATCCTAAAATTTGTATGGAATCAGAAAAGACCCCGAATCGCCAAGATGTTGAAAAAGAAAAACAAAGCTGGGGGCATCACGTTGCCCGATTTCAAGCTATATTACAACGCAGTGATCACCAAGACAGCATGGTACTGGCACAAAAACAGACATACAGACCAATGGGACAGAATAGAGAACCCAGATATGGACCCTCAACTCTATGGTCAAATAATCTTTGACAAAGCAGGAAAAAACATGCAATGGAGAAAAGACAGTCTCTTCAAAAATGGTGCTGGGAAAATTGGACAGCCACATGCAGAAGAATGAAACTCGACCATTCTCTAACACCACTCACAAAGATAAACTCAAAGTGGATAAAAGATTTCAATGTGAGACAGGAATCCATCAAAATCCTAGAGGAGAACATAGGCAGTAACCTCTTTGACATCAGCCACAGCAACTTCTTTCAAGATACATCTCCAAAAGCTAGTGAAACAAAAGCAAAAATGAACTTTTGGGACTTCATCAAGATAAAAAGCTTCTGCACAGCAAAAGTAACAGTCAACAAAACAAAGAGGCAATCCACAGAATGGGAGAAGATATTTGCAAATGACACTACAGATAAAGGGCTGGTATCCAAAATCTATAAAGAACTTCTCAAACTCAACACCCAAAAAACAAATAAGTCAAAAAGTGGGCAGAAGAGATGAACAGACACTTCTCTGAAGAAGACATACAAATGGCTAACAGACACATGAAAAAATGTTCATCATCATTAGCCATCAGGGAAATCCAAATCAAAACCACACTGAGATACCACCTCACACCAGTTAGAATGGCAAAAATGGACAGGGAAAGAAACAACAAATGTTGGAGAGGTTGTGGAGAAAGGGGAACCCTCTTACACTGTTGGTGGGAATGCAAGTTGGTACAGCCACTTTGGAAAACAGTGTGGAGGGTCCTCAAAAATTTAAAAATAGAGCTACCCTATGACCCAGCAATTGCACTACTGGGTATTTACCCCAAAGACACAGATGTAGTGAAAAGAAGGGCCATATGCACCCCAATGTTCATAGCAGCAATGTCCGCAATAGCCAAACTGTGGAAAGAGCTGAGATGCCCTTCAACAGATGAATGGATAAAGAAGATGTGGTCCATATATACAATGGAATATTACTCAGCCATCAGAAAAGATGAATACCCAACTTTTACATCAACATGGATGGGACTGGAGGAGATTATGCTAAGCGAAATAAGTCAAGCAGAAAAAGTCAATTATCATATGGTTTCACTTATTTGTGGAACATAAGGAATAACATGGAGGACATTAGGAGAAGGAAGGGAAAAATGGGGGGCGGGATTGGAGGGAGAGATGAACCATGAGAGACTATGGACCTGAGAAACAAACAGGGTTCTAGAGGGGAGGGGGAGGGGGGATTGGTTAGCCCGGTGATGGGTATTAAGGAGGGCACGTACTGCATGGAGCACTGGGTATTATATGAAAACAATGGATCGTGGATCACCACATCAAAAACTAATGATGTATTGTATGGTGACTAACATAATATAATAAAATTAAAAACTACAAAAAAAAAAAAAAAACACTGACAATGTTTCTGTTCCACGAAGCTTAAAATGGTAAAGTAAGAAATAATAAAATGTCATCCTCGGGGCTCCTGGGTGGCTCAGTTGGTTGAGCTTCCGACTCTTGATTTCAGCTGGGGTCCTGATTTCAGGGTCCTGAGATCGAGCCCTGCATTGAGCTCCCCACTCAGCATGGGGTCTGCTTGAGATTCATTCTCTCTCCCTCTGCCCCTACCCCTGCTCACACCCTCTCTCTCTCTCTCTAAAATAAATAAATAAATAAAATCTTTAAAAACAATAAAATAAAATGTCATCCTAGGCTGGTTCCTTCTGGGCAAGGGGCTTTCCCCTCAAGGAATACCAGGTTTTGTTTTCCCCCAGGGACCATGTCCCTCCATCTGTTCTGTCTGAGGCTAAGCAGACCAGTCAACACTCTCCTGGCAGGAACCTCGGAAAGACGCCCTTGGTTAGCTACACATAGCAATAGAAGTGAGCAAAGAGAAAGCCCTTGCATGGTGCAGTCAACAGACCCTGACGTTCCTTCTTACAGAGGGCAGTGGGTGGTGGGGCAGTGGGTAGTCAGAAGATAGCCTAGAAGAGTGAGAGACTCAGGTGACAAAAACATGACCTACATTCAGTGTTAGTGAAGGTGTATGCAGAAATGCCCACTGCAAGAGCAGCAAGCAGCAGGATCTGGTGTTCCCCTGACGCCTCATAAAGGATGCCTCCATTCTGCATGTTAGTAGGGACGTTTGTCTCTGAACATGATGTCCGTGTTCAGATTTATGAAGGCTGACTTTAAATGATGGATGCAGCCACAACACTTCTTGCAAAAAAAAAAAAAGAAGAAGAAGAAGAAGAAATCACATAAAGGTGATTAATGGCTTAGGAGTGTAGGTGAGTGAATTGCATTCAATCTGGAAATAAAATACATATTCAGCGATGTTTCTATTCTCTTCCCAAGGGAGATCTGTGATAAAGTTGGCTGTGGTTAGGGTGTGTAAAAAGTCTGCTGGCCTTGGGGAAGCAAACTTTCTTGATACCTAAAGGACTGTGTGGGAGGAACCGCCACCGTAAGAGGACCTCTAGGCTCAGCAGCCATGACCGGGCATACACCATACTTGGACATGGGCTTTAGCTCAGGCTGCCTGTTGGGGCGATACTGAGCTTCTCTGAACATTTTCTACTTTCTTCTGATAGCTTCCCCTGACTCTTTGTCTGATAATATTGACAAAGCTCAAAATATGTACTCAGCTCCATTTTCTCTGACAAATAATAACTGTAATGCAATGTCTTGGAGAATCTTGAATGCATAAGCAAAATTCTAATTGAACTGTGTCCTCATAGGTGGGGCTCTGTTGAGAGAAAAGCCCGCAAGAACTGATGCACACAAGGGAAAACTAAGGCTGTAGCAATACCTTCCCTTCCCGGGGCATATGGATTTGAGAGGGGAGGACACAACACTCCAAAATCAATCTGAAAAAGAATGACAGCCTCATCAGATCCTAATCAATGGGTCGATATCCCAAATATTCAACTAGATTTATCATAATACGATGTAGGAACAACTGAACAATAGGGCCTTGTGGCCACAACTGACCCAAGACTGTGAACCACAATGAAATGTGAACTACTAGACACAAAATACAAGCTTGTTTAAGTCAAATGGGAAAGGTCAGAATTCCTGGTTGTTAAGGACTGAAGTAGAGTCACACGGAAAACAGAGATCTTTGCTCCAGAGACCTGGAAAAAAGGGCTCATGAGGCAGAAGGGTATGCTGGAGAGGCCCCTCAGAGGGAGACTGCAGTCCTGAGCTCATTCATGTGGGACGTGAATCTCCATGTCAGCAGACAAGGTAAGCTCTTGACTTCATGACATTAACATTCAGAGATTTGATTTATCACTAGCTACTCAGGAAATCCATAATATAGCATAAAACTCATCACAGTCCTCAGGACGATTAAAACAAATAATGTGTGGAAAGTTCTTGGGACATGCTTGAATTATGTAGGTGAGTGAGTCCAGCAGGTCTCGAAAACTTTGCGTCTCGGTTTGTGGCTTCGCTGTTTTTATTTTTTGTTTTTGTTTTTACGCCAAAGAATAGCTCACACCTGTGTGCATTCCTTGGGAATGGGAAAGTCAATTTTCTTTCCCACTGCCAATGGGTAGGGAGTACAGCCAAGGGCACACGAGTGGGGTTGTCTCAAGATAGACTGGGCCCCAAACAGTGTGCGTAAGGGTATCAAGAGAAACTGAAGAGGCTCACGAGTCATCAGGGCAGAGGGAAGCCACCACAGTGGCTGCCATGGGAAGTGGTAGCCTAGGGGAGGTAAATGGGTCTGCATCAGCCTCTGTTCCAGCAGAAGCATTGACGGCAATTCCAGGCACAATGTCAACCACACAGTGGCAAATGCTAAAACATCAGACGGTTTCTCAGGTGTGGCCATGAGAGTGGCTGGGAGAGATTAATAGCAGTGTGACAGCACAGGTAGTAAATACTTTTGGCTTTCTGGCCCACGTGGTTTCTGCTGCAGCTACTCAGCTCTGCGGCTGTGCACAAAGCATCATCAGAAGATACATTGATGAGCGAGCGTGGCTGTGTCCCAATCACAGTTTTACAGATCCAGGTTGGCAGCTGGATTTGGCGGCAGGTGTTTGATGCCCGTCTTAAAGGAGGGCCTTCAAATGTTTAATAGAATGTTATTTTTTTGTCCCGATAGTAACAAAACATGTCATCATTGTTTACAATTTAGGAAAAATAGAAAAGTGTAAAAAATGTCTTAAATCACCTACACATCACCACTCAGAACCACTGAAATGTTTTTATATGCATTTTTGCCAAACTCTTCTACAAAATTGAAATCCCAATGGATGAGTAATCCTGACTACTGCTATTTCATTGAAAATCATACCATGTATATAATCTCATAAAAATTCCCCATAAATATTTGGATCACTATATAATATTCTACAATATGGATACAGCAAGTTTTATTCAATCCATATAAACTAGATAAAGAGGTTGCTTCTGATTCTTTGCTATTATGAATAGTTTTGTGATAACACAAATCTGTTTTCCCACAAATCTTTAACACATAAATCTCTCTCCATGTGTCTTATCATTTCCTCATAATCCATTGCTTGAAGTAGAACCTAAGCACAAAACCCAGGCTGTGACTTTTGGAGGACAAGGAGAAACCAAAGGAAATGCTCCTTTGTGATATTTTCTACAGCCTGGTTTCTTTTAGGACAGAGCAGAAAATAATTAAAGAACTTTTCTGCAGATAAAAAGAACCATGATTGTTATAAGTGGCCATTCTATTACCATGAAAACTTGAACCAAAAAACTGGTATGGTCATTGATCAGAAACTATAACAGTCAGGGGCGCCCAAGTGGCTCATTGGTTGAGCGTTGGGCTTTTGATTTTGACTCAGGTCATGATCTCAGGATCCTGAGATCCAGCCCCACATCAGGCTCCACACTCAGTGGGGAGTCTGCTTGGGATTCTCTCTCTCCCTCTCCCTCTGCCCCTCCCCTGCTCTCTCTCTGTCTCTCTAAATAAATAAATAATGCTTTTAAAAAAAGGAAACTATAACACAGTTCAATTATTCAATTTCAACAGTTGAGTTTGAAATTTGGATGTTAAGAAGAAGAATCTGGAGATTGAGTTCAGGAACCAAAACTGTTTTGAAATTAACAGTTGTAATAGTAATTAACACTTGTGTAATGACTTACTTGTTTTAAATCACTTGCCCATATGTTATTTGATTTGCCTGCAGCATTAGCACTTTCTCCAGATGGGGATTTTTTGTTTTAAAGATTTTTATTTATTTATTTGAGAGAGAGAGCACAGAGGAAGAGGGAGAGGAAGAAGCAGACTCCCTGCTTAGCAGAAAGCCCAATGCGGGACTCGATCCCAGGACTCTGAGATCATGACATGAGCTTAAGGCAGACACTCAACCAACTGAGCCACCCAGGCGCCCCTCCAGATGGGTGTTTTAAGACAATAGACACATGATCCCAATTAAGCAAATCTGCTCCTGGGCTGGACACCTGGGCATCAAAACAGATCCCCAGGGATTTTGGACTATCACAGACGGAGCTCCAAAGTCTGTCTTTGTAGGAAGGAGCTGGTGGGTAGGCACCATCTATTATGTTCTGCTTCCTGCACCTGCTATGCTCACACAGCGCCTGATTGCTTATATTTTCTTTTTGATGGCAGGCATTTGGTTCTTCTAAAGCAATTAACAGCAGGCTTGGTAAAAAGGCCAAATTAGTATCTGAATTTAATAAAATCCAGCATTTATGTAACACTTTACAATTTATAAAGATCCAAACAAACGTTAGAACGTGAACTATTTAACACTAGATTATGTTTTCATTCTTAAAGTAATTATTTCCTTTAATTATTCTTTACCATAAGAATTACTGCCCATGGTATGCTCATGTTCAAAAAATTATTTTGAAATATGACTATGCTCAATTGTGTAGAGGCCTCCCTTGTTCAAATCCACAGAAGACAAACTTAATCTCAACCCATCCAACAATTCCTGCTGGTAGCCACTGGATGAAAGAAAACAAAGAGTTAAAGAACAACAATGTTTTCCAAACTGTTGCAGTTGGTTTCAGTAGAGAAGTCTTCTAGAAAAGACTGTAACATTTTCAGATAGTCCACTGGGACATAAATCCAAAGAAAAGACAGAAAATTAAAATGGAGATAGAGAAATGACTTTTTTACTTTTGTCAAAATCTGATGGGGGCCCTGTATCTTGAAAAGAAAAGTTTTATAGCACATAATCCATAGCCTATAACGATCAAAACTCTTCACAACCTTTTTGACAATTTCTCAGAGATGGTACATTCTTTTTTTTTATTCCAATGTAGTGAACATACAGTGTTGTACTAGTTTCACAAGCATAATATAGTGATTTAACAATTCCATATATTACTCAGCTCTCATTACAACAAGTGCATTCCTTCATGCCCATCACCTATTTCACCCATCCCCTCCACCCCCTCCCCTCTGGTGACCCTCAGTGTCTTCTCTGCAGTTAAGAGTCAGTTTCTTGGTTTGTTTGTCTCTCTCTTTTTTTCCCTTGGTCATTTGTTTTCTTTCTTAAATTCCATATATGAATGAAGTCATATGGTATTTGTCTTTCTCTGACTGGCTTATTTTGTTTAGCATTATACTCTCTAAATCCACCTATGTTGTTGCAAATGGCAAGAATTCATTCTTTTTTATGGTTGCATAATACTCCATTGTGTGTGTGTGTGTGTGTGTGTATGTGTGTGTGTGTGTGTGTATGATGTGTATATATATGTGTGTATATATATATATATATATATATATATATATATACACCACATCTTTATCCATTCATCTATCAATGGACACTTGGGTTGCTTACATAATTTGGCTATTGTAAATAATGCTGCAATAAATGTAGGGGTGCATGTATCCCTTTGAAGTAGTGTTTTCATATTCTTTGGGTAATACCCAGTAGTGAGATTACTGTAGTGTATGGTAGTTCTACTTAATAAGTTTTTGAGGACCCTCCATACTGTTGTCCACAGTGGCTGCACCAGTTTGCATTCCCACCAACAGTGCACGAGGGGTCCCCTTTCTCCACATCCTCGCCATCACCTGTTGTTTCTTGTGTTTTTTATTTTAGCCATTCTGACAGCTGAGAGGTGATATCTCATTGTAGTTTTGATTTGCATTTTGATGATGAGTGATGTTGAGCATCTTTTCATGTGTTCTTACCCACTTAAGGTTATCTCTCTGGTTCTGAACCACTGTTTCCACTGAAATGATGAATTTAATGAATTAACTATCTAGAAATTCTACAAATGTTCTCTCCGTCTGCTACACTGATAGAAAGAATCCCAGGTTACACATAGGTACAAACAAAGAAATTAAAATAGCTACAAAACCAACTTTTACAAAACAGTTTTAGGAAGGGCAGAGGAGTTTATATCTTAGCAATGTGAAGAATTTCAATTTAAACAGCCTTGTTCTGGGGCGCCTGGGTGGCTCAGTTGGTTAAGCGACTGCCTTCGGCTCAGGTCATGATCCTGGAGTCCCTGGATCGAGTCCCGCATCAGGCTCCCTGCTCGGCAGGGAGTCTGCTTCTCCCTCTGACCCTCCCCACTCTCATGTACTCTCTCTCATTCTCTCTCTCTCAAATAAATAAATAAAATCTTAAAAAAAATAAAAAATAAACAGCCTTGTTCTTTTTTTTTTTTTTTGAGATTTTATTTATTTATTTGACAGAGAGAGACACAGCGAGAGAGGGAACACAAGTAGGGGGAGTGGGAGAGGGAGAAGCCAGCTTCCCGCCGAGCAGGGAGCCTGATGCGGGGCTCGATCCAGGACCCTGGGATCATGACCTGAGCCGAAGACAGACACTTAACTACTGAGTCACCCAGGCGCCCTAAACAGCCTTGTTCTTAACAGTACCTCTGCAAAGAACAGGTGTTGAAAGTGAGGACAGGCTCTTGGCTGGGAGCCTAAATGGTGACCTCTGTTTAGAGGTTTGACATGAACACCACACCCTCAGGTTGAGTGTCGATGAAAACACAATCCTGAAAAACAGACAAAACACCAGGAAACATGCTTGTTTGTAGCTAAAATCTGGGTGAAGAATTTTTTTTTTTTAATCTCCCTCATCAAACCTAACCAGAGGGTTGCCTGAGAACCTCAAATGAGGAATTCAGCTTAATGTAGTCTTTGGTTGGTGGTATCAGATTCGACAGAAGGAAATCTCTGAAGGAATATCATTTCAACCGCCCCCAATTAATTTCCAAAAATGCCTTTTCAAATATAAACATTCAGAGAAAAAAAGTAAAATAAATAATGAGAATTAAAAATAAAAAAGAACAATAAACAAAATAAAAATAAAAGTAAATAAATAATAATAAATTACTTAATAATTAACTAATTAGTAACTAATAATAAAAAACATTCAAGGAAACAGGCATTGTGAGTAAGAACAAACAAACAGGAAAAGTCTCACAATGAAGCTACTAGAATGAATAGAGACAGAACATGAATTATGTTTAACAAATGTCCCGAAAGAGAAGTAGTATGTTGAAATACAAGCAAGTAGCAAGGGACCAGGTAGATTTGGGGGAAAATAAATAAATAATAGAACTTCTCAAAATTGAGGAAATAATTATTACAGTTGAAGACTCGTTGGCATATTAAGGAGC